>NC_134087.1:205654775-206294775 GCF_000715075.1 Nicotiana tabacum | reverse complement strand
TTGGATGATTGTTATTACGTTCCTAAATTTGTCTCGAACATAATTTCAGCTTCTATGTTAGACAAACGTGGTTTTCGCATTAATATAGGCAATGGTATTTGCTCTATTTATTATAGTGATAATTTATATGTGAATGGCTATCTCCAACATGATGTTTATGTCTTGCTTAATGTGAATGCTAATTCGATTGTGCATGTTTCAAGTCTTAAGAGGAAAAGAGATGATCATGTAAATTATACATGCCTTTGGCATTGTAGGCTTGATCATATTGTAGAGAAAATAATTAACAAGTTGTACAAGGAAGGGTACCTTGACAATTATGATTTTGAATCATATCCAACTTGTGAATCTTGTCTCAAAGGAAAAATGACCAAATCTCCATTTACTGGAAGTGGAGAAAGAGCTTCTGAATTATTGGGACTAATTCATACAGATGTTTGTGGGCCCATGAAAATTCAAGCTAGAGGTGGATATTCTTACTTCATCACCTTCACTGATGATATGTCAAGATATGGATTTGTGTATCTTATGAAACACAAGTCTGAATCTTTTGAAATGTTCAAAAGGTTCCGTAGTGAAGTTGAGAAGCAGACTGGTAAAAGTATCAAAGTACTAAGGTCTGATAGAGGTGGAGAATATCTTAGTGAAGATTTTACCAGATATCTCAAAGAGAATGAGATTCTCTCACAATGGACACCTCCAGGAACACCACAACACAATGGTGTGTCTGAAAGGAGAATCGAACCTTATTAGATATGGTGAGATCTATGATGGGGTTTACTGATCTTCCAATAAATTTATGGGGATATGTTTTGGAAGCAGCAACATACTTACTTAATAAAGTTCCCACTAAGTCAGTCTCTACAACACCATATGAGATATGGAAAGGATGTAAGCCTAACCTTAAACATATTAAAGTTTGGGGTTGTTCAGCTTATGTTAAGAGACTATAGTCTGATAAACTTGACTCAAGATCTGATAATTGTAGGTTCATTGGGTATCCCAAGGAAATAATGGGATATTATTTCTATCACCCTTCTGACCATAAAGTGTTTGTGGCCAGAGGAGCACCCTTTTTGGAAAGGGAATTTCTTTTAGAAGGAAATTATAATGGAAAAATAGAACTTGAAGAAGTTCAAGAAACTAAAGAATTAACACAATATAAAGATCATGAGACGCAAGTTGAAGAACCTTTATTGGATGTTTTGAAGTTGCCAAGGAAGTTGCCATCTTCAACGGTTAAAGTTCAAGAACTAAATGAATTTCAAGAACAGGTTAATGAACCAGTTCCAAACCAAATTGAACAACAACCAAATCCAGCACAAGGTGAACAGGTTGTACAAGTACCTCTTAGAAGGTCTACACGAGAACTTCATGTACCAACTAGATTAAATTTAATAGTACAAGATGATGTATCAAATGAGGTTGATCATAATGATGATGACCTAAAGACCTATGAAGCGGCTATACAAAGTTCTGATTATGAGAAGTGGCAAAAGGCCATGGAATCCGAAATGGAATCTATGAAGGAAAATAAAGTATGGACTTTAGTTGAACCTTCAAAGGAAAACATATAGGTTGTAAATGGGTTTTTAAGAAAAAGATTGGAGCAGACGGAAAGGTGGAGACCTACAAAGCCCGTCTTGTTTCCAAGGGATATCGTCAGAAAGAAGGAGTCGACTATGACGAGACTTTCTCTCCCGTGGCAATGCTCAAATCAATTCGGATTTTGCTTGCTATAGCATCATACTATGATTATGAAATATAGCAAATGGATGTGAAAACAACTTTCCTTAATGGTGAGCTAGAAGAGGATGTGTCATGACACAACCTGACGGTTTCACATCTTCGTCTGATCATAATAAAATTTGTAAGCTACAAAGATCCATTTATGGACTAAAGCAAGCTTCTCGAAGTTGGAATATTCGCTTTAACAAGACAATTGAAAAGTTCAACTTTGTTATATGAGAAGAAGAACCTTGTGTGTATAAAAAGATTAGTGGGAGCGCAACTATATTCTTAATGTTGTATGTTGATGATATATTGCTCATAGGGAATGACATACCGGCATTGCAGAGTTCCAAGATTTGGCTATCTGAACAGTTCTCCATGAAAGACTTGGGAGAAGCACCTTATATATTAGGAATAAAGATCTATAAAGATAGATCTAGGAAGCTGCTTGCACTTTCCCAATCTTTATACATTGATACCATCTTAAAGAGGTATAACATGGATAGTTCCAAAAGAGGTTATCTACCGATAGGCACTGGAATTACTCTCCGTAGGGAGGATTGTCCTAAAATACCTGAAGAGAGAGAACGCATGAGTAGGATCCCATACGCTAGTGCAGTGGGAGCTATCATGTATACCATGACATGTACACGTCCTGATGTGGATTATGCACTTGGAGTGACTAGCCGATATCAGGCAAATCCTGGTGAGGAACATTGGAAGGTGGTGAAGACCATTCTTAAGTACTTAAAAAGGACTAAAGACCAATTTCTCATCTATGGAGATTCTGAGTTCAAACTTGAAGGTTATACTGATGCAAGTTTCTCTTCAGATAGAGATGATGGCAAATCTATTTTTGGTTATGTATTTACCTTAAATGGTAGTGAAGTGAGTTGGAAAAGTTCCAAATAAGCTACAGTAGATGATTCAGTGACTGAAGCAGAATATATAGTAGCTAGTGAAGCTGCTAAGAAAGCTGTATGGACGGAAAAGTTCTTAACTGAACTTGGTGTGGTTCTTTCAATAGAAGGTACGATTCCATTATTGTGTGACAACATTGGAGCCATTGCTCAAGCAAAAGAACCAAAATCACACCAAAAATTCAAACATGTTTTGCCAAGGGATCACTTGATAAGAGAAATCATTGGACATGGAGATGTCTAGATTCAAAAGATTGATGGAAAGGAAAATGCTCCATACCCATTCACTAAAGCTCTTGGTGCAAAGGAGTTTTACTAGCACAAGTAAAAATTGGGAATGAAGTACAAGAGCGATTGGCAAAAGGTTAACGAAGATATTATTAGGGATATAGTAGATATGCCCTAGATCCAATATCATATTTGATGATTTGAACATATTTTTGTGAACGTCATTTGATATAAAATATATGGCATTTGATATTCTTTTATCATTATTATTAATTGTTTGATTAATTTGATAAGATCCTTGATTAAATTTTGAGATTTGTCATCGTGATGGAGATTATGATAATGAGAGTGAAGATTCTTATAATTTAATCAAAAACAATTTCTTGATCGTAGGATTATTAATTTGGACATTAGTAATCCGGTTAGATCAATATTTATGTGATTGTCTTTATGGGATACAAATTAGTTGATCTCATTAACTAAATCACATAGCTAGATGATGCATATAGAGATATGATCATTGAACCGACTCATTGGATAATTCCTAATGGTTAGAATTACCATAAACTGTCAATAGGATATTCTCTTGAAGAATGTGATGTAAGAGTTTTCTTTGACTTGAGATCATCATAGTAATTGACAAGTTATTTGTTGTGCTTTAACACTAGACACCTATGGCCCTAGGGCGATAGTTGAAAGGATATTGGGTACGATTGAATACTTGTTGAATTAGTGATTGATCAAGATGGAATCTGTCAACTCTTGGTAATGAGTTTAAGCTTCATGTTGTCATCAATTATAAACGACCAAATTAAGACCTTGGCTAGGGCAATTGAATGAAAGAAGAAAAGAGTTTCTTAGGTCATTCAATGGTCGACTATATTTGACATGAACACATAGTTAGTCGCCTATTAGGATTTGACAGTTGAACCATATCCTAGGGTGATCCAGAGCTATAAGGACAAAAGGAATTACTACATTATTCTTCTACTGGTTCTTGAGAGTAAATTGTATACTTCATTCTATCGGGTCGTTAAGGAGTGTTGCTAGACGCCACCCTTGATTAGTATATTGATGTGATCAATTTACTACCAGTTTAGTATTGAACCTATGAGGTCGCACACTTACGAGTGTTCTGATCTTTGCTAAAGGATTAATTAACTTATTATTTGATAATTAAATTAAGAAATTTAATTAGTCAAATAGATTTAGTTATTAGTCCAAATGAAATATTATTATGTTCTTTGCTAGCACAGAGGATATAATTAATATTGTGAACAAATTGAATTTTTCTATTTGAAATAGAAAATTGAATTATATCTCTTGGTTGAAATATATATATATATATATATAATGATGTGTATAATATTAATAAATATTTTTTTATCCAAGTTGGAGTTGGACATGGAAAGTCCATGAAGGACACGCACTTACGTATACCCATTTTGAACGGGATTTGCAATTTTCCATAAAATTCAATTATAGATTGGACTTGGAAAAATGTAAACTACTGTTTCTAACTTTTTCATAACCTAATGGGAAAGTGTTGGTGATTTACAATATATACATGTATCATCAAAAGAAACGGAGGCGTACAGAATATTCGGGAGAACCGAAAGACCAAGAGAACAATATTCATTACAAGAAAAAATACTATACTTACATTAAGGCCGATCTGTATTTTTCATTTAATTGGTTCGCGGGTTTCATTGATCAAAGAGTTGATAGCAAGGATCGGTCTCGGTGTGGATACGCATAGAGTCTTCGCACTATCGAAGAAATTTTGAAACGAGACTCTCTTTACTAGGTACGTCTTAGATCTGATCTTTGACATGTAAATAAATTTTAAAAACAACAAGATCTGCCTAGGATTGTTATTGTCTTCCGCTACGTGTTACGAACACCTATACGCAATCCTTCAAAGTAAGTGTTCAATCATCCTTAATTAGAGGTCTCATAGCCATGTGTATGGAGTCGCTTTGTTTGGGAATGCTTTACCTCAACGCAGGACTTGTTGGCACAAATATGAATTTAGTCAAGATCCAATATGGTAGCAAACACCGGGCGGGAATAAAGAAAAATATTGTTTCATTCTCGTCTTGAGATGTTACTGAGAGGTGCCAAATTCTCCCTCTAGAGTCTAGCCTAATAATCTTAATCTTTCTCATACCTTACATTACAGTCTGCATTTTTCGGATAGCCGGAACCAGGTGCGGATTTACCCTTGTGACACCGCTCGCTGAATTTTTTATTAAATATATATAAGTAATATGCAAAAGAAAAAAGGCACAAGCCCTTACAGAGTGATTGACACTCACATCTCTCTCATTTTCAGTGATTTCACTATTCGAGCACGAGTCCCTAACCCTTTTCCAAGAATTGCAATTCAAAGAGTAAATTTCAATCTGTGCATTGTGTTTTCTCTCATGTTGTAATACCCTCACTACTTTGTAATCATTACTATTAGGAACATAGCCAAAGCCAAAGTTATCAACAACATATCCCAAATGAATTTTTGGCTTAGGCAAAGGTTTGAATTCTTTAGTTAAAGGGTTCCAGTTCCACAAATAAACATAAAAAATATGGGACAATAAAGGTCTACAAATACAAAGTATACCATTTACAGGTTTTAATAGCATATAATCTAGAGAATGCAATTCTATTGGAATCTTGAATTTTCATATTACATTACCAGGGCATGAAACATCACTATTACAAAGCAGTGGGTAAACTTTATCAAATATTACATTGATACGCGTGGTGATTTCTAGTGTGGATAACAGAGAACGCCATGATTTACAAATGAGACGGATTTGGAAGAGAGATTTAAATGGCAATCTATTGAGGATGTTGATGATAATGTCAAAAGGCAGATCAATGAGATTCACTTCCCTTTGAGATGAACAAGAAATTGTGTTATTTTTCATAGCCTTCAATGAAGGATTCTTAGGTTTATTTGCCATAGATGATTTCCATATGACAATAAAAGGTGCAATAAGAATTAAGAATTCAAGAAAATAACTTCCCATCTTAGAATTAGAGAGGATGAGTTTTTATCTATATATATATTTATATCAAATTAAAAAAATTTAATCATAAGTAATTTTGGAGCATGATTAGCTTTTTCCTTTAAAGTAGTTAACAAGAGAGTGAGTGTTGAATATGCCAATATCCCACATCGGTTGGGAAGTAAAATTGGATTGGTACTTCACTCTATAAAGGAAGGCCTAATGTTTAGGATTTAAATACACCTCTCATTTGCCTTCTTATCTTCTTAAGACATTTGTATCTTCTCTCTTTAGTATTATTTCACTTGTATTTTGAGAGTGGAATAAAATATTGGTTGTGTCCGAGGAAGTAGGCAAAATTGGCCGAACCTCGTAAATTCTGGTGTTCCTTTTATTGTTACTTTATTGTCTTATTTATTATTTGGTGGCTGTCATAATTTTTGGTATAGTAGTTGTGACTCATTCACACTATATACATTTGGCTTTCGCAACAATTGGTATCAGAGCCAAGGTAATGTCTAAGTATGCTCTGTGGTTGCAGCATAGTCCGATCTTCCGTATCAGAAAAGATTTATCTTGGTACTGTGTCAAGGTTCTGTCTTAGTATGCTCGGTGGTTGCAACTTAGTCTGATCTTCCACACCAGAAAGGAAATAATCTTGATTTGTGTCGTCAGCTATTAAATAATATTCGTGTCAAAATGGGAGACAATAATCAAGAAGAATCTACATCAAGTGTCAATAATATGTCATCGTTGGCATCTCTCTTATGACAAGAATTGTGTCAAATGCGAAATTTGCGGTAAAATTTTTTGACAGATCAGGACATTTTGGGATGTGGCAAGGCGAGGTTCTAGATGTCTTTTTTAAACAAGGGCTGGATCTTGCCATTGAAGAAAAGAAACCAGATGTTATTGGAGAAGAAGATTGGAAAATTATCAACCGTGTTGCTTGCGGTACCATTCAATCCTACCTTACTAGAGAGCAGAAATATCCATATACAAAGGAAACTTCTGCAAGTAAATTATGGAAAGCACTGGAGGATAAATTTTTGAAGAAAAATAGTCAAAATAAATTGTACATGAATAAGAGATTGTTTCGCTTCACCAATGTTCCTGGTACCACAATGAACGAACATATTACCAGTTTCAATAAGTTGGTCACAGATTTGCAAAAAATGGATGCAACTTTTGATGATGGTGACTTGGCCTTGATGTTGTTGGGGTCACTTCCTGATGAGTACGAGCACCTTGAAACTACTATACTCTATGAGAATGACGAAATTTCTATCAGAGAAGTTTGTTCGGCTTTGTACAACTATGAATAAAGAAAGGGAGAAAAACAAAAGGGCGGAGAAGGAGAAACACTGGTTGTGAGGGGTCGTCCTCAAAATCAAATGAGGAAAAGAAGGGAAGATCCAAGTCAATATCTAGACCCAACAAAGATGAATGTGCCTTTTGTCGAGAAAAGGGACACTGGAAGAAAGACTGTCCGAAGTTGAAGAATAAGGCCAAACATAACAATGGAAAGGCCATTATGGATTCAAATGTAGCTGATTGTGATGAGTTAGACTTCTCATTAGTTACAACAGAGCCATCAACATCATCAGACATATGGTTGATGGACTCGGCTTGTAGCTATCATATGTGTCCCAACAGGGACTGGTTCATGAATTTTCAAGAAGGAGAATATGGAGTAATCCACACAACGGATAACAGCCCTCTTACCTCATATTGCATTGGTTCAATACGATTAAGGAACCATGATGGAATGATCAGAGCATTAACAGATGTTCGATATGTACCGGATTTGAAGAAGAATCTCATTTCTGTGGGAGCCCTAGAATCAAAAGGTTTCAAAATAATTGCAGAAAATGGAGTGATGAGAGTATGCTCCGGTGCACTAGTGGTAATGAAGGCTAATCGGAAGAACAATAATATGTACCGCTATCGTGGAAATACAGTTATTGGGACTGCGACAGTGACATCCAGTGACGACAAAGAGGCAGAAGTAACCAGGCTATGGAACATGTGCTTGGGACATGCTGGAGGAAAATCCTTGAAAGCTCTATCAGATCAAGGATTCTTAAAAGGAGTAAAGGTTTGTGATCACGCTCAACTAAGCCTATTAAAAGACTAAGCGGGCGTTGCAAATATAATCCGGGGTATTATGCCCCGAGTCAAATCCCACAGGGAATTAACGTATCAAGAGAAGTCTTTGAAGTAATAAATTCTTATTAGTCAACCTCCTCAAACTTTGTGAATACAAGTGGTGTTATAATTACTACGACAACTATTCGAATCAATAAAACAAAGGTTAATTAATACGTAAATGTAGACAATTGGAATAAAGGCCTAAGGTAATGCCTTCCCCCATTGTAGATTTCCTTAGTCATATATTTCTTATAGCTATGAATTAGTTATCTCTATCAATCATGAACTCTCCAACTATCATAACTCTCTCTCAAGTAATTATGATAATTTACTAGACGCACTCTCTCAAGCTACGCTAGCCAGATTCGCATTACAATTCACTTAGATTGCACCCGAGGTATCGTTATCTCTACTCCAACCTCTAAACCATCGGTTATGACTTCGCCTATACTCCGTGAGTGATGTTGTTCAAACAATTACCTAAATATGCATTCTTTCTCAGGTAGCTACATAATAAATAGGCATGGCTAATTGACGATCCTTTCAACTAACCAAATATCAAAACATAGTTGAACAAATAGAGATTAACAACTAACTCAAAACTATATTAATATCACAATAAGTTCATCCACAACGGGTTCGACCAAAACCTTAGGTTAAAAGCATTAGCTACTCATAACAATGAAAACATCATAATAAATAACTTCATTACAAATCATAAAAACAAAAGGAAGAGGAGAAGAACTTGATGTAGAAAACTCCTCTTAGCTCCTTGCCTTTCCTATTCTTGTTCTTAGCTAATAAAAGCTGCACACCTCTATTTTTGGGCGAGCTTGACTTTCTATAGGTTAAGTGAATTTGCCCCCAGACTTCCAAAATTACCCCTGACGATTCTGTTCTGGAATCTGGACTAGCGCGATCGTGCATGTGGGCGCGCTACTGGGCGCGCTAGTCCAGGTCTCATTTGTTTGGTTCTTTTATTCTCGTCTTCTCGCTCATTCAGCTCCTAGGGGTCTTTCTTGCTTTAATGTAGCTCCAATCACAGCTTTAAGGCCTCATACAAGCTCTTCATTCCTGCAACACAATTTAGAGCTCATTTTTCATCATTTAATTATATTAGAGCATTGAAACATAATCAAGTTGGGGCAAAAACCATTGTCAAATGACATATATCTAGCCTAATATCAACACCCCACACTTAAATCCTTGCTAGTCCTCTAGCAATCCACCACCCTTGATAGAGGTTCCTTCACTAAGCATTCTTCCCTAACACATTACACCAAGAACAAATCACATGAGTTACACCTAGTAGTGAACAATCATATCCTCAAAAGTTGACTCTCACATGCCATGCAATATTCATACTTTCTCAAGCTACTCTATACCGAAGTCAAGACTTGCCTTTCCTTCATGAATCACATGCATTCACATTCACACAAGAGATTAGTTCCACATATAATAATATTTAGAACAATTGGGAACTTAAATAACTGAAATTCACTCACTCTTAAGAAAAGAACATTCACATGTCACAAAGATGCGCCATAAGCTTGCCCGTAGTGTACTACTCTACTAATTGAGCCACTCAGTCTAAGATCAATAGGACTTTACTTGGTTGTAATGTAGGCTAAGGGACGGGTAGGGTACATTTGGATATAGTGACTAACCTCCCTAAGCACTTTTAGTACAATTACATCAACATTCAAAACCAAACTTTTTGTCAACCAAACATTTCACCACCGTTCTTTTGTTTACAACAACCCCATTCATTAGGTGTAATTATAGCAAACCACCACTTCTCAACCACTATATTAATCTCTTCTTTTTTTTGTGTTGCTTCATCTTTTATGCAACAGAATGCTACACCTATTTTTCGATTTATGTGGTTCCACTCAAAAACCAAACCACCACCCCACACTTTTGTCTTTGCATAATTTTCAATACCATTCAAGTGCTTATGTGAGGAAAGAGGGTTCAAACAACAGGCTATTCAAACAATTGGGTAAGGTTCGCAATGTGGTTGCCAAAGAAATAGGCTTATAAGCACAACGGGGTTAACTAAGATGTATTGCAGTTAGGTGGGTTTATTTTATAAGTCTGGCTCAACAAAGATTTGCATATATCACTTCTAAGACTGAATGAACTACTATTTCGCGTTGCAAACACACAGGGCAAGTTCTAGGCATCAAATGTGAATCATGGAATACAGTAAAACTCACACATATGGCACATGACTCATTCTGGATTGGCTTATCAAGACACTCTTTTCTGAGTATTCAAATCAGTGACAAATATATAGTTTAAGGCACTTTAGCAAGAATCAACTACTGAGAATAGGCGTTACACTCTAGTGTCTATTGTGTTTAGGTGTAATAGCGCTAAAGGCTTTTCTTTTCGAACTCCGCTCATTAGCCCATTAATCCTAATTTTAAAAACTAAAGAGAAAACAAAATGAATAAAAACTACCTATACACGGTTCAAGCTAAACCCTTGGAAAAGAACCGTGGCCCAAAGAAGGAGGGAGTTACTACATTACCTAAAAAGAAAATAAATAAAAAAAATTTATGGAATTTTCTCTAGACTAATTTCCCTCAATAAAATTATCTAAAGGATCCGTCATCAGGAAGAGTCCGCATTTTTTTTATATGCTCGACTTAGTCCCAGCTATTTAACTACTTTAAACAATACCAAAACTAAATCACAACCAAAACAACCAAAACAAAATAAAATCAACCAAAATCAAATAGTCAAATAACAACTACATATGTACAATGAAGCATCCCCCACCCCACACTTATAATCAAGACATGTCCCCATGGCTGTAAAAATTGTAAAGAATAGTGAGGTCAAGGTACTTCCCTGAAGGTCACTCCTGGTCGGAGACGGTTTCTGGGCTCACATTGCATGCACGACCCAGAGCTCTTAACCAGCCCAAGAACTTCTTTTCAGACTTCACTTGTCTGTCAGCAACCACCTCCACTCGAGTACCTAAATCTGTGACGGAAGTACGTAACCCAGCCATCTTTTGTTCCAAAACGGTCATGTGTGTGCTCCTTCATGGCTGTGAAGATGTGGATGCCCTAGATGGTGCTGGAGCTGCATCCTCGTGCTCTGGGGCTTGGTGTTCGGCACTCACATTCTCCTCTTCTTCATTCTCGTCATCTGAATCGTCAGAGCTACCCCTACTTTCCACCTCCGTTGCTGCTGGTTCCTTTCCCGTGGTTACCTTGTCCGCGCGGAACTTCCGATCCTTTCTTACAAGGCCATCCGCAGCTAGATTTTCGAGCACTCGAGCATTCCTACAAAGTTGAGTTACTAAAGAAGAGAAGAAGAACCCATACCTTTTTACTCGGCTACGGATGAACATCTCGTCATATATTACTTTTGCCACATCAAAGTTGTGCCCATTGACGAAGCACCAAATCAAAGCGGCTCTGGGCCCATTCACCTCAGTAGTATTGTGGGATGGAATCAAATGGTTGTTGATTAGGTACAACCAGTATTTTGCTTCAGAGGTGAGTGCGGAGGAGTGGAACTCCTCACCATATCGCATCCAAACCACTTCTTTTCCCGGTGCACAGATAGTTTCAATGAATCGCTGCCACTTTTCCTGTGTTGGGTTGCGGCCATATTCATAGAAGTCATCATAATCAATCACAGGTGGTGGTAGCTGGTATGCCGCCCTTATAGCCTCAATAGAGGCATTCACCGCTTTGCCCCGTACTATGACGATGCCATTGTGATGCTCAGGCGCGTTGGCATAAAATTCCCTTACAACCATAACATTGCCTTCACCGGGCTCATTAATGAAAGTTTGGAGCCTACGTCTCATCAGCTCTTCATACATGTGAGGGCAATTTCGTTGGAGTAATCGGACTTCAATGCCCCTTTCAGGAATTGGCTTCTTAGAAGCCTTCTCAGCAAAGCGGTCCTGAGCTTTAGCTGAGACAAATTTTGTATCATCAAAAGGGCGTGCAGGTGCAACCACTCGCGACCTGGAGGTTTGTCTGCTAGTTGATGGACCGGTGATGCGGCATTTCTTTGATGGAGCTATGGTACCTGCAAATCGGGAACAAATAAGTACCTCCCAACACCAAAAAGTGTGACGCACTGCGGTTACTCTGACTTCACGCGCATACGTGGTCACCATTATATAATTTCAGTCATTGAGGCCTTTTTACAAACACCTTATGGGTGTTAGGTAGACACAACCCATTGCAAATCATTTGCAACATGAACCCACCACCAAATCTCCCAAATGTTACCAATCAAGTAAACAACACTCTATAATTCTCACAACTCATAAATACTACAATAATTACTACCAATTCTACTATTAACCAAACAAAAATAAAGAAAAATATCTAAAAGAAAACGTGCTTAAACACACCAAAATCTGCAGGGATTATTTGAAATAAAGAGAAAAAATTTGGAGCAAGATGAACATACCTTTAGTGAGTGAAGATTAGAGAAGAAGGGGAAGGGGAAAGTGTGTTGGAGAATTGGAAAAACTTTGAAAAAAAATGAAAAAAAAATTCTGAAGAAGGTGAGTTAAAGAAGAAGGAATTGGGTAGGGTTTTCTTAAGTGTTGGAGGCTTGTGTGTTTGTAATGGGAGGGGTTTTGGGCGTTGGGGTTATTAGAATGGGGGGGGGGGGGGAGAATGAGTTAGACTAAAGAAAAAATAATTGAAAAATAAAAAAAATCAGAGCAAAGAACAAACAGTCGGGTATCAAGGGCAGACCGCTATTAGCGCGTTCATATACACGATCGCGCTAAATTAGCGCGTCCAAGACAGAATGTTTTGCCAAGTAGTGCGTCCATTAGCGCGTTCAGATGCGCGATCTCACTAGATGCGCGTTCAGTAGTGCGGCCCAGGCAGAATGTTTGCGCCATTTTAGTGTGTTCTTAGCACGCCCAGATGCGGTCGCACTAGTAGCACGTCCATGAGCGCGCCCATAAGTGCGGTCGCGCTAACTGGGCTTCAAAATCCTAAACTTTCACCTTTTTTTGTTTTTTTTCATTTTCGATTGCCTTATCATCCGCCCATTGTTACCTGCATTGGTTAGCATTTTCAAAAACTCACAATTAATTACTACTACGACCGTCGGGTTGCCTCCCAACCAGCGCCTTATTTAATGTCGTGGCACGACATAGATTAAGCTCGTTTAAGGCTCACTCGACCTTTGCGGTTCAACAAGAATTATTACGGACAACTCTTTCGTTTCCTCCATCCCCGCATACAGTTTTAGTCTTTGTCCATTAACTTTGAAAGTGTTATTTCCATCTTCACTGGTTATCTCCATAGCCCCAGACGGGAACATTTCGGTCACCTTGAATGGCCCTGACCATCGGGACTTAAGCTTACCCAGAAACAATCTCAACCTTGACTTGTACAATAATACCTTGTCTCCAGGTTTGAAATTTCTGTCCACAATGTGTTTGTCATGCAATCTCTTCATCCTCTCCTTGTAGAATCTCGTGCTTTCAAAGGCGTGATATCTGAATTCCTCCAACTCATGCAACTTTGCTAGTCGAGTTTCTCTAGCTTCATCAGGGTTCATGTTCAATTGTTGTAGTGCCCACCAAGCTCGATGTTCTAGCTCCACAGGTAGGTGACAGGCCTTCCCAAATATCATATGGTGACATACCAATAGGTGTTTTGGATGCAGTCCTATAGGCCCAAAGTGCGTTGTCAAGCTTTTTCGCCCAATCAGTTCTTGTGGCATTTATAGTTTTAGTGAGTACACTCTTGATCTCATGGTTTGAGACCTCTACCTGCCCGCTTGTTTGAGGGTGATATGGGGTTGCTACCTTGTGGTGCACATCATATTTAGCCAATAACTTTTCAAAGACACGATTGCAAAAGTGTGTGCCCCTGTCACTAATGATGGCCCTCGGAGTCCCGAATCGGGTGAATATATTCTTCTTCAAGAATCCGACCACCACTCTCGAATCATTGGTGGGGAGTGATGCAGCTTCCACCCATTTGGATACATAATCCACCGCAACAAGTATGTACTATTGCCATAAGAACTGACGAAGGGACCCATGAAATCAATTCTCCAAACGCCGAACACCTCAACTTGCTGAATTGGATTCATGGGCATCTCATGTCTACGGGATATGTTTCCCGTTCTTTGGCATTCATTATAGCCCTTTACCCATTTGAGAGTATCCTTAAAGATTGTTGGCCAGTAGAACCCTGCCTCTAACACCTTTGCTACTGTCCGAACTCCTCCAAAATGTCCTCCATAAGGTGATGCGTGACAAGCCTACAAAACAGAACATTGTTCTATCTCGAGGACGCATCTCCGGATCATGTTATCAATGCAAATTTTAAACACATGTAGTTCATCCCAGTAATAGTTTCGACAATCACGATAAAATCGTTTCTTTTGAACATAGGAGAGTTCATATGGTTCAATGCCGCATGCCAAATAGTTTGCAATATTAGCGTACTATGGCACATCTTCCATACTTGTGGCTAGCAGCTGCTCATCTGGAAAAGTTTCCAGAATATCCTCAGACTCAATTGCATTTTCAGCATCTTCAAGGCGCGACAAATGATCAGCGACTTGGTTCTCCGTTCCCTTACGGTCACGAATCTCCAAGTCAAACTCTTGCAAAAGCAGCACCCAACGAATTAGGCGTGGCTTAGACTCTTTTTTATCAACCAAATACCTAATAGCTACGTGATCTGTGTACACTATCACCTTCGACCCGATCAAGTAAGACCTGAACTTATCATAGGCGAACACAACAGCCAACATTTCTTTTTCAGTTACCATGTAATTCAGCTGAGCACCACTCAATGTCCTACTTGCGTGGTAAATAGGGTGCATTACCTTATCCTTGCGTTGTCCCAACACGGCTCCCACAGCGTAGTCACTAGCATCACACATGAGTTCAAACGGTTGCTCCCAGTCGGGAGCAGCTACAATCGGTGTTGTGACTAGCTACTTCTTCAGTTCCTCAAAAGCTAACCCTCAATCATCAAAAAACACAAATGGGTTATCTTTTTCGAGCAACTTACAGAGGAGATTTGCGATCTTGGAAAAATCCTTGATGAATCGCCGGTAGAAGCCGGCATGTCCCAGGAAGCTACGAATAGCCTTGACTGATGTTGGAGGTGGAAGTTTTTCTATCACGTCGACTTTGGCTCTGTCCACCTCAATCCCTTTACTCAACACTAAGTGCCCCAAGACAATTCCTTCTTGTACCATAAAATGGCACTTCTCCCAATTTAGCACTAGATTCATTTCGATGCACCTTTTTAGAACACGAGTTAAATTTGCTAGGCATTCATCAAACGAATTTCCCACCACTGAGAAATCGTCCATGAAGACCTCCATAATGTCCTCCACTATGTCTGTAAAAATGGCCATCATGCATCGTTGGAATATTGCAGGTGCGTTACAAAGGCCAAATGGCATTCTCCTAAAGGCAAACACTCCGTAAGGCAAGTGAATGAAGTCTTTTCCCTATCCTACGGGGCAATAGAAATCTGGTTGTACCCCGAGTATCCGTTGAGAAAACAGAAGTGTGACCTTCCTGCCAATCTATCCAACATCTGATCAATAAAAGGAAGTGGGAAATGGTCTTTCCGGGTAGCCAAGTTCAGCTTCCTATAATCCATACAAATTCTTCATCCTGTGATGGTTCTTGTAGGAATCAATTTGTTGTTATCATTCTTAACTACCGCCATGCCACCTTTTTTTGGTACACATTGAACTGGGCTGACCCAGCTACTCTGCTACTGTCAGAAATTGGGAAAATAATTCCCGCATCTAACCACTTGATCACCTCTTTCTTCACTACTTCCTTCATATTGGGGTTCAGCCTTCTTTGGTGTTCTATGGAAGGTTTGTGTCCTTCTTCCAGCAGAATTTTATGCATACAGTATGCAGGGATGATTCCCTTTATGTCTGTCATGGTCCACCCAATAGCAGTCTTGCACTCCTTAAGTACCTGCAAGAGTTGTTGAGTCTGCACATCCAAACTAGATGAAATAATAACAGTTAATGTGGAGTTAGGTCCAAGAAACTCATACCTGAGATGGGCTGGCAATGGCTTTAACTCCAACTTTGGTGGTTCTTCGATTGATGGCTTGGCTGGAGGAGCTTCTCTGTTCTCCAAGTGCAAGGGCTCAAATTCAAGTGTTCTATCCCAGAACCCTCTACCTTCTAATGCCATTACCCATCCAACCAGTTCTTCTCCCTTTACCTCATCAAAGTTCATCAGACACGCAGCAAGGGGGTCTTTACTAGTCAGCAGTTCATCATCAATCTCTACAATTACCTCCACGGCATCTATAAAAGAGTAATTGGCGAATTCACTTGGTCGCCTCATAGATTTCTGCACGTTGAATGTTATTTATTCATCGTTCAACCTCATCTTTAATTCCACAGTTTCACAATCGATTAAAGCTCTCCCCGTGGCCAGGAATGGCTTCCCAAAATTATGGGAATCTCTTCATCTACTTTACAATCTAAGATTACAAAATCTGCAGGGAACACAAATTTCCCTACCTGAATCAACACATCATCCAGAATACCAGAGGGTCGCTTTACCGTCCTGTCAGCCAGCTGCAACAACATAGAGGTGGGTCTAGCTCTTCCAATACCCAGCTTTTTATAATTTGCCAGGGGTATAAGATTAATGCTGGCCCCTAGATCACACAGTGCTTTAGCAAAGGCAAAATCACCAATAGTGCATGGGATTGTAAAGCTCCCTGGGTCAGATAGCTTTTTCACAATTGGTCTAGTCACCACTACACTACAGGTCTGGGTGAGAGTAACTGTGGCTAAGTCTTGGAAATCAAATTTTCGGGACATTAAGTCCTTCATCATTTTTGCATACCCAGGCATCTCTTTCAAAGCATCAATTAAGGGAATGTTTACCTGGATTTGTTTTAGCATTTCCAAGAACTTCTTGTATTGCTCCTCTTTTTGGTACTTAGATAGCCTTTGAGGGAAGGGTGCAGGAGGTCTCTTCTTCCCAATCATTTGGGATCGATCTTTATCAGCCGCTACATCAACCACTGGTTCCTATGCTATTTCAGCTTCTTTCTCAATCTCAATTTGAATGCTACCTTCTTCCTGGGCAGGCTGGGCTGTCACTTCTGTTAGTTTCGTTTATTTATCCAACTCTATAGGCACTGATATAAGTGTCTCAGCTTCGCTGGCTTCTCGATCCCTTTCTTGCTCTACATCCAAATCTCTGCCATTACGTAAGCTCACCGCCATCAACTGCTTCGGGACTTGATCTTTTGGATTTACCTGGGTATCTGCGGGTAGTGTTCCATGAGGGCGATTGTTTAGAGACATCGAAATTTGGCCCATTTGCATTTCAATATTCTTGATCGCCGAGTCATGTGCATCTACTCTCTCACTAATCTTTGCATTAGACCCAATGATCTGTTGCATCATTGCTTCAAGTCTAGCAAACACTTCTTCCTGCCTTCCAATGTACTACTGCTGAGGAGGGTGATACCCCTGTTGTTGATTCTGATTACTGTATCCTTGTGGCCTTGGGTAAGGTGCTATATTGTTGGGGGGTCTCATGCCTCCCATGTTTCCACTGTTGAACTGTGATTGGGCTGGCCTGTATTGCTGATTTTGCTGACTCCAATTCTGACCACCCTGTCTCTGGCCTCCATAATTAGACACATAGTTCATATCTTTAGGGTAGTGCTGATGATCGTGTCCTGCAGGCCACTGATTACCAATTGGCTGACTAATGCAAGATGTGCACAAGCCCCCATTAGTAGTATCTACAATATGTACCTGCTGTTTTTGCCCTGACTCTTCACCCTTTTGGTGAGTATGCTCATTTGTGTCAATAAAGTGGCCATATTTTCAGCCATTGAATTGGATGGATCTAAAGGCACTGAGTGCACCACTGGAGTGATAGGTGCATTTTTGGTTATCCATCCTGAATTCTGTATCATCTTGTCAAGCAGACCTTGACCTTCTCTCCATGTTTTACTCAAGAATGCTCCACCCGCTGAAGCATCAACAATGTTCTTCACGTTGTCTGACAATCTTATGTAGAACCGTTGTCCCAACATCAAATTGGAATGCCATGGTGCGGACATCAAATTTGGAATGCCATGAAAATGCTCCCATGTTTCATGCAATATTTCCATTGGCCTCTGTTTAAAACTCAAAATGTCATCAATCTGTTGCGCGGTTTTGTTGGGGGGGGGGTGGAACTTGTTCACGAATTGCCTGACTAACTCCTCCCAAGTTGTTATGGAATTTATGGGGAGTGAGTTTAACCAGGTATGGGCAGCTCCGGTCACTGAGAATGGGAACAATAGCAACTTGATTGCTTCTGGAGTTACATTGGGCTGTCTTTGGGTCTTACAGATTGACAGAAAAATTTTCAAGTGTTGTTGAGGATCTTCGACTTATGACCCCGAAAATAGCCCCTTGTTTTGCAACAAATGCAACATGTTATTCGTGATTTGGAATGATTCAGCTTGTATCTGCGGGACTAAAATTGAGGTGGCCAAATTTTCAGTTGTGGGTTGTGCCCAATCAAAGAAAACCGCCTCGGGCACAAGAGGTGCCATTGGTGCTATTGGTACAGTTGGGTGTTCTTTGTGATCTCCCATTGCTGTTTCGATTGGATCAGTTGTTTGTTGTTGTCTATTTCTCCGGTTGGCCCGGTTCAAGGCCTTGAAAACTTTCTCGGTATCTGAAAATGCTTCAAATACTTCACCAGTTCTCGATGAGTTTGTAGGCATGCACCTGTGCAACCAAGTCAACAAACGTTAAAAATTTCAATGTAAAAATTGGGTGTAGAGAAAACTAACTACACTAAGAATTTTTTTTGTACGTCTTTCAATCGCAATTGATAATACCGTTAACTCCCCGGCAACGACGCCAAAATTTTATCACGCTCAACTAAGCCTATTAAAAGACTATGCGGGGGTTGCAAATATAATCCGGGGTATTATGCCCCGAGTCAAATCCCACAGGGAACTAACGTATCAAGAGAAGTTTTTGAAGTACTAAATTCTTATTAGTCAACCTCCTCAAACTTTGTGAATACAAGTGGTGTTATAATTACTACGACAACTATTCGAATCAATAAAACAAAGGTTAATTAATACGCAAATGTAGACAATTGGAATAAAGGCCTAAGGTAATGGCTTCCCCCGTTGTAGATTTCCTTAGTCATATATTTCTTATAGCTATGAATTAGTTATCTCTATCAATCATGAACTCTCCAACTATCATAACTCTCTCTCAAGTAATTATGATAATTTACTAGACGCACTCTCTCAAACTACGCTAGCCAGATTCGCATTACAATTCACTTAGATTGCACCCGAGGTATCGTTATCTCTACTCCAACCTCTAAACCCTCGGTTATGACTTTGCCTATACTCCGGGAGTGATGTTATTCAAACAATTACCTAAATATGCATTCTTTCTCAAGTAGCTACATAATAAATAGGCATGGCTAATTGAGGATCCTTTCAACTAACCAAATATCAAAACATAGTTGAACAAATAGAGATTAACAACTAACTCAAAACTATATTAATATCACAATAAGTGCATCCACAACGGGTTCGACCAAAACCTTAGGTTAAAAGCATTAGCTACTCATAACAATGATAAACATCATAATAAATAACTTCATTACAAATCATAAAAACAAAAGGAAGAGGAGAAGAACTTGATGTAGAAAACTCCTCTTAGCTCCTTGCCTTTCCTATTCTTGTTCTTAGCTAATAAAAGCTGCACACCTCTATTTTTGGGTGAGCTTGACTTTCTATAGGTTAAGTGAATTTTCCCCTAGACTTCTAAAATTACCCCTGACGATTCTGTTCTGGAATCTGGACTAGCGCGATCGCGCATGTGGGCGCGCTACTGGGCGCGCTAGTCCAGGTCTCATTTGTTTGGTTCTTTTATTCTTATCTTCTCGCTCATTCAGATCCTAGGGGTCTTTCTTGCTTCAATGTAGCTCCAATCACAGCTTTAAGGCCTCATACAAGCTCTTCATTCCTGCAACACAATTTAGAGCTCATTTTTCATCATTTAATTATATTAGAGCATTGAAACATAATCAAGTTGGGGCAAAAACCATTGTCAAATGACATATATCTAGCCTAATATCACATAACACTTGGAGTTTTGCGAGCATTGTGTCAAAGGGAAATAGACAAGGGTTAAATTTGGTACAACGATCCATAATACTAAAGGCATTTTGGATTATGTACACTCTGATGTTTGGGGTCCTTCCAAAACACCTTCATTGGGTGGGAAGCACTATTTTGTAACCTTTGTTGATGATTTTTCCCGAAGAGTGTGGGTGTATACAATGAAGAGCAAAGATGAAGTGTTGGGAATTTTTCTCAAATGGAAGACGATGGTGGAGAATCAAACAGGCAGGAGGATCAAGTGTATTCGCACAAACAATGGAGGTGAATACAAAAATGATCATTTCAATAAGGTCTGTGAAAATGATGGCATCGTCCGATACTTCACTGTTAGACATACACCACAACAGAATGGAGTGGCAGAACGTATGAATCGGACCTTGCTGGAGAAGGTACGGTGTATGTTGTCCAATGCTGGCTTGGGCAAAGAATTTTAGGCGGAGGCAATTACATATGCATGCCACATCATTAATCGTCTACCATCTGCTGCTATTGACGGCAAGACACCATTTGAAAAATGGTATGGAAATCCTACTGTAGATTATGACTCTTTACACGTGTTTGGCTCAACTGCATATTATCATGTGACAGAGTCAAAATTGGATCCAAGCGCAAAAAATACTATTTTTATAGGGATTACTTCTGGAGTCAAAGGATACCGCTTATGGTGTCCTATGACAAAGAAAGTAATATTCAGCAGAGATGTTACCTTTGATAAATCTGCTATGGTAAATAAGGTAACAAAAGATACCAAACAAAATGAAGGTGCTTCTAAGCAAGTGGAGTTTGAGGGAAAATTTATTTTTCCTACACAAGAAGTAGGGGAGGAAACAAATGAAGATTATCCTCTGGAAGAAGAGCCAGTAGAGAGGGAGATTCCAATTCAGGAACCTCAACAACAACTTGAATCAATAGCAACCAGCAGGCCAAAAAGGACAATAACAAAACTTGTTCGTTTTATAGAGACCGTTGCTTGTGCCACCTCAATTATAGTTGATGATGTTCCTACCACTTATAAAGATGTAGTCCAAAGTTCAGAAGAAGATAAGTGGAGGATTGTCATGAATGATGAAATACAGTTCCTTCATCAGAATCATACATGGAGATTGGCCAATCTCCCGAAGGGAAAGAAAGTAATTGGGTGCAAATGGGTATTTGCAAAGAAAGAAGGATTTCCTAACCAAGAAGATGTTCACTACAAAGTAAGATTGGTAGCCAAAGGATATGCTTAAAAGGAGGGAATTGATTACAATGAAGTGTTTTCTCCAGTTGTAAAATATTTCTCCATTAGAATTATGTTGGCTTTGGTAGCACAGTTGGATTTGGAACTAGTTCGGATGGATGTAAAAACTGCGTTTTTACATGGAAACTTGGAGGAGGAAATCTACATGACTCAACCAAAAGGATTCAAAGTTGCTGGAAAAGAAAATATGGTATGCAAACTTGAAAAATCATTGTACGGATTGAAACTATCTTCTAGACAATGGTACAAGCGATTTGACAAGTTTATGTTGCGGCAAGGGTACAAGAGAAGCAAATACGATCATTGTGTGTATTTGCGCAAGCTTGAAGATGGTTCTTTTGTATATCTTCTCCTATACGTTGATGATATGTTGATAACTTCCAAGAATTCAGAAGAAATTGATAAGTTGAAGATTCAACTGAATAAGGAACTCGAGATGAAGGATCTGGGTGAGGCAAAGAAATTCTTGGCATGGAGATAATAAGAGATAGATGTTCAAATAAACTTTGTTTATCTCAAAAGGAATATTTGAAGAGAGTACTACAACGTTTTGGCATAGATGAGAAGACTAATCCAGTTAGTACTCCACTTGCTCCCTATTTTAAGCTAAGTAATACTATGTCGCCAAAAGATGAAGCTGAACAGGAATATATGTCAAGGGTACCTTACACAAATGTTGTTGGTAGCTTGATGTATGCAACGGTCTGTACGAGACCTGACATTTCACAAGCTATTGGAGTTATTAGCAGATTTATGCATAATCCAGGAAAGGAGCATTGACAAGTTGTGAAGTGGATTCTACGGTATATTCATAATACTGTAGATGTTGGGTTAGTTTTTGAGCAAGAAGGCAATCAATCTATAGTTGGATATTGTGACTTAGATTTTGCGGGTGATCTGGACAAACAAAGATCAACTACTGGTTATGTGTTTACTTTTGCAAAGGTACCAGTTAGTTGGAGGTCTACTTTGCAGTCAATAGTTGCTTTGTCTACAACAGAGGCAGAGTACATGGTTATTACAGAGGCTGTGAAAGAGGCAATTTGGCTTCAGGGGTTGCTAAAGGAGCTTGGTATTGGACAAAAAAGTATCACAATTTTTTGTGATAGTCAAAGTGCTATTCAATTAGCGAAGAACCAAGTTTATCATGCAAGGACGAAGCACATTGATGTTCGGTATCATTTCGTACGAGAAATCATAGAAGAAGGTGGAGTCACAGTGAAGAAAATTCATACTACGGAGAATCCTGCTGATATACTGACAAAAGTGGTGACTGCGGTCAAATTTCAACATTGTTTGGATTTGATCAACATTGTTGAACACTGAAGATTGAAGATGAAGATACAACCAAAATTTGTTATTGGGAAGTAAAATTGGGTTGGTACTTCACCCTATAAAAGAAGGCCTAATGTTTAGGATTTAAATACACCTCTCATTTGCCTTCTTATCTTCTTAAGACATTTGTATCTTCTCTCTTTAGTATTATTCCACTTATATTTTTGGAGTGGAATAAAATATTGGTTGTGTCCGAGGAAGTATGCAAAATTGGCCGAACCTCGTAAATTCTGGTATTCCTTTTATTGTCTTTTTATTGTCTTATTTATTATTTGGTGGTTGTCATAATTTTTGGTATAGTAATTGTGACTCATTCACACTATATATACATTTGGCTTCCGCAACAGTGAGGTGCTAGAAAGATAGACTTTTGGTAGTGAAGACATGAAAGCAAAAAGGATATCTACTTAGATATAATCAAACCAGTAATTTCAGGTTCGATTCTTGAGAATAAAGTTATATTTAGTAAGGAACGTTTTATCCCCGAATCCGAATTAGTTGGGCTACAAAACAAAAACCAAATGGAATTTTATCCGTTTTTAAAATTTTGAATTTTTGATGCTTTTAATACGCAACGTTCTTTATCCGAACAGTGCTTTTTTGTATAAATAATGGCTGATATAGTATTGAAGATAGATTTATTTTTCTTTTTTCATAAAGGGCCATGTACTAGATATATAGACACTTCTTTTTCTTTCTCCGCCTTGTGGAAATGAGGACGTGTGTTGATTATTGTGCCTTAAACCGAGTCACGAAGGACAAATTTCCCATTTATGTTATTGATGAACTACTAGACGAGTTGCACGGAGTGCAATTTTTTTCTAAATTGAATATTTGCTAATCAATAATTACCAGGTTAAATTTCATCCATCTGATGTCGAGAAAGCAAGACATTATGAATTCTTGGTGATGTTATGCGGCATTACAAATGCTTCATTTACTTTCCACTCTCTTATCAATGAGGTATTCAAACATCATCTCCGAAAATTTATTTTGGTTTTCTTTGACGAAGTTCTAATTTATAGTACATGTTTGGAAGATCATTTAAAACATTTGGATCACTTGTAAGAACTCATATATTGTCAACCCAAAAAAAAGTCTTTTTAGCTTGAGGTCAGTTAAGTATCTTGGCCATATTATAACTAACAATAGTATTGTAGTAGATCCTGAAAAAATTAAAGCTATCACCAAATGGCCAAAAGCAACAACTCCTAATGCCATGAGGGAGTTTTTGGGACTTTGTGGCGATTACAGGAAATTCATTCAACGCTATGGAAAGATAGCTAAACATCTTGCACAAATGCTCAAAAAGAATGCAAGAATAAGGGAAAGAAAATATCGCGGCTGATGCACATTTCCTAAGAAATTCTGATGTTGATGGCAGTTTGAAGGTCATTACTTTACTAGTTCCAGGGTGGCTAGAAAGAATTAAGGAAGAGCATTCGAATAGCCCCAACGTCCAACATTTGGTTCACTTAGTACAAGATGGTGAAGCTATTGGTTCCTGGAGTTTTCGAGATGGAGTGTTGTATTTCAAACGACGTATTTATCTTGACGAGGAATCTCCCTCACTGAAGGTGATTATTGAACAATTCCATAGTAGCAACCATGAAAATCTTCATAAGACAGTACTTCATCGTATTCAGACAAGCTTTTATTGCAAGGATTTGAGGAAAAAGGTTCAAACAGTCATAGAAACAGCATCTTGCAGAAATAGCAGGGTAAGATTGCGTACAATAAACTCTTGTGGTCCGGCCTTTCCCTGGACCCCGCGCATAGCGGGAGCTTAGTACATCGGGATGCCCTTCTAAGGAAAAAAGTTCAGCAATTTATTCGTGACTATGATGTTTGTGAAAGATCATGTTGAGGGAACTGGCCTGCTAGAATGGCCTCTCCTAGAATGATCCCGGCCATATTTACTATGACATAGAGCCAGACCATCTTCAGGATATGTCAATGACATAGCATTATCCACTTCATTTCTCCAAGTAGTTATTTCTTCACTATGTTCCCTTCTTCTGTTAGATAATCCCACCTCAGTGATCACTTCTTTCTCCAAATCAATAGTTACAAAAATATCCGAGCACGAATTATGAACCCTTCTCCAAGAATTGCGATTCAAAGAGTAAATTTCGTGAATCCACGAATCGGGCTTTCTCTCATGACTTACTATCCTCACTACTTTATAATCATTGGTTTTAGGAACAAAACCAAAGCCAAAGGTAAAATCCCATATGAATTTTTGGCCTAGGCATGCAAAGCTTTGAATTCTTTAGTTAAAGGATTCCATAAGTAGACATAAGAGACATGGGAATATAAAGGTCCACAAATCCAAAGTATACCATTAACAGGTTTCAATAGCACATATAGAGATAGCAATTCTATTGGAATCTTGAATTTCCAAATCACATCACGGGGGCTTGTAACATCATTGTAACTCAATAGTGTGTAATTTTTTTGAGAAACTACGTTGATATGAATGGCGATTTCGGGTGTGGATAATAGAGAACGCCATGATTTGCTAACGAGGCAGATTTGGAAGAGATTTAAATGGCAATCTGTTGATGTTGTTGATTATAATGTCGAACGGCAGATCAGTAAAATTAACTTCCCTTTGAGATGAAGAAGAAAACGTGAAATTCTTAGGTTTATTCACTGTAGTTGATCTCCATATGACAATAAAAGGTGCCATAAGAATTAAGAATTCAAGAAAGTAATTTCCCATGGCCATAATTTACAGATCTTAGAACTAGAGCAGCATTTGAGGTACATATATATTTTCATCAAATCAAATATATTTAATCACATTTAATCTTGAATTTATTAAAGCATATATTCGTTAGAAAGATTCACAAGAAAGTGAGGTGCTAAAAAAATGGAGAGATTTGGTGGGGAAGCTTAAAAGGAGGGATTTTGTTATCACTTTGGAAACAAAAAGAATAACAGCTTAATTTAGATAAAAATGGCAAGAAATTGTGGCTTAATAGTTGGAAGAATATAAATATATAAATAAAACAAGTAAGTTTGTGATAGTGTAGTCACTATCCATAAGGAATTTATGACACTTACTTTTTATTCAAAATTTTCTGTTATGCTTGCATCAGGATAGATTGTCTACATCACACACCCCTTGATGCAGTCCTTCCCCGGACCCGGGGGAAATGCGGATATTTCGTGCATCGCGCTGCTCTTTTTTTTACTTTTCATTCAAAATTTTGCAAAGTCGACTGATATGCAAGACGGTAAAACCTTTACCATTCCACGATACGCTTCGGTGATATCTTTCGTTCTCTTAGCATGTAGTAGTACATTATTACTAACTAATTTACTAAATAATACGTAGTAGTAAGAGGTGGGCATAATTAACCTAATGTTGAGCAAACCATAAATTGGAAATGACACCAGATGGCCACTTTTAAGCATGCTATTTTAAATATATTCACAATTTACAATGTATTTAAAGATTAGCCAATTTCGCTCAAACTTCAGGATACGACTTCCTAGGGTTTCAACCACAAAACTCAAACTTCAGGACATCGTGTCCTAAAGTTTGAAAATTGTATCCTGAAGTTCAAATCTTATGTCCTGAATTTTAAATTAGTATTTCAGTAATTCAGAACACTTAGTCCTGAAGTTTGGGTGAATTTGCTAATTTTTAAATATATTGTAAATTGTGAATATATTTTAAATAGTTGGCTTAAAAGTGACTATTGTTGCACTTAGCCCAATGTGAAGCAAAAAAAAAAAAAAAGGAGGCGAGGATGAAACAAGAGCAAGGCAACTTTTTTTTTCTTTGTAATATCCTTTATTCACAAATTATGTATACAAAATAATAACATTAGCTTAGGCTATGAATTTTTATTTTTTTACATCATTTATATTAACACAACAAACAATAAAATACATTCTTTTGGGGGGTAAACAATAAGGACCAAACTATATTCTATTAAGCAGATTTCTGTCATATCTCTCTCTTTTTGAAGTAGGCTGCAGTCAAATCAAACTATTTAGTTGTTTTGTAATGGTGATAGGACATTTTTGCGGTATTCAGCCAAACCCCATAATGGATATATATTTCTGTATGCTGCATAGTGTAACATGCAATTCTTCATGAAAACACCAGTAATTTCCTGCACATATATATTAAATACAAATAAGATAATATTTCGATAAGACCATTTTTTTTAATAATCGAGAAATTAGAAGCACGGATGCCCTCGTAAGGATTTGGTGGGTCTTATGAGAGGTAGAAGTAAGCCAAAGAAGTATTGGGATGAGATGATTAGACAAGATATGACTTTGCTTTAACATGATCCTTGATAGGAAGGTGTGGAGATCGAGGATTAAGGTTGTAGGTTAGTAGGTAGTTGAGTGTGTTTCGAGACGATTCCAGTGTTATTTGCGGCAGTCTTGTATTCAAATATTGTAGATTTCTAATCACTACATGTTGTTCTTTTTGCCTTGTTTTCTTTTATCTTATTCTTGTTACTGCTTGTTGCTACTGCTCTATTCTCATTCTTGCCAAGGGTCTATTGGAAACAACCTCTCTATATTCATTGTAGGGGTAACGTCTGCGTACTATCTACCCTCCCAGATCCCACTTGTGGAACTATACTGGGTTGTTTGTTTGTTGTTGTTGTTGTTTAATAATCGAGAAATCCCCGAGGGCCTTTGGTGACGACTTTTATCCTTTGTTTAGCTTTTAATTTGTAGACTAATTACCTGCTGTGGGAAGTCACCATCTTCCATCTGAGAATTAATCAACAGCCTTGCTGCGCGGTGGAGCGGCCTTGGATCTCTGCCAACCTGTCCAAATGGTAAAGATGGTAAATTACTATTTTGAAGAAGAAAATGTTTTACTATGATTTTGGAATAAATTAGCATTTACTAGTAGTAACAAGGAATTTACCTGGCCAGAGTGAATCAATCCCATCAATGCCCATGCAGTTTGTACCAGATTTGATTTAGCTGTTTCAAGTTCTCTATATACCTGTTATGATCAAATACGAAGTTGAGTCACAGTAGTCTTTTCCACAGTTATCTTTAATTTTTCCTCCTCTTCTCTAAGGGGTACGCGAATTAATAGAAAATATAGAAAACCTCCAATGTTAGAAAACTTGTTCTAAATTATTGAATGTTGGCATGAAAGGGTCGGAAACAGCCTCTCTACCTCACAAGGTAGGGGTAAGGTCTACGTACAAATTACCCTCCTCAGACTCCACTTGTGGGATTACACTGGGTGGTTTTTTTTGTTGTTGTTGGCATGAAAGGGATCCAAAATGGACCGGTATGATTATTGAGAATTCATATGGTCGACCCTAACTACATAAAGATTGAGACGTAGTTGTTGTAACTGTTGTTTTACATAGCTATTTTGCTTTTACATTACCTTGTCTGGGCAAGAACGGTAGCTTTCGCCCCAACCACCATCAGACCTTTGTGTTTGTAACAGAAATTCAACGCCTTTACGGACAGCTGCACAGTTGCTGTAACTTTTGCCTGCTGCAGCAAGCCCTCCAAGCGCGAACCAGGAACCATATGTGAAGCACACACCCCAGTTACCATACCTGTTAACATGATTGCTCGTGTCATATGTTGTCGAACTATCTGTTGTAAGTTCAAGGGGTTTCGGAAGAAAAATGTAATATACCATGAGCCATCAGGCATCTGTACATCTTCAAGATATTTAACAGCATTAGCAACAAAATTGTCTATCGCTTTTGTTCGGTGTCCAGGGTACAGCTTCTTAAACAGAACAAGTGCTTGAATTGATGAGGCAGTACATTCGACGTACCTGGATTGACATTTAATTAGCGGCATGTAAAATGGAGACTAACAAGGAAAAGGGAAAGAGAGGAACTAGAGAAAGTACACTTACTCGTGCTCAATCACAATGTCCGCGAAAAATTCAGTAGGATTGAGCAGCTGTCGGTGCATAAAACAGAACAAGAAAGTTAAAGCACGGAGATAGAATTCCTAAATCATGAACTTCAAACTCAAACGTAACGATAGTTTTACATGGCAGAAAAGTTACCTCCAAATATTCCGAGGCCCCTGCAGGCTCCCACGCTGCTAAACCCCCATTTTTGCTCTGCGATTTCATTTAAATTGGATCTTATTACTAATGTAAAGTATAGGTTTCTATTGGAATTTTTGAAGAAGTAGAATAACTTCAGCTTAAATGACTAATGATTTGAGGACACATTTTTCAGTGTTTACCTGTAAGGAAAGAATGACATTCACTGAATCATACAGTCGAGAAGGTTCCATTGCCTCACCAACTAATTCAGGAGGCATTGTAGAGAAGAGAAGGCAACACTAGAGAAACAAACGAAAGAAGAGTTCAGGCAAATTTACGAGCATTATCTGATCACTTTTTCTGCAATTACAAGAAGTGGAAATTTTATTGCATGGAAAAGTTAGATACCTTTAGTGCTTCAGCAGTGCAATCAGAGACTTGCCATCCATGATCTTGATCTGAAAACGTCCATGATCCTTTTGAGATATGCCGATACATTCCTTTGAAATCACCAGAAGGATCGTCCTTCACCTGCAAGAAGTCGCTTATATTAATAAGGCTCAGTTGAAAAGGAATTTTTTGAGAGAACAGTCAAATACAAAGAACAAAAGTTCATGATTTAAACATCCAAACCTGAGATTCTTTTATAAAGTTGTGTCCTCTTTTAAGAGTATCCGCTATCTCATCATTCATCTCACTGGCCAATAGTGCTTGAATAGCAAAACCAGTATCCCATTCTTGACTACCAAAACTCTGCAATTCAACAACAAACACTTGGAAATTTCAGCAACGATTCTTTGCATCAGTTAAAAGAAGTAAAAAAGGAGACTAGATTTTTATTTTACAAACACGCGTTAAGTGCAAAAGAGATCCTATTTTAACTTACTGTGGTTTGTGACATAGTATAATTCAGATCTACCAACCTGCATTTTCATTCCATCTTCAGCTACCCATAAATAATCTGGGATTCTAGCAAGATGTTTTTTGAAATAATCGCCGTTGGGATCCTCAACCCAACAAGCAAGCATGCACAATACCTACACCATCCAAAGTGTGACATCAGTCAAGGCATTAAGAAAATGCATGTAGTTTTGTTATCTGATAAAAATGAATTAGTTGCCATACTTTTTCGACACATCCAATGGTGATGTATCGACTATTCTCGTCTTCATAATGTATGTGTTTCATGGTCACTTCAAGAGCTTTATTTCTAAGCTTGTTGAAAGGCCAACGGGTCAATAGAGGCTCGGTACATATGTAGAGACTGTCCCACATCAAATCTTGAACCAACGGATGAGGGTAATAAAGATCCTCCTGCAGTAACAAGTTTGTGCTTGAGCATTTTAAAGGGATGTTGATGTACATATTATCTTCAAAACTGATGCAGTGTTATACCTTTGCACATGAATGGCGTACTTTTCTCCAGTTAATTTCATTGTATGGTTGATCATATAACTCTTCCCTCAGTTGCAAAATGAGAGGTGTGATTGGACCAACAAATCTCTTCCCATAGAGATAAGACATTGGCATGTAGACCATTCGACAGTAACACCACATTTTTGCTGCATTTAAATTGAGAGTCAAAATACGAGGTAGATCGAAATGTAGCATAGCAAATCCTGAAAATTATTATGTGTACTAAGTACTAATGCATGAGCAATAAAGAATTAAATTGACCAACCTGGATGCATGGGAAGAAAAGATGGAAGAATCCAAAACTCAGGGGGCATTGGGTTGGTTCCTAACCACTCAAAAACTCCAAGAATCTATGAAATAAGGGAAGTTTCTCAGCAAAAAGAAGGCATATATACATGACAGTTGAAGGTTCACTTGACAATAGGAATGATACGTGACACGAAATGGCTACTTTACAATGGAGAATGACATAATTTACTGAGTTTAACTTTTATATACTAATTGTGTAAAAGAACTTTACACTATCAGGTCACATAAATGATAACTATAGTTAACTGTCCACAATAAGTGGGATTAGTAACATAGAAATGAAGGCAGGTTACCTGCTACAACAAGTTAAAATACACTAATAATGTAAAAAATTTCAGACCATCATGTATATAAGTTAAATCCTAATATATAATAAATATAACGACATGTAACACTCTACTATAAGTAGGAATCAGTAACTTAGAAAATAAGGCAGATTACAACAGGTTAAGATACACTAATAGTGTTAAAAAAGTATGTCCACGGTAAGTGCATATAAGCTAAATCCTAATTTATAATACTCTAAAAGAGTTCTTAGTATAATCATACCGAGAGCCATGTTTTACCCCAGGAAGGAATCGCGGTGATGCTACCATGATCAAGAATCCATTTCCTTGCTCTAGCACAAGCATTGTTTTCGCCACCATCCGGTCCTTCCCCGAGGATCCTCATGCAAATATAACTCAATGCTGTACAGAACATGGTACTATGACCTTCTATGTGCAAACCCCATCCACCATCTTCATTCTGAATAACCCAGGAGGCCGTTAGTATTTCAGAAATGAGTTTAACTTTTATATACTAACAAGTGTACATTGTCTAAAAGTGAAACATTTTATACTGTCTGCGTATATAAGTTAAATTATTTAGGAATCTGCAAAGCAAACTTTGGTAGAATAATATATATAGTATTCATTGGAACATTTTGTCAAGTACCTGGTGACAGTATATATACCGAAGAATTTCCTTCCGATGTTCAGATGGGAATACAGTATTAAGATGACCTGTGATATACATACACATAACCTGCATTTTTTTCCCCAAGAAAAAGAACAAAGAATTAGCTTTCTTCAATACAACGTACAGGAATTTTTTTACACTATAACCTAAACATAACTACAGATTCATAATGTGAGATAAGTGACGTAGACAAAGTAACATGTTACAACATACTTATTAAAATAAACAGAGACAATTTTAAATCCTTTTACATTGTTGATTACACTTGGAACATGTCAATTTCACACCGCTTTTCGCTTTCCATACTTCTTCTTATGTTCATCTTTCAGACCGAAGTGATTTAATTGGCTAATTATTCAATGTAAGGAGCGCTTGAAAGCACGAGCTTGAGGTATTCCAAAGCAGTGGTAAATGTGTCTGATTGGTACAATTTGGGCCTACTACATATGTTAAATCGAAACAAATCCTCGGATGTCTAAATGAAAAATCGTGACAATTTTAGGTGTCTCTATATATTCAACGAAATCTAAAACGAAACATACCAAAGGTGGAAGAAAGAATAAAGGACCAGCATTTTCAGCAGGCCAATGACCATCACTAGCTTGTAATGCTGAAAAAAAATGAACAGCTCTACGTAATGAAGTTGTGGCAACTTCATCTGTAATTTCTTCTCCTTCTTCTACTTTTACTGCTGGAATTGTCACTTTGAAATTCTTCTCTCGAAGAAACTGCATACATAGGAAAAATATGTCATTTAAATTATTTTTACAACATATTGCCTTAACAATAAAGAGTAACAGAGCCCGAATTTAAATTTTATAGGGTTCTGTAGTTTAAAATAACGACTTCCTCTGTCTGTTAACCGAGGTCTAAATTTAATATTACTACATAAACAAATAAGACAAGAGGGGTTGCTCTGATCGTAACCCCTACTTTCAACCGAGAGGTTGTGAGTTCGAGTCTCCCAAAGAGCAAGGTGGGAAGTTCTTGGAGGGAAAATGTCGGGGGTCTATTTGGAAACAGTCTCTCTGCCCTAGGGTAAGTCTCGTATTTGGAAATAGTCTCTCTACCCTAGAGTAGAGTAGGGGTAAGGTGGGGTTATTGGGTTCCCTCGAACCCACAGCTTTGGGTAGTCAAATGATATAATGGTATATAATTTCTTAAGTTTGTGAAAAATCACAAGTAGATGGATCAAAAGTGCATATCTCGTATAACTGAAGGTTAAATTTGCTTATCCAAATATCATGAGGACCAAAATAAGAATTTATTGATATTTCAGGGATTAAAAGTGAAATCTCCCTGTCAAAGTTATATGGTGATATTTTGATTGGACATAAAGTATAAGAAAACAATAAAGGACTTGGAAGCAAGTCAAATAAATACTCATAATTTGTTGAGAAAGCGAAGAGAAGATAAATTATTAACTCAATGTACAATTAAAATAAATTAATTGAAAGTCTTTCACAAGTATGTTGTGTTCTTGGAGACCACTAGAGTAAGAAAACCAAAAAATTTCATAAAATAAATTACTACTTAAAGTTGCAGACAACTTAAGTGATAATTACCGGGAGAATCAGAAATAGCCAGATTTATAATTGGTAATTGTAAAAATAGCCATAATTTTAAAAGTAATCGATATTTAGCTATTTTTTTATGTAAAGATAAAATATGAACAAAAACACACCTAAAAATTCGGGAAAAAATTCAGCATTATATGCTGGCGTTCGAGTTTTTTATATATGAGATTCCAACATAATGTACTGGAATTTCATAATATGTTGGAGTTCCAACATAATATACTGAAAGTTTATACGCAGGAGTTCCATAATCCAGCATATCAATGCTGGAAATTTTCGTATGGTGGAGTTCCAACATAATATGCTGGAACTTTATACACAGGAGCTCCATAATCCAGCATATTATATCGTAACTTTCCGTGCTTCAGTAAAATAGTGGTTATTTTCAACGACTTTGCAAATGCTGCTATTTTTTAATTACCAGTTCGAAAACTGGCTAGTATATCCTATTTTTACTAACTATAGCAATAACTATATATATAAAGATAGACGGTATATATTCATTGAGTTGGTATAAACGTCGTATTATTTACCTGCAGTCGCCAAAGAAGATCTCCACTAGGCTTGACTTTATACCTATTATTCCAAAATTGTTGACGAGCCTCTTCAATTTCCTTTCGTTGTTCTGGTGTTCCAGCATTTGGATCAAACTCCCACGTTTGACGTCCTACGTAGTTGTTTGTGCTGTATAAATATGGTCCATCTTGTCCTTCTGCAATCTTCAACTTCCACATTTTTATACTTTCTTCTAGCTTTTACTCTCCGAGTTGCTCTAAGAAAAAACCAATAAATTATACGTCAAGTTAGTGACGAAGTCAGAAATTTCACTACGAATATTTTATATATATAAGAAGTAACGTTTGACTTATATAAATAATATAATTTTCCGACAAAAAATGTTGAACTGACCACCCTTCGTTGGCCGTAACTTTCATGTGCATCAAGACAGTACAACATAGGGGCAGAGGCACAAGCCTTCCAATAGATTTTGCTCAAACAATGCATTTGTTATTTAAATTCATCAAATATGTACGAATACTAAATTTAGAACTCTAACACTTGAAATCGTATTCTAAAATCCAGAACTCATGCATAAGACTGAAATGCTGGCTCCGCCTCTGGTACTACCACATAATCAAGGTTTATAATCTAATAATATAAATTAGAATCTCTCACACAATAGTTGTGAATTCGGTCTTCACTATCTCCGATTCCCATGTATAACTACTACTATTGCTGTTATATCTCAATCCGAAATAAATTGATTTCGACTATATAAATTCTCACTGACCACGTAACGAAAGAAATTTAACAAAACCTACTACCCTTTTAATCAAACCCATGAAAAAGGTCCTACAAGTCTAAAAAAATATCATGCAAAATTAAGATGAAGTGAACCAAAATGCTTTGTGTGTGTGAGAGAGAGAGAGATTTCTATACCTGCACGTTATGTAGAGATTAATGGATATGGAAATAAAAGGAGATGACTCACTTAAATAAGAGGAATATTTGCTGAAAGAGTGTAGGTGTAAAAGGGATGAAATGAAATCTGGTAAATTTGTTAATTTTCTGTTAAAGACTCACCAAGTTTTTTAGGGGGAATTTGGAGAGAAAACAATATACGAAAAAGGATACCTTTGTTTGGTAGGTTTCAGGAGATAATAAATTAATTATGATTGTGTTGTGAAAAACGTGAATGATCTATGCAACTATTTATACAAAATTAAGGAAAGTAATTAGGTTATTTTTCATTATATTATGATAATGAATATGCCATTTATTGGCTTTTTTCCTCTTTCTTTTTGTCTTATCTTCTTTTGTTGCAGAATTAATCTTCGATTTTGTAGAGTTTAAATTATTTGATTTGGTGATAATATCAAGTGTAAAATAGTATATATAGGGTAGCCTAGTGCATGGCCGAATCACAAGGGTCTGTTGTACCCAGCCTTACCCAGTGCGGAGGCAGGATGTCCACGAAGGAGGTTCAAAATTTTTTTTCCGTAGCTAGTGGTAATTGAACCCATAACCTTATGTAGATTTTGAACCCCCTTGACCACTAAACTACACTTTTGGATTGTGTTAAGGGTGTTCAAAACTTAATATATAGAGATAAAAAACAGATTTTGCCTTATATATACAGTGTAATTTTTCGGCGAAGGGTGTTCGGATGAACACCCTTGCGCCCCCCTAAATCCGCCCCTGGCCTTACCCTGTATTTTTTCAAGAGGCTGGTCACATGACAGCAACTTTACCAGTTATACCAAGGCTCCCCTTCTAAATATATATGCGTATATATATATATATATATATATATATATATATATATATATATATATATTTGTAAGACACTTATAAGAATTGATTGAATTTATTTTCACTTTTCTTTTCAAGTCGGTAGTTCTAGATTTTGAAGCATGGTGCAAAGTTTGTTAATAATAAAGTGAAAGAAAAAGAGGTTTTTAATATAAACCAATGCATCAGTCTATCATTTAACCACCAACAAATATTAGATATTTATCATTTTCATGCTAGTGACAGGCCTTTAATTACTAAAAAGGCAAATTTTCGACATATTTTTCGTCGAAAATTCCTTTATGATAACTCAATTTTCGACGGGACGTTCGCCAGAAATTCGTTTTTTTTAGTAGTTATATAGACAACTTAAATCTAAAAAGTAAGCCAAGATAAAAGGAGACCAACATGTTTGTTTTAAAAGTTCCTATATTGGTACACTTCATTTAATTTCTCAATTAATACATTACCAAAATAATACACTTCATATAATCTCTTATAGATTACAAAAATCATATATAATTATTAGAAATATTAAGTTGACAGATATACACAACAATAATGGGCAAAAGTTGAAATGAAACTGTAGTAAGGAAAAACTTTATATATATTTGGTATATATGTAGAACTCTCTATTAATTTAATTTGAGTGAAATTCAAAAATAGTAAGATTTACATGTGGTAATTGAAAAATAGCCATAGTTTCAAAAGTAATTGAAATTCGGCCATTTTTCATGTGCAGATAAATCTGAACGAAAATACTGTTCAAAATCCGAAAAATATTCCAGCATATAATGTACTGGAGTTCGAATTTTTTACATGTGAACTTCCAGCATAATATACTGGAAGTTCATACACATATGCTCCAATCTCCAGTATATTATGCCGGAACTTTCCGTGTGCTGGAGTTCCAGCATAATATGCTGGAAGTTCATACACAGATGTATCAATCTCCAGTATATTATGCTGGAATTTTCCGTGTTACAGCAAAATAGTGGCTATTTTTTAATAACTTTGCAAAAGCTGGCTATTTTTCAATTATCAGTCCGAAAACTGACTAGTCCGTGTTATATTCACATTTAATTTATGTAGTATATTTTTCAACGTGCAAGATCTAAATTCCATTTTTTAGAGGCATTGGAATTTTAGATAAAACAAATTTGTAGCATATAATAACTGAAAGACAAGATTTATAGCATCTAGTCTAGTATAAAACAAGAGCAAAGAATGTACTGCGTGTATCCCAACCACTTACCTTATTAAAGAATTAATTAGATTAACTTGTTGTTTTGCGGATAATTTATTATAGTTTATTCCAAATTATCTTTCGCCGAAATTGACACGTGATCGCATTGATATTGTAAGATGAATAAGTAATATTTTACTTGTGATAGCAAGTACTGAAACTATTTTTCAAAATAAGTAATTGGTTACATATTTTGGGTAAAAATACTTAAAATAATTAAGTAGCCTAATAAAAGGGCGTTTGGACATAAAAAATGTGAAATTTCAAAAAAAAAAAAAAGTAAAAAAAGATATCAAGTGAAAATAGTATTTGAAAATTAGAATTGTGTTTGGATATAAATACAAACACAAGTAAAATTTAAAATTTTCATGGTCAAACACTAATTCAGAAAAAAAAAATGAAAAAAGTGAAATTTTTCCTATGGCCAAACGAGCCATAAGTGTGTGATAAGAAATCAAAAAAAAAAAAAATTGTTAAAAATATCCTAATTCCCTTACGTTATTTACAAAAAACATAAATTAATAATAATTTACATGAAAAGACACGAAAGCAAAAAAATATAAGTTTCACTTTCCTTTTCGTGGCTTCTTCGATATCCTTATTCTTCTTTGTAAAATGTATGTAGGGACCAAATTAATTTGGGGTATTATTATTTTTAGTCCGTGTTAGAAATTATTTATATTTGGTAGTCGAAAAAGTGTATAAAATTTATATAATTTTTGTATATAACATACAAAATATGTATATATATACAAAACAATATACATTCTTTTGCTATTATTTTTACAATGACTATACAATGTCATTTTTTCATTAATTTGTTTCAATCATCATTTAATCTATGTTTGACTATTTATATTTAAGTTTAGCTAATCGATCGTGCCATTATTATTTTTATGATACAAAGAGGAAACTTTTTTCATTAGTTCGAAATACCCAACCAATTTTGTTACTAAAAATATATATATTTTTTTGGGTAGAGGAAGGAGAGTACATTCTACTATTAAATACTTAGAAAAGATAGCATTAAATCATTCCTAAAATAGAAATATCCTTGTCCAATACACATGCCGTCTGATGCCAAAATTATTACGATGCAAGCGGAGGTAAATGCAACTTTATAGCACCGAGTCCATCTATGCGGTATATAAATTTATATTTAAAAATTTATTAGCGTTAAAATAAAAAGTAAGTATGAACTCGTAATAATAAATTAATAGGTTCACTGTTAAAATTTTTAGAAGTTGAACTCATAGAGTTTAAACTTTCGTATCTACCTCAACATGCAAGTTGCTACCAGTGGGGATCTACATTGTCAATTGTGTCTTTGACCAGATTGAATAAATTTGCATAAGCAATTATGATTTAGACAAATATTGAGTGAGCACCCACAACTTATTAGCGTTATCTTTTAGTCAATTAGTTGTATTAGGACTTTATTTGAATTATTCTTGTAATTATCTTTTTCATATATTGTTGTACTTTATCTTCTAAATATAAGTCTGGAAAGGTGAGCAAGACTCACACTTTGACGCTTCTCAGTTTATCAACCTTCATCTTGGTATCAAGAGTCCTAAACGATCCCCTTCAATGGCTCCAGAAAATTCTTCTTCCTCTTCTGCTCAAACCGCCATGAATCAATCTTCTCTTGGCATCCCCATCCCCCCTCCAACAGTTTTCAATATCAAAGGTTTTGTTCCTATCGAATTGACATATGCCAATTACCTCACCAGAAAGAGAGTTTTTCTCAGTCCTTAAAAGTCGCAACCTTCTTTTCTTAGTAGATGGAACCATACCATGTCCATCACCAGACCACGCTGATTACAAGCTATGGATTCAATGCGATACTATTGCATTAAGTTGGATTAATACAACACTTTCTTCTGTTGTTCTTGACACACTTTTAAACTATGCTTGTGAGACATCTAAACAGGCTTGGGACACCCTCGCATTCACTATATTTGGATCAAGTCTCTTCCTCATCCATTCACCTTAAGTCGAAATTCCAAAATTTCAAGAAAGTCCCCTTTCTATGAAAGATTATCTTCAGCAACTTCACTCTAATGCCTGCTCTCTCAGGGCAATTGGTAAACCTCTGACTGATAATGATTTAGCCACTCAAGCTTTGCAAGGATTGCCTTCATCTTATCATACCTTTGTGTCTGGATTAAATGCTACTGGCTCACTTCTTTCTTTCATTGCATTATGACCACTACTTCTCACTGAAGAAGCTCATATTAATGCAAATGCTTCTGAAGAGTCAAATGCTTAAACTGTGTTGCTTGCGTCAACTCAAGAGTATACCACTTCTAATTCATCATCTTCTTTCAATGGAAATCAGCCTACAAAAGGATACTTCCATGGACGAGGTCGTGGCAAAAATAACAAGGGACAATATGGTAGGGATCGAGGATATCACAACTCTTCATGGTCTGGTGGTATTTTGGGTAGACCACCTTTCGTTCCTACTAAACAATGTCAAATTTGTTTTCATTATAATCACACTGTGTTGGAGTGCAAAAACAGGTTCAACCATTCCTTTGTGGCTAACAATATTCCTAAACCATTTGCTGCAATGAATTTGGAAGAGGTTCAACCAACAGTTTGGTACCCAGACTTTGGGGCATCTGCGCACATGACAAATGATCCTTCTACTCTTACTTCTCACACTCCTTATTATGGTCCTTCTCAAATCATGGTTGGAGATGGTACTCTTCTCTCAATTAAATCTACTGGTTCCTCTATCCTTCCAACAACTTCTAAGCCTCTTCTCTTAAAGAAAGTTTTATATGTTCCATCCCTTGATAAAAATCTGCTTTCTATTCAACGCTTATGTGCTAATAATAATTGTCTTATTGAATTTACTAACTCTGGTTTTTTGTCAAGGACTTGAAGACCATAACATCGTTGCTCCACTGTAACAATTCTGGGTCTCTTTATCCTCTACGTGTCACTCCATCTGCCTCCTCCATCTTTGGCACTGACGTTTGGGACATCCTGGTCGAGAGTCTCTTAGTTCGTTAGTTTCTAAAAATTTAATCCGTATCTTCTTCCATCAACAATAATTCTTGTAATGTTTTCCATTTAGGTAAACAAACTAGAATGTCTTTTCCTTTATCAAGTAGTAATGCAAATTTTTCGTTCGTTTTAATTCATTCAGATGTATGGCATAGTCCTACTATCTCAAATTCGGGATATCGTTATTATATTTTGTTCCTCGATGATTACACTAAATTCTCTTGGGTCTACTTGATGCGCGAAAAATCTAAATCCTTTGATAAATTCAAAGAATTTTATGCAATGGTTAAAAATATTTTCTACACCTCTATTTCTTATTTCCAATCTGATGGAGGTGGGAAGACATTAACAAAAAATTTAGTTCATTCTTTAAACAAAATGGCATAGTCCATCGTTTTTCTTGTCCTCACACTTCTGCTCAAAATGGTAGGGCCGAGCGAAAACATCGTTCCGAAAGTGACTTCGGTTCGCCAGTTCAGGCTCAACTCCTCGCTTTACATTAGCGTACCTACAGGTCGGTCCGGGGCTCTGCGCTCTTTCTTTCTGTGTGGGACGATACCGGGGAGAGAAGGGAATGCGTCGAGGCGGCGAACAAGATTGCGAATGTCCTACGATGTCTTATCTTTCAAGCATCTATGTCTTTAGAATTTTGGGTTGATGCTTGTTTATATGTTGTCTCCCTTATTAATGTTACTGCCCTTCCAGTGCTACATTTTAAATCTCCGTTTGAACTACTCTATGGTCATGTGCCAGATTATAATTTAATTCGTGTATTTGGGTGCCTATGTTATCCCTTTGTGGCATTTAATCATTGTTCTAAGTTTCAACCTCGATCAAAACCTTGCTTATTTCTTGGTTCATCGGATAAACACAAAGGATTTAAATGTTTGGATCCTTGCTCAAATAGAATTATTATCTCTCGGCATGTCCATTTTGTTGAGGACTCAGTCCCGTTTCAGACTCTATTTCTTACTCCTACTCCAAGTACCTCACCTAATACTAAATATCCTATCCATATCACATGTCTTGGTGGAATTTCCCCCCTCCCCCCCCCTTCTGTTTCGCAACAACCCATTTCAAATAGGAAAAATCTTCTGCTTCCTCCAACTTTGCAGAGTCCTATGTTACATGGGAACAGTCATCTTACTTCACCTAATTTGCAGCATCACATTTCAAATAGGAGTCTTCAAACTCCTTTGAATCACGAGAATATTTCCAGCCTTTCTCATTCTTCACCAAGCATTCCTTCTCCTTCTAATTCTCAATCACCTTTAGATCACGTAACTTTTACTAACCAACCTATTGTATCCACTTCGAGTTGCTCTTCTCTCTTTCCTATTGCATGTGATTCTTCATCTAATGCACATTCTACGCCAACCCTTTCTTCACCCGAAACTCATCATATGACTACTCACTCTAAAACAGGGTCTTTCAAGGCACGCATTCTTCCTTCCTTGATGGCTTTTACATGTCCCATTTTATCTGAAATGTCCTCCTTTGCTCAAGCTTCACTCAATACTCACTCTCAGCACTCAACTCCTTAATATCTCATAATAACAGAAATCATAGTAACCACTGCGTCGTACAGCCCGATCCGTAATTTATAGTCGATTACACTCATTGGGGGTGTACAGACTCCGGAGGGGCTCCTACAGCCCAAGCGTCATATCACTGCGGTGCGCACCCGATCCAATATATATATATCGTTGTGGCGTGCAGCCCGATCTATATAAGTATCGTTGCGGCGTGTAGCCTGATCCGTAATATATATATATAATATCCTCACTATTTGGTTCTCAACCTCTCTTAGTCCCTAACCTCATAGCCTCTCGGGCATAACAATAAAACTTAGGGAACTCGGCCCTAACAGTCCTCACAATTAGAAGTAGAGTGATAAAACCAGTTTTAAACTTTTAAACAGGTAAAACATGACTGAGGATATGCTTTTAGCAAATAAAGTAAGGAAAAACAGTAAAAATGCCCCTAAGGGTATCAACAGGTCGGCACAAGGCCCCAAACATGACATACAACCCATAATATAGTATAAATGACTAAAGTACGGAATACCATAAGGTTCCTAATCAAATACGCGACTTAATAGTCGCTACGGGATGGACCAACTCACAATCCCTACTGGTGCACGCCCACACACTCGTCACCTAGCATGTGCGTCACCGCATTTATCAAAACAAGTCAAATACCGGGGTTTGTACCCTCAGTTCCAGATTTACAATGGTTACTTACCTCAAACCAGTAAAAATACTACTTCGCGAAGCCTTTCCCCCTTGAATCGGACTCCCTGCGCGTCGAATCTATCCAAAAATCAGAACGAGGACGTCAAAATATGCCAAGGGAACGAAGCCCAAGCGAAAACAATCAAATAATACCAAAAATCCCGAGATTACCAAAACCCGACCCCTGGGCCCACATCTCGGAATTCGATAATTTTTATATCCACGGAATCCTTATTCTCCCATGAGTCTATACATATTAAGAACACTGAAATCTGAGTCCAAATGATCCCTCAATTCCTATTTAAAGGCCTCTTAAACTCAAACCCTAATCCCCAAATTTTTAGCCCTTTAATTCCTTTAATTACAGCCTTAATCCATGAAATACTGTCATAGAAATACGTTTTAGGTCCAAAATCCTTACCTTAATGAAGTCTCCTTGATTTATCTCTTCGAAATCGCCCAAAGCTCCAAAATTCGTGCTTACAAGTGAAGAAACCCTCTGAAAATCGCGAAGGAGAAAATATAACATTCTGACCCTAGTCATTTCACTTATCTCAGCCAAAACCGCATCTGCGATGCCAATTCCGCATCTGCGCCTTCGCAGGTGCGGTCCCCACAACTTCATCTGCGGTTCCTGCCTCCCAGGCATTTATCCGCTTCTGCAATCACCTTTTCCGCATCTGCGGCACCGCACTTGCGGTCCCCAAACCGCAGGTGCGAAAACACTAGAAGCAGTAAGTTTTAGCAGTTGCAAAAGCATCTCAACTTCTCCGTTAACCACCCGAAATCACCCCGAGGCCCCCGGTACCTCAACCAAAAGCACAAACATATCCTAATACCTTATTCAAACTTGTACCAATCTTCAAAACACCTCAAATAACATCAAACACCAAAATCACATCGGATTCAGGCCTAATTTTCTAAAATCTTCCGAATTTTTCTTTTTATCAAAAACCCAACCAAACCACGTCCGAATGACCTGAAATTTTGCGCACACATCCAAAATGACCCAACGAAACTACTGCAACTCTCGGAATTCCATCCCGACCCCTATATCAAAATATCACCTACCAACCGAAGATCGCCAAAATATCAACTTCACCAATTCAAGCCTAAATCTACTCCGAACCTCCAAAACTCATTCTGATCGCACTCATAAGTTACAAATCATCTCCTGAATCTAACTGAATCGTCGGAATTCACATCCAAGCCTCTAACACATAAGTCAACATCCGGTTGACTTTTTCAACTTAACCTTCATTAAAAGAGACTAAGTGTCTCAAACCTTACCAAATCCTTTCCGAATTCGATCCGACCAACTCGATACCACATAACACGGATAAACAAAGCATAAAGAAGCAGAAATGGGAGAAATGGAGCGGTAACTCATGAGATGACTGGTTGGGTCGTCACATCCTGCCCAACTTAAACAAACGTTCGTCCTCGAACGAGTCAAGAAACATACCTGAAGCCTCAAATAGGTGAGGATATCTGCTCCGCATCTCCCGCTCGATCTCCCAGGTAGCCTCCTCCACGGGCTGACCTCTTCCCTACACTTTCACTAAAGCTATATCCTTTGACCTCAACTTTCGAACCTGACGACCCAAAATAGCTATTGGATCCATATCATATGTCAAATCATCATCCAACTGAACCGTGCTGAAATCCAAAACATGAGGCGGATCCCCAATGTATTTCCGGAGCATGGAAACATGAAATACCGGATGCACACTCGACAAGCTGGGTGGCAAAGCAAGCGCATAAGACAGCTCTCCAATCCTCCGAAGCACCTCAAAAGGTCCAATGAACCGAGGACTTAATTTCCCTTTCTTCCTGAATCTCATAACACCCTTCACGGGCGAAACCTTCAACGGAACCTTCTCATCAACCATGTAGGACACATCTCGAACCTTCCTATCAGCATAATGCTTTTGCCTCGACTGCACTGTACGAAGCCTCTCTTGAATCACCTTCACTTTCTCCAAAGCATCATGTACCAAATCAGTCCCCAATAGCCTAGCCTCACCGGGCTCGAACCAACCAACTAGAGATCTACACCGCCTCCCATACAAAGCCTCATATGGAGACATCTGAATACTCGACTGGTAGTTGTTGTTATAAGCAAACTCTGCAAGTGGTAGAAACTGATCCCATGACCCTCCGAAATCAATGATACAAGCACACAACATGTCTTCCAATATCTGAATAGTGCACTCGGACTGCCCGTCCGTCTAAGGGTGAAAAGTTGTGCTCAACTCAACTTGAGTACCTAACTCTTGCTGCACAGACCTCCAAAACTGCGAATTAAATTGAGTGCCCCTATCTGAAATGATGGAAACCGGGACACTATGCAACCGAACAATCTCCCGGATATAGATCTCTGCCAACCACTCTGAAAAATAGGTAGTACACATTGGAATGAAGTGCGCGGATTTGGTCAGTCGATCCACAATCACCCAAATAGCATCAAACTTCCTCAAAGTCCGCGGAAGTCCAACAACGAAGTCCATAGTAATCCTCTACCACTTCCACTCGGGAATATCCATCCGCTGTAGCAAGCCACCTAGTCTCTAATGCTCATATTTCAAATGCTGACAATTGAGCTACCAAGCTACAAATCCCACAATGTCTTTCTTCATTCTTCTCCACCAATAGTGCTGCCTCAAATCCTGATACATCTTCGCGGCACCTGGATGAATGGAATACCGCGAGCTATGGGTCTCCTCCAGAATCAACTCCCGATGCCCATCCACATTGGGCACTCAAATCCGGCCCTGCATCCTCAACACCCCATCATTTCCATTAGTCACATCTCTAGCATCATCATGTTGAACTCTGTCCTTAAGGACAAGCAAGTGCGGATCATCATACTGGCGCTCTCTGATGTGATCATATAAGGAAGACCGAGAAACCACACAAGCCAATACCCGACTGGGCTCCGAAATATCTAGCCTCACAAACCGATTGGCCAAGGCCTGAACATCAACTGAAAAAGGTCTCTCTCCAACTGGAATATATGTCAAACTCCCTATACTCACTGCCTTTTAGCTCAAAGCATCGGCCACTACATTGGCCTTTCCCGGATGATACAATATAGTGATATCATAATCCTTAAGCAATTCCAATCATCTCTGCTGCCTCAAATTGAGATCCTTCTATTTGAACAAGTGTTGGAGGCTACGATGATCAGTAAACATCTTACAAGACACACCATACAAGTAATGCCTCCAAATCTTCAACGCGTGAACTATGGCAGCCAACTCCAAATCATGAACGGGGTAGTTCTTCTCATGGGGCTTCAACTGACGAGAAGTATAAGCAATAACTCTACCCTCCTGCATCAACACACAACCAATCCCAACTCTCGAAGCATCATAATACATGGTATATGAACCTAAAGCTGATGGCAAAACTAGCACTGGAGCTGTGGTCAAAGCTGTCTTAAGCTTCTAAAGCTCTCCTCACACTCGTCCGACCATACAAATGAAGCACACTTCAAATCAACTTGGTCAAGGGTGATGCGATGGATGAGAATCCTTGAACAAACCGGCAATAATAGCCTACCAAGCCAAGAAAGCTGCGAATCTCTATGGCTGAGGACGGTCTGGGCCAACTCTGAACCGCCTCTAACTTCTTCAGATCAACCTGAATACCCTCGTTGGACACCACGTGCCCCAAGAAAGCCACTGAACTGAGCCAAAACTCACACTTGGAGAACTTTGCATAAAACTTCTCCTCCCTCAATATCTACAACACAACTCTCAAATGCTCCGCGTGCTCCTCCTAACTAAGCGAATACACCAAAATATCATCAATGAAGACTATAACAAACGAGTCGAGATAAGACCGGAACACGCTGTTTATCAAATGCATGAACGCTTATGGGGCATTGGTCAGCCCAAAAGACATCACCAAGAACTCATAATGACCATATCGGGTCCTGAAATCTGTTTTAAGAATATCCGAGTCCCTGATCTTCAACTTGTGATAACCTGAACGGAGATCAATCTTGGAGAACACTCTCGCTCCCTGAAGCTGGTTGAATAAATCATCAATGCGAGGCAAAGGATACTTATTCTTAATTGTTACTTTGTTCAATTGCCTGTAATTAATGCACATTCTCATAGTGCCATCCTTCTTCTTCACAAATAGAACCGACGCACCCTAAGGTGACACACTAGGTCAAATGAACCCTTTATCAAGGAGTTCCTGAAGCTGTTCTTTTAATTCCTTCAGCTCCGTTGGTGCCATACGATACAACGGAATAGAAATGGGCTGAGTGCCCGGCACTAGGTCAATACCAAAATCAATATCCCTGTCTGGTGGCATGCCCAGCAGGTCTGCAGGAAACACATCGGGAAAATTCCTCACAACTGGGACAGAATCAATACTAGGAGTCTCAGCTCCGACTTCCCTCACAAAAGCTAGATACGAAAGACAACCCTTCCCAACCATACGCTAGGCTTTCAAGAATGAGATCACTCTACTGGGAACATAATCAGCCACACCTCGCCACTCGATCCGTGGCACACCCGGTATAGCCAATGTGATTGTCTTGGCATGACAGTCTAGAATAGCATGACATAGAGATAACCAGTCCATGCCCAAAATGATATCGAAATCCACCATACACAATAATAAAAAGGTGGAACCAGGATCAAATAATACAGAGGCTTCTCTGTGACAGACTAAAACAATACCTGAAATTACGGCATCTAAAGCAACAACATCTGATCTACTCGGAAGATCATAGAAACGGGCCTGACCGCCACTTGATCGACCTCCCCCTCTAGGGCGACCCTTGGTTGACTAACCTCTACCCTTAGCTGGCTGGGCGGGTGGTAAAGTAACTAGAGCAGAAGTCGAGGGCTGATCCCTCTACTGATACTGACCATCACGAAGATGAGGACACTGCCTCCTTATATGCCCAAACTCTCCACACTCTCGGTGCTGGAAATGGGGACTGAAGGAAACCCTTGACACCGGAGTGACCAGTAGAAGGACCTGGCATGGAAGAACCCTGGACTGATGGAGCATGAGACAAACTCTAGGCTGAGAGGGCACTGAATGATGAGTGACCCTGATGAGAACTGTTGGAACCATGACCCAGTAATGCCCCACGATACCCTGGGCGAGCTGAATGAGCCTCTCTGAAGGGACATCCTCTACCCTGCTGGAACTGACCCCTCGAAGGAGCACCACTAAAGCTACCAGATCCCCGAGGCCTCTTGACCTCTCTTTCCTCTCGCTCCTAGCGGCGAACCGACTCAATCTCACGGGCGATGTCAACAACCTCCTCGAAGGTAGTGCCTGTCACCCTTTCCCTAGTCATGAGAATCCGAAACTAATATGTGAGACCATCAACAAACCTCATAATCCTCTCTCGATCTGTGGGAACCAACCAAACCGCATAATGGGCTAACTCAGAGAACGACATCTCATACTGCGTCACAGTCATCTCTCCCTGACACAACTGCTCGAACTACCATGCGCAGCTCCTCTCGGCGAGACTGTGGCACATACTTCTCCAGAAAGAGAGCAGAGAACTTCTACCAAGTAAGGGGCACTGCACTAATAGGCCTACGCCTCTCATACGCCTCCCACCAAGTGAAAGCAGCCCCGAAAAACTGGAAGGTGGTAAAAGCTACACCACTGGTCTCTAGGATCCCCGCTATACGAAGCATCCTCTATCATTTATCTAAGAAACCCTAGGCATCCTCGTCCTCTGCACCACTAAAGGTCGGAGGCTGGAGTCTACCAAACATCTCAAGTCGACGCTGCTCGTTGTCCGGCATAACTGGTACTACAAACTCCTGAGTTGGTGCAATCGGTTGGGCTGGAGGTGCCCCCGGTGTCTAGAGTCCCTATACAACCTGCTCAAGTTTGCGAGAAACGGGAGTCTGGGTGCCTCCCCCGGCCTGAGAAATAGCTGCGGCCGTAGTAACTGAAACCGCCTGAGCCAAACCGGTACACACTGATAAGATCTGAGCTAAAGCCTCCTGAAGGCCTGGAATCACAATGGGCACAGTTGGTGCCTGAGCTAGTGTTGCTGTAGCGTCCACAACTAGGACCTGACCCTGAACTGGGGCAACTAGTGGACCTGCAGGTGCTGCCTTAGCTGCTCTGCCCCCACCACGGCCTCGGCCTCTGGTGGCCCCAACTAGTGTAATTGGTGGTCGTCCACCCCGCCCGGTAGCTCGTGTCATCACCATCTGTAAGAGAATGGAATAAAAGAAGTTTAATATTCGGATCAACAAGTTCACATGACAAGAATTTCAAGAATATGAAGAATTTTCCTAAAGGTTATGCAATCTCTCGAGGATAAGTACAGACGTCTCCGTATCGATCCACGAGACTCTACTAAACCGGCTCATGACTCACGAGACCTATGTAACCTAGGCTCTAATACCAACTTGTCACGACCCCAAATACCGGTTGTGATGGCGCCTATCACACTACTAGGCAAGCTAACTAATCAATTAACCATAACCTTTTTTCCTTTAACATTTAAGCCATTTTTCTAACATAAGTTTTAAATACCAAATTTCATTATAAGCGTTAAAGCAACAAAAGATAACGGAAAGTCGAAATAACAGGAAACTACACAGCCCAACAATCTGGTGTCACGAGTCTAGAGCCTCTAATACAAGTTTGAATAACTACTACATCAATAGTCTAGAAAATGTGGAAAGATAACAAGAGAGGAGGGAGAAAACAGGGCTGCGGACGCCATGCAGCTACCTCGAAATCTCCGGCAATGCTGAATCAGCTGAAGGCCCTCACTCAGTCGCTCGGGCACCTGGATCTGCACACAAGGTGCAGGGAGTAACGTGAGTACGCCAACTCAGTAAGTAACTAAGGTAATAAGGACTGAAAGTAGTGACGAGCAGTTCAAAAACATATAACTGAATAATCAACAGAATAACAGATCAACTTTACTATTTAAAATCAATTTCGTCATAAAATCAACATTTCCAGTTTAAAGCATTTGAAATCAGATACTTAGTAATATGTATCCAACTGAGGCTTATTCGAAAGGAGGGTGAAATTAGTGAAAACATCACAACAGGGTCCCTCGGGCAAGGAATCACTCAGAATATGGACCCTCGGGAAACCTCTCAGTCACTCGTGACTCAACTCTCGTCACTCAGTACTCACTCTCAGCACTCGACTCTTTAATATCTCATAATAACAGAAATCATAGTAACCGCTGCGGCGTGCAGCCCGATCCATAATTTATAATCGACTACGCTCACTGGGGTTGTATAGACTCCGAAGGGACACCTACGACCCAAGCGTCATATCGCTACAGCGCGCAGCCCGATCCAATATATATATATCGCTGCGGCGTGCAGCCCGATCCATATGAGTATCGTTGCGGCGTGCAGCCCGATCCGTAATATATACATATAATATCCGCACTATTTGGTTCTCAACCTCTCTCAGTCCCTAACGTCACAACCTCTTGGGCATAACAATAAAACTTAGGAACTCGGCCCAAACAGTCCTCACAATTAGAAGTAGGGTGATAAAACCAGTTTTAAACTTTTAAACAGGTAAAACATGACTGAGGATATGTTTTCAGCAAATAAAGTGAGGAAAAACTGTAAAAATGTCCCTAAGGGTATCAACAGGTCGGCACAAGGTCCCAAACATGGCATACAACCCATAATATAGTATAAATGACTAAAGTACGAAATACTATAAGGTTCCAAATCAAATATGCGGCTTAATAGTCGCTACGGGACGGACCAAGTCACAATCCCTACCGGTGCATGCCCACATGCTCGTCACCTAGCATGTGTGTCACCGCATTTATCAAAACAAGTCAAATACCGGGGTTTGTACCATCAGTTTCAGATTTACAATGGTTACTTACCTCAAACTGGTAAAAATACTATTTTGCGATGCCTTTGCCCCTCGAATCGGCCTCCCCGCTTGTCGAATCTATCCAAAAATTAGAACAAGGATGTCAAAATATGCCAAGGGAACGAAGCCCAAATGAAAACAATCAAATAATACAAAAAATCCCGAGATTACCAAAACCCGAAGCCCGGGCCCATATTTCGGAATTCGATAATTTTTACATCAACGGAATCCTTATCCTTTCACGAGTCTATACATATCAAGAACACTAAAATCGGAGTTCAAATGACCCCTCAATCCCTATTTAAAGGCCTCTTAAACTCAAACCTTAATCCCCAAATTTTTAGCCCTTTAATTCCTTTAATTACAGCCTTAATCCATGAAATACTGCCTTAGAAATGAGTTTTAGGCCCAAAATCCTTACCTTAATGAAGTCTCCTTGATTTCTCTCTTCGAAATCGCTCAAAGCTCCAAAATTCGTGCTTACAAGTGAAGAGACGCTCTGAAAATCGCGAAGGAGAAAATATAACATTCTGACCCCAGTCATTTCCGCATCTGCGGTGCTTTAGCCGCATCTGCGCTACCGTATTTGTGGTAAATAAGCCGCTTCTGCGGCTTCCACTTATCTCAGCCAAAACCGCATCTGCAATGCCAATTCCGCATCTACGCCTTCGTAGGTGCGGTCCCCACAACCACATTTGTGTTTCCTGCCTCTCCTGCATTTATCCGCTTCTGCGATCACCTTTTCCGCATCTGTGGCACCGCACCTGCGGTCCCCAAACCACAGGTGCGAAAACACCAGAAGCAGCAAATTTCAGCAGCTGCAATAACATCTCAACTTCTCCGTTAACCAACCGAAATCACCCCGAGGCCCCCGGGACCTCAACCAAAAGCACAAACATATCCTAATACCTTTTTCAAACTTGTACCAATTTTCAAAACACCTCAAACAACATCAAAACACCAAAATCACATCGGATTCAGGCCTAATTTTCTAAAATCTTCCGAATTTCGCTTTTGATCAAAAACCCAACCAAACCACACCCGAATAACCTGAAATTTTGCACACACATCCCAAATGACCCAACAGAACTACTGCACTCTCGGAATTTCATCCCAGTCCCTATATCAAAATCTCGCCTACCAACCGGAGATCGCCAAAATATCAACTTCGACAATTCAAGCCTAAATCTGCTCCGAACCTCCAAAATTCATTCCGATCGCACTCCTAAGTCCCAAATCACCTCCCGAAGCTAACCGAATCGTCGGAATTCACATCCGAGCCCTCTAACACATAAGTCAACATCCGGGTGACTTTTCCAACTTAACATTTTTTAAAAGAGACTAAGTGTCTCAAAGCTTATCAAATCCTTTCCGAATTCGATCCGACCAACCCGATATCACATAATACGGATAAACAAAGCATAAAGAAGCAGAAATGGGGGAAACGGAGCGGTAACTTATGATACGACTGGCCGGGTCGTCACATTATTAGCCTCAAGCCCTTTTGTTTTGTTAAAAAGTACCAGAGGTGGAAATAATATAGAAAAAGAAGTCGAATTTCGATACTCTGGCATAAATATATTTTAAAAGACTTCTTTTTCATTTTTCGAAACTTTTAAGATTAAAAGGTCAGACTATAAAAATTTAGGCGGTTAAGCATAGAAAATTTTGTGATCTTTTAGGAAAATATAATGGGAACGCTCCAAAATTCCATAGAACTAAAAGTCATTTTCAAGTGCAATATTATGATGACTCAAATGAAAGAGGATTATGACACATACTAACACAGATATAGACTTGTGATTTATGAAGTACTTAGATAAAGACATGAAAAAAATTCTAATAAAAATGTATTGTGGTTATTCTATATTTGGATATTTTACAAGACTATATTGTACATTAATTATCAACAAAAACTCCTGCCTCAATCCCCTTAAATCGGGGAAAATATAAAAAATAGTCAGATTTATAATTGATAATTAAAAAATAGTTATAGTTTAAAAAATAATTTTTAACCACTTTTTCATGTAAAGATAAAATCTGAACAAAAACACATTTAAAAATTCGAAAATATTACATCATAAAATGCCGGAGTTCGGATTTTTTTATATTTGAGCTTCTAGCACAATGTGCTGGAATTTCATAATGTATTGAGTTCCAACATAATATGCAGGAGCTACATAATCCCGCATATTATACTAGAACTTTTTATGTGCTAGAGTTCCAACATATAATATGCTAGAAGTTTATACGTAAGAGCTCCATAATCCTGCATGTTATGCTGAAACTTTTCGTGTTTTAGCAAAATAATGGCTATTTTTCAATGACTTTGCAAATGCTGGCTATTTTTTGATTACCAGTCTGAAAATTGGCTAGCATGTGCTATTTGCACCCTTAAATTGGACTATAGTTGTAATTTAGTGGTTGCACCTTCTCCGATAGACCAAGATATATATAGCTTACGAAGGGTGGTCAATCAAATACCGATCTTAACTAAAAAGTTATATTTTTCATGAAATTAAGTATTATTTATATATATATATATATACACATACACACACACACACACATATATATATATATTTAATTTTGAACATTTTTAAGAAATTTTTAATATCGCCATTGTTTTTACCATGTATCACTTAAAGTTTCACTTTCACAAAATTGTTCTTTAAATTTTATTGTGTAGTACACACACCTCTACAATTCATTAGCATTCCCTTTTTCTTATTTCTTTTATCATCTCCTTATTTTATTAAAACAAATTAAAAATGTCAATATAGCAAGGAAACAAAGGCTTGAGGAATTTTACCTTATTATTAATAAATATCTCATTGGCTATTACCAGTGAGGAGTTACCTAACTTTTATAAGTGCATCTGCAGACAAATTAGGTATAAGTCATTTGCCTCCAAATAAATTTGACCATATGATCCTAGGTTTAATTATTGCAATCCAAACAGTTGACTTTAATAAAACACATTTCCAACTAGATATATAATTTGAGCCTGATAGTGAAGATAATTAAGGGAAAAAATTCTTTTGAAAAAAGGATGTTATAAAATTATGATTTTTTTGGTGTGTGTGGGGGTTGGGGGGTGGGGGATGAGTGATCTACAGGGGCAGAGCTATAACACCATGAGCAACAACGGGTCCGGTCGGACCCAGTAACTTTTATTCAAAATTTGTATTTGTCTTTAAATATTTATCGAAAATGTATAAATTATTAGTTTAGAACTCAGTAACTTAAAAGGATTACAATTTCGAACCCATAAAATTAAAACTCTAGCTCCGGCTTTGATGATCTATGCAATTATTTATACAAATTAAGGATTGTTAGTGAATATGATTATTACAACTATTCATTACTGAACTTTACAATCATAAATATCGTTACACGAGAATAGACAGAGAACTTATTAGGAAGATAGAAAAAAAATAACATAAGATGTGAAATCCTTATTAACCCTTCTCTCCTCTTGCTTAGCGAACCAACTTCAAGCCTTTATTTTTCTCTAGCAAAATTATTTCTTTTGTAGTTTCTACCGTGCATTAGTTCACTAAATATGTGAAGGAACCAGGAATCCTAGCATGCATGCGAATAGAGGCGGAGTCAGAATTTTAAGTTTATGAGTTCAGGATTTTAATAGTTTAATGTTATTGGATTCTAAATTAATAATTCGTACATATTTAATGAAAATTTTAAGACAAATACAGGGTTCGAACTAAAGCTACTGGGTTCAGCCGAACCCGCTCCCGACACTCTAGCTCCGCCCCTGCACGTGGACCATCATATTCCTGAACAATCGCTAAATATAATACTTTTTCCGTTTTAATTTATGTGAAACTATTTTCTTTTTAGATAGTTCCAAAAAGAATGATTTCTTTCCATATTTAAAAACAATTTACATTTATGCAATGATTTATAGCCACACATAATATTTGTGCCTCATTTTATACCATAAATTTAAAGTCTTTTTTGTTTTTTTAAACTTGATGTCTAATCAAATAAGTTCACATAAATCAAAACCGATCGAGTATCATTTAAACAAATAATGCGTGAGTACTAGAATACTTTGATATGAATCATTGCCTGTCAATCTGTCACTCGTGGTGGGGCAAGAGTTAATACAGATATAAAGAAAGTATTAAGTGCATGAATGATCCCCGCCGTCCATGTGTCCTTTACTTGAAACCATAAAAATTTGTTGTTCATGTATCATGTGATACTATGTGATTGAAAATTTTCTTGTATGAAAACAACAAAGGGTAGTTGGGGAGGGGAATAATGAGTATTATATTAATTCTCCTTTTTATGGTAGTTACAAGTTGGATGTTGTATTAAATCAACGAAAGAAACCGTTGTACAAGTTTCCAATAATATTACTATGTCTTTTACTTATTTAATATTTATTGATCCGACTAATTCAGATTAATGTGATTAATTTATGTTGCTGCGTGGAGCCTATTAAAGGAGGAACCACGGTTTCTTGCCACTTAGGGGGAATATACTAATAACCTGTTTGGCCAAACTTCTAAAATCTGCTTATTTTGAGAAGTATTTTTTTCAAAAGTACTTTTGTTGAAAATCAGTTTGTGTTTGACTAATTAATTTGAAAAGCACTTTTGAACAACAATTAGTGTTTGATCAAGCTTTTAAAAAGTACTTCTAAGTATATTTTTCAAAAAAGTGCTTTTGCGGAGAAGCTCCATTTTTCTGCTTCTCAAAAACTGCTTCTGCTTCTACTCAGAAGCACTTTTTTTTCCTTTTAAAAAGCTTGGCCAAACACCTTAACTTTAAAAAAAAAAAACTCTTTTGGCCAAGAAAAAAACTTGGCCAAACAGGCTATAAGACTAATAATGTGGTCCATGGTTCTAGTTGGAAAATATACTAAGAAGTAAAAAGGGCAGCGACCGGACCAAGGGTCTATTGTACGCAGCTTTACGCTGCATATCTGCAAGAGGTTGTTTTCACGGCTTGAGTATACTAGGAGAATAAAAAAAGAAAAAAACTACTCTCTCTGCTCCACAATAAGTGACCAAGTGCGTCAGGTTAATAGTACTCATTGGTCAGACTAATCCAGATTAATTGCGAAAAAAAATAAAAAATAGCCTGATTTACAACTGATATTTGAAAAATAGTCACAGTTTCAAAAGTAATTGAAATTTAACCATATAAAGATAAAATCTCAACAAAAACACCGTTAAAAATCTGAAAAAAGTTCTAACATAATATGCTGAAGTTTGAATCTTTTACATATGAGATTCCAACATAATTGTTGGAGTTCCAACATAATATGCTGGAAGTTTATATGCATCCAACATATTATGCTGAAACTTTCCGTGTTTCAACTAGGGTATTTTTGTCCAAATTTTATCTCTGCATAAAATAGTGATTATTTTTCAATGAGTTTATAAATACTGGCTATTTTTCGATTACCAGTCCGAAAACTGACTAGCCCATGCTATTTTCACAGATTAATCAGATTAATGATTAGCGATGCTGCATAGAGCCTATTAAAGGAGTTCCCTATCAAAAAAAAATTCATTCTCAAGACTCGAACCCAAAATTTTTTATTAAGGGTTGATCAAAGACATATCTCATCACTAATGTGGTCCATAGTTCTAGTTGTAATTTTCTTAAATCACGAATAATGCATACAAAAATAGCTTAGGCTATGATTTTTGACATTGTTACATCACTTACATTAACACAACAAAAACTAAACTAGATTATTTCTGGAAATTTTTATAAGGATCAAATGGCATACTATATTAGGCAGATTTCTTTTATATCTCTCTTTAGAGAATGCTGCGTTCAAATATATTTAGTTGTTTTGTAATGGTAATACGACATTTTTGCAGTATTCTGCCAAACCCCACATTGGAAATATGTTTCTGTATAAAGCATAGTGCAACATGCAATTCTTCATAGAAACTCCAGTCATTTCCTGCACATATTTATGAAGTAAATCACAAGTCAGATAAAAGCAATTTTTGATAAAACTGGTTTTAGATATCTGTTCTTTTAGATATTGAAGGAGAGATTTGGCGTAACTAGTAAAGTTGCTGCCATGTGACCAGGAGGTCACGGGGTTCGAGTTGTGAAAGCAGCCTCTTACAGAAATGCAGGGTAAGGCTGCATACAATAGACCCTTGTGCTCCGACCCTTCCCCGAACCCCGCGCATAGTGAAAGCTTGATGCACCGAGTTGCCCTTGTTCTTTTAGATATTGTTTTGCCAGTCTGAAACAACTTGTTCCTTTATATAAGGTAATCGATATCAATCAAATACGACCAGCTTCTAAACTAGTTTGAGTTGACTATATGAATCATCTATGTCCGTTTTGTTCAATTTGAGTCTATCTCATTCCAATACTTAACAGCTTGATCTTTTAACAGCTGAAGAATTTTTTCCTTTATTTATATTGAAGTGCGTGACCATCTAATCTAAAAACTTAAGTTGTTAGAGAGAACATACTTTTATTTACTTAATTATGTTTTCAACAGTTTAGCTTGTAATTTTCAGAGTAATTACCTGTTGTGGGAAGTCACCATCTTCCAACTGAGAATTAATCAACAGCCTTGCCGCACGGTGTAGGGGCCTCGGATCTCTATCAACCTGTCCAAATGGAGAAGTTGGTAAATAACTCTTTTGAAGAAGAAATTTTTTACTGTGATTGTGAAATAAATTACAAGGAATTCACCTGGCCAGAGTGAATCAATCCCATTAATGCCCATGCAGTTTGTACAAGATTTGAGTTATCTGTTTCAAGTTCTCTGTATACCTATTTTGATCAAATATAAAGCTAAGTCACAGTTGTCTTTTCCACCGTCATCTTTACATTTCCTCCTCTTGGGGAAAAGTTCATGTTAATAGAAACCTTGGCTTAAATTATTCAGTATTGGAATGAAAGGGCTCCAAATGGAGCACGATGCATATATAGATTTAATAACAATGTATAGATTGAGACGTAGCTGTTGTTATTGTTGTTTTACATAGCCTTTTTTGCTTTTACATTACCTTGTCAAGGCAAGAACGATAGCTTTCTCCCCAACCACCATCAGACCTTTGTGTTCTAAGCAGAAATTCAACGCCTTTACGGACAGCTGCACAGTTGCTGTAACTTTTGCCTGCTGCAGCAAGCCCTCCAAGAGCAAACCAGGAAGCATATATGAAGCACACACCCCAGCAACCATACCTGTTGACATGATTAATCATGTCAAGTGTATCGATAGAGCAGAAAGGAACTATATGTTGCAAGTTCAAGGGCTCGCACGAGTCATATCATATACCATGAACCATCAGGCATCTGTACATCTTCAAAATACTTAACAGCGTTGTCAATGAAATTGTCAACCTCCTTGGTTCGGTGTCCAGGGTATAGCTTATTAAACAGAACAAGTGCTTGGATTGATGAGCCAGTGCACTCAACATACCTGGATTGACATTTAATCAGTGTGAAGCTGTAAAATGGAGACTAACAATGGGAAAAAATCTAAAGGGAAAGAGAGAAACTAGAGAAATAAATCTTACTCATGCTCAATAACAATGTCTGCGAAAAATTCAATAGGATTGAGCAACTGTCAGATTATAAAACAGAACAAGAAAGTTAATTATTCAGGTTCTGGAAGACTCTGTTGAAGGTTTTTAACATCCTTGAAATGAAGCCAATAGACAAAATTCCTATAACGTGAAAAGTTACCTCCAAATACTCTGAGGCCCCCGCAGGCTCCCATACTGATAAACCCCCATTTTTGCTCTGCAATTTTATTTAAATGGTTCTTATTATTACTAGAAATGATTCAAATGACGAGCGACTAAATTCAAAAAAGATGAATTTATAACACAGGTAGACATGTATTGGATTCTCTATTCGGTGTAAGATATAGGTTTCTCTTGGAATTTTTTACAAGCTGAAAAACAACTTCAAAACGACTAATGATTTTAGGACACATTTTTCAGTGTTTACCTGTAAGGAAAGAATAACATTCACAGCGTCATACAGTCCCGCAGGGTCCATTGCATCACCAACTAATTCAGAGGGCATTGTAGAGAAGAGAAGACAGCACTAGAGGGAAATCTTAACATTTTAACATTTTTCATCTTAACATTTTGAGCAATTACAAGAAGTTAAAATCTTATTTCATTGAATAGTAGATACCGTTAATGCCTCGGCAGTGCAATCAGATACTCCCCATCCATGATCTTGATCTGAAAAAGTCCATGATCCTTTTGAGATATGCCGATACATCCCTCTAAAATCACCAGAAGGGTTGTCCTTCACCTAGAAACAAGTCACATACATTAATAAGGTCCATATTTTGAAAGAGTTGTTATGCTCATGATTTAGACATCCAAACCTGAGATTTCTTTATAAAGTCATGTCCTTTTCTAAGAGTATCTGATATCTCATGATTCATCTCACTAGCCAATAGTGCTTGAATAGCAAAGGTAGTATCCCATAGTTGACTACCAAGACCCTGCAATCCGATGACAAATACTCGCCAATTTCAATAACAATTGTTTGCATCACTTCAAAATAGGAAAAGGGGGATGGAGTTTTTATTTCACGAACACACGTTAAGTGTAAAAGAGATCCTATTTTTAGCTCATTGTGGTTAGTAAAATAATACAATTCAGATCTACCAACCTGCATTTTCATTCCATCTTCAGCTACCCAAAAATAATCTGGGATCCTAGCAAGATGTTTTTTGAAACAATCGCCTTTGGGATTCTCAACCCAACAAGCAAGCATGCATAATACCTACACAATCCAAGTGTTACATTAGTGTCTAACAATTGAAGTCATTAACAAAATACAGGTAATTTTGTAATCTGTTCAAAATGAATTAGTTTCCATACTTTTTCCACACATCCGATTGTGATGTATCGACTACTCTCGTCTTCATAATGTATGTGTTTCATGGTAACTTCAAGAGCTTTATTTCTCAGCTTGTTGAAAGGCCAACGAGTCAATAGAGGCTCGGTACATATGTAGAGACTGTCCCACATCAAATCTTGAACCAATGGATGGGGGTAATAGAGATCCTCCTACAGAAACAACTTTGTATTTGAGCATTTGTAGAAGATGGTACAATGTAGACACTAACTTCAACACTGAGGACTCATTTGGTCCGTAGACAAAGTTATACAGGGATAAATAATATCAAATTCTATCTCGAGATTATTTTTCTAATCTCGGTAACCAAAGACCCTTAATAGTCATACCTTTGCACATAAATGGCGAACTTTTTTCCAGTTAATCTCACGGTATGGTTGATCATATAACTCTTCCCTCAATTGCAAAACGAGAGGTGTGATTGGACCAACAAATCTCTTCCCATAGAGATAAGACATCGGCATGTAGACCATTCGAGTGTAACACCACATTTTTGCTACATTAAATATAAGAATCAAGATACTTGGTAGATCGATTGATAGACACTTGTAAAAAAAATGGCATCACCAGAAAACATTGCGTAGCAAATCTTGTAAATTAATATCTACAATAAAATGAACTGAAAATTTTAGGATGTGTACTTATGCATGAGCAATAAAGAAAAGGATTGACCAACCTGGATGCATGGGAAGAAAGGATGGAAGAATCCAAAATTCGGGTGGCATTGGATTAGTTCCTAACCACTCAAAAACTCCAAGAATCTGAATGAAAGAAGGAAGATTTATCAGCAACAAGAAAGCATTAACATAACTCTACAAGGTTTAAATGTTATAATTTACTGAGTATTATACACTAACCATAAAAAGGATTTTTTACAGAATTAGGTCACCTAAATGATAACTACAAGTAACTGTCCACAATAAGTGCAGGGGCGTATGTAGCATATAACCAATAAGTTTAAATAAGTGGGATTAGTAACGTAGAAAATAAGATCGGTTACCTGCTCCAACAAGTTAATACACACTGATAGAGTAAAATTTCTGTATATAACTTATATCCTACTATAATATACAGTCGTCTAACAATTACTCCATTAGGGTATTTAATCATACCGAGAGCCATGTTTTTCCCCACGAAGGAATCACAGTGACGCTACCATGATCAAGAATCCATTCCCTTGCTCTACCACAAGCATTGTTCTCACCACCATCTGGTCCTTCTCCAAGGATCCTCATGCAAATATAACTCAATGCTGTACAGAACATTGTACTGTGACCTTCTATGTGCAAACCCCATCCACCATCTTCATTCTGAAGTCAGTAATTCAGAAATGAGTTTAACTTCTATGCACTAACAGTCTATACTATCTAAAAGGTAAAAAAAATTTATATTATCAGCGTATATAAGTTAAATATTTACTTAAACTATATGGGAATTTGCAAAGCAAACTTGGGTAGAATGATATACTCATTGAAACATTAAGTCAAGCACCTGGTGACAATATATATATCGAAGAATCTCCCTACGATGCTCAGCTGGGAAAACAATATTAAGATGGCCGGTGATGTACATACATATAACCTGAATTTTGGGTCCCAAGAAAATGAGCAAAGAATTAGCTTTAGCATATCCATGGTTCAATTAAAGAAAGGTAAAAATACAACACTATCTGAAGAATAAAAATTGATTACATAATTTAAGTACAAATGAAAAACTTACAAGAGGTGGAAGAAAGAATAAAGGACCGCCATTTTCAGCAGGCCAATGACCATCACTAGCTTGTAATGCTGAAAAGAAATGAACAGCTCTACGCAATGCAGTTGTGGCAACTTCATCTGTAATTTCTTCTCCTTCTTCTACTTTTACTGCTGGAATTTTCTGTTTGAAATTCTTCTCTCCAAGAAACTGCATCCATATTTGTATTTAAGAAGCTATATGTAACAAGAATTCACTCTCTTTCGATTTAGGCATAATACATAAACACGCCCTCAAACTTGGCCATAACTGCAAATACGCCTTCCAACTTTGGATATGCACAATTAGGCACCTCAACTTAGCTCCATTTTGCCAGTTGAACATTCCAACTTACAAAATAAGCATCTAGATACCTCCAAAATTTATGTGCCATGTCAGTGCCACATCAGCATTTGTGTTACGTGTTCAACTTTATATAAGTTGAGGTGTCTACGTGTACGCACTCAAAGTTGGATAGTATACTTGCCAACTAAGGCCAAATTTGAGGGCTTATTTATGTATTATGCCTTCAATTTATATGTCATACTTTATGTTTCTCGTCCTACAAAGAATATTCACTTTTTATATTTAGTAGTAAGTCTTTAATTCCAACCTCTCACATGACATATTTAAGACTACTAGTTTTAGTATACGCAGGATGCGCGTGAATTCTGTCACAATGAATATAAATTTATTTTAAAAATATAACGACTCGGCGAGTCGTTTCATGAGTTACCGTCCCGTTTCTGCTTCTTTATGTGTTGTTCAGTTGTATTATGTGGTATCGGGTTGGTTGGTTCGGAGTGATTTTGTAGAGAAATGAGACACTTAGCCACTTTTGAGTAAGCTTAAGTTGGAAAAGTCAACCGGATGTTGACTTATGGGTAGAAGGTCTCGGATGTGAATTTTGATTGTTCGGATAGCTTCGTCAGAAGATTTGGGACTTAGGAGCATGATCGGAATGTATTTTGGAGGTCCGTGGTAGATTTAATCTTGAATTGGCGAAATTGAAATTTTGGCGTTTTCCGGTCGGCAGTGAAAATTTTGATATCGGGGTCGAAATGGAATCCGAAAATTGGAGTAGGTCCATTGTGTCATTTGTGACGTGTGTGCAAAATTTCAGGTCATTCGGGTGAGATTTGCTAGGTTTTTGCATCATTTGCGGAATTCAGAAGTTTGGAAATCCTTAGGCTTGAATCCGATGGTGATTTGACGTTTTGATGCTGTTTTGAGTGTTCTGAAGGTTGGAACAAGTTTGAATGATGTTATGGGATGTGTTGGGATGTTTGGTTGAGGTCCCGAGGGCCTCGGGTGAGTTTCGGGTGGTTAACAGATCATTTTGGACTTTGGAAAGATAGCAATTTTTTTGGTATTTTTGTTGCAGAGATTTGTTCTTCGCGTTCGCGAAGGTATGGCCAATGGAACGATCGCGAACGCGAGGAGTTGAACGCGTTCGCGAAGAGGAAAGATGGAGCAGCTGGACCCCTAGGATTTCTTCTACGCGTTCGCGAAGGGTCTGGCAGGTGAAGCTATGCATTCGCGAGAGGATACTCGCGTTTGCGAAAGAGGAAAGTTGAGTAGTGGATTTTTGTGCTTCACGAACGCGAAGAAGGACGCACCTAGGCAGAATCTTTAAGTTCAAAAATAAGGGTTTAGTTCATATTTTCAAAAACTCATTAGAGAGCTCGGGAGAAGGCGAATTTAGAGAGGATTTTTAGAGGAGTGATTGGGGTAAGTATCCTTCACTTGTTTTGGGTTAAATTCCATAATTATTTCTTGATTCTTAACATTTAATTTGAGAATTTGGGGTAAAATTGGAGAAAATGCAAGAAAATTTAGAGAATGAATTTTTGGGATTTGGATGACATTTTGACGTCGGATTTTGATGAATTTGATATGGGTAGGCTCGTGAGCGAATAAGTTATTCAATTTTGTGATTTTTATTTGATTTCGAGACGTGGGCCCGAGGTTCGGGTTTGACCAATGTCGGAATTTTTGAGTAACTTTGATAATTTTCGTATGGGTTTCATTCCTTTAGCGTATGTTGATGATAATATACTTATTTTTGTTAGATTCGGGGAATTTGGAGGCCGAATCAAGAGGCAAGGGCGTCGCGGGCTAGAGTTTGGTTTGGTTTGAGGTAAGTAACGCTTCCAAACTTGGTTTTGAGGGTTCGAAACCCCGAACTATGTGTTCTATGATTACTATTGAGGTGACGCAAATGCCAAGTGACGGGCATATAGGCGTGCACCATGAGAATCGCGGTCGGGATCATTCCATGGCACCGCTTAGTGACTCTTTCTTGCTGATATATGTGTTGTGATTATGTGATTAAGTTAATGAGCTGTAAGTCATGCTAATTATCATGTTAAGGCTTCACACCGATACTGTTGAGACCCGAGAGGTCATTTCTTGCTATCATATCATTAGCTTCATTGATATTATGTGCTCAGTCATGTTCATGCATTTTATATCATGCCACAGTATCGATTATTGTTATTTGGCACATCATATCATTGTTCGGGATAGTATCATGATATTGTGAGCCCGTGTGTGTGAGACTGGAGAGTAATGACTAAGTGAGGCTGAGAGCCTAATTGTGAGTGACAGTTATGGGATCGGGCTGCATGCCGCAACGGTTATGTTGATGATTATGATAGCGGTTTGGCTGTAGGAGCCCCTCCGGAGTCTATAACACACCCCCAATGAGCGCAGTTGATGATATTGAGGGATGTATCTTCCCTGGACATAGATCTTGTCCGAAGTATTTATACTGGAGATGGATCTTCTCCATAAGGCTGGAATGGCATTCCTCGGTACCAGATGAATGCAGTCAGGTGATGTGTATATATGCCAGGATGGATCTTCCCTGGGTCGGATGGCCATATACAATACCTAGTGGTTGAGCACTTGTGAGAGGAGGTACACGAAAAATTAATCATGCTATCTGTGCATTGGTATATAGAGATTTTCCTAAGATTTATACTCTGTACTGTTCAGGCTGTATTTATTTACTGTTGAGTTTTTACTTGAACTGCAAGCATGTCTACTTTTCTGTACAGTTTAATTGTATTACCTGATGAGGTTTGGTTCGTCACTACCTATCAGTCCATAGTTTGGACTTGTTACTTACTGAGTTGGTATACTCACGTTACCCCCATGTACCTTATCTGCAGATCCAGGTATCTCGAGCCACGGTAGCGGTTGCTGATCATTTCAGTTGTGGACTTTTCTTGGAGATAGCGAAGTAGCTGCCGGCGATCGTAGTCCCGCCTTTCTCCTTCCTTATCTTCCTCTTAGTGTATTTGTTGGTTATTCTCAGACTATGTTAGTTTTGTTTTATTTCGAGCAGTTGTAGTATTCTGCTCATGACTTAGTGACACCCGAGGTCGGGCTTGTATTTTTCCAATTTATTGAATTTAACTTTATATCTTTATCGGATTTTAGTTGAAAAATAGTTTTCCTTAAGTTTTTAAATGAAATTTGGATTATATTTTGAAATAAGTTGGCTGGCTTAGTTTCACGATAGGCGCCATCACGACCAGGTCGGTTTGGGGTCGTGACAAGTTGGTATCAGAGCTTAGGTTACATAGGTCTCACGAGTTATGAGAAGGTTTAGTAGAGTCTCGCGGATCGGTACAGAAACGTCTGCACTTATCCTCGGGAGGCTACAGAACCTTTAGGAAAAACTTCACATTCTTGAATTCATGTCGTGTGAATCTGTTGATTCTAGTACTAAACTTCTGTTATTCTATTCTCTCACGGATGGTGAGGACACGTGCTACCGGTCAGGACAGAAGGCCACCAGTACCACCAGTTAGGGCCACTAAAGGCCGAGGACACGACCGAGGACGAGGTAGGGGCAGGGGTATAGCCCGTACGCAGCTAGGGCCGCACCTGTAGATCTACCAGCTGCCCCAGTTCATGATCAGGCTTCAGCGGGGGATGCTCCAATAGTACCAGTTCAGGCACCGACTGTGCCTATTGTTATTCCGGGTCTCTAGAAGACCTTGGCTCAGATTCTGACCGTGTGCACCAGTTTTGCTCAGGCGATCGCAATTACTACTACAACAGCTACTTCTCAGGCTGGGGGAGGCACTCAGATTCCTGCCGCTCGTACACCTGAGCAGGTTGTGTAGGGACTCCAGACATCGAAGGCACCACCAGCCCAACCGGTTGAACCTGCTCAGGATTATGTGGTTCCAGTTATGCCTGATGATGAGCAACGTCGATTGGAGAGGTTTGGTAGACTTCAGCCTCCGACTCTTAGTGGTGCAGATGCCGAGGATGCCTAGGGTTTCTTGGACAAGTGTTAGAGGATGTTACATACAGCGGGTATTCTGGAGACTAGTGGGGTCTCATTTACTACTTTTTAGTTTTTTGGAGCTGCCTTGACTTGGTGGGAGGCTTATGAGAGGCATAGGCCTGTTGGTGCAGCGCCCCTTACCTGGCAGTAGTTCTCCGCTCTCTTCTTGGATAAGTATGTGTCGTAGTCCCGCAAAGAGGAGCTACGCAGGCAGTTCGAGCAGTTACGTCAGGATGATATGACTATGACGCAGTATGAGATAAGGTTTTCTAAGTTAGCCCATCATACTGTTTGGTTGGTTCCTACAGATAGGGAGAGGATTAGGAGGTTCGTGGATGGTCTCGCTTATCAGCTATAGATTCTTATGACCAGAAGGAGGGTGTCTGCGCTTCTTTTGAGGAGGTGGCTGACATTGCTCGAGAGATAGAGTCGGTTCGCTGCCAGTAGCGAGTTGAAAGGGAGGCCAAGAGGCCTCGGGGATCTGGTAGTTTTGGTGGTGTTCCTTGTGGAGGTCAGTTTCAGCACGGTAGAGGCCGTCCATTCAAACATGCTCAGCCAGCCCGTTTGGGCCACCGTGATGGATTATCTGGCCATGGTTATCATAGTTCACATCAGGGTCACTCATCTCTCAGTGCCCTTCCAGCTCAGAGTTTGACTCAGGCACCATCAGTTCAAGGCTCATCCATGCCTAGTTCTTCTAGTGGGCATCTCGGTGCTCGGGGCTCCCTTCAGTCCCCACCGCCATTTGCTGGGAGAGGTTGCTTTGAGTGTGGAGATTTGGGTCATATCAAGAGGTTCTGTCCTCGTCTTACGGGAGGTTCATCCCAGCAAAGGAGTCAGCCTTCGGCTTTAGCACCAGTTACTTCCCCACCCGCCCAGCCAGCTCGGGGTAGAGGTCAGTCAGCTAAGGGTCGCCCTAGAGGGGAAGGTCGATTAGGTGGTGGTCATACCCATTTCTATGCCCTCCCAGCCAGACCAAATGTTATTGCTTCAGATGTTGTGATTACAGGTATTGTCTTCGTATGACGCAGAGATGCCTCTGTATTATTTGACCCCGGTTCTACTTTTTCATGTGTGTCATCATATTTTGCTTATTATTTGGACACGGCCCGCGAGTATCTTATTTCATCCATTCATATATCTACTCTGGTTGGCAATACTATTATTGTGGATCGTGTATATCGGTCGTGTATGGTAACTATTGGGGGTTTGGATACCCGAGTGGATCTCTTGTTGCTTAGTATGGTTGATTTTGATATGATATTGGGCATGGATTGGTTATCTCCGTGTCGTGCTATTTTGGACTATCATGCTAAGATAGTGACATTGGCTATGCCGGGGGTGCCACGGATTGAGTGGTGAGGTTCGACGGATTATGTTCCAAGTAGAGTAATTTCATTTTTGAAGGCCCAACGGATGGTTGGGAAGGATTATCTTTCTTACTTAGCCTTCGTGAGGGATGCCAGTGCAGAGGCTCCTACTATTGATTCAGTTCCGGTAGTGAGGGACTTTCCGGATGTGTTTCCTACAGACCTGTCGGGCATGCCACCGGACAGGGATATTGACTTTGGTATTGATTTGGTGCCGGGCACTCAGACCATTTCTATTCCACCGTATCATATGGCACTGGCGGAGTTGAAGGATTTGAAGTAGTAGCTTCTGGAACTCCTTGATAAGGGGTTTATTCGGCTTAGTGTGTTGTCGTGGGGTGCGCCTGTTCTATTTGTGAAGAAGAAGGATGGCACTATGAGGATGTGCACTGATTATAGGCAGTTGAACAAATTTACAATCAAGAACAAGTATCCTTTGCCTCGTATTGATGGTTTATTTGACCAGCTTCAAGGAGCAAGGGTGTTCTCTAAGATTGATCTCCATTCAGGGTATCACCAGTTGAAGATCAGAGACTCGGACATTCTTAAGACAACTTTCAGGATCTGATATGGTCATTATGAGTTCCTTGTGATGTTTTTTGGGCTAACCAATGCCCCAATAACATTCATGCATTTGATGAACATCGTGATTCGAACATATCTCGACTCGTTTGTTATTGTATTTATTGATGATATTCTAGTATACTCGCGTAGTCAGGAGGAGCACGCGGAGCATCTGAGAGCGGTATTGCAACGGTTGAGGGAGGAGAAGCTTTATGCAAAGTTCTCCAAGTGTGAGTTTTGGCTCAGTTCAATGGATTTCTTGGGGCATGTGGTGTCCATTGAGGGTATTCAGGTTGATCCGAAGAAGACATAGGCGGTTCTGAGTTGGCCCAAACCGTCCTCAGCCATAGAGACTCGCAGCTTCCTTAGGTTTTGGCGGGCTATTACCGTCGGTTCGTTAAGGGATTTTCATCTATAGCATCATCCTTGACCAAGTTGAATCAAATGGGTGCGCCTTTCATGTGGTCGGATGAGTGTGAAGCGAGATTTCAGAAGCTCAAGACTGCCTTGACCATAACTTCAGTGTTAGTTTTGCCATCGGCTTCAGATTCATATACAGTGTATTGTGATGCTTCTAGAGTTGGTATTGGGTGTGTGTTGATGCAGGAGGGTAGAGTGATTGCTTATGCTTCTCGTCAGTTGAAGCCCCATGAGAAGAACTACCTTATTCATGATCTAGAGTTGGCTACCATTGTTCACGCGTTAAAGATTTGGAGGCATTATATGTATGGTGTGTCTTGTGAGGTGTTTACTGATCATCGTAGCCTCCAACACTTGTTCAAGCAGAAGGATCTCAATTTGAGGCAACGGAGATGGTTGAAGCTGCTAAAGGATTATGATATCACTATCTTGTATCATCCGGGGAAGGCCAATGTAGTGGCCGATGCCTTGAGTAGGAAGGCGGTGAGTATGGGCAGTTTGGCGTATATTCTTATTGGGGAGAGACCTCTTGTAGTTGATGTTCAGGCCCTGGCCAATCGGGTTGTGAGGTTGGATAATTCGGAGCCCAATCGGGTCTTAGCTTGTGTGGTTTCTCGGTCTTTCTTGTTTGATCGCATCAGAGAGCGCCAATATGATGACCCTCATTTGCTTGTCCTTAAGGATAGAGTTCAGCACGACGATGCCAAATATGTGACTATTGGTGATGATGGGGTATTGAGGATGTAGTGCCGAATATGTGTGCCCAATGTAGATAGGCTTCGGGAGTTGATTCTGGAGGAGGCCCATAGCTCATAGTATTCCATCCATCCGGATACTGTGAAAATGTATCAGGATTTGAGACAACATTATTGGTGGAGGAGGATGAAGAAGAATATTGTGGGATTTGTAGCTCGGTGTCTCAATTGTCAGTAGGTGAATATGAGCATCAGATACCGGGTGTCTTGCTTCAGCGGTTAGATATTCCAGAGTGGAAGTGGGAGCGGATTCCCATGGACTTTGTAGTTGGTCTCCCACGGACTTTGAAGAAGTTCGATGCTGTTTGGGTGATTGTGGATCAGCTGACCAAGTCCGCGCACTTCAGTCCTGTGTGTACTACCTATTCTTCAGAGCGATTAGCAGAGATTTATATCCGAAAGATTGTTCGCTTGCATGGTGTCCCAATTTCCATCATTTCAGATAGAGGTACTCAGTTCACTTCGCAGTTTTAGAGGGCCGTGCAGCGAGAGTTGGGTACTCAGGTCGAGTTGAGCACAACTTTTCACCCTCAAACGGACGGGCAGTCCAGACGCACTATTTAGATATTGGCGGACATGTTGTGCGCTTGTGTCATTGATTTTGGGGGATCATGGGATCAGTTTCTACTGCTCACAGAGTTTGCATATAACAACAGTTTTCAGTCGAGTATTCATATGGCTCCATATGAGGCTTTATATGGGAGACAGTATAGATCTCCAGTTGGTTGGTTTGAGCAGGATGAGGCTAGGCTTTTGGGTACAGACTTGGTGCAGGATGCTTTGGACAAGGTGAAGGTGATCCAGGAGCAGCTTCGTACAGCGCAGTCAAGACAAAAAATTTATGCTGACAGGAAGGTCCGTGATGTGTCATACATGGTTGGGGAAAAGGTTCTACAGATGGTTTCACCCATGAAGGGCATTATGAGATTTGGGAAGAAGGGTAAATTGAGTCCTCGGTTCATTGGGCATTTTGAGGTGCTTCGGAGGATTGGGGAGGTGGCTTATGAGCTTGCCTTGCCACCTAGTTTGTCAAGTGTGCACCCGGTATTTCATATTTCTATGCTCCGGAAGTATATTGGCGATCCGTCTCATATCTTGGATTTTAGCACGGTTCAGTTAGACGGTGATTTGACTTATAATGTGGAGCTAGTGGCTACTTTGGGGCGACAAGTCCGAAAGTTGAGATCAAAGGATATAGCTTCAGTGAAAGTGTAGTGGAGAGGTCAAACCGTAGAGGAGGCTACCTGGGAGACCAAGCGGGAGATGCGGAGCAGATATCCTCACCTATTTGAGGCTTCAGGTATGTTTCTTGACTCGTTCAAGAATGAACGTTTGTTTAAGAGGGGGAGGATATAACGACCCGGCCGGTCGTTTCATGAGTTACCGTCCCGTTTCCCCCATTTCTGCTTCTTTATGTGTTGTTCAGTTGTATTATGTGGTATCGGGTTGGTTGGTTCAGGTTCGGAGTGGTTTTATAGAGAAATGAGACACTTAGTCTATTTTGAGTAAGTTTAAGTTGGAAAAGTCAACCGGATATTGACTTATGAGTAGAAGGTTTCGGATGTGAATTCTGATGGTTTGGAAAGCTTCGTCAGGTGATTTGGAACTTAGGAGCATGACCGGAATATATTTTGGAGGTTCGTGGTAGATTTAGACTTGAATTGGCGAAATTGAAATTTTGGCGTTTTCCGGTCGGCAGTGAAAATTTTGTTATCGAGGTCAGAATGGAAACCCGGGAATTGGAGTAGGTCCGTTGTGTCATTTGTGACATGTGTGCAAAATTTCATGTCATTCGGGTGAGGTTTGCTAGGTTTTTAAATCATTTGCGGAATTCGGAATTTTGGAAATCCTAAGGCTTGAATCCGATAGTGATTTGAGGTTTTGATGTAGGTTTGAGTGTTCCGAAGGTTGGAACAAGTTTGAATGATGTTATGGGATGTGTTGACATATTTGGTTGAGGTCCCGAGGGCCTCGGGTGAGTTTCGTGTGGTTAACAGATCATTTTAGACTTTGGAAAGATAGCAGATTTTCTGGTATTTTTGTTGCAGAGATTTGTTCTTTGCGTTCACGAAGGGGAGCTCGCATTCGCGAAGGTATGGCCAGTGGAAGGACCGTGAACGTGAGGAGTTGAACGCGTTTGCGAAGAGGAAAGATGGAGCATTTGGACCCCTAGGATTTTTTCTACGCGTTCACGAAGGGTCTGGCAGGTGAAGCTACGTGTTCGCGAGAGGGTACTCGCGTTCGCGATAGAGGAAAGTTGAGCAGTGGATTTTTGTGCTTCGCGAACGCGTCTTTGACCGCGTTCGCGAAGAAGGGCGCACCTGAGCAAAATCTTTAAGTTCAAAATAAGGGTTTAGTTCATATTTTCAAAAATTCATTAGAGAGCTCGGGAGAAGACGAATTTAGAGAGGATTTTCAGAGGAGTGATTGGGGTAAGTGTTCTTCACTTGTTTTGGGTTAAATTCCATAATTATGTCTTGATTCTTATCATTTAATTTGAGAATTTGGGGTAAAAATTGGAGAAAATGGAAGAAAATTTGGAGAATTGATTTTTGGGATTTGGATAACCTTTTGACGATGGATTTTGATGAATTTGATATGGGTAAAATCGTGAGCGAATGGGTTTTCCAGTTTTGTGATTTTTATTGGATTCCGAGACGTGGCCCGAGGGTCGGGTTTGGCCAATTTCAGGATTTTTGAGTAAATTTTATAATTTCGTATGAGTTTCATTCCTTTAGCGTATATTGATGATAATATACTCATTTTTGTTAGATTCGGGGCATTTGGAGGCTGAATCAAGAGGCAAGGGCGTTGCGGGCTAGAGTTTGGCTTGGTTTGAGGTAAGTAACGCTTCTAAACTTGGCTTTGAGGGTTCGAAACCCCAAACTATGTGTTCTATGATTACTATTGAGGTGACGCAAATGCCAAGTGACAGGCGTGTGGGCGTGCACCGTGAGAATCACGGCCGCGATCATTCCATGGCACCGCTTAGTGACTCTTTCTTGCTGATATCTGTGTTGTGATTATGTGATTAAGTTAATGTGCTGTAAATCATGCTAATTATCATGTTAAGGCTTCACGCCGATACTGTTGAGACCCGAGAGGTCGTTTCTTGCTGTTATATCATTAGCTTCATTGATATTCTGTGCTCAGTCTTGTTCATGCATTTTATATCATGCATGAGTCTCGATTATTATTATTTGGCAAATCATATCATTATTCGGGCTAGTATCATGACATTGTGAGCCCGTGTGTGTAAGACTGGAGAGTGATGACTAAGTGAGGCTGAGAGCCTTATTGTGAGTAACAGTTATGGGATCGGACTGCACGCCACAGCGGTTATGTTGATGATTATGATAGTGTTTGGGCTGTAGGAGCCCCTCCATAGTCTGTAACACACCCATAATGAGCGTAGTTTATGATATTGAGGGAAGGATCTTCCCTGGACATGGATCTTATCCGACGTATTTATACCTGGAGATGGATTTTCTCCATAAGGCTGGAATGGCCTTCCTCGGTACTGGATGACTGCGGTTAGTGATGTGTATATATTCTGAGATGGATCTTCCCTGGACCGGATAGCCATATACAGTACCGAGTGGTTGAGAACTTGTGAGAGGAGGTATACGGAACATTGATCATACTATCTGTGCATTGGTACATAGAGATTTTCCTGAGCTTTATACTCCATACTGTTCAGACTGTATTTATTTATTGTTGAGTTTTTACTTGAACTGCAAGCATGTCTACTTTTTTGTACAGTTTAAGTGTATTACCTTCTGAGATTTGATTCGTCACTACCTATCAGTCCATAGTTTGGACTTATTACTTACTGAATTGGTGTACCAACATTACCCCATGCACCTTGTGTGCAGATCCAGGTATCTCGGGCCACAGTAACGGTTGCTTATCATTTCAGTTGTGGACTTTCCTTGGAGATAGCGAGGTAGCTGCCGGCGATCGCAGTCCCGCCTTTCTCCTTCCTTATCTTCCTCTTAGTGTATTTGTTGGCTATTCTCAAACTATGTTAGTCTTGTTTTATTTCGAACAATTGTAGTATTTTGCTCATGATTTAGTGACTCCCGAGGTCGGGCTTGTATTTTTTCGCTTTTATATCTTTATCGGATTTCAGTTGAAAAGGTTTTTCTTAAGTTTTTAAATGAAATACGGATTATTTTTGGAAATGAGTTGGCTGACCTAGTTTCACGATAGGCGCCATCACGACCGGGTTAGTTTGGGATCGTGACAAAAAAATATTAAATTATAAAATAAAAGTATAAAAGTGTAAGTTCCTAAATATGATCATAAATATTAATTTTTTATAACTAACTCAATAGTTAAAGAAACTATCTTAGAAGTCCTCAATATCAGTAATTCAGCCTAAAAATTGTTCCAAGTTTATAATTTCAGAATTTTAATTTTGCGGGCAAGAACTTTGAAAATCTAAATAATCTTGAAGTATACAACTTACAACATGTAAGCAGGTAACTAATAATCTATGAACTTTAAATAAACACTAAATCAAAGTGCTATAATAAACCAAAAAAAAGACATTAAAAAAACAGAAAAAGAAAAGCAAGCTAGTAATATAATGTACAATTGAAAGCTTTAATACACCCACTCATATTAAATGTATCAAGGATTAAAAATCAAAGAATCTCATAAATTATCTTGTTAATTTTGTGCCTTTTATTATTTTTTGCTCAACATTTCTCATAATTATAACAGTGCATTTAAAACTTTTGAAAGTTAAAAGTATATTATTAAATTATATTATTAGTGCAATTGCCTTGTATATTTATAAAAAGTGAACTATCGACGTTATTGTCCAACAACTCGTACCTCTTCTTTCTTATTTTTTTTATTTTTCCTTTATTTTATCATTTATATATAGTTTACGTGTAAGACTTATACAAAGTTCGATATGAATAGAAAAAATAAATTTTAACTTTCTTCATATTTCAAATAAGAAACAAATTAATAAGTAAATTTTAATTAATTTTAAGCTCTAAAATTTTAAAATAATAATTAAATGAAGTGTTTCTTATAATATTTAACATAAATTAAAGGACTTCAAAAAATATATATTTTTGTGTAATAAAGACCAAGTTTGAAATGAAAAGAAAAGATATTAGTTTTACATTTTAGTCCTTTATTGTAGGTAAAAATTATTTCCTAAATAGTATTCTACTGGGGGTAAGAAACTCACGTTTTCTTATTTATTAATATGGTATGATGGCCAAAGTCTAAAAATTAGGACTTCTTACTTAGTCCAATAAGGAAATATTTAATAACCTTCAGTACTTTTAATATAGTATATAGATAAAATATTAAAAAAATAGTTTATTATTCACATTTTTAAAAATTCAAAGTTACCCTTACTTTCTTAAATTCTGCAGACAATCAAACTAAGACACATAAAATAAAATGGAAGGAATAACTCTTTTAAGTCTAATGTTTCATATCTTATATTTAAGACCGTCGTATCCAAAAGTTTACATTACTTTCTTGAACTTCGTGGGCACTTAAATACAACACATAATTAACTATGATTCGTGATAAATATGTTAAAATATATGTCATATATTTATTTGATTGATATAACATCGGATATGAATAAGTTTATTTACCTGCATTCGCCAAAGAAGATCACCACTAGGCTTGATTTTATAGCGATTGTTCCAAAAATGTTGACGGGCCTCTTCGATCTCGGCCCGTTCTTCTGGGCTTCCAGCATTTGGATCAAAAGCCCATATTTGACGTCCAACGTAGTTGTTTGTGCTGTACAAATATGGCCCATCTTGCCCCTGTGCAATCTTCAATTTCCACATTCTTAATTTCTTCTTCTAACCTTCTAGCTTACTGAGAAAAAATATATAATTAAGAATATGTCAAGACAATATCTTACACCATTAAAACTTACAGTCTAATAGTATCAGTAAGAATCTCACATACAATGTAGGTGATTTTTCGAATTAACAATATGTCAAGACAATATCTTACACCACCAAAATTTAAAATTTTGTGGTATCGGTGAGAATCTCGCACAATATTGGTATGAGTTAAATTTTCATTATTCAGCGGCAGAGGATGTAGACAGCGAAGAATGATCAGTTAAATATGAAAATATAGATTGAATATTAGTTTTTACATATGTATTAATTTTGAACACGTTTAATGAAATTTCTGGCCTCGCTGGTACTGTCATTGTCCCGTTTCCCCTTCCTTTTCCACGATCTCTTATGTAATGGAAAAAAGATAATTTTTTTTAAAGGATCGTACTAACCCCATGCACAACACCTTTCATTCAAACCATTAGTGTCATTGAAAAGGCTTTAATATATAACCTCTTACGTCAAGCTTCTCCAATCCTAGAAGTATTCTTTTTTCAAAAAAGTATTTTTTTCGAAGTTGAAGTGTTTGATCAAGCTTTTGAAAGAAAAAAAAATGCTTTTGAGGAGAAGCGGAAGCAGTTTTGGAGCAGCAGAAAAAAGTAGCTTCTCTCCGAAAGTACTTTTGAGAAAATACACTTATTAGAAGCAGTTTTAAAAGTTTGGCCAAACACTAATTGTTACTCAGAAGTGCGTTTCAAATTAATTAACCAAACACAAATTACTTTTCACCAAATCTACTTTTAAGAAAAACACTTCTCAAAATAAGCTGATTTTTGCAGCTTGGCCAAACAGGCTATACATGTCTAAATAAGGTTTCATGCAAAGTGAAAATGAAGTGATCAAAATAATGCATGGTGAAAAGAATTAAAAAAAAGAAGAAAAAAAAGGAGAGAGATATTATTCAAGAAGGGAAAGATTTCAACAAAGACTCACCAAGTCTTTATTTGTGTGTGTGTGTGTGGGGGGGGGGGGGAGGAATGGCAAGAAAGCAATACAAAAAGGACTATAAAGTTTTGTAGGTTTGAAAGAAAACAAATTATGAATTTGTGAGGGCAAAATGAGTGATATATGCAACTATTTATACAAAGTAAGGGCAGTCAGCGGACATTTTGAATTTCAACTTAAGGGAAAATGAGTGATATATGCATTGTTGCAAGTATTTATTTTTGAATTTCACAATCATAGATATCGTCCACGAGAATATGTGGATAACCTAGCATAGGGTATGAAGTCCTTATCGATTCGGGAGAAATTTAAAAATAGCCAGATTTACAAGTGGTCATGAAAAAAATAGCCACAGTTTCAAAAGTAATAGAAGTTTAGCCACTTTTTATATAAAGATAAATCTGAACGAAAATACTGTTCAAAATCCGGAAAAATATGAAGGATTGCGTATAGGTGTTCGTAACACGCAGCGGAAGACAATAACAATCCTAGGCAGATCTTTTCATGTTTAAAATTTATTTACATATCAATAGATCGGATCTAAGACGTACCTGGTGAAGAAAGTCTTGTTTCAAATTCTTCGATAGTGCGAAGACTCTATGTGTATCCACACCGAGACTGATCCTTGCTATCAACTCTTTGATCGATGAAACCCGCGAACAAATTGAACAAAATATTGTGTTGAAATTTTTCTCAAAAATCTCAACTCAAATTAGAAGAACAAGAAACACTTTTCTTGCAGTTGTATTTTCTCTCTTGGCTTTGTATTGCACTCTCACTTTCACAAAGTGGGTTTTCTTCTCATGGAAAAATTATTCGGCAAATTTTCTCCATCACCCTTTATATAACATCACCTACAAACTCTTTTCCTATTTGGTTGAGGTAATGATTTACTTAGGGTAAAAGTTTTTTCCAAAATAAACTTTATGGGATTTTGTATGAAAATTCGCAATCCCATTCTCAACGGGTAACGTGACTGCCGAGAATCATGGACTTTCCATGAAGTCCAATTCCAAACATTGGAATTTTCCTATTGTAAACAAGAAAGCACGTTTGAGTTGTCAGACGTCCTTTTTATGGACTTTAATTTCCATGTTTAATGAAATCGTAGGAAAACCTTTATGGAATTTCATGTCCAATTCAAAATTGGATTGTAAGAATAAATTAATATTAAATATATAACCTTTATATATAAATAATAATTACGAGTATCAAATATATATCACATATATATTTCAACCAAGAGATATAATTTAATTTTCTATTCCAAATAGAAAACATCAATTTGTTCACAATATTAATTATATTCTCTGTGCTAGCAAAGAATATAATAATATTTCATTTGGACTAACAACTAAATGTATTTGATTAATTAAATTCCTTAATTTAATTATCAAATAATAAGTTAATTAATCCTTTAGCAAAGATCAGAACACTCGTTAGTGTGCGACCCCATAGGTTCAATACTAAGCCGGTAGTAAATTGACCACATCAATATACTAATCAAGGGTGGCGTCTAGCAACACTCCTTAACAACCGGATAATATGAAGTATACAATTTACTCTCAAGAACAAGTAGAAGAATAATGTAGTAATTCCTTCTGTCCTTATAACTCTGGATCACCCTAGGATATGGTTCAACTGTCAAATCCTAATAGGCGACCAACTATGTGTTCACGTCAAATATAATCGACCATTGAATGACCTAAGAAACTCATTTCTTCTTTCATTCAATTGCCCTGGCCAAGGTCTTAATTTGGTCGTTTATATTTCATGACAACATGGAGCTTAAACTCATTACCAAGAGTTGACAGATTCCATCTTGATCAATCACTAATCCTACAAGCATCTAATCATACCCAATATCCTTTCAACTATCGCCCTAGGGCCATAGGTGTCTAGTATCAAAGCACAATAAATAACTTGTCAATTACTATGACGATCTCAGGTCAAAGGAAACAGTTACATCATATTCTTCAAGAGAATATCCTATTGACAGTTTATGGTAGTTCTAACCATTAGGAATTATCCAATGAGTCGGTTCAATGATCATATCTCTATATGCATCATCTATCTATGTAATTTAGTTAATGAGATCAACTAATCTTTATCCCATAAAGACGATCACATAAATATTGATCTTATCGGATTACTAATGTCCAGATTAATAATCCTACGATCAAGAACAAATTTAAATTAAATTATAAGAAACTTTACTCTCATTATCATGATCTCCATCACAATGTCAAGTCTCAAAATTTGATCAAGGACCTTATCAAATTAATCAAGCAATTAATAACAATGATAAAAGAATATCAAATGCCATATATATTTTATAAAAATATGTTCAAAACATCAAATGTAATATTGGATCTAGGGCATATCTACTATATCCCTAACAATCTCCTCTAATATATTATACTGGAGTTCCAATATATTATATTAAAACTCCAATATATTATACTGGAACTCCAGTATAATATACCGGTCGAGTATAATATACTAGAGATTGGAGCATCAATGCTCCAATTTCTAGTATATTATACTGGAACTTTCTGCGTGTTGGAGTTCCAACATAATATGCTGGAAGTTCATATACAGGTGCACCGATCTCCAGTATATTATGCTGGAACTTTTCGTGTTGCAGCAAAATATTGACTATTTTTTAATGACTTTGTAAACGTTGACTATTTTTGAATGATCAATCCGAAAACTGGCTAGCCCGTGCTATTTTTAGTATCGATCCTTCTTTTCTCTTGCTCGGCAAACCAATTTCGGGCCTTTATCTTTCTGCAGATGAATTCTTCATTGTGTAGTTTTTACCATACATAAATTCACTTTATAATTAGGAGAATAAATATTAACAGTTAAAAATCAAAGTGAGAACACATATCACTTAATTATGGTTAAGTAATTAATGTATATACAAAAGTCATGAGTCTTATATTCATCGAGTGGTGTAAATATCGAATGTGAAATAGTATAATAATTCGATCTTTCACTAATAGTATTTTGTCTAAACTTATTTCATTTTTTTCCTTTTCATTCATGGTACCTCTCCTTTATTTAATCTATTTCATCCATGTTATTACCTTTCTTTTATGATTTCAAAAGTCATAATCAATCAAAAATCATAAGTAGGTCATCACTAACTTATGATTTTACAATTTATAAGCACTTTTGATTTGACAAATTCTTTTACGATTTTAAGCCTAATATCTTTTGTAATCTCCGAAATAGTCTTCATAAAACACAGTATTTAATTATTTCTTCATTCTATTTTCGTTATTCGTAATAGTTATGTGAAGATACTCTAAAATTAATGTGCTATGTAAATAGGAGTAGCTTTTAAGTGTATTTTATTAATTTTAAAAGAAAAAGTGTCTTTTCTCCAAACACTACTTATATCAAAACACGTAACTATTTATTTATAAAATTAACTTTTTGATATTTTTCAGGATATGATGTTAATCAGCTACTTTTAATTCGCTAACACAAACGAGATTTTAAGCTTCTTTATTTTTTACCAATCCCCTTGTTCTATGAAAACAACAGATAGCTTGACGGCAATTGACAAAAGAAAAGAGTCCTATTATATAGAAAATTTCAACATTCACAAAATTCGAATAAAGAGCAAAAAAATAAAATTATAGAAATAGACTTTTGCTAAGTGAAAAATTAATATACGAATGACATGATAATTAGAAAGCCATTCATTGTACCTTCTAATTGATTCATTTCTCATTGATAATTACTAGTTACGAGCTATCTAACTTTAATAAGTGCAACTTTTTGCAGACAAATTAGGTATAAGTCATTACTTTCCAAGTAAATTTGGCCACATGTGTCAATTAGTTGGACTGATTTTAGGCAGATCAAAATAGGTTAAGTCAATAAATGAGTGGTTTAAATGGGCAAGTCACAAAGTAACCTGAACAAAAATAAGTTGGGTCAAGTTGGGCTAAAATTTGAGTCTAGTGGTGGCAAAATGATTAAAAGAAAACAATTAACCACATATATTATCCACTAAAAATGGATTGGACAAAAAACTTTTTAAAAAAACAGATCAAATATGGATAAAAATCATATTATCCATTAGAAAATGGATAACTAATGAGTTTAACTTTTATATTTGTAAAACCTTAAATTGGGGTTCCTCAAGTTTGGAAGACTACGAATTCTCTTCAAAAGTTATCATATTCAAGAAGCCATGGAGTAAACTCATTTTTTATCCGTATTAAATATGTGTCAGATCGAATAATTTATCCGTTTTTTTATTACTCGTTTTCGATCCGACTTGCCTGTTTGCCACTCCTATTTGGGCCATAATCCAACCCGTCCAAAATAGTGAACGCATGCCACCTCAAGTCAAATTGGATTGGTGCACTGTACTGTCCGCATATACAACTAAAATTTTAGTTAGACTAATGGCTCTTAATCTTATCGCTGTGATATAAACGTGGTGGAAAACATCACGATTCATAAATGCTGTGCAACTGTCCTGTCCCAAAAATAAATAAAGTACTACTCATAATAGTACTAACATAGCTAGGAGTTTTTTGGTTGTTAACTAAGATTGGATTGAGCATACTGATAAACTGCCAAAAATACAAATTTTTAGGTGTACTTTCATTTAACTTGTGTGATTATGGTAGGTTACATGAGTTTTATAGTGAATTATGCTCATTACGTGCATTCTTATGTGTAAGAGCAAGTTGGACAAAATGTGAGCAAAAAAAGTTGATTCGTGACCAAAAGACAAAAGAAGAACTTTGCTCGTTCACTCTCGCGTGCACACGAAAGAGCGAATGAAATATTGAGGAAAAACTTGAAAAACAAACATCGAAGTATAGCAAAAAGGCGTGGAAGTGCACGAGAGACCTAGAAGAGAAAGAAAATGAGAAGAACTTTGCTCGTTCACACTCGTGTGCGCACAAGAGAGTAAACGAGCTAACCTAAAAAGGCTGTTTCAAAGTGGACTTATATTATTTTACCCCATACTAACTCTATCCCATATAAATAGTCCTTAAACTCACTTTGGTGAGGGAGGACGTGACTTTTGTGGAGAACGTAACTTAGGTGAGGAGAACGTGACTTTTGTGAGGAAGGAACACACACCACACTTGGAGGAAACTTCTAACTAGTTTTTCTTCTCTTCTCTTCTTTTAATTTCATAGTTTACTAGTTCTAGAGTTTTGGGTGCTACATGAACGTTGTAGTTTGAAGCTTAGATTGTTCTTATTATGTTATCATATTGGTTTATTTATTCAATCTTGGCTTAATTATTTGATTGCTTGATCACCAATTGAATACTATCTACGAATTTAGGATTGAACTTGAGAGAGGGAATTCTTGATTGCATATAAGATTGAGCAGAGTAAGATCTTGAACTTGAGTATCGAAAATGGATTTACGGTTAGGATAGGAATATACCTAATCGCCTTGCTTGGTTATTATACGAGAATTATAAATGTGTTCTTGTTAATCCTAATTCCATACGAATATAGGTGTTGGGTTAACTTGAATAGGTGAGTTGTACTTGGGGAGAAGGCTACGAGTATTATTAACCCCGTCAATCAATAAACCAGATAAATTAATTAGACAATCTAGATAGAAAACTCAACGGAGTTGTTAGCTAACCCATAGCTCTAGAATATTTTCTCCTATTGAATTCGTGTCTAAGTTCGCCAACTTTTTTCCTTTGCTTCTTAGTTTACTACTCTAGATTATCTTTAGTTAAATATTCATATTTTAGAATTCGCTTGAATAGATTAATTGTTTTGGTTTAATTGACTTGATAGTTAATCACAAGTCCATGTGAGTATGATATCTGGACTTACAATCCTATATTACTTGTCGACCATGTATACTTGCGTGTGCGTTGGGAGCAACAAGTTTTTGGCGTCGTTGCCAAAGACTTAGAAATTAACTAGTCTACTAGATTAGATTTTTACTTTTTGTCTATTCAAGTTTAAATTTTAGTTTAATTTAATATTTTTTTATTTTTTTATGGCATCTTGGAATGAGAATTGGGTGAATATTGGTTATTCTTATTTTGGTGATCCATGTCCATATTGTGGAGGATCACACTTGTGGCAAAATTGTGAATCTCAATCTTATGAGTGGAATATTTGTAATGTATGTGGTTGTCAAGGTGACAATTGGGATGGTTTTACTAATTCTTATTATCCTTCTCAGAACTATTATTATAATGTTTCTAATAATATTTATGAGTTTGATAGGAGTAAGGAAGTGGAAGATGTGGCACGCGTTGGCGTATTATGGACATGGTGAGACAAGTAATAGTCGAGCAACAGGACATGATAAGGCAAGTAGCCGAGCAACAAGTTCTTGGCGCCTTAGCGATCAAAGGACTGTAGTCTAGAATGGATGAATTAATGTCCAATTTTCAAGAAGAACCTCAACTCGACGAATAATATATATATATATTACCTGCCTAATTGTTAAGTATCATAGTTAACTCCTTTGAGCCTGTAGTCTAGTTTCTTTGACAACCACATTACAAGCCTTACCCATTTGTTTTAATTAACTATCTATTTGAACCTTTTCACACCTCATGAGCACTTGAATTGTTATGAACTTTGTAAAAGTTAAGTGTGGGATGATTGGTTTGGCTTTTGAGTGGAACTAATGAAATAAGGAGAAAGGTGCATTGTTTTGAAAAAGTAAGAGCCACTTGAATTGAAAAAAAAATAGTTGCATTGTGTGAAAAATATTCCTTGATAAATGGTAACTCTTGATGTAATTGTGCTTAAAAAAGTAGGAACTTAATATATATTGATGTGAATGTAGAGTTATGGTTTGATATAAATGTGGCGTTTTAAATATTAAAGTGTAAGTATTAAAGTGCTTAGGGAGGTGTAGTCACTCTTATATCTAAATGTATCCTACCTGTCTCGCGGGCTACATTACAACCAAATAAAGTCCTAATTGATCCTTGACTTAATGAACTCGATTAGTAGAGTAGTACATTATGGGCAAGCCTTTGGTTCATCTTTTGTGGCATATGAATGTTGTTTCTAAAAGTGAGTGAATTCTTTCTATATTGAGTTCCTAATTGTTCTTAAATTTTATGTATGTGGAACTACTCTCTTTTGTTATGTGAGGGCACTTGATTCATGAAAACAAGGTAATGTCGTTGACCTCTATATTAGAGTGAGTGAGCGGGTTGTGAAAAATACGTGGTGCTTCTAAGTCAAATCTTAATGTGAGGATGTGTAACGACCCGACCGATCGTTTCATGATTTACCGCTCTATTTTTCCCATTTCTGCTTCTTATTGTCTTGTTCAACTGTATTATGTGTTATCGGGTTGGTTGGTTCGGGTTCAGAGAGGTTTTGGTAAGGTTTGAGACACTTAATCTCTTTTGAGTAAGCTTAGGTTGGAAAAGTCAACCAGACGTTAGACATATGAGAAAAAGGCTCGGATGTGACTTTCGATGGTTCGGATAGCTTCGGGAAGTGAATTGGGACTTAGGAACGTGATCAGAATGTGTTTTGGAGGTCCAGAGTAGATTTAGGCTTGAATTGGTGAAATTGAAATTTTAGCGTTTTCCGGTTGATAGGTGAGATTTTGATATAGGGGTCGGAATGGAATTCCGAAAGTTGGAGTAGGTCCATTGTGTCATTCGTGACGTGTGTGCAAAATTTCAGGTTATTCAGACGAGGTTTGCTAGACTTTTTAATCGAAAGCGGAATTTGAAAGTTTATGGAATTTCTAGGCTTGAATCCGATGATGATTTGGTGTTTTGATGTTGTTTTGAGCGTTCCGAGGGTTGGAACAAGTTTGAATGATGTTATGGGATATATTGACATATTTGGTTGAGGTCCCGAGGGACTCAGGTGAGTTTCGGGTGGTTGAACAGATCATTTCATGTTGGAAAAAGTTGCAGAAAATCTGTTGTTGGTATTGCAGGCTTTTGGCCTTCGCGTTCGCGATAGATATCCCGTGTTCGCGAAGGGTTAGGATGTGAGGCAGTAGAGTTGGCCTTCACATTCGCGAAGTTGGTCCTGCATTCGTGAAGGGCTGAGGTCAGTGGCCATCGCGTTCGCGAGGGTTTTGCCGCGTTTGTGTAGAGGAATGGTGAGCATCTGGGGTCCTGGAGAATTTCTTCTTTGCGTTCGCGAGCTGGTAGTCGCATTCACGATGGGTTGAGAAGTTAAGTCTTCGCGTTCGCGTTATGTTGTCGCATTCGCGATGAAGGAAAAAGTGGTCAACATAAGTTTGTGCTTCGCGAACGCGAGGCGTTGACCGCGTTCGCGAAGAAGGAACGTGAATAGCCGGGCAAAATGTTTAAAAGACCATTTCCGCGATTTTGGGTCTAAGTTTCACCATTTTTGAGTGATTTTAGAGTTTTTTGAGGAGGATTGAAGAGGGAATCAAGGGGAAACACTTGTAGGTAAGATATATGGACTTAATTGTCACGACCCAAACCCAAACCCGGTCTTGATGACGCCTCTCGTGAAGACAAGGCCAACCAACTACTCCCAGTTCAATCTTTAAGCAGTTAAACATTAAGAAACAGTAATAAGCATAGTCAATTACACCAAGGTTTAAGCAGTTAAAAATATAATTTGCGGAAAATAACCCCAACACAGTCCGAAACCGGGGTGTCACTAGTCATGAGCATCTATAAATCCTACTACAAGTTCGATAAGTCTTAACTATTACAAATGTCTGAAAAAAGATAGAAATGACAAAGAGGGAGAAACACGGGACTGCGGACGCCAAGCAGCTACCTCGTGAACTCCGAATGTCCGCCGGGAGCCCTCAACTCACACTGGCCGGATCAACAATGCCTGAATCTGCACACATGGTGCAGGGAGTAAAGTGAGTACTCCAACTCAGTGAGTAACAAATGTAAATAAAGACTGAAAGTAGGAAATCAGGTAAGCCAAAAAAGCATGCTATAATGAAGTAGTAAAAGCATTAAAACAGTAAACCAATGAAAGATAGGTAAAATCCTTTAACTCAAAATTTACTTCACGAAAAGCCTTTTTCAACAATTAAGCAGGTAATTGACTGTCAATTATGAAAAGTAAACACATAAAGGTTCGCCCCTCGAGCACAGTATCAACAAATCCGCCCCTTGGACAACATCTCAGAACAATACCAGTCCCTCGGGCAATCAAATAGAATAATACCAGCCCCTTAGGCTCAATCTCACATCACAATAGGTATCCGCGCTAACTGGGGGTGTGCAGACTCCTAGAGAGGCCCCTTACGTCCCAAGCGCAATATCAAGCCATCTCGTGGCATCATCACTAGGCCCTCGTCCTTATATCAATCAAGCCACCTTGTGGCGTACATATCTATATCTCAGGCCCTCAGCCTCATAATTAGTATCAAATGTTTCCTTATAACATAGGCCCTCGGCCTTACTCAGTCAAAATCCTCACAAGCCACTCGGGCAATAGTGAAATATGATTCTCAGTCCAAAATATCATTTAAAAGGTCATGTAAGTGTTTAAAACTGAGTAAATATGGCGTACGAAAATAGTGAAATATAACATGATTGATTCAAGTATAAAGTCAAAACCGTGAGGAAATACCAGTAAAAATTCTCGAAGGGTTCAAATAGTTGGCACGAGGCCCAAATATGGCATTCAGCCCAAATAATGATGATAGCAAATAGATTTCAGTCAAATACGCGTTAAAATCATCAATCGGGATGAACCAAGTCGCAATTCCCAATAGTGCACAACCCCACGCTCGTCACCAAGCGTGTGCCTCACTTCAATATAGCACTACGATGTGTAATCCGAGGTTTCAAACCCTCAGAACATCATTTACAATCATTACTCACCTCGAACCGGTCAAATCTCTAGCTTATGACGCCTTTGCCCCTCGAATCGGCCTCCTCTCGTGTCGAATCTATCCAAAATCAGAACGAGGATGTCAAAATATGTTAAAGGAACGAAGCCCAAGCGAAAATAATCAAAATACGACACAAAACCCAAAATTACCAAAACCCGACCCCTGAGACCACGTCTCAGAATTTGATAATTTTTACATCGCCAGATTCCTTATCTCCTCACGAGTTCATACATATCAAAAGTTCTGAAATCTGACCTTAAATGGTGTTTCAAATCCTCAAGCAAAGGTCTAAGTTTCCAAGCCCTAGTTTCCCCAATTTTCACCCTTAATTTCCATAATTTCTAGCTCTAATCCGTGAAATAATAGCATAGGAACGAGTTTTAGGTCCAAATTCCTTACCTCAATGAAGTTCCCTTGAAATCCCTATTTCAAATTGTCCAAAAAGCTCCAAAGCCGAAGTAAAAAATAGTAAAAATAGCTCAAATTTGCGAAGGTCACAATTTATACCTTCTACCCAGACCTTTTCGCATCTGCTGTCCCATAACCGCTTCTGCGGTACCGCGTATGCGGTTCTTCCTCCGCTTTTGCCGAAATCACTTAACGCCCCATTACCGCACCTGCGATCCCATACCCGCATCTCGCAGAGGCAGTCCTCTTAGCCACTTATGCGGTTCCTGCTCCTTAAGCCCTTTTTCGTTTCTGCGGTCGATCTCCTACACGTACGACGTTACACCTGCGGTCCCCAATACACAGGTGTGGAAATACCAGAAGCACAAAGGTTCAACACCTACAACAAGTCTCAAACCTTTCCATCAACCATCCAAAATCACCCGAGTCCCCAGGGACCTCAACCAAAAGTACAAACATATCCTAATACCTTATTCAAACTTGTACCAATATTCAAAACACCTCAAACAACATCAAATCAACCAAAACACGTCGGATTCAAGCCAAACTTTCAAAAATCTTCCGAATTCCGCTTTTGATAAAAAAACCCAACAAAACCACGTTCGAATGACTTGAAATTGTGCATGCATATACAAATGACACAACAAAACTATTACAACTCTCAGAATTCCATTCCTACCCCTATATTAAAATCTCGCCTACCAACCAGAAATCGCCAAAATATCAACTTCGCCAATTCAAGCCTAAATCTACTCCGAACCTCCAAAACTCATTCTGATCACGCTCCTAAGTCCCAATTCCCCCCCCCCCCGAAGCAATCCGAACCATCAGAACTCACATCTGAGCCCTCTAACACATAAGTCAACATTCGATTGACTTTTCCAACTCAAGCTTCCTCAAAAGAGACTAAGTGTCTCAACCTTACCAAAATCATTCCAGATTCGATCCGACCAACCCGATACCATATAACACGGGTAAAAAAAGCATAAAGAAGCAGAGATGGGGGAAACAGAACGGTAACTCATAAGATGACTGGCCGGGTCGTCACATTAATACTCGATCCTATTATGATTTCTACCTAATTAAACATGAAATTTGTGGAATTTAAAGCCTAAAATTGGAGAGTTAGGGCTTGGAATTTGAGACTTGATTTGGGGATTTGAGGGGTCGTCCGTGGTCGAATTTTGATGTATTTAGTATGTATGAACTCGTGAGAGTGTAAGGATTCTAGTTTTATGATTTTTATCAGAATCCGAGATGTGGACACAGGGGTTGGGTTTGGTCAATTTCGGGATTTTTGATGTAAATTGGTTATTTTCAAGTGGGCTTTGTTCCGTTAGCATATTTTGATGGTATGGATCTATTTTTGACTAGATTTGGAGCATCCAAAGGCCGAGTCGAGAGGAAAAGGCATCGTAGGCTAGAGTTTGGACCGGATAGAGGTAAGCAATGATTGTAAATGCTGTCCTGAGGGTATGAAATCACATCGTTGTACTACTTTGAGGTGACACACACGCTATATGACGAGCGTGGGTCGTGCACCGTTAGGGATTGTGACTTGGTCCATCCCGTATGACTATTTAGTCATGTATTTGACTGAAAACTATTTGATATTTTGGAAAGTATTATCATGTTTTGGGTTGATTACCATATTTGGGCCTTGTGCCAACTGATTTGGACCATTAGGGGGATTTTTATTACTATTTCTCACTGTTTTGACTTCATATTTATACTCAGTCATGATGTATTCTACTATTTTCATAATTCAACCATGTTTACTCCGTTTTGATATTTTAAATAATATTTTGGGTTGAACATCATGTTTTACTGTTGCCCGAGTGGCTTGAGAGATTTCTGACTGAGTGAGGCCGATGGCCTGTGTTGTGAGGATATTATGGGATCGGGCTGCGCGCCACAATAGTGTGGTATTGATTCATGATTATGAGGTCGGGGCCCTGTTTTGTTGAGCCATGAGTTGGCTTGATATGAGCCCGAGAGCCTATTTGATTATGCCACGAGATGGCTTGTTATTGTGCTTGTGCCGTAAGGGGCCCCTCCCGGAGTCAGTACATCCCCAATGAGCACGAGTACCCAGTGTGAGATGTGATATATCCCGAATGGCTGATGTCGTTACATGTTATTACCCGAGGGGCTGATATGAGTGATGGTGAGGTAGCCCGAGGGGCTGGTTCTATTGGTATTTTGCCCGAGGGGCGGTTATGGTACTTGTTTTGCCCAAGGGGCTGATTTATCTTTCTACCCTTTATCCTCACTGTTTTCATCACTCGTTTGAACTACTAAAAGATGTTTTAAAGAGGGTTTTACCGAACTAAGGTGTTTTTATGAGCCTTTTACTGTTTTATTGCATTGTTCTGGTTTTATACCATTTTGTTGTAGCATTATGCTGTGTTTTACGTGTTTTCTTATTGCTCATCTACCTTTACTTTTATTACTTACTAAGTTGGCATACTCACATTACTCCCTGCACCCTGTGTACAGATCTAGGAGTCTTGGGTCACGCTAGCGAGTGCTGATTTGCTTTCTAGCAGACTTGTTCGAAGTTGACTAGGTAGCTGCTCGGCATTCGTAGCCCTGTGCTTCTCCTTACTATCTTTATTTCACTTTGTTCTAGCTTTGTATTAGACTATGTTGTCTTTTCATACTCTTAGACATATTTTAGATGCCCATGACTGGTGACACCCCGATGTCGGGCCATGTTTGTTTCCGCACTATTCTATTCTACTCTTTATTTTGGGATTTTAGCTTATTAATGTCTTTAAATGATTTATTATAACTGTTTAGTTGGATTCGGGGTTTGTGTCGGTTGGCCTAGTTTTACGATAGGCGCCATCACGACCAGGTCCGATTTAGGGTCGTGACAAGTTGGTATTATAGCCTAGGTTACATAGGTCTAACAGGTCATGAGTGGGTTTAGTAGAGTCTTTTGAATCGGTACAGAGACATCTGTACTTATCTTTGAGAGGCTGCAGAACCTTAGGAAAACTTCATATTCTTGAATTCTTGTCGTGTGAATCTGTTGATCCATGTACTAATACTTCTGTTATTCTATTCTCTCACAGATGGTGAGGACACGTGCTACCGGTCAAGATGGACGACTATCAGTACCACCAGTTGGGGTCACTAGAGGACGAGGACGTGGTAGAGGTCGTGGTAGGGGCATGGGTGTAGCCAGCACAGTAGCTAGGGCATCACATGCAGATCCACCAGCTACCCCCAGCTCATGATCAGGTCCTAGTGGTAGATGCTCCAGCAGCACTAGCCCAGGCACCAGCTGTGCCTATTGTGATTCCAGGCATTCAGGAAGCCCTGACCCAGATTTTATCAGCATGCACTGGCCTAGCTCACGGGTCTCGGTTACTACAGCCGCAACTACTTCTCAGGCCGGGGGAGGTACTCAGACTCCAGCTGCTCGCACCCCTAAGCAGGTTGTATAGGGACTTCAGACATCGGGGGAACCTCCAGCCCAGCCAGTTACAGCTGCTCAGGACTATGTAGCTCTTGTTATGCCAGAGGATGAGCAACGCAGATTAGAGAGGTTTGGTAAACTTCAGCCTCCGACTTTCAGTGGTACAGAGGGCGAGGATGCCTAGGGTTTCTTGGACAAGTGTCAGTGGATTCTTCGTACAGTAGGCATTCTAGAGATTAGTGAGGTAGCATTTACTACTTTTTAGTTTTTTGGATTTGCCTTCACTTGGTGGGAGGCTTATGAGAGGCGTAGGGCTATTGGTGCTGCACCCCTTACCTGACAGCAGTTCTCCGTTCTCCTTTTGGAGAAGTATGCCACAATCTCACAGAGAGGAGCTGCGCAGGTAGTTTGAGCTGTTGTGTCAGGGAGATATAACTATGATGTAGTATGAGATAAGGTTCTCGGAGTTAGCTCATCATGTTATTTGGTTGGTTCCTACGGATAGAGGTAGGATCAGGAGATTCTTTGATGGCCTCACATATCAGCTTCAGATTCTTATGACTAGGGAGAGGGTGTCTGGTGCTACTTTTGAGGAGGTTATTGACATTGCTCGTGAGATTGAGTCAGTTCGTCTCTAGGAGCAAGATGAGAAGGAGACTAAGAGGCCTCGGGGATCTAGTAGTTTTGGTGATGCTCCTTCAAGAGGTCAGTTTCAGCACGACAGAGGTCGTCCATTCAGGAATGCTTAGTCAACTCGCCCAGGTTATCGTGGGACATCATCGGGTCATGGTTCTCACAGTTCTCATCATGGCAATTCATCACTCAGTGCCATTCTAGCCTAGAGTTCATCTTGTGCTCCATAAGTTCAGGGCTCTTCTATGCCGGGTGCATCTGCTAGTCATTCCGGTGCTAGGGGTTCCCTTCAGTCCCAGTCACCAGAGGAGTCAACCATCGACTTCAACACCAGTTACTTCACCACCAACCCAGTCAGATATGGGTGGAAAACAGTCAGTTGGGGGTCGCCCCAAAGGGGGAGGTCGATCAGGTGGTAGTCCAGCCCGTTTCTATGCACTCCCAACTAGACCCGATGCTATCTCTTCTTATGCTATGATTACATGTATTGTCAGTCTGCCACAGAGATGCCTCTGTGTTATTTGATCCTGGTTCCACTTTTTCATATGTATTATCCTATTTTGCTCGTTATATAGATATGCCCCATGAGTCTCTTGTTTCATCTGTTTGTGTGTCTACTCTGGTGGGCGATACTATTGTTGTAGATCGTATGTACTAGTCGTGTATGGTGACTATTGGGGGTCTGGAGACCCGAGTGGACCTTTTGTTACTGTGTATGGTGGACTTTGGTGTGATATTGGGCATCGATTGGCTATCTCCGTGTCGTACTATTTTGGATTATCATGCTAAGACAGTGACGTTAGCTATGCCGGGTGTGTCACATATTTAGTGGCGAGGTTTGACTAATTTTGTTCCGAGTAGAGTGATTTCATTTTTGAAGGCCCAACGTATGGTTGGGAACGGTTGTCTTTCGTACTTGGCCTTTGTGAGGGATATCAGTGCAGAGACTCCTACTATTGATTCTATCCCAGTGGTACGGGAGTTCACAGATGTGTTTCCAGCAGACCTTTCGGGCATGCCGCGGGATAGGGATATTGATTTCGGTATTGACATGGTGCTAGACACTCATCCCATTTCTATTCCTCTATATCGGATGGCACTGGCCGAGTCGAAGGAGTTTAAGGAGCAACTTCAAGAACTCCTTGATAAGGGGTTTATTCGGCCTAGTGTGTCGCCTTGTGGTGCGTCTGTTCTATTTGTGAAGAAGAAGGATGGTACGATGAGGATGTGCATCGATTACAGGCATTTGCCTCGTATCGACGATTTGTTTGACCAGTTTCAGAGAGCGAGAAAGATTGATCTTCGTTCAGGGTATCGCCAGCTAAAGATCAGGAACTTAGATATTCTTAAGATAGCTTTCGGGACCTGATATCGTCATTATAAATTCCTAGTGATGTCTTTTGGACTGACTAATGCCCCAGCAACATTCATGCATTTGATAAACAACATGTTTTGGCTTTATCTTGACTCATTTGTCATAGTTTTCACTGATGATATTCTGGTGTACTCGCGTAGTCAAGAGGAACTCATGGAGCATTTGAGAGTCATGTTACAGAGATTGAGGGTGGAGAAGCTTTATGCCAAGTTCTCCAAGTGTGAGTTTTGGATCAGTTCAGTGGCATTCTTGGGGCACGTGGTATCCAGTGAGGGTATTTAGGTTGATCCGAAGAAGATAGAGGTAGTTCAGAGTTGGCCTAGACCGTCCTCAGCCAAGGAGATTCGCAACTTTCTTATTTTGGTGGGCTATTACCATTGGTTTGTGCAGGTATTTTCATATATAGCATCTCCCTTGACCAAGTTGACTCAAAAGGGTGCTCCATTCAGGTGGTCGGATGAGTGTGAGGAGAGCTTTCAGAAGCTCAAGGCTGCCTTGACCACAACTCGAGTGTTAGTTTTGCCATCAACTTCAGGTTCATATACCGTGTATTGTGATGCTTTGAGAGCTGGTATTGGGTGTGTGTTGATGCATGAGGGTAGAGTGATTGTTTATGCTTCTTGTCAGTTGAAGCCCCATGAGAAGAACTACCATGTTCATGATCTATAGTTGGCTGCCATTATTCATGCGTTGAAGATTTGAAGACATTATTTGTATGGTGTGTCTTGTTAGGTATTTACTGATCATCGTAGCCTCCAACACTTTTTCAATAAGAAGGATATCAATTTGAGGTAGTGGAGATGGTTGGAGCTACTAAAAGACTATGATATCACTATCTTGTACCATTCGAGAAAGGCCAATGTGGTGGTCGATGCCTTGAGTAGGAAGACAATAAGTATGGGGAGTTTGGCATATATTCCTATTGGGGAGAGACCTCTTGCAGTTGATGTTCAGGCCTTGGCCAATCAGTTCGTGAGGTTGGATATTTCGGAGCCCTATCGGGTATTGGCTTGTGTGGTTTCTCGGTCTTCCTTGTTTGATCGCATCAGAGAGCACTAGTATGATGATCCTCATTTGCTTGTCCTTAAGGACAAAGTTCAGCACGACAATGCCAAAGATGTGACTATTGGTGATGATGAGTTGATGAGGATGTAGAGCCGGATATGTGTGCACAATGTAGATGGGCTTCGGGAGTTGATTCTAGAGGAGGCCCATAGCTCACGGTATTCTATCCATCCGGGTGCCACGAAGATGTACCAGGATCTGAGATAGCATTATTGGTGGATAAGAATGAATAAGGACATTGTAGGATTTGTAGCTCAGTGTCTCAATTGTCAGCAGGTGAAATATGAGCATCAGAGACTGGGTGACTTGCTTCAGCAGATGGATATTCTAGAGTAGAAGTGGGAGCGGATCACCATTGACTTTGTAGTTGGTATCACATGGACTTTGAAGAAGTTCTATGCTATTTGGGTGATTGTGGATCGGCTGACCAAGTCCGCACACTTCATTCCTATATGTACTACCTATTCTTTTGAGCGGTTGGTAGAGGTATATATCCGGGAGATTGTTTGTTTGCATGGTGTCCCAGTTTCTATCATTTGAGATAGAGGTACTCAGTTTACTTCACAGTTTTGGAGAGCTGTGCAGAGAGGGTTGGATACTCAGGTGGAGCTGAGCACATCTTTTCACTCTCAGACGAACGTGCAGTCTGAGCGCACTATTCAAATATTGGAGGACATGTTGCGTGCTTGTGTCATTGATTTTGGAGGTTCATGGGATCAGTTCCTACCACTCACAGAGTTTGCTTATAATAACAATTATCAGTCAAGTATTCAGATGACTCCATATGAGGCTTTGTATGGGAGACAGTGTAGATCTTCGGTCAGTTGGTTTGAGCCTGGCGAGGCTAGGCTTTCGGGTACAGACTTGGTGTAGGATGCTTTAGACAAGGTGAAGGTGATTCAGCAACGGCTTTGTACAGCACGATCGAGACAAAAGAGTTATACTGACAGGAAGGTTCAGGATGTGTCCTACATAGTTGGTGAGAAAGTTCTATTGAAGGTTTCACCCATAAAGGGTGTTATGAGATTTGGGAAGGAGGGTAAATTAAGTACTCGGTTCATTGGGCCTTTTGAGGTGCTTTAGAGGATTGGGGAGGTGGCTTATGAGCTTGCCTTGCCACCCAGCTTATCGAGTGTGCATCCGGTATTTCATGTTTCTATGCTCCGGAAGTATATTGACGATCCTTCTCATGTTTTGGATTTTAGCACGGTTCAGTTAGATGATGATTTGACTTATGATGTGGAGATAATGGCTATTTTTGAGTGTCAGGTTCAAAGTTGAGATCGAAGAATATAGCTTCAGTGAAAGTGCAGTAGAGAGGTCGGCCCGTGGAGGAGACTACCTGGGAGACCGAGCGGGAGATGCGAAGCAGATATCCTCACATATTTGAAGCTTCAGTTATGTTTCTTGACTCGTTTGAGGATGAATTTTTGTTTAAGAGGGGAGGATATAATGACCCTGCCGGTCGTTTCATGAGTTACCCCTCTGTTTCCCCCATTTCTGCTTCTTATTTCCTTGTTTAGCTGTATTATGTGTTATCGGGTTGGTTTGTTCGGGTTTAGAGAGGTTTTGGTAAGGTTGGAGACACTTAGTCTCTTTTGAGTAAGCTTAGGTTAGAAAAGTCAACTGGACGTTGACTTATGAAAAAATGCTCGGATATGAATTTTGATGGTTCAGATAGCTTCGGGAGGTGAATTGGGACTTAGGAGCATGATCGGAATGTGTTTTGGAGGTCCGGAGTAGATTTAGGCTTGAATTAGCAAAATTGGAATTTTAGCGTTTTTCGGTTGATAAGTGAGATTTTGATATAGGGGTCGGAATGATCTTTCGAAAGTTGGAGTAGGTCTGTTGTGTCATTCGTGATGTGTATGCAAAATTTCAGGTCATTCGGACGAGGTTTTCTAGACTGTTTGATCGAAAGCGGAATTTTAAAGTTTATGGAATTTCTAGGCTTGAATCTGATGATGATTTGGTGTTTTGATGTTGTTTTGACCATTACGAGCGTTGGAACAAGTTTGAATGATTTTATGGGATATGTTGGCATATTTGGTTGAGGTCTCGAGGCCCTCAGGTGAGTTTCGGGTGGTTGAACGGATCATTTCATGTTGGAAAAAGTTGCAGAAAATTTGTTGTTGGTGTTGCAGGATTTTGGCCTTCGCGTTCGCGATGGATATCCCGCGTTCGCGAACGGTTAGGATGTAGGCAGTAGGGTTGTCCTTCGCATTCACGAATGTGGTCCCGCGTTTGCGAAGGGTTGAGGTCAGTGGTCATCACGTTCGTGAGGGTTTTGCCGCGTTCGCGTAGAGGAAATATGAGCAGCTGGGGTCCTGGAGAATTTGTTCTTTGCATGCGCGAGCTGGTAGTCGCGTTTGCGATGGGTTTAGAAGTTAAGTCTTCACGTTCACGTTATGCTGTCGCGTTCGCGTTATGATGTCGCATTCGCGATAAAGGAAAAAGTGGTCAACGTAAGTTTGAGCTTCGCGAACGCGAGGCGTTGACCGCTTTCGCGAAGAAGGAACGTGAATAGTTGGGCAGAATGTTTAAAAGACTATTTCCGCGATTTTGGGTCTAAGTTTCACCATTTTTGAGCGATTTTAGAGATTTTTGAGGAGTATTGAAGAGGGAATCAAGGGGAAACACTTGTAGGTAAGTTTTATGGACTTAATACTCGATCCTATTGTGATTTGTACCTAATTAAACATGAAATTTGTGGAATCTAAAGCCTAAAATTGGAGAGTTAGGGCTTGGAATTTGAGACTTTGATTTGGGGATTTGAGGGGTCGTTTGTGGTTGGATTTTGATGTAATTGGTATGTATGAACTTGTGAGAGTGTAAGGATTCTAGTTTTGTAATTTTTATCGGAATCCGAGACGTGGGCCCCGGGGTCGGGTTTGGCCAATTTTGGGATTTTTGATGTAAATTGGTTATTTTCGAGTGGGCTTTGTTCCCTTAACATATTTTGATGGTATGAATCTATTTTTGACTAGATTTGGAGCATCTAGAGGTCGAATCGAAAGTCAAAGGCATCACAAGCTAGAGTTTGGACCGGATAGAGGTAAGTAATGATTGTAAATGCTGTCCTGAGGGTATGAAACCCCAGATTTTACATCGTTGTGCTACTTTGAGGTGATGCACACGGTAGATGACGAGCGTAGGGTCGTGCACCATTAGGGATTGTGACTTGGTCCGTACCGTATGACTATTTAGTCGCGTATTTGATTGAAAACTATTTGATATCATTGTGTTTTGGAAAGTATTATCATGTTTTGGGCTGATTGCCATATTTGACCTTGTGCCAACTGTTTTGGACCCTTAGGGGGATTTTTATTACTATTCCTTACTATTTTGATTTCATACTTGTACTCAGTTATGTTGTATTCTACTATTTTCATAACTCAGCCATGTTTACTTCGTTTTGATATTTTTAAATCATATTTTGGGCTGAGCATCATATTTTACTATTGCCCGAGTGGCTTGAGAGATTTCTGACTGAGTGAGACCAAGGGACTGTGTTGTGAGGATATTATGGGATCGGGCTGCGCACCGCAGCAGTGTGGTACTGATTCATGATTATGAAGCCGATGACCTATTTTGTTGCGCCACAAGGTGGCTTGATATGAGGCCGAGAGCCTATTTGATTATGCCACGATATGGCTTGTTATTACGCTTGAGCCATAAGGAGCCCCTCCCAGAGTCTATACACCCCTAGGAAGCACGGGTACACAGTGTGAGATGTGATATAGCCCAAGGGGCTGATGTCGTTCTATGTTGCCGAGGGGCTGATACGAGTGATGGTGAGGTAGCCCGAGGGGCTGATTCTGTTGGTATTTTTCCCGAGGGGCGGTTATGGTACTTGTTTTTCCCGAGGGGCTGATTTATGTTTCTACCCTTTTTCCTCACTGTTTTCAACACTTGTTTGAACTACTAAAAGATGTTTTAAAGAGGTTTTTACCGAGCTAAGGTGTTTTACGAGCCTTTTACTTTTTATTGCATTGTTCTGGTTTTATACCGTTTTGTTGTAGCATTATGCTGTGTTTTACGTGTTTTCTTATCGCTCAACTACCTTTACTTTTGTTACCTTCTGAGTTGGTGTACTCACATTACTCCCTGCACCCTGTGTGCATATTCAGGAGTCTCGGGTCACATTAGCGAGTGCCGATTTGCGTTCTAGCAGGCTTGTTTGGAGTTAACTAGGTTGCTGCTCGACGTTCGCAGCCTAGTGCTTCTCCTTTCTATCTTTATTTTACTTTGTTCTATCTTTGTATTAGACAATGTTGTCTTTTCATACTCTTAGACGGATTTTAGATGCTCATGACTGGTGACACCCCGATGTCAGACCGTGTTTGTTTCCGCACTATTCTATTCTACTCTTTATTTTGGGATTTTAGCTTATTAATGCCTTTAAATGATTAATTATAATTGTTTAGTTGGATTAGGGGTTTGTGTTGGCCGGCTTAGTTTGACTATAGACGCCATCACGACCGAGTCCAGTTTAAGGTCATGACAGGATGTTACACAATTGTCCTTAGTCTATTTTAAATATTCTTGATATATGAGTTATGAGAATTGTTTAAAAAAGTCATGTTGCTGTAAAGTGTAGAAAGTTGCTTGAGGACGAGCAAGAGTTTAAGTGTGGGGTATTGATAAACAACCAAAAATGCATATTTGTCGGTGTACTTTCATCTCATAACTTGTGTGGTTATGGTAGGTTACATGAGTTTTTGTAGTGAATTATGCTCATTACGTGCATTCTTATGTGCACGAGCAAGTTGGACGAAAAGTGAGCAAAAGAAGTTGATTCGTGACCAAAAAACAAAAGAAGGACTTTGCTCGTTCACTATTGCGAGCACACGAGAGAGTAAATGGGCTATTGAGGAAAATCTTGGAAAGAAAATAGCAAAGTATAGCAAAAAGGCATGGAAGTGCAAGAGAAACCTAGAAGAGAAAGAAAAGGAGAAGAACTTTGCACGTTCACACTTGCGTGTGTACGAGAGAGTGAACGAGCTAACCAAAAATGGTTGTTTCGAAGTGGGCTTGTATTATTTGACCCCATGCTAACCCTATCCCATATAAATAGTCTTTAAACTCACTTTGGTGAGGGAGGATGTGACCTTTGTGTAGAACGTGATTTTTGTGAGGGAGGAACACACTCCACGCTTGGAGGAGGCTTCTAACTAGTTTTTCTTCTCTTCTCTTCCTTTAATTTCATAGTTTATTAGTTCTAGAGTTTTGGGTGCTATATGAATGTTGTAGTTTGAAGCTTAGATTGTTCTTATTATGTTATCATATTGGTTTATTTATTCAATCTTGGCTTAATTATTTGATTGCTTGATCACCAATTGAATACTATCTACGAATTTAGGATTGAACTTGAGAGAGGGAATTCTAGATTGCATATAAGATTGAGCAGAGTAAGATCTTGAACTTGAGTATCGAAAATGGATTTATGGTTAGGATAGGAATATACCTAATCGCCTTGCTTGGTTATTATACGAGAATTATAAATGTGTTCTTGTTAATCTTAATTCCATACGAATATAGGTGTTGGGTTAACTTGAATAGGTGAGTTGTACTTGGGGAGAAGGCTACGAGTATTATTAACCCCGTCAATCAATAAACCAGATAAATTAATTAGACAATTTAGGTAGAAAACTCAACAGAATTGTTAGCTAACCCATAGCTCTAGAATATTTTTTCCCATTGAAATCGTGTCTAAGTTCACCAATTTGTTTCCTTTGTTTCTTAGTTTACTACTCTAGATTATCTTTAGTTAAATATTCATACTTTAGAATTCACTCGAATAGATTAATTGTTTTGGTTTAATTGAGATGATACTTAATCACTAGTCCATGTGAGTACGATATCTGAACTTACAATCCTATATTACTTGTCGATCACATATACTTGTATGTGTGTTTGGGAGCAACACGTACTCTACCTGTAGATTAATAACCAAAATGAGAAAACATATGACAATGGAATATTTATAATTAATCATAAAACCAATCCTTGAATTTTCTATTGTTTGGTGTTTTTGTGCTAGTTGCTATCTCCATTCAAACCGTGGAAGCAACCACTAATACTTGCATTAAGATAGGTTGTCTACATCATAATCCTTGAGGTGCAACCCTTACCCGAAGCTTACATGAACGCAAGATGCATTGAGCACCGGACTGTCTTTTTAGTGAATTTCAATTATTAGACTGTGATATAGTGAAACGAGGATTTATTATTTCAAGGATATAGTTATCTTATATGGAGTTACTAGTATAACTAATTCAAGTAATAGAACCAGCCTACCTTAATGCAAGTATTAACAAACTTATTATTTTTTTTATTCCCAAAATATGCATACAACAATAGCTTAGGCTATGATGTTTTGAAATTGTTACATCACTTACATTAACACAACAAAAATAAACTACATTATTTCTGGAAAAATTTATAGAAGGACCGACATTTATAGAAATTATTTTGAAATTGTTGCATTCAATATATTTAGTTGTTTTGTAATGGTACTACGACATTTTTGCGGTATTCTGCCAAACCCCACAATGAAAATATATTTTTGTATAAAGCATAGTGCAGCATGCAATTCTTTATAAAAACTGCAGTCATTTCCTACACATATTTATTAAGTGAAACACAAGTTAGATAAAAATATTTTCTGATAAAAATGGTTTTAGTAATCTTTGTTCTTTTAGATATTGTTTTGCCAGTCTGAAACAACTTGTTTCTTTATATAAATTAATCGATATCAATCATATACGACCAACTTCTAAACTAGTTTGAGTCGACTATATGAATCATCTACGTACGTTTTGTTCCATTTGAGTCTATCTCAATCCAATACTTAACAACTTGATATTTTAATAGCCAAAGAATTTTCTCCTTTATTTGTGTTGAAGTGTATGATCATTTCATCTAAAAGCTTAAGCTGTTAGAGAGAACCCACTTTTATTTACTTAATTATGTTTTCAACAGTTTAGCTTGTAATTTTAAGAGTAATTACCCGTTGTAGGAAGTCACCATCTTCCAACTGAGAATTAATCTACACCCTTGCCGCATAGTGGAGGGGCCTCAGATCTCTATCAACTTGTCCAAATGAAGAAGTTGGTAAATAACTCTTTTGAAAAAGAAATTTTTTATTGTGATTGTTGTTAGTTAATTAGTTATTATGTAAATAAGCATAATCCTACGTGGAATAGAAGTAGCGTAGGTATTGTATATTGTTATAAATAGGGATACTTGTATTATAGTTAGGGCACATCAATAGCATAATATTTGTTATGTGTATTATTTCTCATATAGTATCAGAGCCGTGGTGGTGAGACAATACGAAAACCAAAATACAATAGAAGGTCAACGTGCCTCATTTTTGGCAATTTTTCATGGCTGTCTTGCGTCATCTCTCTCTCCGTCAGTATTGTGAAAAATACAACATTACCAAAAGCTTTGTCATCGTCCGCCGACCAAACCCCACTAAACCTCTCCGGCAGAAGCAGCCTCATACATCGCTAGAAGCTAGGGTTCCAGTGAGTGCATGAGCCCACGCACCGGCGAGTACACACTTTTCCTGCCATTTTTTGGAAAAGTTCATTGAGGATAGATAACTCGCCTACTAATTCCGACAACTTTTATATTATTCGGCTATTATTGGCATATTCCGGCGATTGTTTCTATTTACGGTGGCTACAGTATATTTTTTCTTATGCTTGTTTACTGTTTCTATGACCTAACACAATTTTGGACCAACTTTTCCACCAATTTTATGTCTTCGTAATTATTTGATCCAATCATATCCCTCGAACTTGAACCTTTTGGTTCCAAGAACAATGGAGTTGGAAATTCGGTCTTTATGTTTACTTCTGAACCCCTAATTGGAGATTCAAATTATTTATCTTGGGCTTCGTTTGTGGAGTTGTGGTGTAAAAGTCAAGGTGTTCAAGATCACTTAACCAAAAAGGTTAGTGAGGGAGATAAAAGGCCAAAACACAATGGGAAAAGATTGATGCTCAGTTATGTAAAACACAATGGAGTTGTGGCGATCTATTATTTCCAAATTAATGCCTTTGTTTTGTCCATTTCAGGCATGTTTTTTAGTTTGAGAAAAGGCTCGTACGATATCCACTAATGACATATCTCGTTTCTATGATGTGATATCGCGGATGACAAATTTGAAGAAATGGGAATTGGATATGTCGACTTACTTGGGATAAGTACAGTAGTCATGGAAGAATTTGAGAAGTTGATACCAATTTCTGCTAGTGTTGGAAAGCAACAAGAGCAACGACAAAAGATGTTTCAAGTTCGTACACTCGCTGGACTTCCTAATGACCTTGATTTAGTGCGTGTCCAGATTTTGGCTAGTACAACTGTCCCCAAAGTTGATGAATTGTTCTCTCGATTACTTCGCCTTGCTGCAGCACCAAGTCACCCAATGATCTCATCACAAACACTTGAATCATCTATTCTCGCATCCCATACAGTTGAAAATTGGCATATCAAACTATGGAGAATAGATGAGGATGATGTTTTTTTGGAAGATCTAGACCTAAGTGTTCTTATTGTCTTAAACATGGACACACTCGTGAGTCGTGAAATGTGCTATTCTTTACATGGTCGAATACCTAAAAATGTCTATGTTTCTCAAACCGAAACTACAGGTAACCAGGAATGTTCTTTTTCTGAAGAGGAGTATAATGAGTTCTTTTAATATCAAGCAAGTAAGCAGACATCTCTACAAGTAGCCTCGGTTTCTCAGACTAATACTTTTGTTGCTGGTAATTCTTTTGATTGTGTTTCCCATTCTAGTATTCTTGGACCATGGGTCATGGACTCATGCGCTTCTAATTATATTTCTGGTAATAAATCACTTTTGTCGAATATTGTGTATTACCAGTCTTTTCCCACTGTTACTTTGGTCAATGGATTTCAAACTAAAGCAAAAGGAGTTCGACAAGCTAATCCCCTATCTTCTATCACTCTATCCTTTATGTCCGTGGCTGTCCTTTTAGTCTTGCATCTGTTAGTCATTTGACTCGTGCCCTCCATTGTGGTATATATTTTATTGATTATTCTTTTATAATGCAGGACCGTAGTACATGACAAATGAATAGCACGGGGCTTGAATCAGAAGGCCTTTACTAATTTGACTCACTAAATAGCTCCACAACATGTCTAGTTACAGATCCTCCAGACCTAATTCACAGACGTTTAGGATATTAGAGTTTATCCAAGCTTAAGAAAATGTTGCCTAGTTTGTCTACATTAAATTGTGAGTCGTGTCAGTTTGGGAAACATAACCGATCCTTCTTTCCTCGTAGTGTTGGAGTCATGCATAGTCTATTTTCCCTTTAGTTCATTCTAATATGTGGAGTCCTAGTAGAGTCAGTTCAACTTTGGGATTTCATTATTTTGTTGGTTTCATTGATGATTATTCAATATGTACTTGTTTTTTCTTAATGAAAGATCGTTCTGAGTTGTTTCCTATATTCCAGAATTTTTGTGCTGAAATCAAAAATCAACTTGGTGTTTCTATTCTCACTTTTCGTAGCGATAATTCCGTAGAATATTTATCCTCTCAGTTTTAATAGTTTATGACTTCTCAAGGAATTATTCATCAAACATATTGTCCTTATACCCCTCAGCAAAATAAGGTTGTAGAGAGAAAGAATAAGCACCTCATTGAGGCTACTCGCAAACTCCTCATTAAATCTCGTGTTCCGCTGCGTTTTTGGGGCGATGCAGTTCTCACAGCTTGTTATTTGATTAATAGGATGCCTTCACCTCCCATCAAGGGTCAGATTCCACATTCAATATTGTTTCCCCAGTCAGCCTTATACCCTCTTCCACCTCGGGTTTTTGGGAGCACATGTTTTGTTCATAACTTAGCCTCGGGGAAAGATAAGTTAGCTCCTCGTGCTCTCAAGTGTGTCTTCCTTGGTTATTCTCGTGTTCAGAAAGGATATCGTTGTTACTTACCTTATCTTCGTAGGTACCTTATGTCAGCTGACGTCACATTTTTCAGTCTAAACCTTTTTTACCTCTTCTAACCACCTTAATATATCTGAGGTCTTACCTATACCAACCTTTGAGGAGTTTACTATAGCTCCTTCTCCACCTTCAGCCACAGAAGTCTTAGCCATACCAACCATTCAAGAGTCTAGTATTTCTTCTCCTAAATCCTCAACCACAGGAACACCACTCTTGACTTACCATCGTCGTTTGCGCCCTGCATCAGGCCTAGCTAATTCACGTCCTACACCTTATCTTGCTCATACTGCGGACTTTCCCCTTTCTAGTACACTGATTGCATTTCAGAAAGGTATACAGACTATACTTAATCCTAATACCCATTATGTCGGTTTAATCTATCATCGCCAGTCATCACCCCATTATACTTTTATATCTTCTTTGTCCTTTGTTTCCATCCCTAAGTCTACAAGTGAAGCATTGTCTCATCCAGGATGGTGACATGCTATGATTGAAGAGATGTCTGATTTACGTATGAGTGGTACTTGGGAGCTTGTTTCTCTTCCTTCAGGTAAATTTACTGTTAGTTGTTATTGGGTTTATGCAGTCAAAGTTGGTCCAGATGGATAGGTTAATCGACTTAAGAAATGTCTTGTTTCCAAAGGATATACTTAGATATTTGAGCTAGACTACAGTGATATTATCTCTCCCGTGACTAAAATAACATCAGTTTGCCTTTTTCTATCTATGGCTGATGTTCGACATTGGCCTCTCTATCAACTGGTAGGGGAGAACCCATATATTACTAAATGGTTTTAACTGAACCCGATTTGTCAAAAAATAATATTGTTGTAACGACCCGGCCAATCTTTTCGAGAGTTGTAGCCCCATTCCCCCATTTTCTACTTTTTTGTGTTTTACAGTTGTGTTATAATTTGGGCGAACCTGTGACGACCCGGCCAGTCGTCTCATGAGTTACCGCTCCGTTTTCCCCATTTTTGCTTCTTTATGCTTTGTTTACCCGTGTTATGTGGTATCGGGTTGGCCGGATCGAATCCGGAATGATTTTGGTAAGGTTTGAGACACTTAGTCTCCTTTGAGGAAGCTTGAGTTGGAAAAGTCAACTAGATGTTGACTTAGGTGTTAGAGGACTCGGATGTGAGTTCTGATGGTTCGATTAACTTCAGGAGGTGATTTGGGACTTAGCAGTGTGAGCGGAATGAGTTTCGGAGGTTCGGAGTAGATTTAGGCTTGAATTGGCGAAGTTGATATTTTGGCAATTTCCGGTTGGTATGCGAGATTTTGATATAGGGATCGAAATAGAATTCTGAGAGTTGTAGTAGTTTCATTGTGTCATTTGGGATGTGCGTGCAAAAGTTTAGGTCATTCAGACGTGGTTTGGTTAGTTTTTTTTATCAAAAGCGGAATTTGGAATATTTTAGGAAATTTGGCTTGAATCCGATGTGTTTTGGTTGATTTGATGTTGTTTGAGGTGTTTTGAGGATTGGTACAAGTTTGAATAAGGTATTAGGATATGGTTGTGCTTTTGGTTGAGGTCCCGGGGGCCTCGGGGTGATTTCGGATGGTTAACGGAGAAGTTTGGAATTTGTTGCAGCTGTTGAAATTTGCTGCTTCTAGTATTTTCGCACCTGCGGATTGAAGATTGCAGGTGCAGTACCGCATAAGCGGAAGGGTGGCCACAAAAGCAGAATTTAGGGAAGTCGTCAAGAACCGCAGAAGCAGTTGGAATACCGCATCTGCGATGGCAAGACGCGGAAAGTTGATCGCAGATGCAGTGGTTTAGACCGCAGAAGCGGAAATATAGTCGCAGATGCGAAAAGTTCTAGGTAGAAAGTATAAATTGTGGCCTTCGCGAATTTTGAGCAATTTCACCATTTTTATCTCGGCTTTGGAGCTTTTTGGACGATTTGAGAGAGGGATTTCAAGGGAACTTCATTGCGGTAATGAATTTGCATTTAAAATTCATTCCTATGCCATTACTACACGGATTATAACTAGAAATCATGGAAATTAAGGGAGAAAATTGGGGAAACTAGGGCTTGGAAACTTAAACCTTTGCTTAAGGATTTGAAGGACCATTTAGGATCATATTTGAGAACCTTTGATATGTATGAACTTGTAGGGAGATAAGGAATCTATTGATGTAAAAATTATTGAATTCCGAGACGTGGTCCTGGGGGTCGGGTTTTGGTAATTTTAGGATTTGTGTGGTATATCTATTATTTTCGCTTGGGCTTCGTTCCCTTAGCATATTTTGACGTCCTTGTTCTGATTTTGGATAGATTCGACGCGAGTGAAGGTCGATTCGAGGGCCAAAGGCATCGCGAGCTAGAGATTTGACCGGTTCGAGGTGAGTAATGATTGTAAATGATGTTCTGAGGGATTGAAACCCCAGATTGCACGTCGTAGTGCTATATTAAGGTGAGGCACACGCTTGATGACGAGCTTGGGGTCGTGCACTATTGGGGATTGTGACTTGGTCCTTCTCAATTGATGATTTTACCACGTATTTGACTGAAATCTATTTGTTATCATCATAATTTAGGTTGAATGCCATATTTGGGCCTTGTGCCAACTATTTGAACCCTTCGGGGATTTTTACTGGTATTTCCTTATTATTTTGACCTTATACTTGAACTCAGTGATATTATATTTCACTATTTTTTTGTACTCAGCCAGGTTTACTCTATTTTAACACTTATATGATCTTTTAAATAATATTTTGGGCTGAGAAACATGTTTTACTACTACCCGAGTGGCTTGTGAGTATTTTTGACTGAGTAAGGCCGAGGGCCTATGTTGTGAGGAAATATTTGATACTGATTATGCGGCCGAGGGCTTGAGATATATACGCCATGAGGTGGCTTATTGATATGAGGCCGAAGGCCTAGTGATGATGCCACGAGGTGGCTTAATATTGCGCTTGGCCCGTAAGGGGCTCCTCCAGGAGTCTGTACACCTCCAGTGAGCGCGGGTACCCATTGTGATGTGAGATTGAGCCCAAGGGGCTGGTATTGTTCTATGTGATTTGCCGAGGGGTTGGTACTGTTCTTTGATATTGTCCGAGGGGCGGATTTGTTGATATTGTGCCTGAGGGGTGAGCCTTTATGTGTTTACTTTTCATATATGACTGACAATTTCCTACTTAATTATTGAAAAAGGCTTTTCATGAAACTACGTTTGAGTTAAAGAATTTATCTATCTTTCACTGGTTTAATTGTTTTACTGCTTCATTATGGAATGCTTTATGCCTTACTTGATTTTTTGCTTTCAGTCTTTATTTGCATTTGTTACTCATTGAGTTGGAGTACTCACTTTACTCCTTGCACCCATGTGTGCAGATTTGGGCGTTGTTGATCCTGCCAGTGCGAGTTGAGAGTTCCCGACGGACATTCAGAGTTCACGAGGTAGCTGCTTGATTTCGGCAGACCATGTTTCTCCCTCTTTATCATTTCTATTTCTAATCAGACAATTGTGATAGTTTATAGACTTATCGGAATTGTAGTAGGATTTATAGATGCTTATGACTAGTGATACCCTGGTATCGGGCTTTGTTGGGTTGTTCTTCTGCGTATTTATGATATTATCTACTACTTTGGATTATTTATTCTTGTTTAGACTGTTTTTAAATGCTAAATTGTTAATAATTGGAAAAATGAGAAGTGTCGGTTGGCCTTGTCTTCATGAGAGGTGCCATCACGACCGGGTCCGGGTTTAGGGTCGTGACAAGTTGGTATCAGAGCCTAGGTTACATAGGTCTCACGAGTTATGAGCAGGTTTAGTAGAGTCTCTTGGATATGTACGGAGACGTCTGTATTTATCCTCGAGAGGCTGCAGAATCTTTAGGAAAAAAATCATATTCTTGAAATTTTTGTCATGCGAATTTGTTGATCCGAGTACTAAGCTTCTGTTGTTCTATTCTCTCATAGATGGTGAGGACATACGCTACCGGTCAGGATGGACGACCACTAGTACCACTGGCTGGGGCCACCAGAGGCCGAGGATGTGGCCGTGGACGTGGTAGGGGCAAATCAGCTAGGGTAGCACCTGCCGATCCACCAGCTGCCCCAGTACAGGATCAGGTCCTAGTTATGGACGCTCATGTAGCACCAGATTAGGCACCAGCTGTGCCCATTGTGATTCCGGGTCTTCACGAGGCCCTGGCTCAGATCTTATCAGTATGCACTAGCCTAGCTCAGGCAATTTCAGCCACTACAGCCGCAACTACTTCTCAGGCCAGGGGAGGCAATCAGACTCCCGCCGCTCGCACATTTGAGTAGGTCGTGCAGGGACTTCAAACGTCGGGGGCACATCCAGCCCAGCCGGTCGCAGCTTCTCAGGACTATGTAGTTCCTTCCATGCCAAAGGACGAGCAGCGTAGGTTGGAGAGGTTTGGTAGACTTCAGCCTTCGCCGTTCAGTGGAGAAGAGGACGAGGATGCCTAGGGTTTCTTGGATAAGTGTCAGACGATGCTTCATACAACAGGTATTCTAGAGACCAGCGGGGTCGCTTTCACTACTTATCAGTTTACAGGAGCTGCTTTCACTTGGTGGGAGGATTTTGAGTTGCGTAGGCCTATTGGTGAAGCACCCCTTACCTGGCAGCAGTTCTCTGTCCTCTTTTTGGAGGAGTATGTGCCGCAGTCTCGCAGTGAGGAGTTGCGTAGACAGTTTGAGTGGTTGCGTCAAGGGGAGATGACCGTGCCGCAATATGAGTTGAGGTTCTCTGAGTTAGCTCGCCATGCCATTTGGATGGTTCCGACATATAGAGAGAGGATTAGGAGGTTTGTTGATGGCCTCACTTATTAGCTTCGTATTCTTATGACCAGGGAGAGGGTGATTAGTGCTACTTTCGAGGAGGTTGTGGATATTTCCCGTGAGATTGAGTCTGTTCGTCGCCAGGAGCGAGAGGACAGGGAGGCCAAGAGGCCTTGAGGATTTGGTAGTTACAGTGGTACTCCTTCAAGAGGTCAGTTTCAGCACGGTAGAGGTTGCCTATTCAGGCATGCTCAGCCAGCTCGCCCAGGTTATCGTAGGGCATCATTGGGTCATGGTTTTCACAGTTCTCATCAGGGCCAATCATCACTTAGTGCCCTTCCAGCTCAGAGTTCATCCTGTGCTCTATCAGCTCGAGGTTCTTCTATGCCGAGTGCATCTGCTAGTCACTCTGGTGTGAGGGGTTCCCTTCAGTCCCCTTCTCCAGCACCTTGGAGTTTTTATGAGTGTGGTGATATGGGTCATATGTGGAGGTAGTGCACTCGTCGTCTTGCGAGTTCATCTCAGCAGAGGGGTCAGTCATCGGCCTCGGTGCCAATTACTTCACCACCGCCCGCATAGCCAGCTAGGGGTGAAGGTCAATCAACTAAGGGTCTGCTGTCATTACAGGTATTGTCTCAGTCTGCCACAGAGATGCCTCTGTATTATTTGATCCCGATTCCACCTTTTCTTATGTGTCATCATACTTTGCTCGTTATTTGGGTACGCCCCGTGAGTTTCTTGTTTTATCTATTCATGTATCTACCTCGGTGGGTGATACTATTGTTGTAGATCGTGTGTAACAGTCGTGTGTGGTGACTATTGGGGTCTGGAGACCCGTGTGGATCTTTTATTACTATGTATGGTGGATTTCGATGTCATTTTGGGCATGGATTGGCTATCTCCGTGTCGTACTATTTTAGACTGTCATGCTAAGACAGTCACATTGGCTATACCGGGTGTGCCATGGATCGAGTGGCGAGGTGTGACTGATTATATTCCCAGTAGCGTGATCTCATTCTTGAAAGCCCAACGTATGGTTGGTAAGGGTTGTCTTTCCAATCTAGCCTTTGTAAGGGATGTCGGTGTTGAGACTCCCAGTATTGATTCTATTCCAGTTGTGAGGGATTTTCCTGATGTGTTTCTTGTAGACCTGACGGGCATACAACCGGACAGGGATATTGATTTTGGTATTGACCTGGTGCCGGGCACTCAGCCCATTTCTATTCCGCCGTATCATATGGAACCAGCGGAGTTGAAAAAGTTAAAAGAGCAGCTTCAAGAACTCCTCGATAAGGGGTTCATTCGGCTTAGTGTGTCACCTTGGGGTGTACTAGTTCTATTTGTGAAGAAGAAGGATGGCACTATGAGGATATGAGGATGTGCATTGATTATAGGTAATTCAACAAGGTAACAATTAAGAACAAGTATCCTTTGTCTCACATTGATGATTTATTCTAGAAACTTCAGGGAGCGAGGGCGTTCTCCAAGATCGATCTCCGTTCAGGTTATCACCAGTTCAAGATCAGGGATTCAGATATTCTTAAGATGACTTTCAGGACCTGATATGGTCATTATGAGTTCTTGGTGATATCTTTTGGGCTGACCAATGCCCCAACAACCTTCATTCATTTGATAAATAGCATGTTTCAGCCTTATTTTGACTCGTTCATCTTAGTCTTCATTGATGATATTCTGGTATATTCACGTAGTCAAGAGGAGCACACAGAGCATTTGAGAGTCGTGTTGCGTAGATTGAGAGAGGATAAACTTTATGCAAAATTCTCCAAGTGTGAGTTTTGGCTCAGTTCAGTGGCTTTCTTGGGGCACGTGGTGTCCAGCGAGGGTATTCAGGTTGATCCGAAGAAGATAGAGGTGGTTCAGAGTTGGCCAGACCGTCCTCAGCCACAGAGATTCGTAGCTTTCTTGGTTTGGCAGGCTATTATCGCCGGTTTGTTCAGGGATTCTCATCTATCGCATCGCCCTTGACCAAGTTGACTCAGAAGGGTGCTTCATTTGTATGGTCGGACGAGTGTGAGGAGAGCTTTCAGAAGCTCAAGACAGCTTTGACCACATCTCCAGTGTTGGTTTTGCCATCAGCTTCAGGTTCATATATCATGTATTGTGATGCTTAGAGAGTTGGTATTTGTTGTGTGTTGATGTAAGAGGGTAGAGTTATTGCTTATGCTTCTAGTCAGTTGAATCCCCATGAGAAGAACTACCCCGTTCGTGATTTGGAGTTGGCTGCCATAGTTCACGCGTTGAAGATTTGGAGGCATTACTTGTATGGTGTGTCTTGTGAGGTGTTTACTGATCATCGTAGCCTCCAGCACTTGTTCAAACAGAAGCATCTCAATTTTAGGTAGCGGAGATGGTTGGAGTTGCTAAAGGATTATGACATCACTATATTGTACCATCCGGGAAAGGCCAATGTGGTGGCCGATTCCTTGAGCCAAAAGGCGGTGAGTATGGGGAGTTTGGAATATATTCCAATTGGGGAGAGACCTCTTGCGATTTATGTTCAGGCCTTGGCCAATCGGTTCATGAGATTAGATGTTTTGTTTCCCGATCGGGTATTGGCGGTGAGCACAACCTTTCACCCTCAGACGGACGGGCAGTCCAATCGCACTATTAAGATATTGTAGGACATGTTGTGTGCTTGTGTCATTGATTTCGGAGGGTCATAGGATCAATTTCTACCGCTTGCAGAGTTTGCTTATAACAATAGCTACCAGTCGAGTATTCAGATGGCTCCGTATGAGACTTTGTATATGAGGGGGTGTAGATCTCCAGTTGGTTGGCTCAAGCCCGGTGAGGCTAGGCTATTGGGGACAGACTTGGTGCAGGATAACCTTAGAGAAGGTGAAGGTGATTCAAGAGAGACTTTGTACAGCGCAGTCGAGGCAAAAGAGTTATGCTGACAGGAAGGTTCGAGATGTGTCCTACATGGTTGGCAAGAAAGTTCTGTTGAAGGTTTCGCCCATGAAGGGTGTTATGAGATTTGGGAAGAAAGGAAAATCGAGTCCTCGGTTCATTGGGCCTTTTGAAGTGCTTCATAGGATTGGGAAGGTGGCTTATGAGCTTGCTTTGCCACCCAACTTGTCGAGTATGCATCCGGTATTTGATGTTTCTATGATCCGGAAGTATTTTGGGGATACATCTCATGTTTTGGATTTCAGCACGGTTCAGTTGGATGATGATTTGACTTATGATGTGGAGCCAATAGCTATTTTGGGTCGACAGATTCGAAAGTTGAGGTCAAAGGATATAGTTTCAGTGAAAGTGCAGTGGAGGGGTAGGCCCGTGGAGGAGGCTACCTGGGAGACTAGGCGGGAGATGCGGAACAGATACACTCACTTGTTTAAGGCTTCAGGTATGTTTCTTGATTCGTTCGCGGACAAACGTTTATTTAAGTTGGGGGGATGTGATGACCTAGTCAGTCGTCATATGAGTTACCGCTCCTTTTCCCTATTTCTGCTTCTTTATGCTTTGTTTACCCGTGTTATGCGGTATCGGGTTGGTCGGATCGAATCGGAATGATTTTGGTAAGATTTGAGACACTTAGTCTCTTTTGAGGAAGCTTGAGTTGGAAAAGTCAACCGGATGTTGACTTATGTGTTAGAGGGCTTGGATGTGAGTTTCGATGGTTCGGTTAGCTTCGGGAGGTGATTTGAGACTTAGGAGTGTGGGCGGAATGAGTTTTGGAGGTTCGGAGTAGATTTAGGCTTGAATTGGCGAAGTTGATATTTTGGCAATTTTCGGTTGGTAGGTGAGATTTTGATATAGGGGTCGGAATGGAATTTCGAGAGTTGCAGTAGCTCCGTTGTGTCATATAGGATGTGTGTGCAAAAGTTTAGGTCATTCGGACGTGGTTTGGTTGGGCTTTTGATCAAAAGCAGAATTTGGAAGATTTTAGGAAATTTGGCTTGAATCCGATGTGTTTTGGTTGATCTGATGTTGTTTGAGGTGTTTTGAGGATTGGTACAAGTTTGAATAAGGTATTAGGATATGGTTGTGCTTTTGGTTGAGGTCCCGAGGGCCTCAAGGTGATTTCGGATGGTTAACGGAGAAGTTTGGAATTTGTTGCAGCTGCTGAAATTTGCTACTTCTAGTATTTTTGCACCTGCGGATTGGGGACCACAGGTGCGGCGCCGCATAAGCGGAAGGGTGGCCACATAAGCGGAATTTGGTGAAGTTGTCAGGAACCACAGAAGCGGTTGGAATACCGCATCTGTGATGGCGCATATGCGGAAAGTTAATCGCAGAAGCGAAAAGGGGAGTTTAAGTGAGGACCGCAGATGCGGTACTGCAGAAGCGGAAATATAATCGCAGATGCGAAAAGTTCTGGGCAGAAAGTATTAGTTGTGGCCTTCGCGAATTTTGAGCTATTTCATCATTTTATCTCGGCTTTGGAGCTTTTTGGACGATTTGAGGGAGGGATTTCAAGGTAACTTCATTGAGGTAAGGAATTTGCACTTAAAACTCATTCCTAAGCCATTACTACACGGATTAGAACTAGAAATCATGGAAATTAAGGGAGAATATTGGGGAAACTAGGGCTTGGAAACTTAGACCTTTGCTTGAGGATTTGAAGGACCATTTGGGGTCGGATTTGAGAACCTTTGATATGTATGAAATCGTGGGGAGATAAGGAATCTATTGATGTAAAAATTATTGAATTCCGAGACGTGGGACCGGGGGTTGGGTTTTTGTAATTTCAGGATTTGTGTGTCGTATTTTGATTATTTTCTCTTGGGCTTCATTTCCTTAGCATATTTTGACGTCCTCATTCTGATTTTGGATAGATTCGACGCGAGTGGAGGCCAATTCATAGGGCAAAGGCGTCGCGAGCTAGAGATTTGACTGGTTCGAGCTGAGTAGTGATTGTAAATGATGTTCCGATGGTTTGAAACCCCGAATTGTACATCGTAGTGCTATATTGAGGTGAGGCACAAGCTTGATGACGAGCCTGGGGTCGTGCACTATTGGGGATTGTGACTTGGTCCGTCCCGATTGATGATTTTACTGCGTATTTTGACTGAAATCTATTTGTTATCATCATTATTTGGGCTGAATGCCATATTTAGGCCTTGTGCCAACTATTTGGACCATTCGGGGATTTTTACTGGTATTTCCTCACTGTTTTGACTTTATACTTCAACTCAGTCATGTTATATTTTACTGTTTTTTTCGTACTCAACCAGGTTTACTCTGTTTTAACAGTTATATGATCTTTTAAATAATATTTTGGGCTGAGAAACATGTTTTACTACTGCCCAAGTGGCTTGTGAGGATTTTTGACTGAGTAAGGCCGAGGGCCTATGTTGTGAGGAAACATTTGATACTGATTATGCGGCCAAGGGCCTGAGATATGTATGCGACGAGGTGGCTTGATTGATATGAGGCCGAGGGCCTAGGGATGATGCCACGAGGTGGCTTGATATTGAGCTTGGGCCGTAAGGCCCCCCCAGGAGCTTGTACACCCCCAGTGAGCATGAGTACCTATTATGATGTGAGATTGAGCACAAGGGGCTGGTATTGTTCTATGTGATTTCCCGAAAGGCTGGTACTGTTCTGAGATGTTGCCCGAGGGGCGGATTTTTTGATATTGTGCCCGAGGGGCGAGCCTTTATGTGTTTACTTTTCATAATTGACTGACAATTACCTACTTAATTATTGAAAAAGGCTTTTAAGGAAACTATGTTTGAGTTAAAGAATTTTACCTATCTTTCACTGGTTTACTATTTTAATTATTTTACTGCTTCATTATAGAATGCTTTGTGCCTTACGTGATTTCTTGCTTTCTGTCTTTATTTGCATTTGTTACTTACTGAGTTAGAGTACTCACTTCACTTCCTGCAACTCTGTGTGTAGATTCGAGCATTGCTGATCCTGCCAGTGCGAGTTGAGACCTCCCGGCAGATATTCAGAGTTCACAAGGTAGCTGTTTGATGTCCGCAGACCCGTGTTTCTTCCTCTTTATCATTTCTATTTTTGATCAGACAATTGTGATAGTTTATAGACTTATCAGATTTGTAGTAGGATTTATAGATGCTCATGACTAGTGATACCCTGATATCGGGCTTTGTTGGGTTGTTCTTCCGCGTATTTATGATATTATCTGCTACTTTTGATTATTTATTCTTGTTTAGATTGTTTTTAAATGCTAAATTGTTAATAATTGGAAAAATGGGAAGTGTCGGCTGGCCTTGTCTTCACGAGAGGCGCCATCATGACTGGGTTCGGGTTTAGGGTTGTGACATTATTAGTTGGTTTAGGTCTGGAGTGATTTCAGAATGTATTGAGATACTTAATCTCTTATTTGAAAGTTTAAGTTGCAAAAGTTGACCGGATGTTGACTTATGTGTAAACGACCTCGAATTTGAATTTTGAAGGTTCCGTTAGCTCTATTAGGTGATTTTGGACTTAGGAGCATGTCCTGTTTGTGTTACGGAGGTCCGTAGTAGAATTAGGCTTAAATTACCGAAAATTGGAATTTTGGAAAGTTTGAACGGGAGTGGTCTTTTTGATATCGGGGTCAGATTGGATTTTCTGAAGTTGGAGCAGGTTCGTGGTGTCATTTATGACTTGTGTGCAAAATTTGAGGTTAAACGAACATAATTTGATAAGTTTCAGCATCGGTTATAGAATTTGGTAATATCAACATTCGTTAGGCTTGAATCCGTGTGTAATTTATGTTTTTGATGTTGTTTAAGGTGATTTGAGGATCTGACTAAGTTCGTATGATGTTTTTGGACTTGTTGGTATGTTTGTTTGAGGCCCCAAGGGCATCAGTGAGTTTCGGGTGGTTAATGGATCATTTTGGCCTTTCAATGATAGTTGATGTCTGCTGGGTGATTCTTTTGGTTTCCTTATATGCGATAGCATGATTTCATCCGCAATCGCGTAAGCTTATTTGGTGAAAAGGTGATTTTGTTCTATGCGGTCGTAGAGAAAGGGATGTGATCACGCATATATGATAAGTTATGCTTTGTGAACGTGTGGCTAAGGCCACGTTCGCATATAAATAATTGAGCTGAAGAGGAGGTGAGGTAATTGTTCTACGCAAACTCGGGAGGTAGGATGCGATCGCGTAGGTTTGAGAGGCAGTGATCCGCGATCACGTGGGTTATTCTGCATTTGCATAGGGTAAAAGTGTAGGGCAACATAGTTGTGCTTCGTCATCGTAAGGATAATTTCGCGATCACGATGAATGAAATCTGAGCAGACAGTATTAATTTCAAAAATGAGGGTTTGAACCTATTTTTCATATTTTGAGCTAGAGACCACATATTTGGGCGATTCTTGAAGGGATTTTCTTGGAGTTGATTGGGGTAAGTGATTCTTACTTGGTTTTAGTTGAATCCCATGATTACGTCTTTAATTTTATCATCTAATTTTTGTTTTGGGATGACAAATTGGGGAGGAAGATGAAGTATTCTTGAGATGGATTTTTGAGGTTTTGAACGGAATTTTGTTATCGGTTTTGAATAACTTTGGTATGGTTAGACTTGTGAGTGAATGGACTTTTGGGTTTTGTGACTTTTGTCTGATTTCGAGACGTGGACCAAGGGGTTGGGTTCGAGCCCATTTTAGATTTTTAGTTATGATTTAGTACTTTTGTTGTGAAATTGATCCCTTTAGCCTTTATTGATTGTGTTGTACTACTTGTTGCTAGATTCGGGATGTTTGGAGGCCGATTTGAGAGGCAAAAGGCATTTCAGACTAGAGATTTGCTCGGTTTGAGGTAAGTAACGCTTTCAAATTTGGCTCTAACGGTTCGAAACCTCGAATTATGTGTTATGTGATTGGTATTGAGGTCATGCCAAGTGACGGGCATACGGGCGTGCACCGTGAGAATTGTGACCTAGTTGATTCCATGGCACCGTATAACGACCCTATCTTGTTAATATCCGTGTTTCCATCATGTGATAAAGTAATTGAGCTATCAATCATGCCACATATCATGTTTAGGATTTATGGCGGTACTGTTGAGACCCCTAGTAGTCGTTTTTTGCTGTCATCTCACTGACTTCATTGCTATTCTATACTCAGTCATATTCATGCATTGTTATATCATATCTCAGTCTTATTTATTATTTATTGATACATCATATCATTGTTTCGGGTTAGCTTTCATGACATTGTGAGCCCGTGGGCGAGACTAGAGAGATTGATGACTGAGTGAGGCCGGGGGCCTGATTATGAGTGACAGTTATAGGATCGGGCTGCACGCCGCAGCGATTATATTGATTTGTGATAGCGCTTGTGCTGTGGAGCCCCTCCGGAGTTTGTACACACCCCTAGTAAGCGCGGTTGATATTATCGAGGGATGAATCTTCCCTGGACATGGATCTTGTCCGAAGTATTTGATACCTGGAGATGGATCTTCTCCTTATGGATTGATTGACCTTCCTCAGTACTGAGTGACTATTGGTCAGTGATGTATATACTCCGGGTTGGATCTTTCCTTGGCCGTATGAGCCATATACAATACCGAGTGGTTGAGTATTTGAGAGTGTGAGAACATGAGGCTGACAGCATGGTGCATCACATACAGTATGTGCATTGGCATGTAGGAATAACAGAGTTATATTTTGTACATTATTCATATCTGCTCTACTTTACCGTTTTGAGCTACCTATTAAATTGAAAGCATGCCTACGTTTCTGCACAATTATTTCTATGTTTATTTGTACTGGTTGGGTTTGTCACTACCTTTCAGTCCAAATTTTGGACTCGTTACTTACTGAGTTGGACGTACTCACATTACTTTCTGCACCTCGTGTGCAGATCCAAGCACTTCTGGTCACGGCGGCGGTTGCTGATTGAGGTTTCAGAGTTTGGAGACTATCAAGGTAACTGCACGGCGTTCGCAGGCCTTGACTCTCCTTCTTTATCTCTAGTTGTATTTTCAGTTTATTTCTCTAGACACTGTAGTGGACTATATTCTGATTTAGACGCTCATGTACTCAGTGACACCCCGATTTTGGATTAGATTGTATCGTATTTTGAGATTTAATCGGTTTTCAAAATGGTATCTTTAATGTTAACTGCTTCCGTCTTTATTTTTCAAAGCTATTCTTACTGTGATGAGTTGTTAAGTAGAGGATGACCTAGTTTCACGATAGACGCCTTCACGACAGTTGATTTTGGGTCGTGACAATTGTATATATTAATAAATTTCTTGGAAGAATAGTAAAAGGGATAAAATTGAACCGACTTGATGCGTACATTCTCTTTGTAAAAGTGGACGTGTGGGTTCAAAGTTTTCAATGAGGTCATGCTTTCGAACCCGACTTTCACATTTGTGTATATTTTGCTTCTTTTTTCCTTTTTGTACTTCCATTGACGATGTGCTACAGTGGGCCTAGAAAGCTTGCAGGGCAAATTAACCATAACTTGTTATAAATTTATTAGGGAAACTATCAGCTATGTCTATTTATAAGTAGTTTATTACAAAAATTAGTCAATTTATGAAATATTATTAATATTAGCCAATTAGCTATTTATAGCAAAAAAGGGTCAAATATTTGCTTTCTTTTGAACGGGTGTTATTAGAATAGATTGGGTACATCTTAAGGAGTTTGAATATCAGTTTTGGGATGATTTAGTGGAGTTTTGAGGTGGTTTGAATTAAAAATTCGAAGTAGAAGATGAAACATGAAAATATGATATTTGTATCATACAGTGTATCATTTGTGTATCATAGTATACCTCTGTGTGTGATACATGTGTTGCATAATAATTTATTGAACTCGATTTTAACTACAAGTTTTGATACCAAATCACCTCCGATCTTCCTCAGAATTTGTATATTGACACATCTATATGTTTTCAATGAATTTCAATCATACTCATTCGAAAATTGTCCTTTTTTGCTTAGATTTTGGAATCTTGAATATATATATATATATATATATATATATATATATATATATATATATATATATATATATATATATATATATATATATATTCTTGTATTTCATCACCTTATTTGCTACATTATCCATGAAATTTCTTTTCGTATTGCATCTAATATTTTTGATCATGCCTAAAATATGGAAGAAAATCTTTTCGTATGATTCTTGGAAAGGAAGAACCTTATTTATTTGGGTCTTTAATTTTTATATGTGCTTGGCTAATTTTGGTATGTATATAGTTTATGGCTAGAGGTTGATAAGTTGGAACTTATTTGGAAAATTTATGTAAAATTCCCTTTATTACTTCGTTCAAATATACAGTGTCTTCTATTTGTCTTTTCCTGTTTCACTTTATATTTTTTTTTTCTAATTAAATTTAATAAAATCACTCTCAAGTTTATTTTACTTCAAAATTAAACCCTTCTACAATTTTCATTATCTCTTTCATAAATTTTACTAAAACATGCAATTCATTTTATTTTGATGAAATATTTATATTTTCTTAGAGCACGTTGAAAGTTTTTGTATAATTTATATTAAAATTCTACGTTAGGGTATAAGCCCCCTTTCCTTAATTATTGGTATTAATTTAGTTTATTTTGTAACTCTTCTTATTGTCTATTAGTAAATAATAGTATCTTGTTATTTTCCTTTCACAATTTTATATTTTGTCTAACTTTCTTAGAGTTAATAAATTGTAAATTATTTAAATTGATTTATTTATTAAAATTTAACGAATCTTTAATTTATTGAAGTAAAATTTGTTAAAAATAGATAAATTGTTTAAAAATAGAAGTAAATAGCTTCTATGTACTTTTTTAAGAATATGTGCTACCTTAGTTAAAAATATCGAGGCGCTGTTTAAATTCGCTTGTGCAAAATCCTGGGTCCGCCATTATCAGCTGGACATTAAGAATAGTTTTCTTCACAGTGAACTTGAGGATGAAGTTTATATGGAGCAACCATCTGGTTTTGTTGCTCAGGAGGAGTCTCGTGGCCTTGTATGTCGCTTGCGCCGATCACTTTATGGCTTAAAGCAGTCTCCTCGAGCCTGGTTTGGTAAGTTCAGCATAGTTATCCAGTAGACTAGGATGACTCAGAGTGAAGTTGATCACTCCGTGTTTTATCGACATTCTATTTCAAGTCTCTGTATTTATCTACTGGTCTATGTTGATGATATTGTTATTACCGGAAATGATCAAGGTGGTATTACTAAATTGCACCAACATCTTTTTTAACACTTTCAGACTAAGGGTCTGGGCAGATTAAAATATTTTTTAGGTATTGAGGTCGCTCAGTCTAGCTCAGGTATTGTGATCTCACAACAGAAGTATGCCTTAGACTTTCTTAAGCAGACAGGAATGACAGGCTGTAGACCTGTTGACACTCCGATGGATCCGAATTCTAAACTTCTCCAAGACATGGGGAGCCGCTTAGCGATCCTGCAAGATATAGGTAGCTAGTTGGTAAATTAAATTATCTCACAGTGACTAGACCTGACATTTCCTTTCCTGTGAGTGTTGTAAGTCAGTTTATGGATTCTCCCTGTGATAGTCATTGGGATGCAGTTTTTTGCATTTTTTGATATATAAAATAGGCTCAATGAAAAGAGTTATTGTTTGAGGATCGAAGCCATGAGAAGATCATTGGATACTCAGATGCTGATTGGGCATGATCATCCTCAGATAGACGTTCTACGTCTAGATATTGTATTTTAGTAGGAGGCAATTTGGTCTCTTAGAAGAGCAATAAACATAATATTGTTGCTCGGTCTAGTGCAGAAGCAAAGTATCGAGCAATGACTATGGCAACATGTGAGCTAGTTTGGATCAAACTATTGCTCGAGGAGTTGAAATTTGGTGAAATAAGCCAGATAAAACTTGTGTACGATAATTAAGTTGCCTTTCATATTGCATCAAATTCGGTGTTCCATGAGAGAACTAAACACATTGAGATTGATTGTCATTTCGTTAGAGAAAAGTTACTCTCAGGGACAAAGTTTGTGAAGTCAAATAACCAGCTTGCAGATATTTTCACCAAGTCCCTCACTGGTCTTCGTATTATTTATATATGTAATAAGCTCGGTACATATGACTTGTATGCACCGGCTTGAGCGGGAGTGTTAGTTAGTTAGTTGTTATGTAAATAAGCATAGTCCTACATGGAATAAAAGTAGCGTAGGTATTGTATATTGTTATAAATAAGGGTACTTGTATTATAGTTGGGTACATAAATAATATAATATTTTTCCTGTGTATTATTTCTCACAATTGTGAATTAAATTACAAGGAAATCACCTGGATAGCGTGAATCAATCCCATTAATGCCCATGCAGTTTGTACAAGATTTGAGTTATCTGTTTCAAGTTCTCTGTATACATGTTTTGATCAAATACAAAGCTGAGTCATAGTTGTCTGATCCAGTCATCTGTCACGATCCAATTCCATTATAGGTCATGATGGCGTCCAACACCATTGTCGGGCAAGCCAACGTGGAAATATTGACAAGTTCTCATTTTACTTTATTAAAGCAAGTGTAGAAATTTCTAGATTATGAAATTAAACCAAGTAATAATTAGTAGCGTACAGAAATAATTATACAATGCCAAAAGAATAGTCTACCAATGTGTGTGCCAAGACCTGGTGTAACAAGTATGTGGGCATCTAGTACAATATACAAAAGTAATCAGTTCTTCCTGAGATAGAATAGACAGATAAACAAAAGAGAGACTCCAATAGGCTACTGAACGACATCGGAAGGGAGTAGCTCACCGTAGAATCTCGGCCAAATATCAACAATGCACACCAGAAGGGTAGCCAGATGCACCTAGCTCAGATCCTGTACAATTAAGTACAGAAGTATAGTATGAGTACATAAACAATATGTACCCAATAAGTATCTAGTCTAACCTCGAAGAAGTAGTGACGAGGGGTCGACTTGACAATTACTAGGGTCAATAGAGTGACAATACGAAGTTTAAATATTTCAATTCACAGTGTACATGGATAACAACAAGTGCAAATAAGAAATAGTACTAAAATCTTCATCAATTAGAATTATAGGCATTTTTCTTCCTTTAAATCAAGTGACATCTCAAGCAATAACTTATAAGAATTATAAGAAGTTCCGGTCTATTATCACATACAAGTACCACCGATGACGTTCGGCCCGATCCAACATAAAGGTAAACTGTGCACTGCCGAGGATCGAACGGTCCGAACCTTATTTGTATGTAATTACCAATCCGCCGAGGAGAACAACCCGCTCCCATGAGAGTAGGGGGAATAATCAACCCGCGCGCAATATACTTGTGACACGGTAAAATATAAGTACAATTCAAATGTTCCTTTAGTTACTTTCCGAATAATTATTTACTTGAAATCATAACATTCTCCACGAGGTTTCAATAAATGCAATTCAACAATTTATAATCATATAATAACACTAACGAAGTATGGTGTAAGACTAGAACTACCCGGACATAACATGAATAGTAGCTACGTATGGACTCTCATCACTTCATACGTACGTAGCCCCACAATCAAATCACATATTAGTTAAGTTTACCTATGGGGAAATTTCCTTCTTACAAGGTTAGAAAAGAGACTTACCTCGCTTCACGACCTACTTTCCGGTCCAAGCTTAAGCCCAAACCTTCAATTTGGTGCCACACACTCCAAAACTATCCAAATATAATAGAAACTAATCAATATAGGCTTAAAAGTTCATATTCCAACCATTAGGGCAATTCCCCAACACAAATTACAAGATTCCTAAAATTCGACCCCATGCCCGGATTTCGGAAATTTTTGAAGAAAGTTGTTACCCATAGCCTAAGGGTCAAGAATATATGATTTTTACTTCATTCCATAACAAATTTCGTGGTTAAATCTTGTTTTTATCAAAACCCTAGGTTTTCACCTAAATCCCATGATTTTCACTAATTTTAGTATGTTAATCTATCCAAACCCCAAGTATTATACTCACATTAAGTAGAAATAACTTACCTCACAATGCTGTGTTGAAATCCCCTATTTGAAAGCTCCCAAATCGCCCAAGTGTAGAGATAAAATGAAATAAATGGCCTAAGTCCCGTTTTTAAAAGTTGTGTCCAGGCCTCTGATGTCGCATTTGCAACATCAGGTTCGCAAATGCTAACTTGCAATCGCAACAAAAGCTTCGCAACCTCCTCTTGCTTTGATCGCAAATGCGATCCAGGGGTCGCAAATGCGTACCCTGCAGGGTTCGCAATTGCGAAGAATTGTCGCAAATGCGACGACTGCCCAAGCCTTCCCCTCATCGCAAATGTGATGCCCTCCTCTCAATTGTGAACAATATCTCATAATTGCAAGATCTGCAGCAGCAACAAAAACACCAGAAATCTGGTGTGTTTTCTACTCCCAACCTATGCCCGAAACTCACCCGAGCGCTCGGGGCTCCGCTCCGAACACCCATACTAGCCCAACAATCTTGTACAAACTTGCTCGAGTGATCAAGTCGCCAAAATAACATCTAAAACTACGAATTCAACTCCAACATGCATGAAATCCTTAAGAACACTCAAATTCCTATTTTTACAAGTGGACATCTGAATCACGTCAAATCAGTCCAGTTTCTCACTAAATTTCGCATACGAGACTTAAATATTATATTGGACCTGTACCGGGCTCTAGAACCAACATATGTACCCGATACTATCATGATCAAACATTATTGAATTCTTTAAATCCTTGGAAATTTCAGTTTGACAATTTTTAACAAAAAATCATTACTCGGGTTAGGGACCTCGGAATTCGATTCCGCGCATACGCCCAGGTCCCATATTTTCCTACGGTCCCGGACAAGTTCGGGTCCATTTACTGAAAATGTTGACCAAAGTCAAATTTAACCTTTTAAGAAAATCTTAGGGAATCAAGTGAGCTTATTTCAACCCAAACTCTTCCCAATCCCGAACCGACCATTTTCGCAAGTCATAAATCAGTAAAAGAAAGTGCGGGACCAGGCGGGTCGTTACATTCTCCACCTCTTAAACAAACGTTCGTCCTCGAACGAACATAGAAAAGTACCTGAGCTAGGAAAAAGATGGGGGTATCTACTCCGCATGTCTTCCTCGAACTCCCAGGTCGCCTCCTCGACTAGTTGGCCCCTTCACTGGACCTTCACAGCAGAAATCCTCTTGGATCTCAGCTGGCGATCCTGTCTATCAAAAATGGCAACTGGCTCCTCCTCATAACCCAACCTCTCATCCAGCTGAATAGTACTGAAGTCTAACACATAGGACAAGTCGGCATGATACTTCCGCAGCATCGATACATGGAAAACTGGATGAACTCCCGATAAACTGGGAGGGGGAGGTAAAGCAAGCTCATAAGCAACCTCCTAACTTGACTCAACACCTTATATGGGACAATAAACCTTGGGATCAACTTGCCCTTCTTCCCGAATCTCATAACACCCTTCATTGGCGAGACTTTCAAGAGAACCCTTTCTCCAACCATGAATGATACATCACGCGCCTTCTGATCCGCATAACTCTTCTATCTGGACTGAGCTATGCAAAGACTTTCTTGAATCAACTTTAACTTATCCAAGGCATGTTTCACCAAGTATATATCGTACAACCTAGCCTGATCTGGCTGAAGCCACCCGATAGGAGAACGACATTGCCGACCATACAAAGCCTCGAATGGAGCCATCTCAATGCTGAACTGATAGCTGTTGTTGTAAGCAAACTCTGCCAAGGGCAAGAACTGATCCCACTGTCCTCCAAAGTCAATCACACATCCTCCAAAATCTGAACTGTCCACTCCGACTGCCCGTTGGTTTGAGGATGGAATGTTGTGCTAAGATCCACACAGGTCCCCAACTCACTCTGAAAGGCTCTCCAGAAATGGGAAGTGAATTGAGGGCCTCTATTTGGTATGATGGAAATAGGCACACCATGCAACCGGACTATCTCTCGAATGTAAATCTGAGCCAATCTCTTTGAAGTGTAAGTAGTCACAACCAAAATAAAGTGTGCCGACTTGGTCAACCTATCAACAATGACCCATGCTGCATCAAACATCCGCAAGGTCCGGGGCAACCCAACTACGAAGTCCATAGTAATGTGCTCCCACTTCCACTCTGGTATAGGCATATGCTAGAGTAGGCCACTTGGCCTCTGGTGTTCATACTTAACCTGTTGGCAATTCAAACACCTAGCCACATACTCTACTATGTTCTTCTTCATCCTCCGCCACCAATAATGCTGCCTCAAGTCACGATACATCTTCGTAGCACCTGGATAAATGGAATATCGCGAACTGTGTGCCTCCTCTAGAATCCTCTCCCTCAAACCATCAACATTAGGAACACATAGGCGACTGTGGAGTAACAGAACACCGTCCTCGCCAATAGAAACCTCCTCGGCACTACCCTATAGAATTGTCTCTCTGAGAACTGCTAGATGTGGGTCATCGAATTGTCGGGCCCTGATCTACCCCAAAAATGAAGACTGAGCAACAACACATGCAAGAACTCGGCTGGGCTTTGAAATATCCAACCTCACAAGTCTGTTAGCCAATGACTGAATGTCTAAAGCTAGTGGCCTCTCCTCTACTGGAATGAATGCCAAGCTACCCATACTCTCTGCTTTCCCGCTTAAGGCATCCGTGACCACATTCGCCTTGCCCGGATGATGAAGTATGTTGATGTCATAATCCTTCAGTAACTCAAGCCATCTACGTTGTCTCAAATTAAGATCCCTCTACTTGAACAAATGATGTAAGCTACGATGATCAGTATAAACCTCACATGATACCCCGTACAGATAATGCCTTCATATCTTAAGGTCATAACCAATCGCCACCAAGTTTAGATCATGCTTAAGATAATTCTTCTCATGAATCTTCAGCTGGCATGAAGCATATGCAATAACTCGTCCCACCTGCATCAATGCACAACCCAATCCAATGTGTGACGTGTCGCAATACACAATATACGTCCCTGAACCGGAAGGCAATACAAGAACTGGTATTGTGGTCAAAGCTATCTTGAGCTTCTGAAAGCTCGCTTCACAATCATCTTACTAACGGAAAGGAGCTCCCTTATGGGTCAATCTAGCCAGAGGTGATGCAATAGGTGAAAACCCCTATATGAATCGTCTGTAATAACTTGCTAACCCCAAGAAACTCCTGATCTCGGTCACTATAGTAGGACGTGGCCAACTTTGAATTGCCTCGATCTTCTTGGAAACCACCTTAATACCCTCTCTGACACAACATGCCCCAAGAATGCCACTAACTCTAGACAAAACTCACACTTGGAGAACTTAGCATATAGCTTCTGCTCTCGCAAGGTCTAAAGCACTACTCTAAAATGATGCTCGTGCTCCCCCAAGCTACGTGAGTATATCATGATGTCGTCAATGAAGACGATGATGAAGGAATCAATATAAGGTCTAAACACCCTATTCATCAAATCTATAAATGTTGCTGGGGCATTAGTCAAGCCAAAGGACATCACTAGAAAATCATAATGGCCATATCTAGTCCGAAATGCCATCTTCGGAACATCTGAGTCCCGAATCATCAGCTACCATGATCTCAAGTCGATCTTAGATAACACCCTAACACCCTGAAACTGGTTGAACAAATTATTAATGAGCGGCAACAGGTACTTGTTCTTGATGGTAACCTTGTTCAACTGGCAGTAATCAATGCACATCCGCATGGTTCCATCCTTCTTCTTCACGAACAACACTGGTGCGCCCCAAGGTGACACACTTGGTCTAACAAACCCCTTTACTAACAACTCTTCAAGTTGTTCCTTCAACGTTTTCAACTCTTTCGGAGCCATACTGTACGGTGGAATAGATATAGGCTGGGTGCCTGGAGACAAATCAATACAGAAATCAATATCACTATCCGGTGGCATGTCAGGAAGGTCAGAAGGAAACACATCGGCGAGCTCCCGGACTAATAGAACTGAATCAATTGTCAGAAAATATGTGGTGGTGTTCCGAACATAAGCTAGATAATCCAAAAAACCCTTCTCGACCATATGTCGATCCTTCAGAAAAGAGATAACCCGGCTAGATAAGCTAACGGAGGAACCCTTCCATTCCAATCTAGGTAACTCTAGCATCGCTAAAGTAACAATCTTGGCATGATAATTAAGAATGACGTGATATGGAGATAACCAATCCATGACCAGTATGACCTCGACGTTGATCATGTCAAGTAGCAGAAGGTCCACTCTAGTCTCGTAACAATAGAAGGTAACCACACAGGACCGATAGATCCGATCCACAACTATAGAATCGCCCACATGAGTGGACACATAGATAGGAGTACCCAAAGGCTCACGAGGAATATCCAGGAAATGAACAAACAGAGATGACACATATGAATAGGTATACCCTGGTTCAAATAACTTTGAAGCACCGCTACCGCAAATAGAAATAATACATGTGATAACAGCATCTGAGGCCAATGCATCTGGTCTGGCCGGAATGGCATAGAATCTGGCTGGAGCACCGGCTGGCTGGCCTCCACTTGCCTGAGCAGTAGCTGGCTGACCTCTCTCTGTCTGGCCTCTACCTCTAAGACGACATCTACTAGTCTGTCCCCCACCTCTGGAAGGCTGGGCAACCGGTTCTACAATTATGGGCTGATAACTCTGCTGTACTGCCTTGCCCCGAAGTCTGGGACAAAAAATCTTCATGTGGCCTGGATCCCCACACTCATAAGAACCTCGCGGTTCCATATACTATTGTCCTGAAGTCTAAGCCTACTGACCTGAATACCCACTAGAAGAACCCTGAATGGCTGGGGGCAATATAAACTCTCTGGAATGGCACTGAAGTAAGCATTGGAAGAACTCGGATGACCAGAATACCCGCCAGAGGAACCCTGAATAGCTGGGGGACGGTAAGAACTCTCCGACATCGCACTGAAATATAGCCTCACTGGAGCACCTCGGGGAGGTGGTGGTGCTGCTGAATACGGGGGCCTGCTGGGCTGACCTCTCCTGAAGTGACCTCTGCCCCTAGCTGGGGCACCCCTGAACGATTCGGAAAATCGAGCCCTCTTGTCCTGCTCAATCTTCTCCTTACCCCTCTGGCGATAGCCCTCAATCTTGCGAGCAATCTCTACCACTAACTGATACTCAGTACCCATATCCACCTTTCGGGCCATGCTAGCTCGAATAACATGGTGTAACCCCGCAACAAATCTCCGCACCATCTCTGCATCCGTGGGAAGTATCATGAGTGCATGGTGAGACAACTCAGAGAATCTTGCCTCATAGTCGGTCACAGACATTTGACCCTACTCAAGCTGCTCAAACTGGCACTATAACGCTTCCCTCTAGGAAGGTGGAATATAACTGTCCAAGAATAACTATATGAACTGGCTCCAAGTGATGGGAGGGGAACCTACTGGCCTGCCAAGAACATAAGACTGCCACCATCTGCGGGCCCTACCCTCCAACTGGAAAGTAGTGAAGTCAACCCCATGCGACTCCAATATCCTTATGTTATACAATATGTCCCTACACCTATTAATGAAATCATGGGCATCCTCATGACGCTCACCCTCGAAGATAGGAGGGTGAAGTCTAGTCTATCTATCCAACAGCTTCTGCGGGTCACCATCTGTAGCTGGTCTGGGCTCGGGCAGCAATGTAGCAACTGGCTGAGCCCCATCCGTGGGTAGTGCACCCAGAGTCTGATACATTGCAGCTGCATGACCAGGAGCCTAAGCAATAGGGGTCTGTGCTCCCCCTCCCGCCTGTGATGTAGTTGGATCCGCTGGAAATAAACCAGCCTGAGTCATGGTGTCCATGAACCGCAACATACGTCCCATGACCTCCTAAATAACTAGTGTTGTCATAAAGTCTGCCGGGGTAGGCTCAGCTGTGGGCACCTCGCCCGGCTCCTAAATGATAGGAGCTCCCGCAAGATCTGCCGGTAGTGCTACTAGAATAGCTCTGGGACACCATCGTCCCCTACCTCGGGCCGGTGCCCTCTCTCGGCCTCTACCTCGTCCTCTAGCAACTGGGCGAGCGGCTCCTCTCAGGTCTGGAACATCTGCCGTGTGTGTACTCATCATCTGTGAGAGAATAGAAGAGGGAAATTTAGTATACCAATTTTCCCGATAGGAAGTGAAAAAGAGGAGTTTTCTAACACCTTATAACCTCTCGAAGATAAATACAGACGCCTACGTACCAATCCACAAGACTCTATTAGGTTTGCCCATGACTTGTGAGACCTACATGATCCTAGTGCTCTAATACCATGTTGTCACGACCCAATTCCATTATAGGCCATGATGACACCTAACACCATTGTCAGGCAAGCCAACACGGAAATATTAACAAGTTCTCGTTTTACTTTACTAAAACAAGTGTAAAAATTTTGAGATTTGAAATTACACCAAGTGATAATTAGTAGCGTACAGAAATAATTATACAATACCAAAAGAATAGTCTACCAATGTGTGTTCCAAGACCTGCTGTCACAAGTATGTGGGTATCTAGTAGAATATACAAAAGAATACATCTAGCCTACTGCCTGAGATAGAATAGACAGATAAACAAAAGAGAGACTCCAATAGGCTGATGAACGACATCAGAAGGGAGCAGTTCACCGTAGAGTCTAGGCCAGATATCAACAATGCGCACTAGAAGGATAGCCAGATGCACCTGGCTCAGATCCTGTACAATTAAGTACAGAAGTATAGTATGAGTACATAAATAATATGTACCTAGTAAGTATCTAGTCTAACCTCGAAGAAGTAGTGATGAGGGGTCGATTTGACACTTACTAGGGTCAATAGAGTGACAATACGAAGTTTAAATATTTCAATTCACAGTGTACATGGATAGCAACAAGTGCAAATAAGAAATAATACTAAAAATCTTCTCATCAATTAGAAATTATAGGCATTTTTCTTCCTTTAAATCAAGTGACATTTCAAGCAATAACTTATAAGAACTATAAGAAGTTCCGATCTATTATCACATATAAGTACCACCGAGGACGTTCGACCCGATCCAACATAAAAGTAAACTGTGCACTGCCGAGGGTCGAACGACCCGAACTGTATTTGTATACAATTACCAATCTGCCGAGGCGAATGGCCTGCTCCCATGAGAGTAGGGGGAATAATCAACCCGCGCGGGGAATATACTTGTGATGCGGTAAAATATAAGTACAATTCAAATATTTCTTTAGTTACTTTCCGAATAATTATTTACTTGAAATCCTTGAAATCATAACATTCTCCACGAGGTTTCAATCAATGCAATTCAACAATTTATAATCATATAAAAGCACTAACGAAATATGGTGTAAGCCTAGAACTACCCGGACATAACAGGAATAGTAGTTACATACGGACTCTCGTCACTTCATGCGTACGTAGCCCGCACAATCAAATCACATATTAGTTAAGTTCACCTATGGGGAAATTTCCCTCTTATAAGTCCCATTTTTAAAAGTTGTGTCCAGGCCTCTGATGTCGCATTTACGACATCAGGTTCGCAAATGCGAACTCGCAATTGCAACAAAAGCTTCACAATTGCGAATTGGCCCTCCTCCTACTTCGATCACAAATGCGAACCTGGGGTCACAAATGCGGACCCTGCAGGGTTCGCAATTGCGAAGAATTGTCACAAATGCGACGACGCCCAAGCCTGCTCCTTATCGCAAATGCGATGCCCTCCTCGCAATTGCGAGTTCGCTGTTGCGAACAATATCTTGCAATTGCGAGATCTGCAGCAGCAACAAAAACACCGGAAATCTTGTGTGTTTTCTACTCCCAACCTATGCCCGAAACTCACCCGAGCCCTCGGGGCTCCACTACGAACACCCACATAAGTCCAACAACCTTGTACAAACTTGCTCGAGCGATCAAGTCGCCGAAATAACATCTAAAACTACAAATTCAACTTCAAAATGCATGAAATCCTTAAGAACACTGAAATTCCTATTTTTACAACAGGATGTCCAAATCACATCAAATTAGTCCCGTTTTGTACCAAATTTTGCAGACGAGACTTATATATTATATTGGACCTATACCGGGCTCCGGAACCAACATACGAGCCCGATACCATCATGATCAAATATTATTGAATTCTTTAAATCCTTGGAAATTTCAGTTTATCAATTTTTAACAAAAATTCTTTACTCGGGCTAGGGACCTTGGAATTCATTTCCGAGCATACGCCCAGGTCCCATATTTTCCTACAACCCTTTGGGACCGTCAAAACACAAGTTCAGGTTCGTTTACTGAAAATGTTGACCAAAATCAAACTTAACCTTTTAAGAAAATCTTAGAAAATCAAGTGAGCCTATTTCAACCCAAACTCTTCCTAATCCCAAACCGATCATTCCCACAAGTCATAAATCAGTAAAAGCAAATGCGGAAAGTCTTATATAGGAGAACTGGGTTCTAAAAAGCAAAACGACCAGGTGGGTCGTTACATCATCTTTACATTTCCTCCTCTTTTTTAAGGGGAAAAATTCATGTTAATAGAAAACTTGGCTTAAATTATTTAGTATTGGAATGAAATGGTTCCAAGTAAGCAGGATGCATATATAGATTTCATATAACCGACCTTAACGATGTATAAATTGAGACGTAGTTGTTATTGTAGGTTTATGTAGCCTTTTTTGCTTATACATTACCTTGTCCGGGTAAGAATGATAGCTTTCTCCCCAACCACCATTAGACCTTTGTGTTCTTAGTAGAAATTCAACACCTTGACGGACAGCTGCACAATTGCTGTAACTTTTGCCTGCTGCAGCAAGCCCTCCAAGAGCAAACTAAGAAGCATATATGAAGCACGCACACCAGGAACCATACCTGTTGACATGATTAATCATGACATATGTATCAATAGAGCAGAAATAAACTATATATTGCAAGTTCAAGGGCTCGCAAGAGTCATATCATATACCATGAACCATCAGGCCTTTGTACATCTTCAAAATATTTGACATCGTTATCAATGAAATTGTCAACCTCCCTGGTTTGGTGTCCAGGGTATAGCTTTTTAAATAGAGCAAGTGCTTAGATTGACGAGCCAATGCACTCATCATAACTGGATTGACATTTAATCAGTGTGAATCTATAAAATAGAGACTAACAAATGGAAAAAAGCTATAGGGAAAGAGAGGAACTAGAGAAATAAATCTTACTCATGCTCAATAACAACGTCTGTGAAAAATTCAGTAGGATTGAGCAACTGTCAGATTATAAAACAAAACAAGAAAGTTAATTATTCAGGTTATGGAAGACTACAGAAGAAGTTGAAGGTCTTTAACATCATTGAAATGAAGCAAATTGACAAAATTCCTAGATCGTGAAAAGTTACCTCCAAATACTCTGAGGCCCCTGCAGGCTCCCATGCTGACACACCCTCATTTATGCTCTGCAATTTTATTTAAATAGATCTTATTATTACTAGAAATGATTCAAATGACAAGCGACTAAATTCAGAAAAGATGAATCTATCTCATTCCAATACATAACAACTTGATCTAACGGTCGAAGAATTTTCTCCTTTGTTTAGCTTGTAATTTGCAAAGCCATTACCTACTGCGGGAAGTCACCATTTTCCAACTGAGAATTAATCAACAGCCTTGTTGCGCGGTGGAGGGGCCTCGAATCTCTATCAACATATCCAAATGGAGAAGTTGGTAAATTAGTCACTCTTTTGAAGAAGAATTTTTTTTACTGTGATTGTGAAATAAATTACAAGGAATTCACCTGGCCAGAGTGAATCAATCCCAATAATGCCCATACAGTTTGTACAAGATTTGAGTGATCTGTTTCAAGTTCTCTGTATACCTGTTTTGATCAAATACAAAGCTGAGTCACTGTTGTTTGATCCACAGTCATCTTTACATTTCCCCTTCTTTAAGGGGAAAAGTTCATGTTAATAGAAAACTTGGCTTAAACTATTCAGTATTGGAATGAAACGATTCCAAATGGAGCATGATGCATATATAGATTTTATAACCGACCTTAACGATGTATAAATTGAGATGTAGTTGTTATTGTAGGTGTACGAAGCCTTTTTTGCTTTTACATTAACTTATCAGGGCAAGAACGATAGCTTTCTCCCCAACCACCATCAGACCTTTGTGTTCTTAGCAGAAATTCAACACCTTTACGGACAGCTGCACAGTTGGTGTAACTTTTTCCTACTGCAGCAAGCCCTCCAAGAGCAAACCAAGAAGCATATATGAAGCACACACCCCCACAACCATACCTGTTGACATGATTAATGTTACACAACGCCTTCCTAATTTTCTTTGGAAGGGCAACATAAGGCTAAGCAACCGATGTCAGTGCGGTTGCTGTCCGCCAATGAGGTCCCCTCCGCACGCTAGACTAGATTGTCAGTGCCGTGCGGGAAAACCAATGTCACGAGCAATTGCGGAAGCTGAGAGAGAATTGGGTTTTGAATGATGATGATGATTTTATTGATGAATGAAATGCTGATTACAAAAGATGCGGTGTCGAGGGGGAGAGACACCAGTACAGAAAATTGCTTGCTTGAAAGTGTTTGATTGTTTGATCCCACCTAATAATACTTAAAAAAAATAAACTAAAGTTACATGACTAGTCCTAATAAAGCTGTAGAAGCACACTGAATGAAAATGATGTAAACTAGCCTATAATTACAATGAAAAGGACTTAGTTTATTACAATGTAGAACCAAGTCCGATGGAAGCAACTTTGTATTGCGGGTCAGGGTCTGCACTCGCGACACTTGCTATGTTGACCTGAGCCTGGGCGCTGGTTCTTGGCATCAGGGTCTGTGCACGAGGCGCTGCTGGAATGGGCCTGCAGCTGGGCGCTGGCGAGGCATCAGGATCTGCGCGCGCGACATTGTCAAGGCGCGCGACGCTGTTGTCATTGGCCAGCCACTGGGCGCTGGCGAGAGGAATCGGTGGGGCGACAGAGGCGCATACGCGCTTGTCACTTGGCGCAGCCAAGACCACGGGGTTGACCATGGAACTAGGCATTGTGAGGCTTGTTAGGCCTCCATGGGGCGCGACCAAGGGGTCATGTGGCGTGTCTGGAAAGCAGCCCATGACATTCTCCACCACCTGAGTTGGTGCTGTCCTCGGAGCCTTATGATGATGATGATGATGATGATTCTAGTGGTTGTTGGATGGGAGGTCTGCGCCCCTCTGTCCTTTGAGCTTGCTGTTGTAGCGATGCAATGATTTCATGCGGCTAACATGGAAAACTGGATGGATCTTACACCAGGATGGGGTTTTCACCTGGTATGTGGACTTCCCAATGCTTTTTCCAATGGGCAGAGGCCCGATATATTTTTGTTGCAGGCGAGGGTCATGGGTCCTCTCTGCAAACAAGTATCACTTTGGGATGCATAACATTACTTTGTCCCCTGTTTGATGTTGGGCAAAGCAAAAATTTTGTTCGGTGAATCTTTTTGCCCGCTTTTGGGCTTTGATGAGATAGCTCTGCACTATCCCCATGTTGCGCTCCCATTCGCTCGAGAAGTTGGAAGCTCGAGGAAATTTCGGCATGGTTGATGCATTCACCGTTTGCGGGAGAAGTGGTTGTTGTCCGATAACAATTTCAAATGGGATTTTGTTTGTATGATGGCTCTTTTGAGAATTGAAACACAGTTTAGCAGCATCCAAGAGCTTCACCCAATACTTTTATGATCCGGTTGCAAAGTTGCGGAGATATTCCTCCAGCATGTCATCGAACCAGTCTGTCTGGCCATCCGATTGTGGATGGATGTCTGAGTTGTGTCTCAATGTTGACCCAAAGCACCTGAAGAGATGGGTCCAAAAGTTGCTAGTGAAGCATGAGTCGCGCCTGCTAACAATGTCTTTGGGAAGGCCCCAATGTTTGACAATGTGCGAGAAGAAGAGTCGAGTTGTATCTTCTGCTGAGATGTTTTGCGGGGCTACTATAAAGGTTGCATAGTTTGAAAACTAATCTATGACAACCAAGATGGATGCAAGATTACCGACTTGGGGTAATCCCGTGATAAATCTGAGGGAAACACTTTCCCATGGTCTCTGAGGGACATGTAATGGCTGCAAGGGTCCCGTCTGTGATGAATAATCTGACTTGTCCTTGTGGCATAGTTGACAAGTCTTCACATGTTGAGGGGCGTCATCAGTCTTTTGAGGCCGATGACATGATGGCTGATTGTTGCTGCGAAGGGTAGCCGGAACCAAGGGTTCATGTCTGTTGACTACCTTCTCCAACTGCATGACTGAGATGTTTCCAGCAACCATCTTTATGGGAAAGCATGGTATGGTGCAGGGCTTGGCCCCGTTTTCCCCCAACATCAGGAGCATGTTGGCATATGGCACTGGTATGGTATTGGTCTGCCTCATGAACTCCAAACCCACTATCATGTCGAAGTCATCTATGATTGCGATGCGTAGGTCGATGCTTCCTTTGTATGGGCCAAGTTTCACGGGGACATCTGTAGCTATTCCACCTAATGCCTGGGGTGGCGAGTTGATGGCCTTCATACGGCCTTTGATATTTTGCACAATAAGACCCAGGTGCTCTACTTGAGTTGAAGCCAAGTAGTTGTGGGTAGCGCCCGTGTCTATCAATACGTGAAGGGGCTTGCCGTTCACTTTCAATTCGACGAACATTAGGGTCCTCTCTTGCTTAGGAGGCCTCTCGTCCATCTTTTCCTTCCCTTTCTTGGTGATTGGGACTGAGATTTTCTTAGGAAGACATGCAGTGGTCCCCGCTAAGGCATGTGGGATAGAGCCAACAATTGCATTGAAGGCGCCTACCTGGTCTGATTCTGATATGTCTGATGCATCTGACTCATCCTCGATAGTCTGATGAGCATTGACCTTTATGTTTGGGCATTCATTGTTCCAATGTGCCCCGCCGCAATAACGACATTCTAAGGGAGGCTTTCTCCCCTGATTGTTGTTGATGGATGCAGCACTGTTGCTGCTGGAGGGAGGAGTCTTAGTTTTGGATGCACTCCGATCTCCCCCACTTTTGCTTGGGACACCATTGCTGGGATGATTCCCGTTGAATCCCCTTCGGACAGATGGCTGGGGTCTGTCATTCTGAGTTCCCAAATGATAATCGCCAAGACATTTTGCAGCTTGAATGGCTTTGGGCAAGGTGTCTACCCGTTGTCTTTGTAGTTCCATACGGGCATGAGGTTTCAAATCTTCTATGAATGCGAAGAGTTTGTCTTTGTCCCTCATGTTGTGTATGTTTAGCATGAGTGCGGAGAATTCGTGCACGTACTCCCGCACTGATCTGGTGTGGCGGAGCTCCCCTAGCTTTCTCCTTACATTGTATTCCACATTTTCGGGGAAGAATTGCAGGCGTAGTGCTGCCTTCAATTCATCCCATGTCTGTAAAGTATCTTCACCGGCCTTGATGGCTTCGTATTTGACCCACAACCAAAGTTTGGCATCGCCCTGAAGATACATGGCAGCAGTCGCTACCTTTTTAGATTCTTCCAAATGGCCCACGACATCGAAGTATTGTTCGATGTCGAAGATGAAGTTTTCCACTTCTTTAGTATCCCAAGATCCGTCGTATGGATTTGTCTCCGATATCTTAAGCTTTTGTTGAATGGGGGTGAGGTTTGCTGCATCCCCGATGTGGTTGTTGCCTCCTCGAAGTAGGCTTTGTAGGGCAGCATTGACAATATTGAGCCTGCCTGTCAAGTTGTCTATGGTTTGCTACATGGAAGTTAGTCTGTCTGCCTCTTGTTGCCAATGGGCTAAATCGTCGGCACACTCCTGTTGGAGGTCCTCAAATTTGCCATGAATATTGGCAGTTTCAATGGCTGCCGTTTTTCGGTAATTCTCAGAGTTACGACTGATGTTTGCAATGTTATTTTCCGCTTACCGCATTCGGTGGTCTAGGTCGTCCAACCTTTGCACTAGGTTGTTGTTTTGATCAGGTACCGTATCCACGATGGGTCGTAATCGGTCAACCATCTCTTCTAGGGATGCTAGACGCTCCCCATGATTCACCATGGTCAGAAATGGTGATGATGGCAAATGTGTTCCCCCATTCGATGTCGAGCCTAGGCTCTGATACCAACTATTACGCAATGCGATGTTCTTTGGAAGGGCAACGTAAGGCTAAGCAACCGATTTCAGTGCGGTTACTGTCCGCCAATGAGGTCCTCTCCGCACGCTAGACTAGATTGTCAGTGCCGTGCGGGAAAACCAATGTCACGAGCAATTGCGGAAGCTGAGAGCGACTTTGGTTTTGAATGATGATGATCATTTTATTGATGAATGAAATGCTGATTACAAAAGATGCAGTGTCGAGGGGGAGAGACACCAATACAGAAAATTGCTTGCTTGAAAATGTTTGATTGTTTGATTCCCCCTAATAATACATAAAAAAAATAAACCAAAGTTACATGACTAGTCTAAATAAAGTTGTAGAAGCACACTGAATGAAAATGATGTAAACTAGCCTATAATTACAATGAAAGGACTTAGTTTATTACAATGTAGAACTAAGTCCGATGGCAGCAACTTTGTCTTGCGGGTCAGGGTCTGCGCGCGTGGTGTTGTGGGCGTGTGCGACACTTGCTGTGTTGGCCTGAGGCTGGGCGCTGGTGCTTGGCATCAGGGTCTGTGCGTGAGGCGCTGCTGGAATGGTCCTGCAGCTGGGCGCTGGTGAGGCATCATGATCTGCGCATGCGGCATTGTCAGGGCGCGCGACGCTGTTGTCATTGGCCAGCCACTGGGCGCTGGCGAGAGGCATCGGTGGGACGATAGAGGCGCATGCGCGCTTGTCACTTGGCGCAGCCAAGACCACGGGGCCGACCATGGCGCTAGGAATTGTGAACTAGGCCGCCATGGGGCGCGGCCAAGGGGTCATGGGGGGTGTCTGGAAAGCAACCCATGACATTAATCATGTCATATGTATCAATAGAGCAAAAATGAACTATTTATTGCAAGTTCAACGGCTCTCAAGAGTCATATCATATACCATGAACCATCAGGCCTCTGTACATCTTCAAAAAATATAACAGCGTTGTCAATGAAATTTTCAATGTAATGACCCGACCGATCATTTTGAGCTTTTGCACTTCGCTTACCAGTTCTCGAGCGTGACTAGCCCCGTGTGATATATTATGACTTGTGTAAATTGTCGGTTTTGATTTTCAGGGTAATCGGAATGAATTTGAAAGAACATTTCTCAGTTTGAAGCTTAAAATTTGAAAGGTTTGACCAAGGTTTTACTTGTTAGTTTATGATCTCAGATTGGAATTTCTGTGATTTGGTTAGCTTTGTTAGGTGATTTGGGACTTAGGAGCGTGATCGGAATGTATTTTAGAGGTCCATGGAAGGTTTAGGCTTGAATTGCCAAAATTGGGATTTTGGCATTTTCCGGTTGATAGGTGAGATTTTGATATAGGAGTCAGAATGGAATTCCGGAAGTTGGAGTACGTCCGTTGTGTTATTTATGATGTGTGTGCAAAATTTCAGGTCATTCGGAGTTGAATTGATGGGTTTTCGCATAATTTGTGGAACTTGAAAGTTCCTAAGTTCTTAAGCTTGAATCCGAAGTTGATTTGGTATTTTGGCGCTGTTTTGAGTGATTTGAAGGCTCGACTAAGTTTTAATGATGTTATGGGAGGTGTTGATATGTTTAGGTTGAGGTCCCGAGGGCCTCAGGTGTGTTTCATGTGAGTTTTGAGCGAGTCTGGGCATTACCAGGACTCAGGCATTAGTTCTGGTGCTTAAATTTACAGCTGGGGTGGAAGTTTTACCGTTCGGCGCAGTGGTTTTATTGCAGTCGCGGAAAATGGTCCGCGGTCATGAAGAATCCGTAGGTTGTTGGTCCAACTTAGGAAGCCTATATCTTTTGATCCACAAAGAATTTTGAGATGATTCAAAAACGACAATTATAGATCTTTGAATTTAGTTTTCTGAAATATATTATATTAGGCATTTGGACATATATAGAGAAAGTTATGGCCAAAATACTAAAGCCCGTCACTGCAGTCACATCCACCGCGGTCAGCGGTGATTTTCTGCGGTCCGTGGTGATGGAGATCCGGAAGGCACTCTATAAATACGAGATTTGAGGTTTTATTTCATGTTTTGACCTAGAGAGCTCGGGCTTTGGCGATTTTTCGAGGGATTTTCAAGAAAATCATCGGAGTAAGTGATTCTAACTCAATTTTGGCTAAAATACATGATTATAACATTGGATTCATCATTTGAGTGGAGATTTAGGATGTAAATTTGGGAAAAAATTGTGGAACTTCATAAAATGAATTTTTGGGATTTGAAAGACGATTCAAAGTCGGAATTGAGTGAAACTAGTATGGATAGTCTCGTAATTGAATGGGTTATCGGATTTTGAGACTTTGGTCGGATTCCAAGACGTGGGCCCGGGGGCTGGGTTTGAGCAATTTCGGGATTCTTGAGTTAATTTGATTTTTTTTGCCTGGGCTTTGTTCCTTTAGTGTATATTGATGATAATATACTGATTTTGGTTAGATTTGGAGCATTTAGAGGCTGATTCAAGAGGCAAAGGCATTGCGGGCTAGAGTTTGGACCGGTTTGAGGTGAGTAATGATTTTAAATGTTGTCCTGAGGGTATGAAACCCCGGATTACACATCGTTGTGCTATATTGAGGTGATGCACACACTAGATGACGAGCGTTGGGTCATGCACCGTTGGGGATGGTGACTTAGTCCATCCCGAATGACAGTTTTATCGCATATTTAATCGAAAACTGTTTGCTATCATCATGTTTTGGGCTGAATTCCATATTTGGGCCTAGTGCCAACTATTTGGATCCTTATGAGATTTTTACTGATATTTCCTCACTGTTTTGGACTTTATACTTGAACTCAGTCATGCTATATTCTACTATTTTCATAACTCAACCATGTTTACTCTGTTTTAACCCTTAAAATGAGATTTTAAATGATATTTTGGGCTGAGCATCATGTTTTACTGTTGCTTGAGTGGCTTATGAGATTCTAACTTTGTAAGGCCGGGGGCTTATATTGTGAGGAAACACTGATTGTGATTATGAGGCCGAGGGCCTGAGATTTGTACGCCACGAGGTGGCTTGTTGATATGAGGTCGAGAGCCTATTGAGTATGCCACGAGGTGTCTTGATTTGCGCTTGGGTCGTAAGGGGCCCCTCCAGGAGTCTGCACACCCTCAATGAGCGCGGGTACCCATTGTGATATGAGAGATAGCCCGAGGGGTTGGTGTTGTTCCATGTTATTGCCCGAGGGGCTTATTCCGTTGACATTGTGTGTGTTTATCTCTTCTAGTTGCCTATCATTTACTTGTTTAACTGTTAGAAAGGTGTTTAAGGAAACTTATTCTGAACTAAGGTATTTTTGTAAGATTTCACTGTTTATTTGCCTTTTTATGATTTTACACTGCTTCTTTATAGCATGTTGTTGTGTTTTTACGTGATTTCTTATCGCTCAATCTTCATTTATTGTTATTAATCACTGAGTTGGAGTACTAACTTTACTCCCTGCACCCTGTGTGCAGATTCAGGTGCTTCAGGTCCTGCTATCGAGGGTTGATAGTTTCCAGCAGATTTCCGGAGAGCACTAGGTAGCTGCTCGGCGTTCGCAGCCCAGTGTTTCTCCCTCTTATTATATTTTTTTCTCTTGTACTGGATTTTATAATAGACTGTGTAGTCCCTCTTCCGTATTTATAGACTTATGTTAGATGCTCATGACTGGTGACACCCCGATGTCGAGTAGTATTGATTTTCCGCAAATTATACTATTCCATTGTTTATTGGGATTTGATCATGTTAATGACTTAATTATGCTATTTTAACTGTTTAAAATGAACTGTGTGTTGTGTCGGCTGGCCTTGTCCTCACGAGAGGCGCCATCACAACCGGGTCCGGGTTTAGGGTCGTGACCGTCAACCTTCCTGGTTCGGTGTCCAAGGTATAGCTTCTTAAATAGAGCAATTGCTTGGATTGACCAGCCAGTGCACTCAACATAACTGGATTGACATTTAATCAGTGTGAATCTGTAAAACGGAGACTAACAAAGGGAAAAAAGCTAAAGGGAAAGAGAGAAACTAGAGAAATAAATCTTACTCATGCTCAATAACAATGTCTGCGAAAAATTCAGTAGGATTGAGCAACTATCAGATTATAAAACGGAACAAGAAAGTTAATTATTCAGGTTATGGAAGACTACAAAAGAAGTTGAAGGTCTTTAACATCCTTGAAATGAAGCAAATAGACAAAATTCCTAGATCATGAAAAGTTACCTCCAAATACTCTGAGGCCCCTGCAGGCTCCCATGCCCCATTTCTTCTCTGAAATTTTATTTAAATGGATCTTATTATTACTAGAAATGATTCAAATGACGAGCGACTAAATTCAAAAAAGATGAATTTATAACACAGGTAGCCATGTATTGGATTCTCTATTCGGTGTAAGATATAGGTTTCTCTAGGAATTTTTTACAAGCAGAAAACAACTTCAAAACGACTAACAATTTTAGGACACATTTTTCAGTGTTTACCTGTAAGGAAAGAATAACATTCACCGCGTCATACAGTCCCGCAGGTTCCATTGCCTCACTAACTAATTCAGAGGGCATTGTAGAGAAGAGAAGGCAGCACTAGAGGAAAACAAGAAAAAACAAAAAAAAAAGAAGATATCAGGCAACTTTACAAGCATTATCATCTTAACATTTTTCAGCAATTACAAGAAATTAAAATCTTATTTCATTGAATAGTAGATACTGTTAATGCTTTGGTAGTGCTATCAGATACTCTCCATCCATGATCTTGATCTGAAAAAGTCCATGATCCTTTTGAGATATGCCGATACATCCCTCTAAAATCACCATAAGGGTTGTCCTTCACCTAGAAATAAGTCACATACATTAATAAGGTCCATATTTTGAAAGAGTTGTTATGCTCATGATTTAGGCATCCAAACCTGAAATTTCTTTATAAAGTCATGTCCTTTTCTAAGAGTATTTGATATCTCCTCATTCATCTCACTAGCCAATAGTCCTTGAATAGTAAAGACAGTATCCCATAGTTGACTACCAAAACTCTGCAATCCAATGATAAATACTCGCCAATTTCAGTAATAATTGGTTGCATCACTTCAAAATAGGAAAAGGGGGATAGAGTTTTTATTTCACGAACACACGTAAAGTGTAAAAGAAATCCTATTCTTAACTCACTGTGGTTAGTGAAATAATATAATTCAGATCTACCAACCTGCATTTTCAGTCCATCTTCAGCTACCCATAAATAATCTGGGATCCTAACAAGATGTTTTTTAAAATAATTGCCGTTGGGATCCTCAACCCAACAAGCAAGCATGCATAATACCTACACCATACAAGTGTTACATCAGTGTCTAACAATTGAAGTCATTAACAAAATGTAGGTAATTTTGTAATCTGTTCAAAATGAATTAGTTTCCATAACTTTTCCACACATCCGATGGAGATCCCTAAAAGTCATACCTTTGCACATAAATGGCGTACTTTTTTCCAGTTAATCTTACGGTATGGTTGATCATATAACTCTTCCCTCAATTGCAAAACGAGAGGTGTGATTGGACCAACAAATCTCTTCCCATGGAGATAAGACATTGGCATGTAGACCATTCGAGTGTAACACCACATTTTTGCTGTATTTAAATTAAGAATCAAGATACTTGGTATATTGATAGATCGACACTTGTAAAAAATGGCACCAACCAGAAAACATTGCACAGCAAATCCTGTAAATTAATATCTACAATAAAATGAACTGAAAATTTTAAGATGTGTACTAATGCATGAGCAATAAAGAAAAACTTGACCAACCTGGATGCATGGGAAGAAAAGATGGAAGAATCCAAAACTCAGGCGGCATTGGATTAGTTCCTAACCACTCAAAAACTCCAAGAATCTGAATGAAAGAAGAAAAATTTATCAGCAACATGAAAGCATTAACATGATACTACAAGGTTTACTTGTCAATGGAGAATGTTATAATTTACTAAGTTTTATACACTAATCATAAAAAGGAAATTTTACATAATCAAGTCACCTAAGTAATAACTACAAGTAACTATCCACAATAAGTGCAGAGGCGTATGTAGCATATAAACAATAAATGTATAAACAGAGGCGTATGTAGCATATAACCACTCAGTTTAAATAAGTGGGATTAGTAACGTAGAAAATAAGATTGTGTAAAATTTCTGTACATTGTCCTTGTATATAACTTATATCCTACTATAATTTACAATCGTCTAACAGTTACTCCATTAGGGTATTTAATCATACCGAGAGCCAGGTTTTACCCCAGGAAGGAATTGCAGTGACACTACCATGATCAAGAATCCATTTCCTTGCTCTGGCACAGGCATTGTTTTCACCATCATCCGGTCCTTCTCCGAGGATCCTCATGCATATGTAATTCAGTGTTGTACAGAACATGGTACTATGACCTTCTATGTGCAAACCCCATCCACCATCTTCATTCTGAAATCAGTAATTCAAAAATGAGTTTACCTTCTATGCGATGACATTGTATACTATCTAATGTATTATCAGTGTATATAAGTTATTTATTTGAACATGACCAGTGTGATCAGTTATAGGAATTTTATTACTGTTACCCTGTAAAGAATAGCAGAAGAAGAGTATTATTCGGAGACCTTCTGCTAGCCCAAGATCGTTAACCAAGATTGGAGGATTCAACTAAAGAAGAGGAAACTTGAAAAAAGAAGAGAAATTTTAGATAGGAGAACTTATTTAGGAAAGAAGGCTTTCTTGATTTTGGCTTACTTATAAATGAACAAAATACCCCCTATTTATACTAGCCTATGGATGATTCTAGATATGATTCTAGATAATGTACAAAGAAAATTCTAGCAACCTTATCTTCTAACAACACTCTAGAATATCTAGATATGTCTTATCTTCCTACAACATTCTAGAATATCTAGATATGTCCACTAGATAAATATCAAGTATACTAAACTAGGACATTCTAGAGAATTCTATATTATTCCAAAAAATTAACTTTATTTTTTTCACACTCCCCCTTAAAGTGATTTTTTGGAAACTACTCCAAGCTTGTCACGGAAGAACTCGAACGAAGCTTTAGTAAGTGACTTGGTGAAGATATCAGCAATATTCTCCTGACTTCTCACTTCCAGAGTATTGATAGTTCCATCAAGAACCTTTTCCCAAACAAAGTGATGTTCCACCTCAATGTTTTTAGTTCTTGCATGGAATACTAGATTGTTTGCAAGCTTGATGGCACTTGGATTATCTCCATAGATCAAAGTTGGCTTTGATATAGGTAGATGCAAGTCTTCAGCAAGTCTTTGTAGCCATACACATTCTTGAGTAGTGAGAGCAGCTGCTTTATACTCTGCCTCCGTGGTTGACAAAGAAACTGAGTCTTGCTTTTTGCTACACCAAGAAACACTTGTTCTACCACAGAGGAAAATATAGCCCGATGTTGATCTTCGGTCATCCAAATCACCACCAAAATCAGCATCCGTATAACCAGCCAACACCAAATTATTCTTCTTTTGGAAGAACAAGCTCATGTCTGATGTTGAGTTGATATACTTTAGAATCCTCTTTGCAGCTTCTAAGTGAGGCTTTCTTGGCCTTTGCATAAATCTGCTGACATATCCCACCGAGAACACAATGTCCGGCCTTGTAATAGTCAAATACAGGAGACTTCCAACAAGAGCTCGAAAAGGCTTGGAATCTGCAAGAAGTGAGCCTTCGTCCAGCCTTAACCTTGTGCTTATCTCAAGAGGAGTAGAACATGTTTTGCTTTGCTTCAATCCCAACCTGTCAACAAGTTTCTTGGCATATCCTTCTTGAGTGACAAAGATCCCTTTGTTCATGTTTGTCACCTCTAAGCCAAGAAAATGGTGTAGTTCTCCCAACTTCTTGATGTCAAATCTTATGGAAAGCTCATCTTGAAGCCTAGCAACTTCATCTTCATTGTTTCCTGTTATTATCATATCATCCACGTACAAAAGAACAACCATATGCAAGTCTCCTTGTTTTTTAACAAATAAGCTAGGATCTGATTGTGATGCATTATAGCCACAGAAATGTAGATACTGAACAATTTTTCCATACCATGCTCGTGGAGCTTGCTTGAGGCCATAAAGGGCGTTCTTAGTTTGCAGACATGATTAGGATGTAAGTTAGAGACATACCCAGGTGGTTGCTCCATATAAATATCTTTGTCAAGCTCTCCATATAAGAAAGCATTCTTCACGTCAAGTTGCCATAACTTCCAATTATGCGAGGCTGCCAAGGCTAGCACAACTCGGACAGAGATCATCTTAGCCACCGGACTGAAGATTTCTTCATAATCTTCACCATACTTTTGAGAAAATCCCCGAGCAACTAGTCTTGCTTTATATCTATCTATGTTGCCATCGGCTCTTCTTTTGATTTTGTAAACCCATTTACAAGAAATGGGTTGTACATCCTTCGGCTTTGGTACAAGGCTCCAAGTTTGATTTTTTATCAGAGCCTCCATTTCATCATCCATAGCAAGCTCCCATTCTTTGACTCCTTTAGCTTCTTCGAATGAGGAAGGTTCTTCATCATCAATTGGTCCTGCAAAGAAACAGGAATACGTACTAACAAAATTTTCATCTCTAAAGCGGGCTGGCTTGATAATAGTTCTTTTTGGCCTTCCCGAACCACTTGAATCATCTTCTTGTTGAGTTTCATGTTGTTGAGGTACAGGACTCCCCCTTTCTCTTAACTCCTCGGCAGTTGTATTATCTAGAGAAGCACTTGCAATGGACAAGCTTGAATCTCCATTATTTAAAGTTTTTGAACTCGCTCCATTCAATGCAGCTCCATAATACAAAGACACTTCGTCGAATATGACATCCCTTGAGACAACAAAGAGATGAGTTTTAGGATCCATGCACTTCCATCCCTTTTTCCTTTCATCATATCCGACAAAGATGCATTTCCTTGCCTTGGCATCTAACTTGCTCCTTTGAGAATCCGGTATGTGAACATAACAAATAGAGCCAAAAACCCTGAGGTGTTTCACACTAGGCTTTTCTCCAAACATTAATTCATAGGGAGACTTCATATTATTTGGAGAAAGCGGCATTCTGTTAATCACGTACGCTGCACATTTCATACCTTCAGCCCACAAGGCTCTAGGTAGATTCTTGGCATGAAGCCAACTCTTACATGTCTCAGTTAAGTGTCGGATCTTCCTTTCCACCACTCCATTTTGTTGTGGCGTATCAGCGCATGTCAGCTCTATTTTAATGCCATGCTGACGACAAAAGGAAAGAAACTCATCTGATGTAAACTCACCGCCATTATCAGTTCGTAGCCGCCTTATTCTGGAATCGAGTTCACCTTCAACAGTTTCTTTGAACTCCACAAACTTACTGAAAACTTCTGACTTGTGCTTCACAAAATAAATCCAAGTAAATCTAGTAAAATCATCAATGAAAATTAGCATATAGGAGTAGCCTGAAAATGAAGGAGTTCTCGTTGGCCCCATTAAGTCACTGTGAATAAGTTCTAGTGGGGCATTGTACCTTGACAAGGATCTGTCAAATGGAAGACGATGTGCCTTTCCATATTGACATCCTTCACAAACCTCTCCTCCATCAAAATTTCTTAAGTTAGGCAAACCTTTTACTAGATTCAACTTTACCATGGCTTTTAATTTATCCATGCTTAGATGTCCAAGTCTAGCATGCCAAATATGTGTATTATCATTGCTACTCATCTTCTCAATATATGAATTAGAGGCAGATAAGACATATAAATCGTTAACTCTCTTACCTGAGTGAACGATATCTGCCTTGAGTACCTTGATATTTCGGAGGAACTTCACATCACGTGGGCCAAATAGCAAATAGTTTCCGGCATCTACAACATTTGCAACTGAAAATAGATTTTTCTTCATACCTGGAACGTGAAAGACACTGTTGAGGGTGATAGTGTTTTTTTGCTTCTCGTTGATCACAACAGTGCCTTCCTTCTCCACATTATGGATTGTATTATCTGCTGTAACAATGACCTCATGTCCGTTGTATTTGCGAAAGGTGGAGAATTTGGATTGATCTCCAGTGAGATGGTGCCCGCATCCTGAATCCACGATCCAGTCTCTTTCAAAATTTATGGAAGCCATGGCATTTATTGCTCGAGTCTCCGCTGTGAAGCACTTTCCCCAGTCTTCTTCTTTTTCTTCTTCTTCAGCAACTTCCTCGATTTGAGCTATATTGCTCTCTTTGGCTCGACAATATCTTTTTATGTGCCCGACTTTGCCACAACGGTAACATTTTAAAGGCTTTTTACCGTTGCTGGAAGACTCCCCCTTCTTTCCTAGCGAGCTCGAACTACTTGAGGATTGAAAGTGCATGCTATCTCTTGATTTCCCTTTAAAGTTCCTCTTATCGGCGACAAGAGCATTTCCTTCCCCTTCTTTGATGGATACACCAGCCATCTGTTTGGCTAATATCTCTTGTGACGATAGCAAATTCTCAAATTCTTTCAAAGATGGTTGTTGAACCCATCCTTGAATCGATGTAACAAAGGGAATATATTCTGGCTTTAAGCCACGAATAATAATTCTTCTTATTCGTGCTTCAGAGATAGCCTCGTCCGGATTCAATAGAGAAATTTCAGAACATAGATTTTTAACCTTCAAAAAATACTCAGCGATCGAGAGATTACCTTGAGTGGTGTTAGCTAACTCATTCTCCAAAATCTGTAGCCGAGCTTCATCCTTCTTGTTGAATAGCCGATCGAAGGTCCTCCATATTTCGTGAGCTGATTTACACCTTATAATATGATCAAATAAATTATGAGAGATGGACCTCTTTAGGATAAACTTCGCCTTAGCATTAATCTGCTTCCACTTCTTACGTGCATTGCTATTTTCCGATGCGTCAGTAGGAGGACTTGTGTTACTCCCATTGACAACTTCCCACAAATCCTCACCAACAAGGTATGACTCCATACAAGTCTTCCATACCTTGTAGTTGGACTGGCTCAATAACTCAATCCCCAATCCATTAGCACGACCACCCAAATCCATTTAGAGAAACCAGTTGAATCAACCACTAACCCGACCTTGAAATCCAGGAGCCGGCTTATGGCTCTGATACCATGTAAAGAATAGCAGAAGAAGAGTATTATTCGGAGACCTTCTGCTAGCCCAAGATCGTTAACCAAGATTGGAGGATTCAACTAAAGAAGAGGAAGCTTGAAAAAAGAAGAGATATTTTAGATAGGAGAACTTATTTAGGAAAGAAGGCTTTCTTGATTTTGGCTTACTTATAAATGAACAAAATACCCCCTATTTATACTAGCCTATGGATGATTCTAGATATGATTCTAGATAATGTACAAAGAAAATTCTAGCAACCTTATCTTCTAACAACACTCTAAAATATCTAGATATGTCTTATCTTCCTACAACATTCTAGAACATCTAGATATGTCCACTAGATAAATATCAAGTATACTAAACTAGGACATTCTAGAGAATTCTATATTATTCCAAAAATTAACTTTATTTTTTTCACAATACTCATTGAGACATCAAGTTAAATACCTGGTGACAGTATATACACTGAAGAATCTCCTTACTGTTTTCTTCAATTTTTTGAAAGAAAAGAAAAGTAAAATTACAAATAAAAAAACTTACAAGAGGTAGAAGAAAAAACAAAGGACTGGCATTTTCAGCAGGCCAATGACCATCACTAGCCTGTAATGCTGAAAAGAAATTAACAGCTCTACGCAATGCAGTTGTGGCAACTTCATTTGTAATGTCTTCTCCTTCTTCTCCTTTTACTGCTGGAATTTTCTGTTTGAAATTCTTCCCTTGGAGAAACTGCACACATATTGTGAATGGTTCACCAAAAAATTTACATATCTTTAATTTAGACACATAAAATGAAATTGAGGAATTAACTTGTAACGACCCGACCGGTCGTTTTGAGCTCTAGCGTGTTGTTCACCAACTTGAGGCCATGAGCAGCTTCACTTCGGGTATTATGACTTGTACGCATGGTCGGAATCAAATTTCAGAAAGTTCGGAGTTGTTTTGGAAAGAAAAGCCTCATTCCGAAAGCTTTAAGTTGAAAGAATTGACTAAGGTTTGATTTTTGAGTAAACAACCTCGAAATCGGGATTTGAAGGTTCCAACAGGTTCGTATGATGATTTTGGATTTGGGCGTATATCCGGATCGGATTTCGGAAGACCCGGGAGCGTTTCGGCACCTATTATGGAAGTTAGCATTTTTGAAAGAATTTCATAAGTTTGGGTTGAAGTGCATTTCAGTGTTATCGATGTCCGTTTGGGATTCCGAGTGTGTGAATAGCTCCGTATGGTGATTCTAGTGTTGAGAGCGCGATCAGAAGTGAATTCGGAGGTCCGTGGGTAATGTTGGAGTCATTTGGCTAAAGTCAGAATTTGAAGGTTTTTGAGAAGTTTGATCGGGAGTGGATTGATATCGGGGTTGGATTCCGATTCTGAAAGTTGGAGTGGGTCCATAATGTCAAATATGACTTGTGTGCAAAATTTGGGGTCAATCGGATGTGATTTCGTAGGTTTCGGCATCGAATCTTAAAGTTTGAAATTCTAAAGTTCATTAAGCTTAAATTGGAGTGCGATTCATGATTTCGAGGGACGGGTTGGTGTGATTGGACGGGGTCCTGGGGGTAACGGATCGAAAAAGGGAGTTGAGGAAGAGCTGAAACAGCTGACCACATGGTGTAACCGCACCTACGTGAGTAGGGCCACAGGTGCGAGCCCACAGGTGCGGGAGATGGCTCCCAGAAGCGGAATGGAGCCAGGCCGGTGGGGATCGCAGAAGCTAAATAACGTGCGCACCTGCGATGGCACAGGTACGATGCTAGTAGCCGCAGAAGCGACAAAGACCACAGGTGCAGAAGGAGAGGCCGCAGAAGCGGGAGCACATGTGTGACTGCCCGACCGCAGGTGCGAGTGGTCGGGCTGCAGAGGTGGACCTACCTTGTGGGTTAAGGGGTCACGGGACCCCGCTAGCCTCGGCAAAAATCCTGTATATATATGTTATATATATCTATACATACATATGTGGGACCCCTAAAATATTTTGTTTGTGCCCCCCAAATACAAAATGTTGTACGGGAGAAGTGGTGTTGCGCGCTAAAGTTACCTGCTTCTATTTTATACTTAGAAAATTACTTTATTTTTTTACTTTTATATTTTTTTGGAATTTAATTATAGTTTAGCACTAACACATAATAGTCTACTTAATTAATTTTTCTTTTTCAAATTCCTCCCTTAAAATTAAAAGCCTCAAATTGATTATTAACATGCCCTTAATATTGATTTCTTTAGTAAGTTTTTGATAATTTAAAGTTTGAACGCCCTTTTGATCACTAACCCCTTCTTTAATTAAATGTGTGAGACATGCTTAATCAAATACCTTCCCTTTTTAAAGTACCCATTTTGCGAAGAAATCTCTCTCTGTTAGGTGCTTTCTTTTTCTTTAGAACTTTATTTTGTTTATCTTTGGATGATAAGTCATCATAATCATTAAGTTTTAAAATAGTTTCACGTCGAATTTTATCGTTAGTAATTTAGCATATAGTGGTGCCCCGTTGTACTCAAATCCTAGGCCCGTCTCTGTCGGGCTAGGCAGTGTGTTTGTTTAAAATGGGAGTTTGGCTCATTTTAACCCCATTTCCTCCAAGGGAGCCGATCTTTGGGCGATTTTGGAGTTCCATCTCCATCATCCATGTCAAGGTAAGTGGTTCTACTAGTTTTGGGTTAAATACTTAGATTATATGGATTTGAGCATGAAAATTAGTAGAAATTTGGGGTTTTGGTGGAAAGACCTAGAATTTGTTTTTTTGGATTTTTACCACGAATTTGAGTATGGAATTGAGAGTAAATTATATATTTGAGCTCGTAAGGTTATGGGTAAATTTTTTCTTCGAAAAATTTCGGAATCCGAGCAAGTGAGCCCGGGGGAAATTTTGTCAACTTTTCAAGCAAAGTTGGGAATATATATAAATTGAATTGTTATGAGCATTAGGATACATTTTCATTGGTTTGCCCGTTATTTGGCTAGTTTTGGAGTGTTGGGGCATCGGTTTGAGTCGTCAGAAGGGCTTTGAGGCCGGTTTTGGAACTTTGGAGCGAGGTAAGTCTCCTTTCTAACCTTGTAAGAGGGAATTGTCCCCATATGTGAAATAATTGGTTATGTGTTTCTATTTGTGAGGGGCTACTTACGCTCGAGGTGACGAGAGCCTATGCATAGATACTATTATGTTTAAGTTCGGGTAGCCTAGGACCCAAAAGCATGCTATACCTGAAATATTTGTAATCTTATTGAATATTTAAATTGCTTAAATCATATCGGATTAGTAAATGAATTTTCTAAAAGGTTTAACCTCATTTTCTTAACAGTTAAAAGAGAAATTTTCATTTTCTTGGATATTGTTCCCTGATGACTTCTTGATTGACTGTCTATGTGTGTTTAATTTTGGAACGGGCTGAACGCCTCGGCATATTAAATAAATGCATCTATGGTTTGCGCCTTTCGACCCTCTAGCAGTGCACAGTTTAAATATTTGTTGGATCGGGTCATACGACCTCGGCATGATTTGCGCATGCTTGTAATGCTTGCTTGAGATTTATAATTTAATATTGTCTCCCTGGTCTGAGATAAATTAATAAACAATGGATTATTAAATTGGAAACTTCTAAATATAAAAAAGGATTATTTACTTGTTTCTCGATTTACTTGATTTTACTGCAGTTTCTAATAAATTCATGATTATTCACCTTATTGATATATTATTATTGGACCACTAGTAAGTGTCAAAGTCGACCGCTCGTCTCTACTTCTCGAGGTTAAACGGGATACTTACAAGGTACACATTGTTTTCGTACTCATACTACACTTGCTGTGCATTTTGCTGCACAAGTTTATGTGTGGCTAGTGGCCTAGTTGGGCGTAGCGGCATGGTTGATGCGGGGACTTATGTGAGCTGCATCTTGCGAGACGATCCGCAGCGAGCAGAGTCTCCTTCAGAGTATTGTACTGTATTTTCATTTCTGTCCAAATTTGAATTCCGGATAGTTATTGTATTTTATTTCATTCCCTAGTAAATGCTCATGCACTTGTGACACCAGGTTCTGGGATGACTATGGGGTATTTTGTATTAACTTCTTAACATTTATATTTAACTTGAAATAATTATCTTTTACTAGCAAAAATTGAAAGAAAATCATAGTTTTCAAAATTATTAAAACGAGAATTAAATTAAGTATTTATGGTTTGGCTTACCTGATAGTGGTGTCCGGCGCCATCACGACCCTTAGTGGATTTTGGATCGTAACATAACTCTTTAATTCTAATATTTCATAAAATACTATCAATATTAACCAAATTCTATCAATATTACAATTAATTATTTGTTGCCAAAAAAGGCAAAGTTTTGCTTTTTTTTAGTGGATATTGTTGAAATAGATAGAATACATCTTAAAAAATTTGAATCTTAATATTGGGATGATTTAGTGGAGTTTTGTGGTAGTTTGAATTGAAAATTCGAAGTAGAAGATGAACATTAAAAAAAAAGAAGATAAATCACATTGTGTCATTTGTGTATTACATATGTATCACATGTATATCCATGTATACCTATATGTGAGATACATGCATGCTACATGTGTCATAGAAGAATTGTTTAAACTCGACTGTAACTATGAATTTTTATACAAAAACCAGTGAAAAACACCTCCAATCTTGCTCAGAATTTGTATATTGCCTCATGTATATATTTTAACGAATTTCAATCATACCTATTTAAAAAAAATCTTTTTTGCCTAAATATTGTATATCATCGGTAATGAATTTTGACTCCAAACTAATCTAAGTCACTTTCACACTTCCTCAATTTTTGTATCTTGCCTCATATATATATATTTTCAACGAATCACCGCAATACCCATTGGAAAACTCTTTTTGTCTATGTTTTGAATATTGTATATTATTGATAATGTATTAGGCTTTTTTGGTAGTATGACTAAATTGGTTAGTTGTTGGCAAATAGTATTTTTTTGTTACCGTTCTGAAAGAATTGATATAAATATCTGGTACGGATAAGTTTATAAGGTATTATCAGGTTTTTTATGTGCCAGAAATTATTTACATTCGGTAACTAAAACGTGTATAAAATTTGTATAATTTTATATATATATATATATATATATATATATATATATATATATATATATATATATATATATATATATATAAAAAAAATATATTTTCCGGCTATTATTTTAAAAACGACTATAATAATATCATTCTACATGTACCTGCATTCGCCAAAGAAGATCACCACTAGGCTTGATTTTATAGCGATTGTTCCAAAATTATTGACGGGCCTCTTCGATCTCGGCCCGTTCTTCTGGGCTTCCAGCATTTGGGTCAAAGGCCCATAATTGATGTCCAACGTAGTTGTTTGTGGTAAAAATTGCATGGGGCGTCCTATTTGGTCGCCACCATTTAATCTATACCCATTTTTTTAAAACTTTTAACTTGTACCCACTTCTTAAATAACTTCAGCCCTTTTCTCCTCCTCCTTCGTTTTCTTCTTCTTCTTCTGAAATAAATAGCTGAAATATGCAAACAAGCAATTGACTGAGTTGTCAAGCAAGAGGACGACCATCCCGTATGCCATATTTGATTTTCCTTTACCTTTTTAAATATTAATTCTTCTACTGTCTTCCTATAAATCTGAAGCTTTTCTGTGACGTTATCTTCTCTATTGAACTGGATGAAACAGTAATCCATTAGTAATGACTAATACATGAATCGGTATGCGAGGATTATTTAATATTTTGTTTGATATATTACAGATTGTATATATTGTAAATTAGTATACAATACATAATTTTAAAATTGAAACAAAATATTACAACACAAAAACTTCAGCTGCTGAAGTTTTCCAGTTACAACATAAAAACTTACAACATGTAATGACCCGAATTTTCGTTCTAAAAATTAGCATTTCCGTTCAGCGGCTTAAGACCTTGAGAAACTTCGTAATATGCATCATGACCCGCATATATGGTCGAGTTTGGTTTTCGTAAGATTCAGAGTTAAATTTAAAAATAAAATAAAAAAATCTTATTTTTGAAGCTCAAATGGAAAGAGTTGATCGGAGAGTTGACTTTTGAGCAAACGACCCCAAATTGGAATTCTAATGATGTCAATAGCTTCGTATGGTGATTTCGGACTTAGACGTGTGTCCGAAATTAGATTTGGAAGTCCATAGGACAATTCGGCGCGTTTTGGCGAAGTAAGAAAGTTGACGTATTCTAATTATATTTTTATATGTGAAAGAGGTCTATTACTATGATGGATAATAATTGGATATGATAGCAAGTGTACGAGATGTACTACAAGGTATATGGGGTCTAAGGAAAGTCCTAAATCTAAGCCAAGTTGGGAAAATTTCATAATAGACTAAAGTTGCAAATGAGTACGCATAAGACCTCACTTTGGACGGGCATATATACATATATATAAGGGGTTGTGTGATGAACAACCTATAAAATTAAAGCTCTACGAGTCTAGTTTCCAAAACATCAAACCGTATGTCATTTGGAGGTGCATACAGAAAGTTATGACCATTTTACCGGACATGTGTCATATGCGCGCCCAGGTGCGCGATCGTGCATATTCGAAAGTTTCTGCCTGTGAGCGCGGCCTGAGCGCAACCGCGCTCGTAAAAAATCGCTATAATACCCCTGGACAGTGTATAAACCAAAGGGGTCCAAAATGTCTTCCATTTTTGGTCATTCAAGCTCGGATTTGGGCGATTTCAAAGGGGGGTTTTCACGATTTCGACTTGGGTAAGTGTTCTATATCCGGAAGTGATTACATTTCATGAATCTATATCAATATTCATCGTTTATTTCGGATTTGGATGAAAGAAATTGTGGTTTTTGTAAAACTTTTCAAAAATAAAAATTTAGGATTTGAAGGTCCATTTGACATCGGAATTCAATAATTTTTGTATGGTTGAACTCTTATCGGAATGGGTTGTCGGATTTTACGAGTTTCGTCAGATTCCGATACGTGGTCCCCATGGGCAATTTTTGAGCTAAATTTTGGATTTTAATCCGAAAAATTTGTAAATTCGTATAGAATTAGTTCCTACGATTCGTGTTGAGTATTTTGAATTGTTTATGACTAGATTTGAGGATTTCGGGCACGAATTCGCGAGGCAAAGGCTTATTGGAAATTTTGATTTGGTTGCAAAGCGAGGTAAGTGTTTGGTCTAACCTTAGCTTGAGGGATTAAGAGTTGTGTCCTATTTTCTATGTGTTAATTGTTGAGTACGACGTATAGGCATGGTGACGAGTATCTATATGTTGGTGTCAAGCATGCCTGTGAGTCTTATACTATGATTAATGTGATTCCGTTTGGTATAGTTATGCTCTATATGATAATTTCTATTGAGGAATATAACTTGTGGAAGTATTATGGTTAATTGTTGAACATGGTAGAGTGTTGGCTCAAGTTGAGAATTGAATTGTTGAACATTGGCTCAAATTAAGAATTGAATTGTTAACATGGTAGAGCATTTGCTCAAGTTAAGAATAGAATTGTTGAACATTATAGAGCATTGGCTCAAGTTGTGAATCGAGTTGTGAAGTAAATGTGAAAAATAGAAGAGGTTGATGATATTATCTCCCTTGTCGGGACGTTATTATTCATGATATTGTTTCCCTTGCCGGGGTTTTATTGTGATATTTTTTATTTTCCCTTGCCCAAATTGCTTTGTGATTGTTGCTTGGGTGAGGAATAGTGATAAAGCACGAAGGGTGATGCCGTGCACATTTATATTATTCATATGGTGAGGAAAGAGTGATAAAACACGAAGAGTGATGTCGTGCACATTTATATTATTCATAAGGTGAGGAAAGAGTGATAAAGCACTACGGGTGATGCTGTGCCACACGATGTACAATTCAATGCCAATTACATTGATTTTACAGTGAGGATGAGAGTAAAAGCACGAAGGGTGATGCCGTGTAGTTTATATCAATTCTTATGGTGAGGACGAGAGTAAAAGTACGAAGGGTGATGCCGTTCACTTGTCCTTGATTTTTCCTGATTCTAATTGAGTTATGTTGTCCTTTACGTTTATTTACTGATTCTCTGTTGTTACTTGATTTTATTTCGATGTTATAGATCCCCTTACCCTATTTGCCTTGTGTTTGTTGCTTGGGTGAGGAAGAGTGTAAAGCACGAAGGGTTATGTCGTGTATTGTTTTGGTGAGAGTATTAAAGAATGAAGGGTGATGCCGTTATTATTTTTGTGAGAGAGTGTTAAAACACGAAGGGTGATGCCGTGCACTTTCTGTTTGTTGTGTTTACTTGTTATTAACAATTCAAGTGTATTAACTGTTTAGATCCCTTTACTGTTGTGATCCTTTGTGTTGGAATCCATAGTGTTTACAATACTTCACCTTTTTTTTTATATGTTCAATACTTCAAATTTCAACAATTGTTACATTTTTTTAACTCAATTGATTTCTCAACTAAAGTTTCCTTAAACCGTTTGAGGTCGTACTTTACTTAAAAAGGAATTTCTACTATGTTTTGATTTATGGATTTCTCGTATTAAAGGTAATGACTCATTCGATATTGTAATTTAATTGAAAAGGGTATTCTCTTTATCAAATGATTTCAAAAGAAAACTTCATCTTTTCTTGTTGATTTCCTAATTGGGTTGGAAGTTGTACTCTACTTTATGTTAAGTGAATGAGGCTGCTTAAACATTCTTGAATTATATTGGGTTATGGAACCTATGAACTGAGTAACATGAGAATATTGTTGTGCAATGTGAGATAGAAATATGTGGGCACAAGGTGTCAGAGAAAATATTATAGTTTTATTTAATGGCACGTGAGTTGTCCGTGCGGTTGTGATATATATAAATATGGGCACGAGGTACCCTTAAAATATGAAAGTGGGCTGAGACCTATATTATTTATGATTATGAAATGAGGCGTCACAAGGTGACCTTTACTCGAAAGAATTATATTCGAAAGATGCTTATTTGAAAGGCTTGATTAATTGATTGCACTTGTATTTATTATTTGTTGAGAAATATTTATGTTGTTCTTGTTGCCTGCTATTTATATCACTGGTTGATCATTGTTGCCACCATTGTTATCTGCTTCTTATTATTTTTGTACGTTATATTGCACAGGTTTATTTGGTAGTCTGGTCCTAGCCTCGTCACTACTTCGCCGAGGCTAGGCTAGGCACTTACCAGCACATGGGGTCGGTTGTGCTGATACTACACTCTGCACTGTATTGTGTACAGAACCAGATATTTGATCGATAGTAGCTGTTTGTTGCGGTGGAGACTCAAGGTAAACCTGTTGCAGTGTTCGCAGTCCTCGGAGTCAACTTCAGTTGAGCTTATTTCCATATGTTCCCTTGTTTCGGAACAGTGATGTATTTATGTTGTATGACTACTCCTAGAAAGGCTTATGACTTGTACTACCGGTTTTGAAAATTATTTTTTGTTCAGAGTAATTTAATTTAAAGTTAGTAAATTCCCATATTATTACAGTAAATGTTAGGCTTACCTAGTTTAGAGACTAGGTGTCATCATGACTTCTTTGGAGGGATTTTTGGATCGTGACACAACACAAAAACTTCAGCTCTAGAGCTGAAGTTTCCCCGTTACAATACAAAAACTTCCGCTCTAGAGCAAGCAAGAGGACGCCCATCCCGTATGCCATATTTGATTTTCCTTTGCCTTTTTAAATATTAATTTTTCTCTTGTCTTCCTATAAATCTGAAGCTTTTCTGCTTCGACGTTATCTTCTTTATTGAATTGAATGAAACAGTAATCCATTAGTAATAACTAATACATGAATCGGTATGCGAGGATTATTTCCAGTTACAACACAAAATCTTCAGCTCTAGAGCTGAAGTTTCCAGTTACAACACAAAGAGCTGAAGTTTCCAGTTACAACACAACTTCAGCTCTAGAGCTGAAGTTTCCCAGTTACAACACAAAAACTTCAGCTCTAGAGCTGAACTTCAGGCCCAGCTACTAGAATGCTGAAGTTTTGCGTGATTGTCTTTGCTACTTCAGCCCCGTGTGCTGAAGTTATGCGAAAAAATTGATACGCTTGCAATTTTTTTTGCAAAGCGGACTCAAGTTAAAATATGACACAAAAAGTGGGTATAGATGCAAATGCCCCTTGTTTGTGCTGTACAAATATGGCCCATCTTGCCCTTGTGCAATCTTCAATTTCCACATTCTTCATTTCTTCTTCTAACCTTCTACCTTACTGAGAAAAAATATATAATTAAGAATATGTCAAGACATCATCTTACACCATTAAAACTTACAGTCTAGTAGTATTAGTAAGAATCTCACACATCATGTAAGTGATAGTTCGAATTAAGAATATGTCAAGACAATATCTTACACCACCAAAATTTATAATCTTGTAGTATAGGTGAGAATCTCGCACGATATTGGTGTGAGTTAAACTCTCATGCCACTGTAGACGGCAAAGAATGATCAGTTAAACACGAAAAACATATGTATATGTAGATTGAATATTAGTTTTCATACATATGTATTAAATTTTGATCACGTTTAATGAAATTTTTGGCTTCGCTAGTACTGTTATTGTCCCGTTTCCCCTTCCTTTTCCACGATCTCTTATGTAATGGAAAAAAATAAAAAAATTTAAAGGATCGTACTAACCCCATGCACCACACCTTTCCATCAAACCATTTGTAATAGGATGTCATGAAAAAGGCTCTAAATGTCTCAATAATATTTCATGGCAAGTGAAAATGAAGTGATCAAAAAAATGCATGGTAAAAAAAAAGAGAACAAAAAAGGAGAGAGATATTATGCAAGAAGGGAAAGATTTCAACAAAGACTCACCAAATCTTTATTTTGTTTGGGGGGAGGGGGGTGGATTTGGCAAGAAAGCAATACAAAATGGACCATAAAGTTTTGTAGGTTGAAAGAGAAGAAATTATGATTTGTGGGGGAAAATGAGTGATATATGCAAGTATTTATATGTCACGACCCGGAATTTCTACCATCGGGAGTCGTGATGGCGCCTACTCATAGAAGTTAGGCAAGCCATAACTTGAAATCATTAACTATTTTGTTTTAGTACATGTTTAACCAATTAAATTAACAATGAATAAGCACTTAAATGACAACGGAAAATATACTTTAGCGGAAGTCTTAAATAAATATGAAACCCAAATATCTAGAAACCAATACATGTCTCTACCCAGAACCTGGTGTCACATCATCCACGGATTACTAAGAATACTACATACATCAGTTTGAAAGAAAGATAACATTGTCTGTCTCGAATACATGAGATAACAGAATACAAGATAGGATAGAGGAGACGTCGGGCCTGCGGACGTCTGCAAGGCTACCTCGGTGTCTCGGTGGACTGAAGGCTGGCTCCCGAGCTAATGCTGCTGCTCAAACGCTGCTCCGGTATCTGCACATAGGTACAGGGTGTAGCATCAGCACAACTGACCCCATGTGCTGGTAAGTGTCTGGCCTAACCCCGACGAGGTAGTGATGAGGCTAGGACCAGACTCCAGATAAACCTGTGCAGTTATATAATATATGGCGAAAAAGAAATATAGGAAGTAACTAGTCAATATGGGTGGGGGAAACATGTTGTGGGGGAGATAACAGTCCGAATGGAAAACATTAAGTAAGGAAAGAAACAACATAACTAGAATATCAACGAGAATCAGAAAATCAACAATTTGCACGGCATCACCCTTCGTGCTTTAACTCTCGTTCTCACCCAAACAATTTTATAATATAAGTGTGCACGACATCACCTTTCGTGCTTTCACTCTCGTCCACACCAAATCAATCATATAATAACGATATGCACGGCATCACCCTTCGTGCTTTTACTCTCTTTCCTCACCATATACTCAATAAAAATCGGTACGGAATGATACATCGTACGGAACGACATCACCCTTCGTGCTTTACACTCTTTCCTCACAATAGCAAACAATACACGACATCACCCTTCGTGCTTTAACACTTTTCCTCACCCAAACAACAATCACAAGCAAAGGGGCAAGGGTATAAATAAAATAGTAATAGAGATCCCGGCAAGGGAACAACAGTTAAACAATTAAATCCCGACAAGGGAACAATAATTAAACAATTAAATCCTGGCAAGAGAATAACAAATAAATCAACAATAGCCCGACAAGGGTGACAACATAATGATCTCTTCTCTTTCTCAATTTTACTTCACAATTTACTTCACAACTCGAGCCAATGCTCTAGAGGTTCGATTATCACTTATACTTTCACAATTCACTATACAATTTGAGCCAACGCTCCTCAATGTTCATAGGTCACAATTCTTTCCACAAACTTTACACAACAACTAGAAATCTTCACTGAGGCATAAATAATACAACGAAATCATGAAAAATCACAATATAAGATTCACGGTCATGCTTGACACCAACGTATAGATACTCGTTACCATGCCTATACATCGTACTCGACAAGAAGCAAATAGAAAATAGGACACAACTTGTCACGACCCAATTCCCGAACCCGGTCGTGATGGCACCTCTCGTGAAGACAAGGACAGCCAGACCAAAACAGAACACCTCTTTTAAATAGTTAAATATCATAAATAGTTCTAAATCATGATATAATATCCATAATTTGTGGGATTAATGATAACAACAGTAAACGCCATCCCGACACAGCTCAAACTGGGGTGTCACAAGTCATGAGCAACTAAGAGAAATCCTGATACAGTCTACTAATCACTAAACCCGATACAATAGTTCTAAGAACATGAAAATGATAAGATAAGGGAGGCACGGGGGCTGCGGACGCCAACAACTACCTCGTGGTCTCCGAAAACACTGCCTGGACTGGGAGGATCAACACTCAGGAGCGAACTCTGCGATTCCTAAATCTGCACACACGGTGCAGGGAGTAATGTGAGCACTCCGACCTAGTGAGTAATATTTATAAATAATGGCTGAAATCAAGAAAACACGTAAAGGCACAAGCAGTTCTATATGAAGCAGTAAAACACTTAAAGTAGTAGATCAGTGAAGAAGTCAAACTGAATCCCTTTAAACCAAGTAAAACAGGTAATTTAGCAGGTAATTGACAAGTAGAAATTTGCCCCTCGGGCACAGTATCAATCACTCAAAACAGTATCAGCTCCTCGGGCTCACTCTCTACACTTAGTGCTCATTCTCAGCTCTCGACCCATATATCTCTCATAATAACAGAAATCAGAATAACCGTTGCGGCGTGTAGCCCGATCCGTACATCGCTGCGACGTGCAGCCTGATCCATATAGATAGTCGACTGCGCTCACTGGGGGTGTGCAGACTTCGGAGGGGCTCCTAAAGCCCAAGAGCTATATTGTTGTGGCGTACAACCCGATCCATATAAGTACTGCTGCGGCATGCATCCCGATCCATATAAGTATTGCTGCGGCGTGCAGCCTGATCCATAACATATATAATATCCTCACCATTGGGTTCTCAACCCCTCTCAGTCATTAACCTCACAGCCTCTCGGGCACAATAATAGAAGATAGGGATCTCAGCCCACAAATTCCTCTAATTTAGGAATAGTATGATAAAACTAGCTCAAATCGTTTAAAACAAATAGAAACATGACCGAGGATATGATTTTTAACAAGTATAGTGAGGAAAATCAGTCAAAATCCCTGAAAGGTTCAAATAGTTGGCACGAAGCCCAAATATGACAATTAGCCCAAATCATGATGATAACAAAGAAGTTTCAGTCAAATATGCAGTAAAATCATCAGTGGGATGGACCAAGTCTCAATCCCCAGTAGTAAAAGACCCAACACTCATCATCTAGCGCGTGTCTCACTCAATATAGCACTACGATGTGCAATCCGGGGTATCAAACCCTCAGGACATCATTTACAATCATTACTCACCTCGAACCGGCTACAACTCTAGCTCGTGATGCATTTTCCCCTCGGATCAGCCTCCACGCGCGTCGAATCTATCCAAAATCAGAACGAATACGTCACAATATGCTAAGGGAAAAAGCCCAAGCGAAAACAATCGAAAAATATCAAACATCCCGAAATTAGCAAAACTCGAGCCCCGGGCCCACTTCTCGAAACTCAGAATTTTTTACATCAACGGGTTCCTTATCCTCCCACGAGTTCATACATATCAAAAGTTCTCAAACCCGACCTCAAATGGTCCTTCAAATCCCAATTTAAAAGTTCTAAATCCAAGCCCTATTTCTTCCATTTTTAGCTTAGGTTCCATGAATTTCTAGGTTAATTTCACAATAGAATCACGTTTTAGGTTCATAAATCTTACCTCCAATCACTTCTCTTTGAATCCCTCTTTAATCACCTTCAAAAAGCTCCCAAAATGCTCAGCTATGGAGGAAAAATGGCTCAAAATCGCGGATGAAATAACTTATAAACTTTCTGCCCAGTTTTGACTTTCCTTCTTCGCGAACACGATCAAACTCTCGCGTTCGCGATGCACAAAGGACTTTCCTTCTACGCTATCGCGACATAGGACTCGTGAACGCGATGCTTTGCCTAGGCGACCCTTCGCGAATGCGACGTCACACCTGCGAACGTGAAGCACAATTTCACTTCTAATCCCCTGACTCGAATCCTTCTATGTGAACGCGGCAGTGTACCCCTCGCGAACGCGATGCACCAAGCTCACTCCCCTTTGCGAACGCGTGGCCTGCCTCGCGAATGCGAAGGCCAATTTCACACCTTCCTCTGCTTACTCTTCACGAACGCGAGGACCCTTATGCGAACACGAAGAGATAAATTGCTGCAACTGCTAAGATCAATTTTTCTACAACTTTCGAAACTCAAAAGTGGTCAGATTGACCACCCGAAACTCACCCGAGGCTCCCGGGACCTTAACCAAAAGCACCAACACATCCTAAAACCTCATTCAAACTAGCTCCAATCATCAAAACACCTCAAACAACATAAAATTTCCCGAAACTCATTGAACTCAAGCCTAAGTTTTTTCTAAAAACTTCTGAAATACGCTTTCGATCATAAACGCAACCAAACCACGTCCGAATGACCTGAAATTTTGCACACACATCAAAAATGACATAACGAAGCTACAGCAACAATCAGAATTTCATCCCGACCCTCGGATCAAAATCTCACCTACCAACCGGAAATCGCCAAAATACTAACTTCACCAATTCAAGCCTAATTCTACACCGGACCTCCAAAACCAATTCCGATCACACTCCTAAGTCATAAATCACCTCTCGAAGCTAACCGAACCATCGGAACTCACTTCCGAACTCTCTAACACATAAGTCAATATTCAGTTTAAACCTTCTTAAAAGAGACTAAGTGTTTCATTTCTTACCAAATCCACCCACGCAAACTAATCAACTCAATCACATAAAATGCGGATAATGAAGTATAAAGAAGCAGAAATGGGGGAAATGGAGCGGTAACTCATGAGACGATTGGCCGGGTCATCACATCCTCCCCAACTTAAACAAATGTTCGTCCTCGAACGAGTCAAGATACATACCTGAAGCCTCAAATAGGTGAGGATATCTGCTCCGCATCTCCCGCTCGGTCTCCCAAGTAGCCTCCTCCACAGGCCGACCTCTCCACTGCACTTTTACTGAAGCTATATCCTTTGACCTCAACTTCCTAACCTGACGACCCAAAATAGCTACTGGCTCCACATCATAGGTCATATCATCATCCAACTGAACCGTACTGAAGTCCAAAACATGAGACGAAACTCCAATATACTTTCGGAGCATAGAAACATGAAATACCAGATGTACGCTAGACAAGTTGGATGGCAAAACAAGCTCATAAGACACCTCCCCAATCCTCTGAAGCACCTTAAAAGGCCCAATGAATCGCAGACTCAACTTTCCCTTCTTCCCAAATCTTATAACACCCTTCATGGGCGAAACCTTCAGCAAGACCTTCTCACCAACCATGTAGGATACATCTCGAACCTTCCGGTCCGCATAACTCTTCTGACGCGACTGCGTTGTACGAAGCCTCTCCTGAATCACCTTCACCTTCTCTAATGCATCCTGAACCAAATCTATCCCCAATAGTCTAGCCTCCCCGGGCTCGAACCAACCAACTGGAGATCTACACCGCCTCCCATACAAAGCCTCATACGGAGCCATCTGAATACTCGACTGGTAGTTGTTGTTGTAGGAAAACTCTGCAAGCGGTAGAAACTCATCCCATGAACCTCCAAAATCAATAACTCAAGCACGCAACATGTCCTCCAATATCTGAATAGTACGCTCGGACTACCCTCCGTCTGAGGATGAAATGTTGTGCTCAACTCCACCTGAGTACCCAACTCTCTCTGTACAGCTCTCCAAAACTGGGAAGTAAACTGAGTACCCCGATCTGAAATAATAGAAACCGGAACACCATACAGTCGAACAATCTCCCGAATGTATAACTCTGCTAACCGCTATGAAGAATAGGTAGTACACACAGGAATGAAGTGCGCGGACTTGGTCAGCCGATCCACAATCACCCAAATAGAATCGAACTTCTTCAAAGTCCGTGGAAGTCTAACAACAAAGTCCATAGTGATCTTATCCCACTTCCACTCAGGAATAACCATCTGCTGAAGCAAGCCACCCGGTCTCTAATGCTCATATTTCACCTGCTGACAATTGAGACACCGAGCTACAAATCCCACAATATCTTTCTTCATTCTTCTCCATCAATAGTGCTGCCTCAAATCCTGATACATCTTCGTGACACCCGGATGAATGGAATACCGCGAGCTATGGGCCTCCTCCAGAATCAACTCCCGAAGCCCATCCACATTGGGCACACAAATCCGGCCCTGCATCCTCAACACCCCATCATCACCAATAGTCACATCTCCAGCATCATCATGCGGAACTCTGTCCTTAAGGACAAGTAAATGCGAATTATCATACTAGCGCTCTCTGATGCGATCATATAAGGAAGACCGAGAAACCACACACGCTAACACCCGACTGGGCTCCAAAATATCCAACCTCACGAACAGATTGGCCAAGGCCTGAACATCAACTGCAAGAGGTCTCTCCCCAACTGGAATGTATGCCAAACTCCCCATACTCACTGCCTGCCGGCTCAAAGCATCGGCCACCACATTAGCCTTTCCCGGATGGTACAATATGGTAATATCATAATCCTTAAGCAACTCTAACCATCTCCGCTGCCTCAAATTAAGATCCTTTTGCTTGAACAAATGTTGAAGACTGCGATGATCAGTGAATACCTCACAAGATACGCCATACAAGTAGTGCCTCCAATTTTTCAATGCATGAACTATGGCAGTCAACTCCAAATCATGAATAGGGTAATTCTTCTCATGGAGCTTCAGCTGACGAGAAGCATAAGAAATAACTCTACCCTCCTGCATCAATACACAATCAATCCCAACTCTTGAGGCATCACAATATACGGTATATGAACCTTAAGTTGATGGCAAAACCAATACTGGAGCTATGGTCAAAGTTGTCTTGAGCTTCTGAAAGCTCTCCTCACACTCGTCCGACCATACAAATGGAGCACCCTTCTGAGTCAACTTGGTCAAAGGCGATGCGATAGATGAGAATCCCTAAACAAACTGGCGATAATAACCTGCCAACCCAAGAAAGCTACGAATCTCTATGGCTGAGGACGGTCTAGGCCAACTTTGAAATGCCACTATCTTCTTTGGATCTACCTGAATACCCTTACTGGACACCATGTGTCCCAAGAAAGCCACTGAACTAAGCCAAAATTCACACTTGGAGAACTTTGCATAAAGCTTCTCCTCCCCCAGTCTCTGCAATACAACCCTCAAATGCTCCACGTACTCCTCCTGACTACGAGAGTACACCAGAATATCATCAATGAATACTATAACTAATGAATCCAGATAAGGCCGAAATACACTGTTCATCAAATGCATGAATGTTGTTGGGGCATTGGTCAGCCCGAAAGACATGACAAGAAACTCATAATGACCATATCTGGTCCTGAAAGCAGTCTTAAGAATATCTGAATCTCTAATCTTCAACTGGTGATAGCCCGAACGGAGATCAATCTTGGAGAACACTCTCGCTCCCTAAAGCTGGTCAAATAAATCATCAATGCGAGGCAAGGGATACTTGTTCTTAATTGTTACCTTGTTCAATTGCCTATAATCGATGCACATTCTCATTGTGCCATCCTTCTTCTTTACAAACAAAACTGGCGCTCCCCAAGGTGACACACTAGGTCGAATGAACCCCTTATCTAGGAGTTCCTGAAGCTGCTCCTTCAATTCTTTCAACTTTGTTGGTGCCATACGATACGACGGAATAGAAATAAGCTGAGTGCCTGATAAGTTAGGATTTTAACATATTTTATGCTCCTACTTGCCTATGCTTTGATCATATATTGTTACAAAATAGTCCTAAAAGGCTCACAAGTTGTGCTTGATCGCAGGTTTGATGGACAAAGTAACAAAATGTCAAAGATCGGCTCAAAAAAGAGTGAAACCTGCTCAAGTATCAAAGACCAAGAAATATTAAGAAAAGAAGGCCTAGTGCGGACCGCGCAAAGTGGAATGCGGCCGCACTAGGTGGTTCAGAGAGTTAGTGAATCAGGACTAGAAGAAGCGCGGCCGCGGTACACATCTCGCGGTCCGTGGTGAAGGCTCTACGGCCGCACTACTCTTTTGTGCGGTCCGCGGTCATGAGGTTCAGAGAGATTGAGTTTGCAAAGCTAGTGCCACATGGTCCGTGGTCGTGGTTGCGCGGACCGCGCCAGCTCCCTCCCCGACCGCGGTCCATTCTACATGGTCCGCGGTGTCCAAATTCAGAGAAGCAGGAGTGAGCCCAGTGCGGCCGCGGTCCATTTAATGCGGCCCGTACTGACCCCGCAGGGGTATTTTTGTCTAGTTTTTCTATCCTAGTATAAATAGAATATTTTACCATTTTTTAGGTAATCAGATACATCGGTAGAGAGCTGCGCTCGTGAGAACGTATTTTGTAGCCATTTTTGGCACTTTTGCTTTACATTTACGATAAATTCTTGCAATTTAATTTTAGAAATTAATTAATATGCTTAGTTCTTCATCTATTTCTTCAATTTCTTTATCTAGTATGAGTAGCTAAACCCATTAGCTAGGGTTGTGGCTCAACCCTAGTGTGGGTAATTGATGGGTGTTGCCATCTAGTGTTAGATTGACTATCGATGTTTGCTATTTGGGTTGATTTTATGTTTTAATCTAGAATTGGTGGTTGCAAACACTGATTCAAGCTTTGTGGGTTTAATTCTTCTTGAGAAAGAGAGTTTACAACCCCAAAATTGACCCAACAAGGAATTAGGATGGACTCATGAGGAATGATATTCCCAATTAACGGGTTAAACCTCGAGAGAATAATTACCCTACTTGAACCCTAGTTGCTTGGTCTAATTTGCCTACCCATTTGGTCGAGAGAGTCAATTGGGCATAGTCAGTTTCTCTACCGAGAGGTGTGATAGTGGGTAAAATTGTGCAATGATTATAGCATAAGCCCCAATTATGTCAATCGAACCTTAGTAACATCTACACATCAATTAGCCACCTAGGTAGTGTCACGACCCTAGTGCCCTTCTTCCCATTAGATACAACTTAGCAATATTCTCGTAGAATAATTTAGTGTTAATTAATAGTTTTACAAAATTAGTTATAATTTGAAAACCCAAAAATGTTTGAAGTGACATTAGGAGTACAAACACATCTCTAGGATAGTCAGACAATCCAACTCCACTACTAGCTCCTTGAGGAATTCAATCCCGACCTTTATAGGGGTAAAAGCTATTGCGAACCGCTCTTCCTACCTTAGTGTAGCGTCGAGTTGGCAGTGATCACTTTTTGGCGCCGTTGCCGGGGAACTTACGATGTTGACTATCTGTGTTTTGCTTCTCTTTCCTTCTTGTTTATTAATTCTGTTTGTGTCGATCAATCAGGTACAAATGGATCTTAATGCAAATGACCCTCTCGGCAATGTAATAGCGGGGGAGGAGGTAGAGGATTTAGAACAAGATGAGGTCTTACCTCAAGTTCCACGAAGGGGCCAAAATGCTAATATAAATGCAAATGAGAACAACAATATTCCAGACCCTCCTCCGCAACCGCCGAGAGTAGCTCCCAGAGTTTTACCAAATCAAGGATACGCCAGTGCTATTGTGCCTCCCCGAATCTGGGTGGGGAACTTTCAAATCAAAAATGCTATGTTGACCTTGCTCGAGCAAAGAGGGTATTTCACGGGCACCTCCAATCAAAATGCCTACAAGCACTTGAAGGGGTTCGTGGATACATGCTGGGGTAGCAAGCAGACAAACGTGTCCGAGGATGCATTGAGATTGAGGCTTTTCCTGTTCTCTCTTCGGGGTAAAGCATTGGATTGGTTAGAAAGGCTCCCCTCATTCTATTACAACATAGGATGAATTGGCAGACAAATTTATTGCCAAGTTCTTTTCTCCAAGTTATATGGCAGCTCTTCGGGATGAAATTCTAGCCTTCAAGCAAGAGCCAACGGAACCTTTGCACGAGATATGGGAAAGATATAGAACAATGGTGAAAGAGTGCCCTAATAACGACATGACTGAGGCTATGATTCAACAAACCTTTTATCGAGGCATCAACACCGCTAATCAATGCATGTGAAACAATTGGCCGGAGGAAACTTTATGAAACTTTCTTACCAAGAGGCATGTGATGTACTTGATGAAATGGCCGACACCTCTTCGGCATGGCAAAGCCGAGAAAATGTGCCCCAAGGTGACCCTACGGTCATCCATTTGCACAAGGAATTGCACGATCATGGCCAAGCTATTGCCGAGCTTACAACAACTATGAATCAATTGGCAAAGGTGCAATTGAAACAAGTCCAAAACCCACGCCAAGTCAATGCAATGGAAGGTATTTCTATGTTAAAAAGGAGGCAAAGAGGGCAACATCCTCAAGGTAATTATGAACAATATGACAAAAACAATGATGGTGGTGGTTATTCAAATGAGTGCTATGATGACCAAAGCAAAGAGGTCCAATATGTCAATAACTACCAAGGAAATAGAGGCAACTCTTCGAATCAACAATGGCATCATCAAGGAAATTGGGGCAATCAACAACAAGGCGGAGGTATTTGGAATAATAACAATCAAAACAACAATTGGGGTAATCAAAGCAACCAGGGGAATTGGAATGGTAATACAATAATTGGGGCAACAAAAACAATCATGGAGGGTGGAACAATAGCGAGAACCAAGGCAACCGGGGGCAAGGCTTTCAAAGGCCACCCATGTACCAACAATCGAACAATCCACCCCCTTACTTCTCAAGGTATGAGTTCCTCCGGGAGTGTTATGGGGAGAATTGAAAGCATGTTCGAGCAAATGATGAAAAAGAACCAAGATTCCGATGCCCAATTAGCTTCTCATAATACATCTATTCGGAACTTGGAGGTGCAATTAGGCCAAATCTCTCAAGCGTTGAACACTCGTCCCAAGGGTGTGCTACCGAGTTATATGGTAGTGAACCCGAAGGGTGGGAGTAATAATCATGTGATGGCGGTTACAACAAGAAGTGGGAGAGACGGTGTTGTGAATGCCTCAAAGCAAAAGCAAATTATGGAAGAAGATGTTGAATTGCGGGATGATGATGTACCTTTGATTGTTGATGACGTGGTTAATCAAAATGTGAACAATGATGTGAGGACTTATATTGATGATGAAGCCGAGGTAGAGACTCAAGATGTCATGAACCCATCTAGGGAACACGTGATTGACATGCCCGAGTCGGTTGTACAAAAGGCCAAGGCACCTTTGCCTAGGCCACCTCCACCTTATCCTCAACGGTTCGCAAAGCAAAAGAGTGACAATCAATTCAAAAAGTTCATTGACATGATGAAGAGCCTCACGATCAATATGCCTTTGGTAGAGGCGCTTAAGCAAATGCTGAGGTATGCTAAGTTCATGAAAGATTCGGTAAGAAAGAAGAGGTCGATGGAGTGTGAAACAAATTAAATGACTCATCAAGTGAGTACCATAGTGCATTCAATGGCATCCAAGCTTGAGGATCCCGAAGCTTTTACTATCCCTTGTACTATCGGAAGTGCGGATTTTGCCAAGGCCCTTTGTTACTTGGGGGCTAGCATAAATTTGATGACGTACTCGGTCTTTAAGACTTTGGGAATTGGACAACCTCGACCCACTTCAATGAGACTTCAAATGGCGGATCGATCGATGAAGCGACCTTTAGGCATAATCGATGATGTACTTGTCCGGGTGGATAAGTTTATACTACCAGCTGACTTTGTCATATTGGATTGTAAGGTGGACTTTGAAGTGCCGATTATTCTTAATAGGCCTTTCCTAGATACGGGGAAGGCATTGGTTGATGTTGAAGCGGGTGAGTTGACTTTCCGAGTGGGGGATGAGAAAGTGGTATTCCATGTTTGCAAATCAATGAGACAACCTAATAGCACGGAGGTGTGTTCATTTGTAGACATTGTCACAGCTGTGATAGTGGATGACACAAGTTCCATAATCCATGTTGAAGATCCCCTTGAGGTCGTGCTTCTTAATATGGATGTCAATGATGATGCAAGTAGAGTGGAGTGCGTGAATGCATTGCATGGTATGGGTTCATATTCATATGAGCCTAGGAGTCTATCTTTGGATCTTGAAAACCGCAAAACTCCACCAACAAAGCCATCGATTGAGGAGCCACCGGTGTTGGAGTTGAAGCCACTTCCTCCACACCTCAGGTATGAATTCTTGGGTTCAAATTCTACTTTACCTGTTATTCTTTCTTCTTGCCTTACTAACATGCAGGTTGAGGCCACCTTGGCGGTTCTTCAAAAGCGAAAACGGGCAATCAGATGGACTCTAGCTGATATTCGGGGAATAAACCCCACATTTTACATGCACAAAATCATCTTGGAGGAGGATGCAAAGCCTTCCTTGGATCATCAAAGAAGACTAAATGAGGCGATGCAAGAGGTGGTGAAGAAAGAGGTTATCAAGTGGCTAGATGCTGGGGTGGTTTATCCTATTTCTGACAGTTCATGGACTTCTCCAGTGCAATGTGTGCCGAAAAAGGGTGGTATGACCGTGGTGACCAATGACAACAATGAGCTCATTCCTACTAGAACGGTCACCGGGTGGAGAGTTTGTATGGATTACCGGAAGCTGAACAAGGTGACTAGAAAAGATCATTTCTCATTGCCATTCCTTGACCAAATGCTTGATCATCTTGCCGGCCGGGCTTTCTATTGTTTTCTGGAGGGTTACTCGGGGTACAATCAAATTCTAATTGCCCCGGAGGACCAAGAGAAGACCACTTTTACATGTCCTTATGGCACATTCGCTTTCTCTAGAATGCCATTTGGATTGTGTAATGCTCCGGCGACCTTCCAACGTTGCATGATAGCTATTTTCACCGACATGGTGGAGGATATCTTGGAGGTCTTCATGGATGATTTCAGCATGGTTGGGGATTCTTTTGAGGAGTGCTTGGTAAACTTGGATAGAGTGTTGGCCCGATGCGAAGACACCAACCTTATTCTCAATTGGGAAAAGTGTCATTTTATGGGACACGAAGGTATAGTGTTGGGTCACAAGATCTCGAAGCGAGGAATTGAAGTTGATAAGGCCAAGATTGAGGTTATTTTGAGGCTCCCTCCCCTACTTATGTCAAAGGGGTGAGGAGTTTCCTTGGGCACGCGGGTTTCTACTGGAGGTTCATAAAAATAATTTCTAAAGTGGTACATCCGTTGTGCAAGTTGCTAGAGAAAGATACAAAGTTCTTGTTCAATGAGAGTTATATGCATACATTCGAGCTTCTTAAGCTCAAGTTGACTTCTACCCCCATCATTACCGCACAAAATTGGAGCTTGCCTTTTGAGCTCCGGTAATGATGCTAGTGACATTGCAGTTGGGGCTGTTTTAGGCCAAAGAATCAACAAGATGTTTCATCCTGTGTACTACGCAAGCAAGACCATGAATGAGGCTCAAAGAAATTATACAGTCACCGAGAAAGAATTGTTGGCTATTGTGTTTTCTATGGAAAAGTTTCGACCTTACCTTATGGGGGCCAAAGTTATAGTGCACACCAATCACGCCGCCCTTAGGTATTTGATAACCAAGAAAGACTCCAAGGCGAGATTGATGAGATGGGTGTTACTTCTTCAAGAGTTTGATCTAGAAATTGTTGACCGGAAGGGTAGTGAGAATCAAGTGGCGAACCACTTGTCCCGTTTGGAGGAGGAGGGGAGGCCTTGTGACGGCCTTGAGATCAATGATTCATTTCCCGACGAACAACTCCTTGCGGTATCAATGAAGGATATGCCATGGTTTGTCGATGTTGCCAATTACCTTGTGGCCGGAATAATCCCGTGTGAGCTCTCTTCTAACCAAAGGAAGAAGCTCAAGCTGGATAGTTTGGATTTCTATTGGGATGAGCCATACTTGTTCAATATTTGCACGAATGGTGTGATTCGGCGATGTGTCCCGGAGGAGGAACAATTGGGTATTTTGGAGGCTTGCCATTCCTCTCCCTATGGTGGCCATCATGGCAGGGTGAGAACGACCTCTAAAGTGCTTAGTTGCGGATTTTGCTGGCCTACCTTGTTTAAAGATGCGGGCGATTTGGTGAAGAGATGTGATGAGTGCCAAAGAGCCGGCGGAATTTCTAAAAGGGATGAGATGCCTCTCAATACAATTCTTGAAGTGGATATTTTTGATGTTTAGGGCATTGATTTCATGGGTCCTTTTGTAAGCTCTTGTGGGAACACTTACATTCTCGTGGTGGTGGACTATGTCTCAAAATGGGTTGAAGCCGTGGCTTTGCCCAACAATGAAGCCCGGAGTGTTGTGGCATTTTTGAAAAAGAGTATCTTCACAAGGTTCGACACTCCTCGTGCTATCATCAGTGATGGGGGTCCCACTTTTGCAACAAGGATTTTGACACGTTGCTTTCTAAGTACGGTGTCAATCATAAGGTTTCGACCCCCTATCATCCTCAAGGTAGTGTCCAAGTGGAAGTCTCCAACAGAGAAATTAAGAGTATCTTGTCTAAAACTGTCAATGCTAATAAGACCGATTGGTCGAAAAAGTTAGATGACACTCTTTGGGCTTATCAGACGGCTTACAAAACTCTGATTGGTATGTCACCGTACCGGTTAGTGTTTGGAAAAGCTTGTCATCTTCCGGTAGAATTAGAGCACAAGGCCATGTGGGCTTTGAGGAAGTTGAACTTAGAATGGGATGTTGCGGCAAATCTGCGGGTTGAACAACTTAATGAGCTTGATGAGTTTAGATTCCATGCCTACTCCAACTCGTCCTTGTACAAGGACAAAATGAAGTACCTTCACGACAAATATGCTGGGGACAAGAAGTTCAAGGTTGGAGATATGGTTCTCTTGTTCAATTCCCGATTACGTCTGTTTCCGGGTAAGCTCAAGTCAAAGTGGAGTGGACCGTTCGAAGTTGTGTTCGTGACCCCATTTGGTGCTCTCGATCTAAGGAACAAGAATAATGAAGTATTCAGAGTCAATGGACATTGGGTCAAGCATTATCTGGGGAAATTTGATAATAGCCACGTGGTGGCACTTCTCCATCTAAAGTGATGTGCTGGTAACATGCGTCGTGCCACGACGTTAAATCCGGTGCTGTTTGGGAGGCAACCCATGTCTTTTTTTCCTTTTTGTTGTTTTCTGTGTTTTCTTGGTAGTGTAGGTTTGATTTTTGAGCTAACTGATTGTGAGATGTTGTAGGGATTGAGTTGATGCAGTGCAAAATAGTTTGAAAAAAAGAGTTGAACGGTCTCTGAAGATTGCTAGTGCGACCGCGGTTGCTTTTGTGCAGTCCGCACTGGTGATGGTGAAAAGTGGTACTCTCTGAAGTTTGCCACCGCGGCCGCATTCCATTTAGTGCGGACCACGGTGGACCTCCGCGGCTGTGGTCTATTTTGTGCGGACCGCGGAGGTTGCCTGCTCAAGCTTCATTCTGAACAAACCTAGCGCGGTCCGCGGTCAGTTTTGTGTGGCCGCACTGGTAGGTAAGGCCGGGTCCCACTATTTTTCTATAAATAGAGCCCAAGGGTCACAGCTTGCACTTTTCAAAATTTTAACACTCAGACCCCTGAAAGCTATTGTTCACTCTCTCTTCTGACAGTAATTCTTGTTTAGCCTGATTAATTGCATCTCATCATCACAATCTGGCAACATTTCATCATCTTTCTTTGTTTTATATTATAATTTCATTTTATTTTTCCTACCCAGTAGCTAGAGTGTCTTCTTCCCGTTTTTATTTCATTTGTTAGCCTAGGAAAGTGTAATGGTTGGATATTGTATGTTTAGAGACCTTTGTGAACTGGGTAAAATGAGTAGGGACAAGTTAGGTGGAAAACTTGAACAAAAATAGCAAAAACTTAAACCCTAACTTAGTGCCTGTTCAAAGTACTCTCTGCAGCCCGCGGTCGTCTTTGTGCGGTCCACGGTGCCTTGACGCGGTCCACATTACTATTTGGCACAGACCGTAGTGCCCAAGTGACTGAAATTGAAGCTATGCCTAGCGCGGCCGCATTGCACTTTATGCGGTCCTCGTTGGCCCATCGCGACTGCAGTGCTTCTTTGTGCGGGCCGCGATGGTTGGATTCAGAGAGGTAGTGTTACAGACCTTACCTTAGTGCGGACTGCAGTTGTTTTTATGCGGTCCGCGGTACCCCAATACGTCCGCACTACTTTTTGTGCGAGCCGCGGTGGGGAGAATCAGAGAGATGTTGTCCAGGGCCTTGTCCTAGTACGGACCGCTGTCACCTTTGCGCGGTCTGCGGTGCCCTTAGTGCGACCGCACTCCTGTTTGTACGGGCCGCGGTGCCATGTTCTGCAAATGTTTCTACAACATTTAACTTGATGTCTGTAATTCAATTTCAAGACTTGTTTCACTGCCTGTGCTGATACTATCCATGTTAGATGTGTATGCTTGCAGATAATGGTCAAACAATGAGATAAAAGTGCCAAACAACCCGGCCGAGGTAATTCCTCCCAGGGAGGGAAGGAACGGATGGTAAAACTCACTCCCCAGTCTAGAAAAAACATAAAGGACATGAGGAAAGCAATCAAAGCGGCTGATAGAGCCCTTGACACCTCGGGGAGTGAGTACGAGCCCTCCCGGGAGATCTCTTCAGATTCAGTCCCTCTATACATCCCATATCCGGAGAATGCCATACATAGAGACACTCCCCCATCTTCCCCCGATGCTCGAGCCTCAATCAACATTTCTTCTGGGTCGTTTGAGGGCTCAACGGCAGGTAGTGGGGATGAATACTCTACCTCTTCCACAACATCAATATATGGGGAGGGTACTAGAGGTGGTGAGGGAGATGGGGAGTTAATGGGGGTGGTGTGCCGCAGGTTGGGGGCATTGACCGGACTAGGAATCCCGCTATTTGAGAGGATAGATTCGTCAGCTAGGTGGAGTTCCACAAGTTTAGGGAATGGTGGCCGGCATGGAAATTGATTCTTGAGAGGAGTTTCATTGACAGAGACCTCATACCCCTACACCCCAATATACATAGACAGTTTCAAGCTCGGGTGGGTTGGGAGTTCTTTAAAGATAATTGTGTGAAGGAGAATGAGCATATGGTCAAGGAGTTCTATAGCAATGTGTCCCACATCTTGAAGGGCACTAAGGTGACCAAAGTGAGAAACAAAAAAGTGGTATTTACCGGGAAGGCACTAAATGAATACCTGGGGTTCAATGATGAAGATGAGTCCCTTTACAATGAAAAGTTGGCAATGGGCGAGGAGGTTCGTCCGCGGTTAGCTTCATACCTGGCAATCCCGGGTACGGTTACAGAGTGGTTGCAAGCAGGGGCCAAAATACTTCGGAGAACTTTCAACTTTGAGGCTAGAGGGTGGTTGACTTTTGTGTGTAGTCGGCTCGACCCCACTACCCATGATCAGACTATTCCACTTACCTGGACTGTTCTTATTGCTTCTATTATGGTAGGATATCCTATCAACATGGGCAATGTGATGTCCCGCGTCATTTCTGCAGTGGGGGTTGAGCATGACCGGAACTACCCATTTCCCAGCACCTTCACTATGTATTTCCGGGACCTGGAGGTGGAGAAGAGACCTTTTGACGTAAAGGTCAAACCTGTGGCTCCGTTCTCATGGTACAGTTTGAAGGGGTCAGACAACCTCAAGGATAAAAATTACAAGCCGCCTGCCTTTACCCCAACCAGCCAGTCTGAAGAGTCGGTTGCGGTAGAGCCCTCCACTGAGCCTACTTCTACAGTTGCTGACATGCCTCTCAGACCTTCCACTACTGCTGGTCCCTCTACTTCAGCTGGCCCGGGGATTCCATCTACTTGGGCCCATCATATCACCGCCCACCAGCTGAGCCAGACACTTCATAGCTTGAACAAATGGATGGAGACTGCTTCATCCAAGTTATCCACCTTGACTTCTACCATTACGGCTTATTCGGCACCACAACCAGTGCAGGTGCCCCAGTATATCGGTAACTTAAGGAGATTCTTGCCAACCAACAAAAGATCCTCGATTCTTAGGCTGACTTGGCTAAGGTGGTGGATTCACATGGCAAGGCCCTGAAGGAGCTTGCCAGGGAGCACAAGAAGCTGCGCAAAACACGGGCTTCCAAGGAGTCTATGAAAGCGCTGAGGGAGGATGTTGACAAACTGAAGGTAGACCAACTGCCTTTAGACTAGCTATTCGAGGATCCAGCCCCAGCAGCAGCACTAGTAGTAGAGACACAGCAGCTTCCAAAGAAGAAGAGGAAGCTCCCCAGTGCAGATGAGACGATCATCCAGTTGGCGGACCTACTGGAGGCTTCCTCCAGTCAGCCACAGGATGTTCCTGATATTCAGCCCGTACAGGTCCAGACCCAGTCCCAGCAGCTGAGCATCAGGAGATCGGGAACCAGTCTGAGGTTCCCATACATACAGAGGACCAGGGGACCATTCATGTTCCCATGCAGACAGACGAGGCTTAGGGATCTCCTATATCCTTTCCTCTTGATTTTTTTTATTCTTATTTGTTTAGTTGGCATTGGGGACAATGCCAACTTTTATTTGTGGGAGTGCGCCCTACTTTTTATCCGGATGATTGTATATATTAGTTGACTTAGTTTATGTTTCTGCAGATTTTTTTTATTTTTTATTTGGTCTGTATATAACTTTACATTTAGTTACTTTTATCGCACTTTTTATCTTCTCTTTGGTCTGTATATAAAGTTACATTTTTGCATATATATTCATCCCCCGTTGTATATTCTAATCCCCTATTATAAATATTCATTCTATTTTCTATTTTCGTACAAATTTTTCATGCTTAGCTTAGTAGATAGGCTCACAGCCTTTTTGTTTGGGTTTTGGCGCTTTCAGTAAACCCTTGGTTTTCTTAATGCCATAGTTCTTTCCGAGGGTGGAGTATTTTGCGAACCGGGTGGCTCTTCCTGATGATGGATGGCGTGACAACCTTCTTAAGGGTTTGAGTTCGTTTTTGATTTTTTTTCTCATTTTTAGTAGTTTATAGTTAAGGGTACCTCAAGCAAAGCTTCACTTGGGCCTAACACATTTGTCTTTGATCCCATGGTCAAAGACAAGTGGTTGTGTTTAGGATGGTGAAAGTAGTGACCTTGAGACTCTTGTTTTGACCAAATAAACATCATGTGGTCTTTCAGGACTATTGTGTGCTCAATCGTGTCTAAGGTTGTTGTGGGCCCCCGACTCTATGTCTTTAGCAATCCTTGAGTGTGTGTGGTGAGAAATCGAATTGTAAGTCCAAGTCCTGAGCCAATGGTCTAGAACTTGCCCTAAATGTTTGTTAAGGCAAAATTTTGAGTGAAATTCGATTTGAGAAGTGATTATAGGCTCTCCTTAATCCAAACAATAGTCGAAAAATTCCATAGCCTACCAATGATATAATCTTTAGTTATCCCTTTTGAGCCTTAAACCTTTTTCTTTCAATAACCAATGTTGCAAGCCTATACCCGTTCTAAATTATACCCTCTCTTGGCAACCAAATCGTCCCTTAAGTAATGGCAAAAATCTAAGTTTGGGGGGGGGGGAGATGAGAAAGGAAACAAAGTGGTAAAAAGAACAAAAGCAAAAGAAAAGGAAGGCGATGAAAAAGAAAGAAAAGAAAAAGACAAAAAGAAAGCCTAATGTGCAAAGAATAAAATGGGATTCAAGAAAAACAAAAGTGAAAAAGTTCTTAAAAAAAGTAGAAAAAGGAGAAATGCTTTGAATTGCATAAGAAAGAGTGACAATGTGTCTCTCTAAACCCCTTGAAAAGAAGTGAAATACTCAAAGAGTCAAAGAGAATTGTACCAGAATAAATCAAAAGAAGTGCTTAAGGGAAGATGAAAGCCATATAGACCAACAACATTTCCTACCCTGAATCAAAAGCCTTCACATTGACTCCACAAAAGCCCTATATGATCTTGAGTTGGATGACTCTCGTATTAGTGGATACTTACATGAGAGTCAAGCATATGGTACTTAGAGCCGGACTTGTGACCTTTCCTTGAGAGAGACGAGTGACTTCCCATTAACTTTAGTTTGCGTGCTTATACTCTAAAAAGGTAAGGTTTGCTTAGGGAGAGTTGAGGATGTGTGAGTTTGGGGTCCACAACGACCAAAGTAATTGAGAGAGTTCTTTGATGTAATGAGTCAATTCTTGATGCTCTTGTGTCACACTTGATCCGTAGTTTTTCAAAGTTTAAATTTTGTTAATGATCCATTCATATTGAGGGCAATTGTTAGTCCCAATTGATGCTTGTTGAGGTTACTTTAGGACAGCTGGAATTACTTGGATTCTCCTTTAAGGGGTGGGTCCTATTTTGTTTGTTTGAGGATAAGCAAAGGTTTAAGTTTGGGGGAGTTGATAAGTTAGGATTTTAACATGTTTTATGCCCCTACTTGCCTATGTTTTGATCATATATTGTTAAAAAATAGTCCTAAAAGGCTCATAAGTTGTGCTTGATCGCAGGTTTGATGGACAAAGTGACGAAATGTCAAAGATTGGCTCAAAAAGGAGCGAAACCTGCTCAAGTATCAAAGATCAAGAAATATTAAGAAAAGAAGGCCTAGTGCGGACCGCGCAAAGTGAAATGCGGCCGCACTAGGTGGTTCAGAGAGTTGGTGAATCAGGACTAGAAGAAGCGCGGCCGCGGTACACATCTCGCGGTCCGCGGTGAAGGCTCCGCGGCTGCACTACTCTTTTGTGCGGTCTGCGGTCATGAGGTTCAGAGAGATTGAGTTTGCAAAGCTAGTGCCACGCGGTCCGCGGTCCGCAGTCATGGTTGCACGGACCGCGCCTGCTCCCTCCGCGGTCGCGGTCCGTTTTACGCGGTCCGCGGAGTCCAAGGTCAGAGAAGCAGGAGTGAGCCCAGTGCGGCCGCGGTCCATTTAATGCGGCCCGCACTGACCCCGCAGGGGTATTTTTGTCCAGGTTTTCTAGCCTAGTATATATAGAGCATTTTACCATTTTTTAGGAAATCAGATACATCGATAGAGAGCTGCGCTCGTGAGAACGTATTTTGTATCCATTTTTGGCACTTTTGCTTTACATTTACGATAAATTCTTGCAATTTAATTTTAGTAATTAATTAATATGCTTAGTTCTTCATCTATTTCTTCAATTTCTTTATCTAGCATGAGTAGCTAAACTCATTAGCTAGGGTTGTGGCTCAACCCTAGTGTGGGTAATTGATGGGTGTTGCCATCTAGTGTTAGATTGACTATCGGTGTTTGATATTTGGGTTGATTTTATGTTTTAATCTAGAATTGGTGGTTGCAAACACAGATTCAAGCTTTGTGGGTTTAACTCTTCTTGAGAAAGAGAGTTTACAACCCCAAAATTGACCCAACAAGGAATTGGGATGGACTCATGAGGAATGATAGTCCCAATTAACGGGTTAAACCTCGAGAGAGTAATTACCCTACTTGAACCCTAATTGCTTGGTCTAATTTGCCTACCCATTTAGTCTCAAGAGAGTCAATTGGGCAAAGTCACTTTCTCTACAGAGAGGTGTGAGAGTGGGTAAAATTGTGCAACGGTTATAGCATAAGCCCCAATTATGTCAATCGAACCTTAGTAACATCTACCCGTCAATTAGCCACCTAGGTAGTGTCACGACCCTAGTACCCTTCTTCCCATTAGATATAACTTAGCAATATTCTCGTAGCATAATTTAGTGTTAATCAATAGTTTTACAAAAATAGTTATAATTTGAAAACCCAAAAATATTTGAAGTGACATTAGGAGTACAAACACATCTCTAGGATAACAGACAATTCAACTCCACTACTAGCTCCCTGAGGAATTCGATCCCGACCTTTATATCGGGTAAAAGCTATTGTGACCTGCTCTTCCTACCTTAGTGTAGCGTCGTGTTGGCAGTGATCAGTGCCCGGCACCAAGTCAATACCAAAATCAATATCCCTGTCCGGTGGCATGCCCAATCAGGTCTGCAGGAAACACATCGGGAAAATTCCACACAACTGGAACAGAATCAATGCTAGGAGTCTCAGCTCCCACATCCCTCACAAACGCTAAATATGAAAGGCAACCCTTCCCAACCATACGTTGGGCCTTCAAGAAAGATATCACTCTACTAAGAACATAATCAATCACATCTTGCCACTCAATCTGTGGTACACCTAGTATGGTCAATATGACTGTCTTAGCATGACAGTCTAGAATAGCACGACACGGAGATAGCCAATCCATTCCCAAAATGACATCAAAATCCACCATACACAATAATAAAAGGTCCACATGGTTCTGCACACCCCCAATAGTCACCACACACCACCAGTACACACAGTACACAGCAACAGTATCACCCACTGGGGTAGATACATGAACAGGTAAAGAAGGAAACTCTCGGGGCGTACCCAAATAATGAGCAAAATATGAGGACACATAAGAATAGGTGGAACCGGGATCAAATAATACAGAGGCATCTCTGTGGCAGACTGAAACAATACCTGTAATGACAGCATCTGAAGCAATAACATCTGTCATGCCTGGAATAGCATAAAAACGAGACTGGACACCACCTGATCGACCTCCTCCTCTGGGGCAACCCCTGGCTGCCTGACCCCTACCCCTAGATGGCTGGGCGGGTGGTGAAGTAACTGGAGCAGAAGTCGAGGGCTGACCCCTCTACTGAAGCTGACCAACATGAAGTCGAGAGCACTGCCTCCTTATATGTCCAAACTCTCCGCACTTATAACAACTACCCGGTGTTGGAGATGGGGAGTGAAGGGAACCCCTGGCACCGGAATGACCAGTAAAAGGACCTGGCATGGAAGAACCCTGGACTGATGGGGAACGTGGCGAGCCCTGGGCTGGTAGGGCACTAAGTGATGACTGGCCCCGCTGAGATCCATGATGACCATGACCCGAAGATGCCCCGCGATACTATGGACGGGCCGACTGAGCAGGCCTAAAAGAACGATCTCTACCATGCTGGAACTAGCCCCTCGAAGAGCACCACTGTAACTGCCAGACCCTCGAGGCCTCTTGGCCTCCCTCTCCTCTCAATCCTGACGGTGAACCGTCTCAATCTCGCGAGTGATATCAACCACCTCCTCGAACGTAGCACCCAACACCCTCTCTCGGGTCATAGAATACGGAGATGATAGTTAAGGCCATCAACAAATCTCCTGATCCTCTCACGATCTGTCGGAACCATCCAATCGGCGTGACAAGCCAACTTAGAAAACCTCAACTCATACTGTGACACAGTCATATCCCCCTATCTCAACCACTCAAACTGTCTACGCAGCTCCTTTATATAAGACTGTGGTACACACTTCTCTAAGAAGAAAGTGGAGAACAACTGCCAAGTGAGGGGCGCTGCTCTCACAGTCCTACGCCTCTCATACGCCTCCCACCAAGTGAAGGCAACCCTAGTAACCTGAAAGGTGGTAAATGTCACACCACTAGACTCAAGAATCCCTGTTGTACGAAGCATCCGCTCACACTTATCTAGAAAACCCTAGGCATCCTCGCCCTTAGCACCACTGAATGACGGAGGCTGGAGTCTACCAAACCTCTTAAGATGACACTGCTCATCATCCGGCATAACCGGCACAACGAACTCCTGAGCTGGTGCAACCTACTGGGCTGGAGGTCCCCCCCGGTGTCTATAGTCCCTGCACTACCTGTGCAGGTGTGTGAGCAACGGGGGTCTGATTGCCTCCCCCGGCCTGTGAAGTAGCTGCCGCTGTTATGGTGGCTGAAACTGCCTGAGCCAAGCCAGTGCAAACTGTCAAGATTTGGGCCAAGGCCTCTTGTAGACCCGGGATCATGATGGGCACAGCTGGTACCTGAAATGGTGCTGCTGGAGCTTGATCCGGAGCTGGGGCAGCTGGTGGATCAACAGGTGCTGCCCTCGCTGCTCTGCCTCTGCCACGACCACGACCGCGTCCACGGCCTCTGGTGGCCTCAGTGGGTAGCATTGGTGGTCGTCCACCTCGTCCGGTAGCTCACGTCCTCACCATCTATGAGAGAATAGAATAACAGGAGTTTAGTTCCCGGATCAACAAGGTCGCACGACAAGAATTCCAAGAATATGAAATTTTTCCTAAAAAGGTTCTGCAGCCTCTCGAGGATAAATACAGACGTCTCCGTACCGATCCGCGAGACTCTACTAACCTCGCTTATGACTCGTGAGACCTATGTAACCTAGGCTCTGATACCAACTTGTCACGACCCAATTCCCGAACCCCGTCGTGATGGCGCCTCTCATGAAGACAAGGTCATCCAGACCAAAACAGAACACCTCTTTTAAACAGTTAAATATCATAAATAGTTCTAAAGCATGATATAATATCCCTAATTTGCGGGATTAATGATAACAACAGTAAAAGCCATCCTGACACAGCCCAAACCGGGGTGTCACAAGTCATGAGCAACTAAGAGAAATCCTGATACAGTATACTAATCACTAAACCCGAGACAATAGTTCTAAGAACATGAAAATGATAAGATAAGGGAAGCACGGGGGCTGTGGATGCTAACAGCTACCTCGTAGTCTCCGAAAACACTGCCTGGACTAGGAGGATCAGCACTCAGGAGCGGACTCCGCGATGCCTGAATCTGCACACACGGTGCAGGGAGTAATATGAGTACTCCGACCCAGTGAGTATAATCATAAATAATGGCTGAAAGCAAGAAAACACGTAAAGGTACAAGCAGTTTTATATCAAGCAGTAAAATCACTTAAAGCAGTAGATCAGTGAAGAAGTCAAATGGAATCCCTTTAAACAAAGTAAAATAGGTAATTTAGCAGGTAATTAACAAGTAGAAATCTACCTTTTGGGCACAATATCAATCACTCAGAACAGTATCAGCTCCTCGGGCTCACTCTCATCACTTAGTGCTCATTCTCATCTCTCGACCCATATATCTCTCATAATAACAGAAATCAGAATATCTACTGTGGTGTGCAGCCCGATCCGTACATTGCTACAACGTGCAGTCGATCCATATAGATAGTCGACTATGCTCACTGGGGATGTGCAGACTCCGGAGGGGCTCCTACAGCCCAAGCGCTATATTGCTGCGGCGTGCAGCCCGATCCATAACATATATAATATCCTCACCATTTGTTTCTCAACCCCTCTCAGTCATTAACCTCACAGTCTCTCGGGTACAATAATAGATGATAGGGATCTCAGCCTACAAATTCCTCTCATTTAGGAATAGTATGATAAAACCGACTCAAATCCTTTAAAACAGATAGAAACATGACCGAGGATATGATTTTTAACAAGTATAGTGAGAAAAATCAGTCAAAATCCCCAAAGGGTTCAAATAGCTGGCACGAAGCCCAAATATGGTAATTAGCCCAAATCATAATGATAACAAATAAGTTTCAGTCAAATACGCGGTAAAATCATCAGTCGGGACGGACCAAGTCTCAATCCCCAGTAGTAAAAGACCCCACCCTCATCATCCAGCGCGTGTCTCACCTCAATATAGCACTACGATGTGCAATTCGGGGTTTCATACCCTCAGGATATCATTTACACTCATTACTCGCCTCGAACCGGCTACAACTCTAGCTCGCGACACCTTTCCCCCTCGAATCGTCCTCCACGCACGTCAAATCTATCCAAAATCAGAACGAATACATCACAATATACTAAGGGAACAAAGCCCAAGCAAAAACAATCGAAAAATATCAAAAATCCCGAAATTAGCAAAACCCAAGCCCCGGGCCCACTTCTCGAAACTCAGAAATTTTTACATCAACGGGTTCCTTATCCTCCCACGAGTTCATATATATCAAAAGTTCTCAAACCCAACCTCAAATTGTCCTTCAAATCTCAATTTAAAAGTTCAAAATTCCAAGCCCTAGCTCTTCCATTTTTAGCTTAGGTTCCATGAATTTCTAGGTTAATTTCACAATAGAATCACGTTTTAGGTTCATAAATCTTACCTCCAATCACTTCTCTTTGAATCCCTCTTTAATCACCTTCAAAAAGCTCCCAAAATGCTCAGCTATGGAGGAAAAATGGCTCAAAATCGCGGATGAAATAACTTATAAACTTTCTGCCCAGTTCTGACTTTCCTTCTTCGCGAACGCGGTCAAACTCTCGCGTTCGCGATGCACAACTTATCTTGACCACATTTTCCTTCTACGCGATCGCGACATAGGACTCGTGAATGTGATGCTATGCCTAGGCGATCCTTCGCGAACGTGACATCACACCTGTGAATGCGAAGCACAATTTCACTTCTAATCCCCTAACTCGAATCCTTCTATGCGAACGCGACAGTACCCCTCGCGAACGCAATGCACCAAGCTCACTCCCCTTCGCGAACGCGTGGCCTGCCTCGCGAACGTGAAGGCCAATTTCACACCTTCCTCTGCTTACTCTTCGCGAACGCGAGGACCCTTATGAGAACGCGAAGAGATAAATTGTTGCAACTGCTGAGATCAATTTTTTTGCAACTTTCGAAACCCAAAAGTGGTCTGATTGACCACCCGAGGCCCCCGGGATCTCAACCAAAAGCACCAACACATCCTAAAACCACATTCAAACTTGCTCCAATCATCAAAACACCTCAAACAATATCAAATTACCCAAACTAATCGAATTCAAGCCTAAGTTTTTTAAAAAACTTCCGAAATACGCTTTTGATCATAAACGCAACCAAACCACGTCCGAATGACCTGAAATTTTGCACAAACATCAAAAATGACATAACAAAGCTACATCAACTCTCGGAATTTCATTCCGACCCTCGGATCAAAATCTCACCTACCAACCGGAAATCGCCAAAATACTAACTCCGCCAATTCAAGCCTAATTCTACCCCGGACCTCCAAAACCAATTCCGATCACACTCCTAAGTCATAAACCACCTCCCGAAGCTAACCGAACCATCGGAACTCACATCCGAGCTCTCTAACACATAAGTCAACATCGGGTTGACTTTTCCAACTTAAACCTTCTTAAAAGAGACTAAGTGTCTCATTTCTTACCAAATCTACCCCGAACGCAAACTAATCAACTCGATCACATAAAACGCGGATAACAAAGCATAAAGAAGCAGAAACGGGGTAAACGGAGCGGTAACTCATGAGACGACTGGTCGGGTCGTCACACAACACCTAATCCTTCAAGCTAAGGTTAGACCAAACACTTACCTCGATGCCACGAACACAACTCAAGTTCAATTTACCCCTTGATTCCACCGCCAATTCGCTCATATCTAGTCATAATTTACTTAATTACATCAATAAATGCTAAATGAATCAACCCCAATGCATGAAAATGAGTTTTCCAAAGCTTTACCCAAAAAGTCAAATCGCCCCCGGGCCCACGTGGTCAAAACCCGAGGTTCGGACCAAAATTCGATTACCCATTCCCCCACGAACTTAAATATATAATTTGTTTTAAAATCGAACCTCTAATTGAGGTCCAAATCCCTAATTCTTGAAAAATCTAGGTTCTACCCAAAACACCCAATTTTCCCTATGAAAATCTTTGATTTGAAATTGAAATCCTGTTAAAAGATGTTAAGGAGTGAAAAAAAATAAGTTAGAAATCACTTACCAACGTTTTGGATAAGAAAGGTTGTTTGAAAAATCGTCTCTTATGTTTTGGGGGTTTTTGAAAAGTGCAAAATAACTGAAAATCTCGTCATATTATACCCCTCTCAGACCCCCTGTGCGGACCGTACAAAATGGACTGCGACCGCACAGGTCTTCGTGAGGTACTGCGGTCTAGTGCCCAGTGTGGACCACATGAAATGGACTGCGGCCGCACAGGACTCCACCGCGGACCGCAAGAAATCGAGCGCGGCTGCGAAGGCTTGGCCTTGCTCACCGCGGACCGCACAAATCCCACCGCGGTCACGGAGTCCCCACCGCGGCCGCGAAGCTTCCACCGCGGACCGTGAGACCTTGCATCAGAGACCTGCAACTTCTCTGAATTTTCAACTTTTCCCTAAGTGTAAAAACATCCTGAAACTCACCCGAGCCCTCGGGGCTCCAAACCAAATGTGCATACTAACTCAAAAACATCATATGGACCTACTCATGTAATCAAATCATCAAAATAACATCATGAACATCAAATTAAGTCTCGAGATCAATGAAATTTTCTCCAAAACTTCTTTAAACATAAATTTTGCAATTTAAGTCCGAATCACGTCATATGACATCCGTTTTTCACTAAATTTCACAAAAATATCTTAAATCATATATATGACCTGTACCGGGCGCCGAAACCAAAATACGGGCCCGATACCATCATGTTCCAATCAAATTTCATTTCAAATTTCCTTAAACAGTTTCCGAAAATAATTTCCTTTAAAAATTCATTTCTGGGGCTTGGGACCTCGTTATTCGATTCCGAGCATACGCCCAAGTCCCATATTTTCCTATGGACCCTCTACGACCGTCAGATCACGTGTCCTGGTCCGTTTACCCAAAACGTTGACCGAAGTCAAATTTATTCATTTTACAGTCAAAACTTATCATTTTTGACAAATTATCATATTTAAGCTTTCCGACTACGTGCTCGGACTGCGCACACAAATCGAGGTGACTCTAAATGAGGGTTTCAAGGCCTCAGAACGCGAAAGTTTTATTTTAAAACAAGTAATGACCCAAAAGGTCATCACATTATACAAATTAAGGGTTGTTAGCGGACATGATTGTTACAAGGATTTATTTGAGAAAATGCATAAGTACCCCCTGACCTATACCCCGTATTTTCAACTACACACTTTTTCTTTGCGGGAATCTTATTATCCCTCTGAACTTATTTTAAATGGAATTATTTGCACCCTTAATGCTGACGTAGCAGAGTGTGTATATTTCACTCTCCCAAAGGAGAGTGAGAAACAAGAAAAAATGATTTTCAGATTATTTTTTATTCTTTTTTACCATTTTTCTTACTTTTTTCGTTTCTTCTCTAATTCTGGCAGATATTCATTCACCGGTAATTTTGTCTAACCGTTTTTCTTCCATTTTTTCTTTTCACACACAAATTAAACTCTCAAAAAGATCTATTCATAAGAAAATCAAAATACACTCAGATTTGGGGGAAAAAATTCATCATCAGAAAACCTTCCCACGCCAGAAAAAAAATGATGTATTTAAATTTTAACTGGAAAACGTTTTCTCAGCTTATATTCGTTTTTATTTCTTTTGTTCTTCCTCCCACACATAAATTACACTTTCAAGAAAATTTATATATATAAAACAAAACACACTTAGATCGGGATAAAAATCTGTCGCCGGAAAAAAAGGTGTTTGTGAAATTCCGACGACCACTATTTTATGTCGTCGGTGACCAAAACAAAAAGAAAGAGAATGAAATAACCAAAAAATGAGAATAATAAGAAATAAGAAAAAAGGATAAGAAAAAAAAAAGAAAGAATAAAAAAAAAGTACTAAAAATACATGTGGGGCACGTATAGCTCACCATTTGCCAAGAGTTTGGTTGTCAGCGTTAAGGGTGCAAATAATTCCATTTAAAATAAATTTAGGGGGGGGGGGGTAATAGAATTCCAGCAAAAAAAAAGTGTGTAGTTGAAAATTCGGATATAGATCAGGGGATACATATGCATTTTTCATGTTTATTTTTGAATTTCACAATTATAGATATCGTCCATGAGTGAGTATTTTTACCATGCATAAATTCACTTTATAATTAGGAGAACAAATGTTAACAGTTAAAAATTAAAATGAGAATACGTATCACCTAATTATAGTTAAGTGATTAATGTATATACAAAAGTCATGAGTCTTATATTCATCAAGTGGGGTAAATATCGAATGTGAAATTGTATAATAATTCGACCTTTCACTAATAGTACTTTGTCTAAACTCATTTCATTTTTTTCCTTTCCATTCATGGTATCTCTCCTTTATTTAATCCATTTCATCCCTGATATTACCTTTCTTTTATGATTTTAAAAATTAAAATCAGTCAAAAGTCATAAGTTGGTCACTTCTAACTTATGATTTTACAACTTGTAAGTACTTTTGATTTGGCCAAATATTTCACGATTTTAAGCCTAATATCTTTTGTAATCTCCGAAATAGTCTTCATAAGACATCGCTTTTAATTATTTCTCTATTCTATTTTCGTTATTCGTAATAGTTACGTGAAAATACTCTAAAATAATATGTTATGTAAATAGTAGCTTTTAAGGACATTTCAATAATTTTAACAGAAAAGGTGCTTATTAGCATCTTTTTCCAAACACAATAACTATTTATTGGCGGCACTTATATCCAAATATATAATTATTTATTTATAAAATTAAATTTCTGATATTTTTTGGGATATGATGTTAATCAACTACTCTTAATTCGGTAACACAAACGAGATCTTAAGCTTTTTTTTTTTTTTTTGTACCAATCCCCTTGTTCTATGAGAAAAAAAAAAAAATAGCTTGACGGCAATTGACAAAAGAAAAGATTCCTATTATACTGAGAATTTCAACATTCACAAAATTCGAATACAGAAGCAAAAAAATACAATTACAGAAATAGACTTTTGCTAAGTGCAAAATTAGTACTCCCTCCGGTCCAAAATAAGTGATTTTTGTAAAAATTGCACGGGGCGCCCTATTTGGTAGACCTCATTTAACTTATACCCATTTTTTTTAAAACTTTTAACTTGTGCCCACTTTTTAAATAACTTCTTCTTCTTCTTCTTCTTCTTCTTCTTCTTCTTCTTCTTCTTCTTCTTTCTTCTGCTGCTATGGAACTTCAGTTCATAGGATGATTGCCATAAATATGCTTATCAAATTATTTAAAAATAAATTATAAATAATTACGTAAGTTAATAGACAATAATTTATGAATATTTCCATGTATGTAAGTTAGTAGACAATGATTATTCTGTTCTTTTCACGTTTATTGTTTCCAAAATTTCCATTTCTGTTCCACGTTTATTCTGTTCTTCAGTTCACGTTTAGACAATGAATATTTCCATTTAACTTTAGATACTGTTGGCAATCTGATTATTTATCTAGTATGTTAAAATAAGGTTGTATTGTGGTCCGGGCCCGGATCTAAACGGGTCGGGCCTAACGGTCCCGGGCTTTGGCGGGCCGGGCTTTGGTGGTCCCGGGCCAAACGTCCCTGGCCTAACGGTCCCAATGGGTGGAACCGGCCCATGTGGTCCTAAGCCCACATGGTCCCGGGCTAAATGGGGCGGGCCCACGGGCCTAAACGGGCTTTTTCGTTCCGGGCTATTTTTTTAAAAATTCTTTTATCTAAGGCAATTTCTTGTAAACTAAATATGTATATACTAATATAAATTGCTTATATATAGCTATATAAATATATATAGTATATATAGTATGTATATATAATTATATATTGCCTTATATAATATATAGCTTATATATATTATATATACTATATCTATAACTATAAGATTTATCTACAAATATATATAGTTTATAGGGATAATGCATAAAATCTTCCCCGACCTATGACCATATTACCAACTACACACATTTTCTTTTCGGGGGTCCTATTACCCCCCTGAACTTTTTTTAAGTAATATTATTTACCCCTTAAAAAGCAACAACCAGATGCGTGCAAGGTGGTGAAATACACGCGCCTAAAATGTGTATTTCTTACTTAAAAACTTGTTTTCACCGTTTTCTTCTTCTTCCTTATTTTCCTATTTGAGGCCTTCATTACCATATCCGGTCAAAAGGTAAAAACCTCATTTAATGTGTTTTATATAATACGTGTTTGATATTGTCAGATCTGGACGGAGAACGAAACTCTGACGAAGACCCTTGCTCCAACGAAACTCCAGTGAATGAAACCGTTTTGACTGTTCGTAGGTTCTTACTGAATCATGCTCGTTGCTCCCTCTAGTTGTAGCTCTGTTTCTATTATTAAACATATCTGCTTTTGATTTCTAGGTTGATTTTGTGTTGTATTGGATTTTTGCTCCGGCATTTCACCGTTGAAACGATGTCTCCCTTGTTCATACGAGAAGAGGTTTAGAAGCGAAAGAGACTAATTAATTTGATGCAATTAATTCTGTAATGTCCCATCAAAAGATGACACTTGTACTTGTTAATCAATTTTAAAATTATTTTTGTAACTTCCACTTGCCTTTAAGAGAGTGTGCACACTCTCTATGCCATGTCAGCACTTAAGGTGGTGTTTATTATACTTTAAAATAGTTCAGGGGAGTAATAGGACCCCCGAAAAGAAAAGGTGTGTAGTTGGTAATATGGTCATAGGTCGAGGAGGATTTTATGCATTATCCCTAATATATATATATATACTATATCAAATTTAAACACAAAATAAATTGCAAAGAAATATTCAAGGGAATGTCTTATAATTTTTATTATTACGACATTAACAAAAAATGGCAATATCTTTCTTAGTCTTCCTCCCCCAATGGAATGAGCACAACAAGGTACTAATACCACCATTAAAAGGAAAAAAATTAAGGAAGATATGCCAAAATACAAGTTACATATTAGTCTATGTATTATCTCTAACAAATCTCATAAATCCTTCAAGGTCCGGAGGAATTTCCGTTGGTGGTGGTGAAAAAAAGCTTGTTCATCACCACTTTCGGGCGAAGCAGCATCCTGCGCAAGTTCCGCTAGTATTTCTTCATAAGCTTCGTCTATCTCCGGTTGTGATTCTGCAAGTCCTAAATTTCTTCTTTCCGAACTGATCCAATCTCTGAAGAGTACTAATTTTTTCAAGCTCTCCCTCATAGACGCTCTATGATCACCGATTTGAAGTCTCGCTTGACTGAAAGTGCTTTCCGATGCCACTGTTAAAGCTTGAACACTTAAAATATCTCGAGTCATCCTTGAAAGAACCAGATAGTGTTTTTGTTTGTCCTTCCATCATTCCAAAGCATCGAAGGAGCCGTCAGGATTCTCTGATTCAAGTCCCTGCGACAAATAAACTTGAAGCTCATTTAATTGTGAACTATCACCAATATTATCACCTTAAGAACTCCTGAACTCCATCCAAGAACTAAGGGGTTTTAGGCCCGCGGTTCTTTTAGATGATTGCGAACTAGACGAAGTAGGAGTTGGAACATTTGGTCTAGCATGATCTAAGACAAGTTGATAAGCATTATAAATTGTTTGAGAATTTATTTTAGGAAAAATGCATAAGTACCCCCTAACCTATACCCGGATTCCCAACTACACACTTTTTCTTTGCGGAAATCCTATTATCCCCCTAAACTTATTTTAAATGGAATCATTTGCACCCTTAACGCTGATGTGGCAGAGTGTGTGTATTTCACTCTCCCAAAGGAGAGTGAGAAGCAAAAAAGAATGATTTTCAGATTCTTTTTTATTCTTTTTTACCATTTTTCTTACTTTTTTTCCTTTTCCTTTTTCTTTGTCTTTTTTCTTTTACTTTTTTTTCGTTTTTTCTCTAATTCTGGCGGATATTCATTCACCGGCGACTTTGTCTAACTTTTTTTCTTCCATTTTTTCTTTTCACACACAAATTAAACTCTCAAAAAGTTCTATTCATAAGCAAAGCAAAATACAATCAGATTTGGGGGAAAAATTCATCATCAGAAAACCTTCCCACGCCAGAAAAAAATGATGTATTTAAATTTTAATTGGAAAAAGTTTTCTCAGCTTATATTCGTTTTTATTTCCTTTTCTCTTCCTCTCACCCATAAATTACACTTTCAAGAAAAATTTATATATATATATATATATATATATATATATATATATATATATATATATATATATATATATATATAAAATAAAACACACTTAGATCGGGATAAAATCTGTCGCCAGAAAAAACATTCGCCGAAAAAATGGTGTTTATGAAATTCCGACGACCACCATTTTATGCCACCGGTGACCAAAACAAAAAGAAAGAGAATGAAATAACCAAAAAATGAGAATAATAAGAAATAAGAAAAAAGGATAAGAAAAATAAGAAAGAATAAAAAAAAGTACTAAAATACATGTGGGGGCGCGTGTAGCTCACCACTTGCCAAGAGTTTTGTTGTCTAATTTTAGAGTGCAAATAATTCCATTTAAAAAAAGGGAGTAATAGGATTCCCGCAAAGAAAAAGTGTGCAGTTGGAAATTGGAGTATAGGTTAGGGGATACTTATGCATTTTTCCTTTATTTTAATTGAGGCTTTTGCATTTCCAAGTCTAGCAAATTCCTTAGCTGAAAGTGATAAAGCGTTATAAATTTTTAAATACCAAAAGTGAGGACCTCCTAATTTCATTGTAGGATTTAATACTGCAGCAACACCAAAAATAAGGGGGATAGGGAAAAAATATTTTTTAAACTTTGCTTTCATAGAATCAATAGCAAGTTGATAAATTACCCCACCCTCTGAAAATTGAGTAAACAAATCTGCAAGTGCTGCAATATAAACTAAACAGTTAGAAATAGTAGGATAATATTGGCCAGATAATTCATTTGTAACAACATGAAATTGTTCTAAAAATTCTACAAGCATTTTAACATTAGTCCAATCTTGATTTGTAAGGTGCTCATCATCATCATCATCACCATCACCTACACGAGCATTATACGTTGCGCTTATTAGGTTCCTATATTCATATGCAACAACTAAACTTTCATACATGTAATTCCATCTAGTCGGACAAGGTTTAGGAACCTTTCTTTCTCTAAGGCCAAATTCATCACATTTTTTAAAATAGTCTCTAAGTCTACTTCTACGATTTGAATAAAAAAGCCAATTAAGAGTCATTTTAACCTTTTCAATTTCTACATTTAAAACTTTCATATCATCACCGACGATTAAATGATAAATATGACAAATACATCTAACATGAAAAATATTACTAAATGCAGAATTTAGTATAGTTGCAAGCAAGCCTATAGCGTTAGTGTTACTTGAAGCATTATCCATTGAAACCGACATAATTTTATCTCTAATGCGAAAATATCTAAAAATATCTGCAATTGTGTTAGCAATTAACTTACCTGTGTGGCGTGAATTAATTATTCTATAAGCAATAATGAGCTTTTGCATTATCCAGTCCTCATCTATCCAATGACTTGTAACAGTTAGATAATCACAGTCACTACCACTTCTACCAATATCAGTAGTAATAGCAATGCGACAATCTATATGAGTAAATAAATAGCGCAAATATTGTTCATATTCATGTTTATATTTATAAATATCGCTCTTTATGGTTGTGCGAGGTCATCCTTTATAAGTAGGATTAAAAACTCTTCTAATATAGTGCACAAAATAAGAGTTAGAAGGAAAACTATAGGGTAAACACATAACAGTAACCATTTTTGCCAATTCTTCACGATCTTTATTTGGATCATAATATAAAATGCCATCGGTAATAGTGTTAATTCCCGGTTGAACTAGATTTGACCCTGTACTAGGGTTAACCGTATTATCTACACTTGTCCCCTCTTGCGCAACTTTCATTTGTAAATATCTAGCTTTATCTCTAGGGTGTGTCTTTATGTGTCTAGTCAAACTACCTGTACCGCTACAGTTTCCAGTAAATTTATGAGCCATCAAAGACCCACAAGTTTTATACTTAGCCTTATTTTGTTCTCTTAGTTGAGTAAAAAAGTGCCAAACAAGAGATGTTTCGGGCCGTTTAGAAGGTTGTCTATTAAAAGTAGGGGTTACTACGGGAGGGTCAGGTGGGGCATCAATTGGGTTATTAACAGGACTAGTAGGTGTATCATCTAAATCCGATTTTGTTTCATCTAAATCATCATTTTCCTTTACATTTTCAAAGATAGTTTGATTAGGATAAAGAGCATTCATAACTTCTTCATTTAATTGTTGACCTGGTGCAACATCATGGCAAAATTGACTATCAAAAAATTAAAAACAAGGGTTATCACTATCAAGAATAATAAGTGAAGGAGGAGGGGTAGGTCGGGGAGCCGGGGGAAGAGTAGTAGCTTGGCGACTAAATTCACCAATTTTAGATTTTTCCTTACCCTTACCACCAAATATTTTTTTCAAAGAAAAGTCCATATTAATTATAATTATACTAAATAAAACAAACAAAACTATAATATTAAAACTTAAGAGTTGGAACGAGTTTACCGAATTGACGAACAACTTCTTGAAAATTGAATATTGTTGAAGGCTTGAATACTTCAATTCACTAACTTCATAATTTTTCACGAAATTGCAATAATAAAGTAAGCAATTATAGAAGAAAATTAGAGAGAAATTGATGAATTTGTGAGTAAAAATGAAAGAATGAGGGGGTATTTATGGTTGAGAATAGGGAAAAAGTGTAATTATAAGAAGTTTGGGGTTAAAACAAAGTTTGGGGACCAAATGGCTATTTTTTAAACTTCCCAACGGCTGAAATTAAGGGCCAACGGCTACTTTTTTAATTTCTAGCTGTTGGTCTTTTTTTAAAAAAAAATTTAAAAATTACCGTTAGGCCCGGTTGAACCGGCCCAGGCCCGCCTGCCGATCCCTGGCTAAACGGTCCCAGGCTCGCGGTCTATTTGTGTAGGACCGGTCCACAGTGGGCCTCAAAGACCGTTTGAGACCGGCCCGTTTGAACTGGACCGTTTGGCCCATTAGGCCCGTGGTCTTGCGGGCCCGGGCTGGGCCCACAATACAGCCCTATGTTAGAAAGCTTTTTCAAAAACTTCAGCTCATATAGTGCTGAAGTTTTTACAAATGAACTAAATAACTTCAGCTCTAGAGCTGAACTTCGACAGTTACAAAACAAAAACTTCAGCTCTAGAGCTGAAGTTCGCTAGTTACAAAAACAAAAACTTCAGCTCTAGAGCTGAAGTTCGCGAGTTACAAAACAAAAACTTCAGCTCAGCTCTAGAGCTGAAGTTCGCCAGTTACAAAACAAAAACTTCAGCTCTAGAGCAGAAGTTCGCCAGTTACAAAAACAAAAATTTCAGCAATTACAAACAAAAACTCAGCAAATAGAGAATAAAACTTCAGCTACTATGCTTAAGTTCAGCAATTACAAACAAAAACTTCAGCACACTTGGTTCAGCACACTTGCTACTTCAGGCCCGTCTACTAGAATGCTGAAGTTTTGCGTGATTGTCTTTGCTACTTCAGCCCCGTATGCTGAAGTTATGTGAAAAAGCGGGTACGCTTGCAATTTTTTTGCAAAACGGGCACAAGTTAAAACGTGACACAAAAAACGGGTATAGATGCAAATGCCCCGTGATTTTTTAGCTATTTTCACACAGATTAAGAAATTCATCTTTTAATATTAATTAGCAATGAAATTGACCATATTAACCTTTACTATCTCATCACATAAACACTCCTAATACATACTCCAACACAATTTACTCCAAGGGCAATGTAGGAAAAAAATAATTAATCCGATCTTGAAATTTAGAAAAATTACTTATTTTAGACTATAAAATAATGGCCAAAAAATCACTTATTTGGGACCAAAGGGAGTAACTGACATGATAATTAGACAGCCATTCATTGTACCTTACCATTGATTCTTGCACCAAAAAAAAAAAAACCTTACCGTTGATTCATATCACATTGATAATTACTAGTGACGAGCTATCTAACTTTAATAAGTGCAACTTTTTGCAGACAAATTAGTTATATAAGTCATTACTTTCCAAGTAAATTTGGCCATATGATCCTAGCTAGGTTAAATATATTCCAAGTTATCTTTTTTGGCGTTCGTTATCCGTATTGAGTCGAAAAATTTCGCGTTATAATGCAACCCCCAGACCTTTAAAAAGAATTTTAAAATATCTATCACTTATTTGCGGTTTAAATATAATTTTAGTCTAAAGTAATGAACGCATGCCACCTCAAGTCAAATTGGATTGGTGCACTGTACTCTCGGCATATACAACTTAAATATTAATTAGACTGATGGCTCTTAATCTTCTTGCTATGATATAAACGTGGTGGAAAACATCACGATTCATAAATGTTGTGCTACTGTCCTGTCCCAAAAATAAATACTACGAAGTACTACTCATACTAGTACTAACATAGCCCTACCTGTAGATTAATTGATATTAGAATGGGCATACCCCTACCTGTAGATTAATAACCAAAATGAGAAAACATATGACAGAGGAATAGTTATAATGAATCATAAGACCGATCCTTGAATTTCTGTTGTTTGGTGTTTTTTGTGACAATTGTTATATCCACGCACAAAATTTTAGGTTCCAACTTCCTTCCCCATTTTGTCTGAAGTTTATCAATATTAGACACCAGTCAAATAATTTTAAAAAATTAGACACATCTTAATACTAAATTAAAATTTGAATATTGGGTGAAATTTTCACAAAATAATTAGGTCGAATTGCCAGATTTTGAGCCGTTAACAAAAGTTTAGCCACTTTTATTGTTATGTGAATTCAGTTGAAATATAACGATTCGGCCGATCGTTTTGAGAATTTAAATATCGTTCAGCGGCATAGGTCTTGAGCAGCTTCGTATTTTGTTTTATGACTTACGTGCGTGATCGAGTTTAGTTACCAGGTGATTCGGAGTCAACTTGGAAGAACGATTCTAGTTTTGGAAGCTTAAGCGGTAAGAGTTAACCGAAATTTGATTTTTATGTAAACCACTCCGGAATAGGTTTTGAATGATTTCAACAGTTTCGTATGGTGATTTTGGACTTAGGCGTGCGTCCGGATTTGGATTTGGAGGTCCGTTGTGATGACCCAAAAGGTCATCACTCGTTTTGAGAATAAATTTTGTGTTTCGAGGATTTAGAAACCTCCTTTTGTCTCACCTCGAATTGTGTGCGCAGTCCAGACACGTTTCTTGAAAGCTCTTATGTGAAATCTAAGTAAAATAAGGAAATTGGCCTTTAAAATTAATTAAAGTTGACCTTAATCAACATTCTTGGTAAACGGACTCAAACCTGTGATCCGACAGTCTCGTAGGGTCCGTAATAAAATATGGGACTTGGGCGTATGCTCGGAATCGAATTCCGAGGTCCCAAGCCCGAGAATTTTTTTTTAAAGAAAATTGTTTGCTAGAAAATATAAAGGCTTTTAGAAGTAAATTGATATAATTTTTTGATGGTACCGGGCCCGTATCTTGGTCCTGAAGTCCGGTACTAGTTTAAAATAATAATTAAGTTTAATCTGTGAAATTCAGTAAAGATCGGAATTGATTTGGTATAAATTGGGCGTATAGTTGAGAAAATAGAAGTTTTGATGTTCTTGAGTGATTTCATGAACTTGAGGTTTAATTCATAGTTGTTGATGTTATTTTGAGAATTTGATCGCACGAGCAAGTCCGTATGATATTTTTGGACTTGCGTACATGTTTGGTTTGGAGCCCCGAGGGCTCAGGTGAGTTTTGGATAGGCCACGAAGTGAATTTAGACTTAGAAAATAACTGTTGCAGGTTCAGAGAAGTTGCAGGTCTCTGAAATGAGCTTCGCGGTCCGCGATGAATCTTCGCGACCGCGGTGGGGTCTTCACGACCACGGTGGGGTTTTTGCGGTCAGCGGTAAGCAAGGCCATATCTTCGCGGCCGTGCTCGATATTTCGCGGTCCGCGGTAGAGCTCCGCGGCCGTGGTCATTTTTATGCGGTCAGCGGTGAGGATATGAGAGGGGTATATATAAACGAGACTTTTCAGCCATTTTTCACTTTTCAAAACCCTAAAACATAAGAGGTGATTTTCAAAACACTTTTTCTTCCCCAAAACACAAGTAAGTGATTTTAACTCATTTCTTTCACTCCTTAACTTCTTTTTACAAGATTTCATCCTAGAATATAGGGTTTTCATGGTGGAATTGGAAATTTTGGGTAGAACCTAAATATCGAAATTGGGGATTTAGACCTCAAATTGAGGTCGGATTCCAAAACCAATTGTATATCTGGGCTCGGGAGTGAATGGATAATCGGGTTTTGATCCGAATTTCGGGTTTGAATCAAGCGGGCCTGGGGTCAATTTTTGACTTTTTGGGGAAAACAAGGGGAAATCTATTTTCATGCATTGGAATTGGTTTATTTAGCAATTATTAACATTATTAAGTAAATTGTGGCTAGATACAAGCGGGTTGGTGGTGGAATCAAGAGGTAAAGCGGTAGTTGAGGCTTGATTGTGTTCGTGGCATTGATGTAAGTGTTTGGTCTAACCTTAGCTTGAGGGAATAGGAGTTGTGGTATTATTTGCTATGTGTTAATTGTTGAGTACGACGTATAGGTGTGGTGACGAGTATCTATATGTCGGTGTCAAGCATGCTTGTGAGTCTTATACTATGATTGTTGTGACTCCGTTATGTATTGTCCATGCTTAACATGATGACTTCTAATGTTGAACAAGGCTCATGGAAGTATTCTTGGTAATTGAACATTTGAGAGCATCAGTTCAAGTTGAGAATTGAATTGTGAAGTAATTGTGAAAAAGAGAAGAGGTTTATGATATTGCTTCCCTTGCGATGATATTATTGCTCGTGATATTGTTTCCCTTGTAGGGATGTTGTTGGTCATGATATTGTTTCCCGTGCTGGGATATTATTATAATACTATTGTTCCCTTGCCGAGATTCTATTGTGATTTTATTGATTCCCTTGCCCGTATTGCTTTGTGATTGTTGCTTGGATAAGGAAGAGTGTAAAAGCATGAAGGGTGATGCCGTGCGTGATATTTGTGAGTGACTGTTAATGCATGAAGGGTGATGCCATGTCGATATTGTAAATGTAAAAACACGAAGGGTGATGTCGTGCCATGATATGGGTGATAATGCATGAAGGATAATGTCGTGCCATGATTATGTGAGGTAAAAGCACAAAGGGTGATGCCGTACCGAATATATTGATTCTTATGGTGAGAACAAGAGTAAAAGCACGAAGGGTGATGCTGTGCACCTGTTATTGTTTCTCCTTATTCTTGCTTATAGTTGAATTTTGGTGTTCCGTATGCTTCTTTACTGAATTTCTGTTTGTACATGATATTCCCCCGAGCATGTTTCCCCTTCCCATATTTAACTGCTAGTTTATGTCGTTTTTATTTGAGGTATATGATATAAATGCACAGGTTTGTTTGGTAGTTTTGTCCTAGCCTCGTCACTACTTCGCCGAGGTTAGGCTCGACACTTACCAGCACATCGGGTTGGTTGTGTTGATACTACACTCTGCACTATGTGCAGATCCCGGTGTTGGAGCATTTGGACCACAGAGAGGTTGCTGCCCTCAGTCCAGCGGAGACCCGAGGTAGACTTGCAGACGTCCGCAGGTCTTGGCGTCCCCTTCTATATTTTCCATACTGTTTTTATGTACTTCAGAGATAGATTTGTATCTATCTTTCACGACCACTGTTTGTAGTATTCGTAGACAGTCTGTGACTTTGTGACACCAATTCTGGGTAGAGTTGTATTGTTGGATTTCTCTTGCACTAGTATTTGGTTAAACTATTAGATTTCGTCTTCAGCATTTCTATTTATTATGGTTATTCCGTTGTTGATCACATGTTAATTCGTAACCGTTAAAAAGTTAAGGAAAAAGGGTAATAAATCTAAAATACTCGACTTGCCTAGCTTTCATGAGTAGGCATCATCACGACTCCCGAGGGTGAAAAATTCGGGTCGTGACATCCGTAGGGTAATTTGAAGCATTTTGGCGAAAGTTGAAAAAATTGAAGTTTGGAAGGTGGAGAGGTTTGACCAAGAGTTGAATTTTGTGATATCGGGGTCCGAATGCGATTCTGAGAGTTGGAACAACTCTGTTATGTCATTTGAGACTTGCCTGCAAAATTTGACGTCATTCCGGGTTGGTTTGAAAGGTTTCGCAGCGAGTTTTAGAAGTTGGAAGATTTGAAAGTTCATAAGTCCGATTCATCGTGTGATTCGTAGTTTTGACATTGTTTGATGTGATTTAAGGTCTCAAGCATATTTGCGTTATGTTTTGAGACTTATTGGTATGTTCAGACGTGGTCCCGAGGGGATCAAGTGAGTTTCGAGTAAGTTTAGGTTGTGTTGCGCTCGTTTTTTATATTTTGACTTCGTTTCTTCCTGAATAAATGGTACCAGATTAAGCAAATGAGCTCCAATATCTATTTTTATTGAAGCATTAGATCAGTATCGTAATTACGGAGCCATAACAAAAAAAAAGTCGAATTTGGACATCGTATGAGGAAGTTATGCTCATTTTAGTGTCGGAGAAGAGAGCTGGTACCAGTGCTTTGCAGATGCGAAGTTGGGTCCGCATCTACGACCCTGCAGGTACGAAAATTTGTCAACAAAAGCAGAAATTATAGCTGGAAATGCGTAGGTGCGGATTTTTTTTGTCACAAAAGCGAAAATCACTCAGTATAAAAAAATCAGACCATGTTATTTTGATATTTCGAGCATATCTTGAGTTCTAGAGCTCCGATTGAGGTGATTTTTGCGGCATTCTTCTCGTCTTTTCATCGGGGTCAGTATCTAACTATAACTTTTGTATTTTAGTATGATTACAAAGTTCATTTTTGAATTAATCCATATTTTGATGGGAGATTAGGGGTTTATATCTTTTAAAGAGAATAATTGGGTTTTGAAAATCGATTCAGAGTTGGAATTGGATGAAATTAGTATGGTTGGACTCGTAATTGAATGGATTTTTAGATTTTGTAAATTCTGTCGAGTTCCAAGGTGCGGGCCCGAGGGTCGACTTTAGGGTTGATTTTTTGTTTTTGATAAAGATTGAAGCTTTATTATCCAGAATAGTCTCTTATGAGTTTTATTTATGCTTTGAAGTTATTTTGGTTAGATTTGAGCCGTACCAAGGTTATTTCACTCGAGAATTTCATTTTAGAGTAGCGGTCTAGCTTCTTTGAGGTAAGTATCTTGCCTAACCTTGTGTGGGGGAACTACCCCTTAGGATTTGAGTCATGTATGCTAATTGTATCATGTAAAGTCCATGTACGCGAGGCGACGAGTACGTGCGCGGGATTATTTGTGGAAAATAAACACTTTAGGGCTCGTAGATCCTTATGTTCATTAGATATGAAGTTGTTTTATTATGTTAAGTTTTCCTATTTACTAGTTTCACCTCTACGTATTTTATTTGAAATTAATTGTTTCATATTTCACTCTTATTGCCTATTTGACTCTTGTGTGTCTTAACTAAAGTTGTTACCTCTTCGATTGTCATTCTATCCTTTCCTAACTCCTTATCTTTATTTGAAATTATTATAATCTCTTTTGTAATTGTTTATCCTTATTTGGAATTATCGACTGTGATAACTCCCTTGTTGTTGAATTACACTTATGTGGAGGTCATTGCTACACATTTCTCTTCCTTGTTGAGATATTGCTAGGTGTATCCTTATTTTCTGTTGTGTCTTTCCTTGTGAGTTCGTTTCTTCCGTTTCTTTGAGTTCTGGAATTTCTTAGTTCATTTATTTGTCATACTCTTGTGTTATTGTCATTGTTGATGGTGTACTTGTTGTTGTGGTGCACGAGGTTTTTGTCATGTAGTTGTTATTGTGATGCACGAGGTTTATGTCGTGCGGTTGTTATTGTGATGCACGAGGTTTCATGTTCCATTCTTATTGCCCATTTGCCTCTTGTGCGCCTTAATTGAAGTTGTTGCCTCTTCGATTGGCATGCTATCCTTTGCTAATTGCTTATCTTTATTTAAAATTATTATAATCTCTTCTGTAATTGTTTATCCTTATTTGGAATTATCGACTCGTGATAACTCCCTTGTTGTTGAATTGCACTTATGTGGAGGTCATTGCTACACATAACTCCCTTGTGATAACTCCCTTGTTGTTGTGATGCACGAGGTTTCTGTCGTGCGTTTGTTATTATGATGCACGAGGTTTCTATCGTGCGGATGTTATTGTGTTGCACGAGGTTTCTGCTGTGCTATTATTACTATTGATATTTGCACATGCGACGTGATAAGGCGGGCTATATATGTGGGTTGCTCATGTGGCGAGACAGGGTGGGAACATTATTATGCACGTGTTGCGAGACAAGACATGCATTTACTTTATTATTGTGCACGTAGCGAGACAAGGTGGGCTATGTTAGGGATTGATTTGTGATGACTTTTGATGGCCTGGAGGTATTCTTTTTATTGATATTTGTGTAGTGGTGCACTTACCTGTGTGAATTTTATCTTGCGGAAAATTGTGGAGAAATATTTTACGTGCTGTCCATTTTCCCTATACTTACTAGCTGACATGAACTATGATAGAATACTTACACAAGCATACACGTAGTTATCACTCCTATCGGTTAAGAGGATGGATCATGATATTGTTGAGTAATGATGCACACCCTTGTCTACTTGCTTTCTATGTGAGAGTGGCTCTATTGGCACGTGAGTCGTCAGTGCGGTTATAAATTTGTAATGAAGGAACAGGATGCCAAGTATTTAAGGTTCTGGAATTTAGACCCGTGACTTGTGGATATTCTGAGGTTTGGTACCTCGTGATGATTATTGGATAAAATTTGATGTGAAAGTGATTACTCTCATCCAGTTGCTACATGTTCTTCTTTTAAATTGTGATCGCCGGATTTAGTCTGTGTTCAGCTTACTTTACCGTGTTATTACTTATTGTGTTCCGCTGCTAGTTATTGTTTCTATTTCTTATTGCAAATACCATATTATCGTTGTCATTATGCATAGTTTTATAGAGATATCATACTCTGTTAGTTCTCCACTTAGACTTGTTTAGATTATCTAATCCAGTAGGTGTCTTGATTGTCCCTCGTACTATTTCACTGAGGTTAGTTTTGATACTTACTGGGTACCACTGTGGTATACTCATATTACGCTTCTGCACAATTTTTGTGCAGATCCAGGTATTTCGAAATTGGTTGATCGTTAGCTAGCTGTGTGGATTGTTGCTGTGGAGACTCAAGGTAAACCTGTTGCTGCGTTTGCAGGCTTCGGAGTCACCTTCTAGTTTTTGTATTGGACTATTTATCTTTATTTCGGAAGAGTTGTATTTAGAGGTTTTTTATCAAAAACTTTGTAGAACTTATGACTTGTACTACTGGTTTTGGGAGTGTAAAGTTGTATAGAGACTTCTAGTTTGAAATTTTTAGATGTTAGTTATATATTATTGTTATTTCAGTTAAATGTTAATCTTATCTAGTCCCTAAAATTAGGTATCATCACAGTACTCAACGGGAAAAAATTTGGGTCGTGACATGAAACCATCAAAAGTGCTCTATCTGTCGCTAACTGTGGAGCATGCTCGAGGGGCGTCAGATTCCAATTATTGACATACATTACCCTTTGAATAGCAGGCACTGAGAATGAAAGTGTAATTTATCTCAGTTGAAGTACTGAGCCTCCCGAAATCCAGAAACTCATATTGCCTGCTAGTATCAGGGGTTGTGCAGCGGCGGAGTTAGGGGCAGAAGGAGGTTCACCAAGAACTCTAAACCGTAATTTTATTTGAATGGGAATTTTATATATATATATATATATATATATATATATATAGTCAAATAATATCTTTATTATATAAATAATATATTAAATTTTCTTTACACAACTCAAATGTTCAGCTTAGTGGTTAATGGGATTTACTTTCTCTACGGTGTTAATATAGGTCTTTTGTTCGAGGACCACTAACTGAAAATATTAATATTAATATTAAAAAGTAATTCATCTACTATATATTTTTTCTTATTAGTGCTTTGTTATGTTTTGATTGAAAATTTGTATTTGAACATGAAGTATATCGTTTTATACTTTTAGTTGGGATCTTTTCTTTAATACTTATTTTTTCAATCTAATTTTTTGTTTAATGTAAGTATGATTTTTAATATTTTTTTTTGCTCTTTCTTCCTTTAAATGCCTTTTGCACTAGCATTTTATTTATATTTTTTATTTTGAAAAAAAAAAGAAAAAAATTATTTCAAAACAACGTACTACCGTATTAGTTTTGATCTGACATAACTGTTACTTTAATGTGACAATAGTTTAATTTATATTTTGATTTTAAAAAAATTATGAACTTGTTTGACGAAATTTTTTATCGTCCACTTCTTTAAAATTTTGAATCCTCCTTATCTAAAATCCTAGATGCGCCACTGCTTCAAGGTCCATTGAGAATGGGCATGTAATTTGAGCTAGAAACTCAGACATTGCCTGCTAGTGTGACACTCTTGTCTTTTCTAGTTTCTCAACATATTCATCTCTGACCTAACTAATCTGCAATCTTCAACTTTCACATTCTCCTAATTTCTTATTCTATCTAAAAAAACAATAAATTAAGAATATTTCAAGACGGTATCTTATGCTATCAAAATTTATAATCTAGTTGTATGAGTAAGAATTTCACACACAATATAAGTATGAGTTTGATTCTCCTATTCAGGGACGAAACTATAGCCAGCGAAGCATGATCAGTTAACATCATTCGTTGAAAATTTATATTATATAGATATAAAGTAAAATATTATTTTTCATACATCTTGAAAACTTGAACATACATAGCAAAACTTCTAGCTTCGCCAATACTGCAACTATTCATTCCTAAATTTCACAATTATAGATGTTGCCACACGAGAATAGATGGAGAGACAAAAAATAACATAGGATCAGAGAGGCGGAGCTAGGACTTGATGTTTATGGATTCGGAATTCTAGTCCTCTTAATTTACTGGGTTCTAAATTAATAATTTTGTACATATTCAATAAATTTCTCAAGACAACTATAGAATTTGGACCAAAGTTACTGGGTTCGATCGAAGCCGTAACTTAAAGGCTAGCTACTTCCCCGCATAGGATATGAAATCCTTGTTGATCCTTATCTCGTCTTGCTCAGCGAACCAACTTCAAACTGTGCATTATTTGGCTTTTATAATTAGCAGTTTAAATATTAACAGTTACTAATATTTAAAGTAACAGTTAATATAAATATTGGTTTCGTACATACCATGTGATATGTGATTTGATTGAAAATTTTCTTGTATGAAAACAACTGGGGGTAGTTGGCGAGGGGAATAATGAGTATTGTATTACATCTCATATTTATGGTAGTTACAAGTTGAAAGCTGATTTAAATCAATGAAATAAACATGTGTACAAGTATGTCTGAGTTAATTAAGGTTTCCAATAATATTGCTATATCTTTTACTTTTAACAGTTTGGTACTTATTAGTCTGACTAATTCAGATTAATCGGATTAATGATTTGTGCGCTGGTGCATAGAGTCTATTAAAGGAGGTGTTAAGGTCAGAGATTGGGCAACAATGGCGGATCTGTGTTAAGTTTTCAGAGAGAAAAATGAGAGAAGAACTTTGGGTAAAATTTTCTGTATTCCATAATAATCTTTTTGTGCCTCTAGAATGTTCCCTAGCCTATGTATATACAATGGGCCTGGTTTCTACTACAAAGAGCTATACCAAAAGAAAAACTACAGGGAAATAATTACAATGGGTCGTGGCCCAATACACTACTGGCCAATTACACATGTGGCCCAAATCAGCTACAAATGTATTCCAAATGTATCATATAACTCCAGCACCCCCCCCCCCAAGTTGGAGGGTGGGCACACACCCAACTTGCTAGACAATAGGCGATGCTGCAAACCTGTCAAGGACTTAGTTAAAATATCAGCCATTTGCGAAGAAGTAGGAACATGAGAGAGAGAAATAAGCCCATCAGCCAACTTGGTGCGGATGAAGTGACATTCGACTTCAATATGTTTAGTACGCTCATGAAAGACAGGATTTTTGGCTATATGAATGGCCGTTTGGCTGTCACACAAAAGTGGAACAGGAGTAGTAATAGGTATACCCAGATCAGTCAACAAACGAACACGCCAAGCTAACTCTGCAACCACCTTACTCATTGCCCGATATTCAGCTTCAGCGGAAGATAAAGATAAAATAGGCTGCCTTTTAGACTTCCAACTTATGAGGCTGCCCCCTAAATGAATGCAAAACCCAGAAACAGACCTTCTAGAAGTAGGGCAAGCAACCCAATCACTGTCACAGCTAGCCAACAAAGAGAAGTCAGAAGAGTTGTTAAGAAAAACCCCATGATCAAGTGTACCCTTCAAATATCACAAGACATGTAGAGCACCAGACATGTGTGTAATTCTAGGAGCCTGGAGGAACTGGCTAAGGTGCTGTACAGAGAATGATAAATCAGGCCTAGTGTGAGTCAAGTAATTCAACTTACCAACTAAATTTCTATATTTATCAGGTTCAGGCAACAAGTCCCCAACATCAGCATGTAGTTTAAGCGAAATGTTTAAAGGGGCAACAACTTCAGAAACATCAGAACAATTATTTTCAGCAAGCAAATCATGTATAAACTTCTTTTGATGCAAGATAATACCTGAGGAATGATGAAGAACCTCAATACCTAAAAAATAATGAAGGACTCCCAAATCTTTAATTGTGAATTGGGCATCCAAAAATGACTTGAGAGCTGAAATCTCAGACAAATCATCACCAGTGAGGATGATGTCATCCATATAAACAGCAAGAAAAATAGTAGAAGATGGAGACTTCTTAACAAATAATGAATAGTCATTCAATGAGGGAATATACCCTCTGGTGCAAAGAGCTTGTGATAACTTTGCATACCACTGTCGAGAAGCCTGTCTAAGACCATAAAGGAATTTCTGAAGCTTGCATACCAAGGGAGAAGAACTGGAAGTTGAAGGAACTGAAAGCCCTGGGGGAATTTTCATGTTGACCTCTTCATCTAGGTCACCATGTAGGAAGGCATTGTTGACATCTAATTGAAATAAAGGCCAGTTGTTCTTAAGTGCAACAACAATCAAGCATCTGACAGTGCACATCTTGACAACAGATGAGAAGGTTTCATAGTAATTAATCCCTTCTACCTGAGTGTCCCCTCTAACTACCAATCTGGCTTTAAACCTTTCCACACTACCACCTGCTCTATATTTAATTTTGTACACCCATTTACAACCTATGGATTTCTTGCCAAAAGGTAATTCAACAATATGCCAAGTCTTATTTGCCTCTAAGGCTTCAAACTCTTTGGCCATAGCTTCTTTCCAATCAGGGCTGGCAGCAGCCTGAGTGTAAGAATGAGGCTCTACTAGTGCATGTTATGTAGCAGAAAAGGAGGAAGGAGTAGAGGAGGAAAGGGAAGAGGGAAGTTGTACAACATAGTCCTTCAAGTGAGAGGGTATGTGGTGTGTTTTAGAATTTTTTCTAATCACAGGAGATGGATGAGGTTGAGGTTCTGATTCATGTATTGGGAAGGTGGGCTGAACATGATCATGTTCAGGTGGTGAAGAAATATCAGGAGCAGGAGCAGGATCAATTGAAAGTAAGGTGCTGGTGAATTGGAACTACGTGGATCAGAATGTGTATCAAAAGAGTACATGGGAAAGGATGTTGGAGTAGTAGAAGAAGAAGTAGAGTGTGTCAAGTGATAGGGGAATACAGATTCATGAAAAATGGCATCTGTGGAGTACAAAACTGACTTGGTATTTAAGTTGAAGAGTTTGTAACCCTTTTAGCATAGGGATACCCAATAAAGACACAAGGGGAAGCTCTTGGCTGAAACTTGTCCCTATTGCATTTAGGTACAGTAGCATAACATAGACAGCCGAAAGGTTTCAGGTGAGAGTAAGAAGGTGGACTACCATAAAGAAGTTCAAATGGTGTCTTGTTGTGTAAAACTGAAGAGAGAAACCTATTGATAAGGTAAGTTGCTGTTAAAACACAATCACCCCAAAATTTGGTATGAAGCTTGGATTGAAACAATAAGGCTATTGAAGTTTCAAGTAAATGCTTGTGTTTTCTTTCTACCACCCCATTCTGTTATGGGGTGTGAGGACAAGTTGTTTGATGGATTATTCCAGTGTCAGAAAAGAACTGAAGAGCTGAATTAGAAGATCCAAGCTCTAAGGAATTATCACTTCTGATGACTTTTACAGGAAGTTGAAATTGTGTTTTAACCATTGTTATAAATGCCTTAATTAAGCTAAAAGCATAGCTTTTGGAGTGTAGCAAATTTTTCCAGGTTGCCCTACTGTAATCATCAACTATGGTCAAAAAGTATCTTGCCCCAGAATATGATTGAGTGCGGTAGGGACCCCAAGTATCTACATGTAGAAGTTGAAACAGTGCAGTAGAATGAGTAGAGCTGTTTGGAAATGACATTCTAGGTTGTCTTGCTAAAGGGCAAATAGGACAAATAAAGGACTGCTTTGCTAATAAAGAAGAAAAAATAGAAGGTATATTTTTCATTTGTGCAAAAGGAACATGATTCAGTCTATGATGCCAAAGAACATCATTTTTATTTATATGCTGGTTACTGTTACAATTTGGTAATGAAACGGGATCATGAAGAGAATTCAGAACATCTACATGTGCATTCAAAGAGAAATCATGTACTTCAGCTATTGTATCAAAACTAGAAACAGATGAATCAGAAACAACAGGAGAAGGAATAGGTTGTTTAATACTGTCCATCACATTTTAGGAAGTAGATGTAGGGGAAGTAGGTTGGTTGAAGTAAAATTTATATAGTCCATGGTCCATTCTACCAAACTCCAGAAGCTTCTTCATAGAATGGGTCTGTAGAAGTATACAAGATTGGAATGTGAATAAAACATAACATCTGAACTGATCAATCAGTTTACTTACTGAAATCAAATTATAGTGGAAAGAAGGTATGTATATAACATGATGAAAGTAAAAGAAGGCAACAAAGTAAGAGATCCAGTACAAGTGACTTTCACTTTGTAACCATTAGGCAAAGAAACTAGATAAGGGATAGATAGAGGAGTAATATTGAAAAGAAGGTTCTTATTTGAAGTCATATGGTCAGTGGCCCCAGAATCCACTATCCATATCCTTCCAGCTATACTAATCAACATGCGCACATTAGAGGTACCATTCAGACACATAGGTAGGGAAGAAGAACTACCAGCAAAGTTTGCAGAACCCATGATGACTGGTTGAGATGATGATTCGTTGAGACCAGATTGTTGAAGAAGGCTCATCAGTCGAGTATATTGTTCCTTGGTTAAACCATGTATTAATGAATCCTCAACATGTGAAGGAGCATGATCAGAAACACCAGGAGGCTGCCCTTCAACAGTAGCAGCAGTACCAAACTTTTTACCTCTTGTAAACTTAAAGTTCAGAGGAAACCCATGCAACTTGTAACATTTTTCAATTAGATGGCCAGGCTTCTTGCAGTACTTGCAGAACAGTGAAGCCTTGCTGTGATCAGGATTGACCCTTTGACTATACTGATCAAATTTCAATTTATGAGAATATTGTTGCTGAGGGGAAAATTGAGGAGGAAGCTTGTTGGAATTTGCATGGAAAGAAGCTGGTTCGGAATAAGCTTGTGGACTTGGAAGAACTTGTCTTTGTTTTTCATCTTGTAGTATATTATAAACATTATCAAGGGAAGGCAATGGGTGCATCATTAAGATATTGCTTCTAACTCCTACATAGACTTCATTTAGGCCCATTAGAAACTGATGAACTTTATCTTCTTCCTTTTCTTTCTGAAGACCTTCTTTAGCAGCATAAGCACAAGCATTAGCATGACTACTACGCATAATCTCCAGTTCATCCCAAAGTTTTTTAAGCTTATTGAAGTAAGAAGCAACATCTAGGGATCCTTGATAAGTGGAGGACAACTCTCTTTTAATCTCAAAAACTTTATTCCCACTAACAGTCCCATATCTATTGTTTATTTGTTTCCAAATACTCTCAGCTGTTTCTGAGTATTGTACACTCTCAGCAATGTCTCGAGATAATGAATTGGTCAACCATGATATAACCATATTGTTACACCTATCCCATTGTCTATATTAATGAAAGGTTTTAGTAGGTTTAACGCACGATCCATCTATGAACCCTATTTTATTTTTAGCAGACAGAGAAACTATCATATTTCGCTTCCAACCCCCAAAACTTATCCCAGAAAAAGGAACACTAACAAAAGACACTCCCAGCACATCGGAAGGAAGTAAGAACAGAGGACTAGTAGGTTCAGGAACGTAAGGACCAGTATTTGAACTTGAATCACCCATGATTGTCAACAGGAAGCTAAAAAAAATAACTGATCTTCAACAAATCTTAATTTCTTAAAACAGAATCAACGAATATAGAAAAATAGGAAAGAGTGTACCAAGTTTCTTCAAAACCTAAAGAAGTAAAAAAAGGCCTTGAAGATGAAATGCACAAAATTGCTGAGAACCGAAAACCCTAGATTTCGAAGAAAATCCTCCAAAAAAAACTTTGATTGAAGAAAGAATCACACAAATTTCTTAGATGTTGATGACATTCCAATGTAGGCGAGTAACGAAACCAGTAAAAGAGACAACAAATCGAAAAACTTTGACCACTAAGATCAGATGAAGGAAAATTCGGTGGCTAACGGAATAAGATCTCCAAAATCAACACAGCTAAGATTACGAGGTGAAGGATCGATGATTTCATGGCTCTGATACCATGTTAAGGTCAGAGATTGGGCAACAATGGCAGATCTGTGTTAAGCTTTCAGAGAGAAAAATGAGAGAAGAACTTTGGGTAAAATTTTATGTATTCCATAATAATCTTTTCGTGCCTCTAGAATGTTCCCTAGACTATGTATATACAATGGGCCTGGTTTCTACTACAAAGAGCTATACAAAAAAAACTATGGGAAAATAATTACAATGGGTCGTGGCCCAATACACTATTGGCCAATTACACATGTGGCCTAAATCAACTACAAATGTATTCCAAATGTATCATGTAACTCCAACAGGAGGAACCGCTTCCTAATATAAATTTTGACAATTCTTAAGACTTGAACCCAAATTTTTTGATTAAAGGTTGATCTGTAATAGCCCAGCCCGCTAATGATATTGTCCGCTCTGGGCATGGGCCCTTACGGGTTTAAAATGTGTCACTACGATCTAAGGCTTGTTAACTTATATACCCAGCACCCCTCTTGTATTTTGACGATGTGGGACTCTGTCTAAAGCACTGTTACATACACCCTCTTATGGACTCAGCATCCTCAGTGAGGTTTTCCCCTACCGTATGGGATTTGCCTAGACTCAGCACTGAGGTTTGCCCTGCCTAACCGGGATTTCCCTAAACTGAGTTGAACTTTGACCCACCATCGGTCTTAAGAACAAGTGCTCCCAAGTAAGCCTCATCGATAATTTACAGAAAATCGGACAGAGTTTCCCCTATTTTAGGACTATTCAAAAAAATTTATGTCTCATAAACAATTAACAACCAACCAGTATTTACCTAACTCAACCACAATCTTCATGAACTAACAAACAAGTTTTCACCAACACTACCAACCTTATAAATAAGATAATACTAAGCCCATCTTAAAAATACGGAAAGAAGTGCTAATACTAGTAAGTAGTCAAATTTAATAAATGAATACTCTTGACACTAATAAAAATGACTATGGAGCGACTCTAAGAGTTCAAAATAAAAGACAGTAACAATACATAAACTCTTCGCCCACGCGAACAAGTGCGGGGCTCACCAGGAACGGTCAACTCGTGTACTCTAATTAATGAAATCCTAGCTCGCGTCAAATGCTTTCTCTGTATAAAAAAATAGCAGGAAGTGAGTCGCTAGCTCAGTCAGTAATAACACTTAACCACAACTATTTTTTATTGGAGACAAGCCATAAATACATGCTTGTATAATAAAATTCAGAAATTATCATAAAAATAAAATGCCCTTTCAAAATGGTAAGAATAACCAGTTTCATCATGTGTTTCCTGTAACAGAAATCAATTTAACAATTTGGTAATAAACTCGATAAGCACTGTATCAAATCAAATATTTATGTTTGGGAGGTTTCCAAGAAAAGATCATGTAATCTGTATCACTATGTGGACCCCTTTGTAAAAGGAGTCAAATATAACTGTAGGTCCCTACTCGATGGAAAACTGTAACTGTATGCTAGTTCTACCTTCCCACCAGTGAGGGCTATAACTGTAATCGGTAATCTATAAATACAAGGTGCACCAGGTCTAACGAACCCACTGTTAGCTACGGGATCCTTCAATGTCTACTCCCATTTATACTTGTCTTTGTAATCCGTATATACTCGTAGAAAATATTTTAAAACAATATAGGGCATTTCGATTCTTATCAAATCATATAATTTCTTTTCGATAATAGTAATTCAAGTAACGGTAAAACAGATTTAGTGACAACGAAAATATTTAAAACCACGGTCTTCATCTCAAATAACTATTTCAGTATCATATCGAGTAAAAGACATGTCCCACATGTAACTCAAAATAATCGGTAACATATTCATATAAAAAAATCATGTGTAAATCATGCAAGTTATGAAAACACAAATTGCGGTAAGGTTACTACTCACAATACTTTTGCCGAAATACCAGCGCGTCCCCACGAGCAATCCATACAACTTCTTAAACTACCTATACTATCATAAAACCAATCTGTATATCAATCTTACGAACTACTAATACAATCGGTTAAATTCTGTCAAATTTAATTAATTCACTTATCTTATTTTATTTTTTTCTTGGAATACAACTATTGACTCTCTGTCAATTCATATAGGCGTATTTCGATGAAAAGAAAGATGAATCATATTTTTATATTTTGCTTTACATTGTTACTACAATCTCAAAATGAATAAGAATTCAATTTGTTTGGAGGGAAAGAATAGTACTTGCTACAAAGTTCTTATAAGCATTCATGACTCCTCCACAGATTACTAAAGATTAACAAAAGTTTTACATATCCTTCCTTGTTTTCACTCACTTTTAGCCAATCTGGTTATTTAACTCCAATCATTAAGATATATTCTCAAATTAGTGAAACAAAGTACCTTGAAATTTGAAACAAAATTGGCTGGAAAAAAACTTCCTTTTTACGGCACCAAAGTTTTTTCCCCAATTCTCCTTGTGTACTTTGGTTGGTTGCCTTTCCTCCTCCTTATCTTTTTTTTCTAAACCTTGTTAGCAGCAATTACTGCGTCTCCCTATTGCTAACCCCTTTTCTTCTTTTTGGTCCAGTGGGCTTTTGCCCCTCTTTTACTTGATTAGGTTTTTTTTCCTTTTTTTTAAAGTTATGTTAAAAGATTAATATTCCCTATATAAACATGGGGTATTACATTCTCCCCCACCTTACGAAATTCGGTCCCCGAATTTAAAACAAGTCCATACCTATTGTCTGAAACATATGAGGGTACTTGACTCGTAAATCATCTTCCACTTCCCAAGTAGCTTCTTCAATAGTATGATCTCTCCATAAGACTTTTACGAACACTATTTCTTTTGAACGTAGGTTTCTTATTTGTCTATCCACAATAGCCATCGGCTCCTCCTTTTAAGAGAATTTTTCATTGAGCGGTATAATAGGTTCTTCAAGCACTCACCTGAGATGAGTCTGATATGTATTTTCTTATCATTGAGACATGAAACACTGGATGAATAAAATATAATTCAGGAGGAAGTGCCAAACGATATGCCACAGCTCCTACTTGTTCAACTATCTCGTACAGTCTTATAAAATCAAAGACTTAATTTCCCTTCTTCTTTTTTTCGAATCATACTACACCTTTCATGGGAGAGATACATGGTAAAACTCGATCTCCAACTAAAAATTTCAAGTCCTTTTTTCTTTTATTTTTTTGAATCACACTACACCTTTCATGGGAGAGATACATGGTAAAACTCGATCGCCAACTAAAAATTCCAAGTCCTTTTTCCTTTTACCAGCTAAAACTTTTGTCTGCTTTTAGTTGTGAGCAATTGTTTTTTGCCAGATCAATTTGACCTTGTCAATAGCTTCTCGTACTAGCCAGGTCCCCATAAGTTAGTCTCACCAGCTTTAAACCATCGATAGGAGAGCAACATCACTTACCATACAATGCCTCGTATGGTGCCATCTGAATGTTGGACTGAAAATTATTATGGTAGGGAAATTCATCTAAAGATAGATAGGCATCCCAACAACCTCCAAACTCAAGAATGCAATCTCTCAACATATCCACCAAGATCTGTATAGTATATTCGGACTTTGCGTTTGCGGGTGATAAAACTGCTACTAAGATCTACTCGTGTGCCCAACGTCTAGTGAAAAGATTTCCAAATCGTGAAGTGAAGTATGATCCTCTATCAGAGATGATGGACAATAGAGCTCTATTGAGTCAGATAAATTTTTCGTTCATGTATATCTGTGCATATTTTTCCTGACTATAAGAGTTTTGACTAGAAAGAAATGTGTCTACTACATAAGCCAATTTACAACTTTCCCATATATAATCATACCTCTAATGATTTTGATAATTTAGATATATATGTATTGTAATTCTATTGCATTTCTACTTCAGAATCTTGTGTTGTTGTAGTGGGCCTGTGAGTCGCAAGTGCTTGTCTTAACGTGCCGACATGTCAAATAGTTAGAAACAAAGTTAATAAATTCTTTTTTTTATTTTTTTGCATAAGTCATAATATTTTATATTTTCCATACAATACAAAATAGTACAGTTATATCTTCAGTAATTTCCTCCATTGGCATTGATAAATATTTATATTTGTTGTGGTTTTAAATATGCTTCAGGCTCTTGTACTATGTATAAATCTCATATGTTTCTTTGTATAAATAGTATCTCTAAATCCTAAATGGAAATACCATTATGACCGTCTCCAACTCATGAGTGGCATCATCCACTTGTGCTTCTTTAACTTTATTGAAGCATAAGCTATTACACAACTATTCTGCATGAGGAAAAATCCTAATCCTACCCTCGAAGTATTACAGAACATCGTGAATCCTCTAGAGCCTATTTGAATAAGGATAACATGGGTGTGATTGTCAAATATGCCTTGGGCTTCTGGAATATCGTCTTACATTCCTACATTTACTAAAATTTGGTGACTTTCTATGTTAACTTGGTGAGTAGTGGTGCTATTCTAGATGAATCCTATACAAAGAATGCTTGTAGTAGCTTGTCAAGCCAAATAATAAAAAATCAATCTCTTTAGGAGAAATAGGTCTCGGCCATTTAGGAAGTGCTTCTATCTTCTCAGAATCTACCATCTTTTCATTCTTAGATATCATGTGTCCTAAGAACACCACCGAGTCTAGCTAAAGTTCACACTTCAAAAACTTGGTAAAAAGCTAACTTTTCGACAGTATCTATAACACAGTTTTTTTTAAGTAATTCTTCGTGTTCTTTCTAGCTACAAGAATATACTAAATATCATAAATTAAGACCATGATACTTTTTTTCCAGAAACAACTTGAACACCATATTCATTATATCTATGAATGCGGCTAGAGAATTGGCCAATCCGAAAGGCATCACAAGTAACTCATAATGTTTGTACTGAGTTCCAGAGGCTTACATCGAAATATCTTCCTTTCTTATTCTAAGTTAATGATAAGCAGACTAAAGATCAATCTTTTAAAAGTGGAAGGATCCTTGTAACTAATCAAACAAGTCATCTATACGAGACAATGAGTACATATTGCATATTGTTATCTTAGTCAATTATATGTAGTCGATTTACATTCTTATGGACCTATTCCCCCTCCCCCCTCCCTTTATCTCTTTTTTTCCAATAATATTGGTGCTCCCCATGGTAAAACACTATGTATGATGAAACTCTTATTCAATAGGTTTTGCAATTATTCACTTAGCCCTCTCGAATCCATTAGTTCCGTATGATATAGTTTGTATGTCAGATGTCAGCTCAATATCGAAGTCTATTTCTCATATTGGAGGTAGTTCTAGTAAATCCTTAGGAATACATTAGAGAATCTCTCATTATGATACTTCTTTCTTTTTTCTCAAACTAAGTGTTTCTTCTTGTGCGCCTTACCGTATCTATGAGATCCAAACAACCTTTCTTTTATAACTATTAAGTCTTCAAAATATATAATTTGATCATCTCTAAAACCTATAATCCCTTTTTTGGACAAAATTATAATCCCTTTTCTAGACAAAACTAGCTTTTAAAGTTCACCAAACCTAATAGTCTTTCCATTGTAATCGAGGGTAGCATGGTAAGAAGATAATTAATCCATATCCATCTGTACGTTAGAATCAACCATATCAAGTACAACTTGATTAGCTAGTGTTTCCTTCTCTTAACTTGAATCTTAAAAGTTTTAAACACATGTCTAACTACTATAAATTTTTCACAGATGTGGCAACCCATAAAGGATCGCTTAATATCTGATAACGTTCTTGAATTTTAAATCTTCGATTCATATTAAAATATATACTAAAATATATTCTAATCTCAATCTTCTAATGTGAGTTTTTGCACGCCTATCATGTCCATATTTTCAATCTTTCTGGTAAGTGCAACTGCTATAAAATAGGTTTAAGTCTTCAATCTTCATATATGTAGTTACTACCTTGTTTAAACAATTGACGAACCTTTCAACAAGCCTCTAAACTTAAGATGTTACTTGTATTCAGCTGAGAAAGTTTGGTGTTATATGTAATTATACCCAACGTCTAAATCAATCTCTTAAATGATTTAGCAGGCAAGTTCACGTCACAAACTATCAAAAAGGAAGTTATTCATAAACACTTTAGTGAAATTATTCTCAAATTAGTTGTGTTGCTCTTGTTGGCATCTCTAAGAGTATAGTAGCATTTCATGTATTTGCCATGTTCTCTAGTCTTAAAAGTTGCCTGTTCCATAGACCTCTTCATGAAATATCTTATAGCTCATAACGTGGTAAGTGTTCTACTAAAACCTTTAAGGATCCTTTGAACTATCAAAAATAGTAAACTTAGTAGTTTCAATTTTAGGAACTTTATTAGGAATATTTTGTTGTTCCCTACAATCTTCTAGGTGCAGGAGGACTTTAGAGCCCATATTTTGTTGCTCATTCTTCTTATGTTTATCCAAAAAGATCTCAATTTTTTTTTCTTTTTCATGGAGGTAAGTATCTTTTTGTGATAGCACTCCTCTATCGCTGTAATGGTAGACTAGTATAAATTTTCGAAATAGACTCTATTATGCATCTTACCAGAAAGCACCTCATATGGCACAATGAACCTTTCACTGGTCTTAAATACTACTTATGTAGCATTTCTTTGCTTGGAGATGGTTGCATGTCCATTGGCGAAATTTGACGTCTTTGAAGTTTGAACCTCTAGCCAAATTCTATTATAGGGTAATTGGTCCGAGCCATACACGAATAGGATAAGTAATGGTAGATTCAGTTATTTGACCCTAATCGACACACATGTACGGAGGAATAAGAAAGAAAGACAAGATACATCCTATCACGCCCTCGCAGAATCACGATTTGTCGGCTACATAACCATAATTGAGATTCTACTACCGACGTGTGCTCCATTAGTCACAAGAATAACCTAAGGCTCTGATACCAACTTTAACAGCTCAGCCCGCTAGTGATATTGTCCGCTCTGGACCTGAGCCCTCACAGGTTTAAAACGTGTCACTAGGATCTAAGACTTGTTAACTTATATACCCAGTGTCACACCTCCTATTTGCGCGCCCGCCCCAAAGGGTTAAATGCGCGAGGGAGTTTTTCCAATTTAAGTGACAATATTCGAAATGGGATTATTTATTTAATTCAGAGTCGCCACTTGGGAAAGGTTTGGCTTTTGGTGTCCCAAGTCACCGGTTTATCTTGAATCCCAAATCGAGGAAAATATTCGACTTTTCCAAATGAAGTCTGCGAACCAGAAATTCTAAGTAAGGAATTCTGTTGACCCGAGGGAAGGTGTTAGGCACCCTCGAATCCCGTGGTTCTAGCACGGTCGCTTAAATTGTTATAATGGCTAAATATCTGATTTAAATATATGTTATGACTTACGTGCTTTTATTAAGTTTAAACCGCTTTTATCATTATCATTTATTTTTATAGAATTGCAACGTCGTGAAAATGCATCTCGAACCACGTCACAATCAATGCGCCCGTGATCGTCAACACATTTTGACTTCGTTGAGATTTGGATTTGGGTCACATCAATGCACACCTGAATTTAAGAATGTAATTTAATTAAACCATGCCTAAAGAGTCTAACGTATTATTATCTTTGGGGAAGGCCGTAAAATTCGCTAAACGGCCTGTCCCGAATTCTAAGTATTTTTTATGGTTAATTATTGAGGGCCCCGCAATTCGCATTTTTTATTTGGCGAGGCTCATCTCATTTTTTGGAAGGATATCCTAAAGTGACTACATTTCTATTACGTTTGTCTCTAAAAAATAAAAAAAGGAAGATGCCAAACTTACTTGTTTAAACAAGTACATACTGAATTTTTACTATGTCTGCCGAATCCGAATTTTGTTTGATTACCTGATTGATTGTTTATGAGGTGAGAGTTACCTCATACCTTGTCTTCATCGAGTGAATACGCTTGTTAATTTGCTAAGTGAGATTGCAAGCAAACTAATAACATATACTAAACTCATGTTGACGACCTCCAAGTTTGATTTTTAAAACTAGCCTATTTGGACTTGATAAATGAAATTGGCTGTTTATTAGGAAAACTACTACTTATTGAACTAAAAACGCCTGCTAGTTTTCCTCAAAAAGTCATCACATTATTTCGAAACAGTGAATCTATACCGAAGCCCAATATCGAACCTATATCGGATCAAGTAATCTGACAAGAGAGTTGGCGTACATGGCCAAACTCTTAATGTGACCGCATGAGAGTTTGTTTGGGGTACATTTGTCCCGGACCAAATACAACAGATTTGGACAATTCAGTGGTCTAGACAAGATACATGCAGATGCTTGCCATGATTCTATGTTATACTGTCATAACTAAATCAAGACCCCAATGATTATATACATTAAAACACACCTGATCTAATAAACAATGCTATCTAATATTTCATCTCAAACAGAATGTATGTTAATTTATACAGAGCAATTGCTGTTGGAACGAACTTAAACAAATGCAGGCCGACTACCATTAACCTATGGCCATGTTTTGAACATAGGTATTGTGAAGGAATCAACATTCATTTCTTTTATTTCTGCTTCAAAGCTTCAAGCTTTCAACAACAAGTAATTTCAGAAGTGTGTACCTGGAAGTGTTTACAGTTGAAGAAGAATAGAAGTCAGCAGAGTAACAATAGGAGCAACACCAAACAGCAGCAGTAACAGCAGGTAACAAACAAGGCAGTGGAAATAGAAACCCCAGATAGACCAAACTTCAGGAAATAAACCAATGCAAACTACAACCAGTGAGCTCAGTTTAAACTTGGAAGGATCAGAATCGATTGAACAAGTAGAAGAACAAATGAAATCCAGACAACAATGTGAAGAAAACAGTTCCTGATTTTTCTATATCCTTTCTCCCTTGTATCTGTGTCCGTGTATATCAAAATTTGTCCCCCTTTTATCAGCTTCAAATCAACCCGTTAACAGCCTGTTTAGACCATCAGAACACCCTCCCATGTGCTACCCCTTTTCAGTTTCCACTCACTATTTAAATAAGAGCACAACCCCATGACATTCCCTTGGCAGGCTTAACTTTTTAGTAATGTTTATTATTTCTGAAACTTAAAGCAGAATATGGGCAGCAGGATGTAGTCTGACAGCATATGCTGTCAAACTATTTAATTCAAAAAGCACTTAGGCAGGGCACAGGCTGTGCACAAAATGCACATGTTGTGCACAAGTGCACATGCCCTCCAATTTCAGAACTGTGAACAGAACATTGATTTTTACATTTCTGATTCAAATTAACAATTATAAGCACTAAACTCAGTTCCTAAATGATTTAGGCCATGCTTATCAAAAGTAAATCGATTTGTTATTGTTCAGGCAGCTGAAACTAATTGACGACACATGTCGACTCGACTATATTAATCATAACATGTACAATCGTAGCCAAAATCAGACATTTAACAGTATCGAACGCATGATTTGAATTGTACTGACTAAGCAGAATTGTACTCGAGGAATCAGTTAATCAGTTCAAATTTGAAATTCAACTAATTGCACAACAAATACATACATACACATTATCAGAACAAGTAGAAAAAGGACTCAATCAAACAACAGAGGTTCAGGCAAGGTGGACAGGACATAGTCGGTAAAATTCGAAACACAAATTTCACAACAACATGAACAGCCTTTTAAACAAACATGGACTAACAGAATAAAGAAAAGAAAACAAAACTCACCTTAAATCCCGAAAAATCAAAAACCTTAACTTGGATTCGAACAGACCTTTCTTAAGGCTGAACGGACTTTAATCGAAGTGTTTCTCAGATGAGAAACACTTCGATTAAGGTCCATTAGACCTTAATCTCTTGGTTTAAACGAGATACGGACCAGTGACGAGGAACCCTAAGGTTCCAAAGATTAGATCTGGGATTCATGCTTCCCTGGTCAGATTCGGACCAAACCAAGCATGGTTTGGTCACGAGGGGGGTCTGGGGAGTGTCTGGTGTGAAACTGGGGTTAAACGGTGTAAGTCAAGTTCCGACTCGAATCTTCAAACGAAGATTCAAGAAGGTGGGAAGGGATTCGAGTTAAGTAGTTAACAGATCCATGTTCAGGATGGCAAGGGGGTTCTATGGTGTTAAGGGTGGGGTTACCGGCGTCCATGCCGCCGGCTTTCATGGTGAAGAATACAGGGGCGGCTAGGGTTTTGGAGGGGAAAGGGATGAGGACGAAGGTGACCTAAGGCTGGGGTTCGGATAGGGGGGCAGGGTAAGGTTATGGGTTTATATAGTTAGTGGATAGGTGGATCCTGGCCGTTGGATAAGACGTGATGAAGGGCCAGGATCCTTCAACTAACGGGGAACGGTGTCGTTTCGAGGGTAAAGGGTTGGGGTCGTTCCGGGTGAGATGGGTCGGGTCTGTTAGTGGGTATGGGGTGTGAGATCTTGGCCGTTGGATCAGTTTGGTTTGAATGGTTGAGATGGATCGGCATTGAAACGACGTAGTTTTGGTGTTAAACTACGTCGTTTTGTGGCCTGAGGGTGGGCTGTTCGGACTGGTGGCTTGGGCCGTTCATTTGGGCTTCAGATTTTGAAATGGGCACGGCCCAAATTCATTTAAAACAAATTTTTACCCTCTTTTTCTTTATTTCTAATTTCCTAAATACACAACCTAATTAAATAAAACTAGACACCATTAATTAACACTTAACATATTTATTTCACGCGTATAAAATGTTAAAAGTAGGTAAAATTAAACAAGGCAACAAATCAGGACAAAAGAAATGCGTATTTTTGTGATCTCCCATTTAACAATCGGATTACGGTTCACATTACGCACGACACATACATTTTGTATTTTGTTTTAATAAAAATGGGCAAAAATCATAAATAATTAACAAAGTGCCATGTAAAATCCAAATTTGTATAGCAGGACCATTTGTTATTATTTTTTAATTCTTTTGGAGCGATTGTCGCGTAAGACAAAAATCACGTGCTCACAGCTGCCCCTCTTTGTTCGGAAACACGAAGGGTTTTCGTGCAAAGATAAAGTGAGCGGATATGAGCGATTTTTGCCTATGGACTACTCCGTGTGAAGCATTTTTGAAAGATTTGACCGAACCTTTGCTCCAAAGGTTTCCTACATATCCTGGGCTAAACAGGAATCAGGTCAATGTAGTTCGGGAAGTTTTGGTAGCTGGGACTACCATGGGACTGCGATGCTTGCTGTTACTGTTGTTGCTGTTGTCACCTGCTTTACTGACCGCCTTATTACAACCAAAGAAAAATTGAAACTGAACTAAATACTTATATGCATGTCAACTGCTAGTTACAAGATCCCTATCTATGATTCTTTTGCGACTTGATCATGGGTCTTAGCTGATTTTGCTTGGAGACTTCGATCCGAATCTTGATGCTTGCGAGTTGTAGGTGCTTGTTTAACCTCTGGGATACTCAGGGAGACGTGACTGGCAGAGTTCTGGACCTTAATCAAATCATGGAATGATCCGCCTTCCATTTTCTCCGGTATCTCGGGACATCTTCTTTTTGTCCTTTTCTTTTTTAGATTCTGAGTTGAGACTCATCTCGTGGGTCACTTCGATCCGTGCGGCTCGAGGTTATACCTGCGGGAGAAAACAAACAAACGAGCGAAATTTTCTGCCCCAGTTTCACTAGGAAAATTTCGTGAATTATTCGCCAGAAAGTTCATAAAATTGATGAAGGAAGATAAAAATGCTTAGTTCAGGGTTGGAGCCCTAATACCGAATAGCTGGGGAGAAGTTCAGTTCCTAGAGTTGAAACTCTAATACTGACCAACTGGGGAAAAGTTCAGTTTAGGGTTGGGGCCCTAATGCTGACTAAAGGAAAAGTTCAGTTTAGGGTTTAAAACCCTAATGCCGACTAAAGGAAAAAAGTTCAGTTTAGGGTTTAAAACCCTAATGCTGACTAAAGGAAAAAAGTTCAGTTTAAGGTTTAAAACCCTAATGCTGACTAAATGGAAAAAGTTCAGTTTAGGGTTTAAAACCCTAATGCTGACTAAATGGAAAAATTCAGTTTAGGGTTTAAAACCCTAATGTTGACCGCATGGAAAAGCTCAGTTTAGGGTTTAAAACCCTAATGCTGGCTGAATGGAAAAAATTCAGTTTAGGGTTTAAAACCCTAATGCTGACTAAAAGTCAAATTCAGTTTAGGGTTTAAAACCCTAATGCTGATTGCATGGAAAAGCTCAGTTAAGGGTTTAAAACCCTAATGCTGACTAAAGGAAAAAGTTCAGTTTAGGGTTTAAAACCCTAATGCTGACCAAAAGGAAAAATTCAGTTTAGGGTTTAAAACCCTAATGCTGACTGCATGGAAAAGCTCAGTTTAGGGTTTAAAACCCTAATGTTGGCTGAATGGAAAAAATTAAGTTTAGGGTTTAAAACCCTAATGCTGATTGCATGGAAAAGCTCAGTTTAGGGTTTAAAACCCTAATGCTGACTGCATGGAAAAGCTCAGTTTAGGGTTTAAAACTCTAATGCTGGCTGAATGGAAAAATTCAGTTTAGGGTTTAAAACCCTAATGCTGACTAAAGGAAAAATTCAGTTTAGGGTTTAAAACCCTAATGCTGACTGCATGGAAAAGCTCAGTTTAGGGTTAAAAACCTTAATGCTGGCTGAATGGAAAAAATTCAGTTTAGGGTTTAAAACCCTAATGCTGACTAAAGGAAAAATTCAGTTTAGGGTTTAAAACCCTAATGCTGACTGCATGGAAAAGCTCAGTTTAGGGTTTAAAACTCTAATGCTGGCTGAATGGAAAAATTCAGTTTAGGGTTTAAAACCCTAATGCTGACTAAAAGTCAAATTCAGTTTAGGGTTTAAAACCCTAATGCTGATTGTATGGAAAAGCTCAGTTTAGGGTTTAAAACCCTAATGCTGACTAAAGGAAAAAGTTCAGTTTATGGTTTAAAACCCTAATGCTGACTAAAGGAAAAATTCAGTTTAGGGTTTAAAACCCTAATGCTGACTGCATGGAAAAGCTCAATTTAGGGTTTAAAACCCTAATGCTGGCTGAATGGAAAAAGTTCAATTTAGGGTTTAAAATCCTAATGCTGACTAAAGGAAAAATTCAGTTTAGGGTTTAAAACCCTAATGCTGACTGCATGGAAAAGCTCAGTTTAGGGTTTTAAAACGCTAATGTTGGCTGAATGGAAAAAGTTCAGTTTAGGGTTTAAAACCCTAATGCTGACTAAAGGAAAAATTCAGTTTAGGGTTTAAAACCCTAATGCTGACTGCATGGAAAAGCTCAGTTTAGGGTTTAAAACCCTAATGCTGGCTGAATGGAAAAATTCAGTTTAGGGTTTAAAACCCTAATGCTGACTAAAGGAAAAAGTTCAGTTTAGGGTTTAAAACCCTAATGCTGATTGCATGGAAAAGCTCAGTTTAGGGTTTAAAACCCTATTGCTGGCTGAATGGAAAAAAGTTCAGTTTAGGGTTTAAAACCCTAATGTTGACTAAAGGAAAAATTCAGTTTAGGGTTTAAAACCCTAATGGTGATTGCATGGAAAAGCTCAGTTTAGGGTTTAAAACCCTAATGCTGACTAAAAGGAAAATTCAGTTTAGGGTTTAAAACCCTAATGCTGATTGCATGGAAAAGCTCAGTTTAGGGTTTAAAACCCTAATGCTGGCTGAAAGGAAAAAGTTCAGTTTAGGGTTTAAAACCCTAATGCTGACTAAAGGAAAAATTCAGTTTAGGGTTTAAAACCCTAATGCTGATTACATGGAAAAGCTCAGTTTAGGGTTTAAAACCCTAATGCTGACTAATATAAAAATTCAGTTTAGGGTTTAAAACCCTAATGCTGATTGCATGGAAAAGCTCAGTTTAGGGTTTAAAACTCTAATGCTGACTAAAGGAAAAAGTTCAGTTTAGGGTTTAAAACCCTAATGCTGACTAAAGGAAAAGCTCAGTTTAGGGTTTAAAACCCTAATGCTGACTGCATGGAAAAGCTCAGTTTAGGGTTTAAAACCCTAATGTTGGCTGAATGGAAAAAATTAAGTTTAGGGTTTAAAACCCTAATGCTGATTGCATGGAAAAGCTCAGTTTAGGGTTTAAAACCCTAATGTTGGCTGAATGGAAAAAAGTTCAGTTTAGGGTTTAAAACCCTAATGCTGACTAAAGGAAAAATTTAGTTTAGGGTTTAAAACCCTAATGTTGACTGCATGAAAAAGCTCAGTTTAGGGTTTAAAACCCTAATGCTGGCTGAAAGGAAAAGTTCAGTTTAGGGTTTAAAACCCTAATGCTGACTAAAAGAAAAATTTAGTTTAGGGTTTAAAACCCTAATGCTGACTGCATGGAAAAGCTTAGTTTAGGGTTTAAAACCCTAATGATGGCTGAATGGAAAAAATTCAGTTTAGGGTTTAAAACCCTAATGCTGACTAAAAGTCAAATTCAGTTTAGGGTTTAAAACCCTAATGCTGATTGCATGGAAAAGCTCAGTTTAGGGTTTAAAACCCTAATGCTGACTGAATGGAAAAAAGTTTAGTATAGGGTTTAAAACCCTAATGCTGACTAAAGGAAAAATTCAATTTAAGGTTTAAAACCCTAATGCTGATTGCATGGAAAAGCTCAGTTTAGGGTTTAAAACCCTAATGCTGGCTAAAAGTCAAATTCAGTTTAGGGTTTAAAACCCTAATGCTGATTGCATGGAAAAGCTCAGTTTAGGGTTTAAAACTCTAATGCTGGCTGAATGGAAAAAGTTCAGTTTAGGGTTTAAAACCCTAATGCTGACTAAAGGAAAAATTCAGTTTAGGGTTTAAAACCCTAATGTTGATTGCATGAAAAAGCTCAGTTTAGGGTTTAAAACCCTAATGTTGGCTAAAAGTCAAATTCAGTTTAAGGTTTAAAACCCTAATGCTGATTGCATGGAAAAGCTCAGTTTAGGGTTTAAAACCCTAATGCTGATTGCATGGAAAAGCTCAGTTTAGGGTTTAAAACCCTAATGCTGGCTGAATGGAAAAAAGTTCAGTTTAGGGTTTAAAACCCTAATGCTGACTAAAGGAAAAATTCAGTTTAGGGTTTAAAACCCTAATGCTGATTGCATGAAAAAGCTCAGTTTAGGGTTTAAAACCCTAATGCTGGCTTAAAGGAAAAATTCAGTTTAGGGTTTAAAACCCTAATGCTGATTGCATGGAAAAGCTAAGTTTAGGGTTTAAAACCCTAATGCTGGCTGAATGGAAAAAAGTTCAGTTTAGGGTTTAAAACCCTAATGCTGACTAAAGGAAAAATTCAGTTTAGGGTTTAAAACCCTAATGCTGATTGCATGGAAAAGCTCAGTTTAGGGTTTAAAACCCTAATGCTGGCTAAAAGGAAAATTCAGTTTAGGGTTTAAAACCCTAATGCTGACTGCATGGAAAAGCTTCAGTTTAGGGTTTAAAACCCTAATGCTGACTAAAGGAAAAAGTTCAGTTTAGGGTTTAAAACCCTAATGCTGACTAAAGGGAAAATTCAGTTTAGGGTTTAAAACCCTAATGCTGACTGCATGGAAAAGCTCAGTTTAGGGTTTAAAACCCTAATGCTGGCTGAATGGAAAAAATTCAGTTTAGGGTTTAAAACCCTAATGCTGACTAAATGAAAAATTCAGTTTAGGGTTTAAAACCTTAATGCTGATTAGCTGGGGACAAAATTCGAGAACAAACAACTGATCTCTTTTTTTTTTTTTTTGAATTTTCTTGTTTTAGTAAAAGACAAAAGGGAGTTTCGTGGAAACTTACCTTTCGAGTGAATTCCTTATTGCCAAAATATTTCTTGTACCCATGTACCTTCTCCTTTGGGCGACACCTGCTTCTTGCACGGTTGTCTTGGATTAAACCTGTTTCAACTTTTCAGACAAAGAACAATTGTTAGTTCGGAAATGACGGTCGGTTTGGTGACCTTGATCGTTCCCGATTGCTTTGTTGCGTCTTCATTTCTGTTGCGAAGTCCCGCCATTGATTTGATTCATATGCCGGAACCTTTTAGACCGCTCAGGCTTGTATTTCCAGATTCTGTGATGATTTGTCTCGTAAGGCTATTTTTCTTTTCTCTCTTTTTTTGTGTCCCGTTTTGCTTGGAGGTTCTCAACGGGGATTTTATTGGAGGTATTCTGTGGGGATTTGTACAAAAGGAAGTCCTATGGGGGAATATTTACAAAGTGTATTCTTTGTGTGGATCTTTGTACAATGGGGCATGCTGGGTAATTGTTTCGCAGCGAGCTTTCTAGGCTTGGTTGGGGTAAGCTTGTTGGGGAATTTTTACAAAGGGACTTGCTGGGGATATGTTGGGGAAATTCCAACGGGGATTTTTTTTTTTTTTAATATATATTGGGGAGACTTTGTGGGAGGACTGTACAGGGAGAGACTCTGTGGGGATTCGTCCGAAGGCGGACTTGCTGGGGGAAATTTCTCTTTTTCCTCTTTACTTCAAACGCCATCAAACATCATGATTTATCAAGTTCGGACAGATGTACCAACGAAACGGGGTGTTTTCCTTCATGAAACGGAATTCTGTGAAAACAAACCTGCCACCTGCCCTCTCCGGTGTATCCTGAACTTGGGGTTAAAACATAAAAAGGGATTCGAAGAGAAACAAAGAAAGGAGAAAACAAATTTCAGGAAGGGAATGTCTCTTTCGGGACGAGAAAGACTTATCTGAGGAAGATAATGCTGGCTTCAAATGACATGACATGCTCTTTGGACTGGACGCTTGACTTTCCATGAGCTTGCGTTTCCCTCAATCAGAACGGATCTGTGATTCCAAACCTGGTGGAACTTTGCCGAAACCTCCTTGGGTAGGGTCACTCTTTCGGCCAACAGCGCCCTTTGCGGGTTTTCGCCGGCTGACCTCTCTCATTTCTCTTCCTGTCATCGCTTGATAGCACTCTTTGTGAGTTTTTACTAAACAAGCTCTCTCATTTTGGTTTCTCTACTCCCGTCGCCTCGTGGTGCCCGAAGGTTTTCACCGACGAGACTCTCTCATTTTATCTCTCTCAATTCAGAGTGTGCCGGTCTCCATTTGTGACGCTTATTGGTTTCCCACTATCTTTGGTAATTGATCTGAAGGCTTGTGCTTGGTAAAGAGAGGTAGATGATACTAACTTCTAAACTGCTCGACGTGCCCCGGTTTCAATTTCAGGGTGAATGGGATTTTATTGTTGGTGTGACTGAACCTCAGGGAGAGGCTGCCTACGTATCCATTCGGAATCAAGTCAAACGTAGTTCAAGCCTCAATCAATGTTTTGTTTTGTTTTTTTTTCTTTTTTTTCGGAGCATCAGGGATTTTTTTTTTGATCCTCAAACCTAACTGCAATGGCTAGTCGTGTGGGACTTAACCTTTCCAACTTTATTTTGCCTTTGTAGGCCTTTCTTTTCTGTCTTCTTTCTTCTAATTTCAATTTTAGAGCATTTGGGGGTACCTTGGTTTCTTCGACTTTGCTGAGGCGATTAGCCATGTGAAACTCAACCCTTTCAACTTCAATTGCCTTTATAGGCGCTTTAATTTGATTTTATCCTTCCAAGAGTTTTGATTCCTGAGCATCGGCCACCATGGCCAGTTGAGGTCGACTTGATGCACCTGCTGAGGCTGGGTGCCTTTTGCACATTAGCGTGTATCAAACGAAAGCCCTGTATGTCACACCTCCTTTTTGCGCGCCCCGCCCCGAAGGGTTTAAAATGCGCGAGGGAGTTTTTCCAATTTAAGTGACAATATTCGAAATGAGATTATTTATTTAATTCAGAGTCGCCATTTGGAAAAGGTTTGGCTTTTGGTGTCCCAAGTCACCGGTTTATCTTGAATCCCAAATCGAGGAAATTTTCGACTTTTCCAAATGAAGTCTGCGAACCAGAAATTCTAAGTAAGGAATTCTGTTGACCCGAGGGAAGGTGTTAGGCACCCTCGAATCCCGTGGTTCTAGCACGGTCGCTTAAATTGTTATAATGGCTAGATATCTGATTTAAATACATGTTGTGACTTATGTGCTTTTATTAAGTTTAAACCGCTTTTATTATTATCATTTATTTTGTATAGAATTGCAACGTTGTGAAAATGCATCTCGAACCACGTCACAATCAATGCACCCGTGATCGTCGACACATTTGGACTTCGTTGAGATTTGGATTTGGGTCACATCAATGTGCACCCGAATTTAAGAATATGATTTAATTAAGCCGCGCCTAAAGAGTCTAACGCGTTATTATTTTGTAGAAGGCCATGAAATTTATTAAATGGCCTATCCTGAATTCTAAATAATTATCATGGTTATTTATTGAGGGCCCCGCAATTTTGCATCTTTATTCGGCGAGGCTCATCTCTATTTTAGAAAGGATGTCCTAAAGTGGCTACATTTCTAATGCATTTGTCTCTAAAACTAGAAGAAAAGGTATATGCTAATTTAACTATATGCTTGTGCCGAATCCAGATTTTAGCTAATCATCCGATTAATTATTTACGGAATGAAGAAACATGGTACCTCATGAAAACATGCTTTGAACTTGATAAAAGAAAAGTATATGAGATTGACGAAATGCTACGACTGTTACAAGAGCTCCCTAACTTTAACTTATTCAGACAAGATTAATTAAAATTGCTTATTAGGAAATGCGACTAATGGTATTTGAAACTCATCCTATAAACTGCTTCATGAAAAACCGAAACTCAAGAGTTTTAAAACTGTATTGTCTTTAACTAAATCTAAACAATCATTTGCCCTTACATATTCGAAACATGCTGAAAGAGCGAGTTTGAGTTAGCAATTGTACTAAATGGCTGCACATTTCACGGATTGTATTTACATCTTATGTACTACCAAACGAATAAAATGTCACAACTCCAGATGGGCATAAACTTTAATCAAGTATAACCTTACTAATGTGTCTCTATTAGGCTAACAGACCAAGAAACTGCATATCTTAACAACATTAAAAAAAGCAATTCGTAAGCAATACAACAGGTGATTATAACTCCTTCAAATCTTTTGATTCATGCTTTCATTGTTACATCAAATGCGAGTCTTAGTATGTACCTGGATATTGGATACAACAGGAGAAGCAAGGGGTCAGTAGGGCAATAGAAGCGATACCAAACAACAGCAATAACAGTAGGTACCAAATAGAACAGAAATCCCAGTGCAAGAGGCCAGTAAAGCCAATGGAGGAGGGGCAGAATGAGACAGATTCCCAGTAGTAACGGAGTCAGAAAATCAAGCAATCCAACTTCAGGAGAAGCCAACAACACAAATCCAACAATAGACTTAACTAACACTTGAAGGAAAACAGGACTAACTTGGACAGTTTGAACAAAATGTGAATCGAACAAACAGTAAGAAGAAAGACAATTCCTGATTTTGTGATATCCCTTTCCCTATCTCCTTTCTTTTCAAGTTCTAAGACCAATCTTCAGTTTTGAAATTTTACTGAAGTTACTAAAAGAAATCCCTTCCAGTTCCTGTTTTCAGAAATTGAAACTCTCAGATATGCCCTCTCAGTGTCTCTCTCTATCTCTATATGCTTTTTCTGTTTATCTCTATCAGCTCTCTCCTTCAAAACTCCTCACAGTGTGTGTATTTTTCTTTTTCAGTTCTGATTCTCTCTCTCCTCTGATTCTGTCTATCTCCTTTTAATCTCCCAGGTTCTCCTCCTTTTATAGGCCTCAACACTATCTCTTTTAACAGCCTGTTTTCAGAATACCCCAGTACCCCTCCCATGTGCCTTCCATTTCAATTCCAACTTTAGCTAATCAAGTATTAAACCCCATCAACATTCCCTGGCAGATTTAACTTTTAAAAGGTTTAACACTTTTTAAACTTAAAGCAAGGTATGGGCAGTAGAATATATCTGACAGCATATGCTGTCAAATTGTTTAAAACTTAAAAGCCTTCTTAATGCAGAAAAACAGGCTGTGCACAAGGCACATGAGGTGCACCAATGCACATGCTGTGCACGAGTGCACATGCCTTCCAATTTAAACATAAACAAACCTTTTTACATTAACTGATCAATTCAAACAATCTATAAGTAAGCAAAATTGGTTTTTAATTGGTTCAACAAATGTTCAACAGAAGCAAATCGATTTACTATGCTCAGACAGTTGAAACTAATTGACGACTCATGTCGACTCGACTATATTAGCATTAACATACACAATTGTAGCCAAAATTAGACATTCAGAAGTATGGGACACATGACTCGACTTATACTGATTAAAACAGAATTGTACTTCGAGGAATTAGTTAGTCAGTACAAATTTGGAATACAACCAATACACATGCCTTATCAGAATAGGAGGGGAGGGATTCAGACAAACACAGAGGTTCGAACAAAGTGGACAAACAAAAGTTGATAAAATTAAAACGAATATGAACAGACTTTTAAAACAATCACACGGACTAAAACAAATAAAGGAAGGAAAGAAACTCACCTTAAACCTTGAAAAATCAAAACCTCAAACTCGGATTCGGACAAACTTTCTTAAGGCTGAACGGACTTTAATCGAAGGGTTTCTCAAATGAGAAACACTTTGATTAAAGTCCATCAGACCTTAACCTCTTTGGTTTGAACCGGTTTGAACCAGTGACGAGGGACCTTGTGGTTTCAAAACTCAGATCTAATATTCGTGCTTCCCTAGTTAGATTCGGACCAAACCAAGTATGGTTTGGTCACGAGGAGGGTCCGGGGAGTGTCTGGTATGAAGCTGGGGTTGGTTGGTGTAGATCGGGTTTTGACTCGAATCTTCAAATGAAGATTCGAGGACCTGGGGGGTGATTCGAACCAAACGGTTAACAGGTCTATGTTCAGGGTGGTGAGGGGGTTCTATGGTGTTCAGGTGGAGGTCACCGGCGTTCAGGCCGCCGGGTTTCTGGTGAAGGTGTGCAGGGGCGGCTAGGGTTTGAAGGGGATGGGTTTGGTGAAGACGAAGGCGGGGGTGTTGGCTAGGGGGGCAGGGTATGGTGAAGGGTTTATATAGTTAGTGGGTGGGTGAACCTCGACCGTTAGATCAATCTAGATCTACGGTCTGGATCTGAAGGCTTAAATGGAACGGTGTCGTTTTGAGGGTTGAGGGTTGGGGTCAGTCCGGGTGAGACGGGTCGGGTTTATTGGTGGGTTATGGGGAATTGATCTTGGCCGTTGATCAATTTGAGATCAACGGCCCAGATCAACCTGTACCAAAACGACGTCGTTTGGATTCTCTGGGCATCAGGTGGTCTGGACCGGGCAGGCCTGGGTTTTGGGCTGTTTGTTTGGGCCAATTTTGTTAAAATTGGCCCAAGTCCGGAAGGGAAAGGGTCCTTTCTTTATTTTTTTTTATTTCTTTTTTTCTTATTTATTTTAAAACAAAACTAAGCCAAAAAATCAAATTAAAATTAAATACACACTCAATATAATTATTTGCACACACACTAAAATATTTCAAAACAGGTAAAGTCAAACAAAATAAAATCACGGACGAAGATGCCTATTCATGATTTTCTATTTAACGACCGGATTACGGTTCGAATTATGCATGACACATATTTTTTTTAAATTTTGTTTTAATAAAGTAAATAAATAAAAACGGGCCGAAGTCACAAACAAATCAACAAGGTGCCGCACAGAAATCCAAAAATTGTGCAGCAGGGCCAATTATTATTTTTTTTATTTCTTTTTGGAGCGATTGTCGTGCGAAACAAAAATCACGTGCTCACAGCTTCCCCTCTTTGTTCGGAAACACGAAGAGTTTTCGTGCAAAGATAAAGTCAGCGTGTATGAGCGATTTTTGCCTATGGACCACTCCGTATGAAGCATGTTTTTTTTTTTTTTTTTTTTTGAAAGATCTGACCGAATCTTGCTTCAAAGATTTCCTACATATCCTGGGCTAAACAGGAATCAGGTCAATGTAGTTCGAGAAGTTTTGGTAGCTGGGACTACCATGGGACTGCAATGCTTGTTGCTTCTGCTGTTGCTGTTGTCACTGCTACGTCACTGACCGCCTTATTACAACGAAACGAAAATTAGAAACTGAACTAACTACTTATATGTATGTCAACTGCTAGTTACAAGATTCCTATCTATGATTCTTTTACGACTTGATCTTGGGTCTTAGCTGATTCTGCTTGTAGACTCCGATCAGAATCTTGATGCTTGCGAGTTGCGGCGACTTGTGTAACCTCTGGGATACTGAGTGAGACGCGATTGGCAAGGTTCAGGCCCTTAATTAAACGTTGGAGTCAATCCGCTCTCCATTCACTCTGATATCTCGGAATGTCTTCTTTTGTCCTTTTCTTCTTTGATTCTGAGTTGAGACTCATCTCGTAGGTCATTTCGATCCGTGTGGCTCGAGGTTAGACCTGCGGGAAAAAAAAACAAACAAACGAACGAAATTTTCTGCCCCAGTTTCACTAGGAAAATTTCGTTAATTATTCACCAGGAAGTTCATAAAATTGATGAAAGAGGATATGCATGCTCAGTTCAGGGTTGGAGCCCTAACACCGGCTAGCTGGGGAGAGGTTCGGTTTGGGGTTTAAAACCCTAATGCCGAACAAAGGAAGAATTCAGTTTAGGGTTTAAAACCCTAATGTCGATTGCATGGAAAAACTCAGTTTAGGGTTTAAAACCCTAATGCTGGCTGGAAGAAAAAGTTCAGTTTAGGTTTTAAAACCCTAATGCTGACTAAAAGGAAAAGTTCAGTTTAGGGTTTAAAACCCTAATGCTGACTAAAAGGAAAATTCAGTTTATGGTTTAAAACCCTAATGCTGATTGCATGAAAAAGCTCAGTTTAGAGTTTAAAACTCTAATGCTGGCTGAAAGGAAAAAGTTCAGTTTAGGGTTTAAAACCCTAATGCTGATTGCATGGAAAAGCTCAGTTTAGAGTTTAAAACTCTAATGCTGGCTGAAAGGAAAATTCAGTTTAGGGTTTAAAACCCTAATGCTGATTGCATGGAAAAGCTCAATTTAGAGTTTAAAACTCTAATGCTGGCTGAAAGGAAAATTCAGTTTAGGGTTTAAAACCCTAATGCTGACTGCATGGAAAAGCTCAGTTTAGAGTTTAAAACTCTAATGCTGGCTGAAAGGAAAATTCAGTTTAGGGTTTAAAGCCCTAATGCTGATTGCATGGAAAAGCTCAGTTTAGAGCTTAAAACTCTAATGCTGGCTGAAAGGAAAATTCAGTTTAGGGTTTTAAAACCCTAATGCTGATTGCATGGAAAAGCTCAGTTTAGAGTTTAAAACTCTAATGCTGGCTGAAAGGAAAATTCAGTTTAGGGTTTAAAACCCTAATGCTGATTGCATGGAAAAGCTCAGTTTAGAGTTTAAAACTCTAATGCTGGCTGAAAGGAAAATTCAGTTTAGGGTTTAAAACCCTAATGCTGATTGCATGGAAAAGCTCAGTTTAGAGTTTAAAACTCTAATGCAGGCTGAAAGGAAAATTCAGTTTAGGGTTTAAAACCCTATTGCTGATTGCATGGAAAAGCTCAGTTTAGAGTTTAAAACTCTAATGCAGGCTGAAAGGAAAATTCAGTTTAGGGTTTAAAACCCTAATGCTGATGGCATGGAAGAGCTCAGTTTAAAGTTTAAAACTCTAATGCTGGCTGAAAGGAAAATTTAGTTTAGGGTTTAAAACCCTAATGTTGATGGCATGGAAGAGCTCAATTTAGAGTTTAAAACTCTAATGCTGGCTGAAAGGAAAACTCAGTTTAGGGTTTAAAACCCTAATGCTGATGGCATGGGAGAGCTCAGTTTAGAGTTTAAAACTCTAATGCTGGCTGAAAGGAAAACTCAGTTTAGGGTTTAAAACCCTAATGCTGATGGCATGGGAGAGCTCAGTTTAGAGTTTAAAACTCTAATGCTGGCTGGAAGGAAAACTCAGTTTAGGGTTTAAAACCCTAATGTTGATTGGCTGGGGATAAAGCTCGAGAATTCTACACGATCTATATATTTTTTTTTAGTTTTCTTGAAGATAAAAGGGAGTTTGCGGGAACTTACCTTTTGAGTGAATTCCTTATTGCCGAAGTACTTCCTGTACCCGTGTACCTTCTTCTTTGGGCGACACCTGCTCCTTGCACGGTTGTCTTGGATTAGACCTGTTTCAACCTTCCAAACAAAGAATCATTTGTTAGTTCGGGAATGACGGCCGGTTTGGTGACCTTGATCGTTCCTAGTTGCTTTCTCGCGTCTTTGTTTCTGTTGTGAAATTCCGCCATTGATTTGATTCGAATGGCGAGACCCTTCTAGACTGTTCAGGCTTGTATTTTCAGATTCTGTGATGATTTGCCTCGTAGGGCCTCTCTTTTTTTTTCTTTTTGTCCCATTTTGATTGAAGGTTCTCAACGGGGATTTTATTGGAGGTGTTCTGTGGGAATTTGTACAAAAGGAAGCTCTGTGGGGGGAATATTTACAAAGTGGATTCTTTGTGCGGATTCCGTACAATGGGGTATGCTGGGTTTTTGTTTCAAAACGGGTTCCCCAGGGTTTGTTGGGGTAAGCTTATTGGGGAATATTTACAAAAGGACTCGCTGGGGATGTGCTGATGAAATTCCAACGGGGATTTTTTATTATTTTTTGACTGGGGAGACTTTGTGGGAGATTGTACAAAAAAGAGAAACTCTGTGGGGTTTTGTACAGGGGAAAACTCTGTGGGGATTTGTCCAAAAGTGGACTTGCTGGGGAAGATTTCAAGATTTCTCTTTTTTTCTTTACTCCGGAACACCATCAAACGTCATGATTCATCATGCTTGGGTAATCATATCAACGAGATGAGGTGCTTTCCTTCGTGAGACGGGATTCCGTGCAAACAAACCTGCCACCTGTCCTTTCCGGTGTGTTTTGAACTCGGGGTAAAAATGCAAAAAGGGATTCGAAAAGAAACAAAGAAAGGGGAAAACAAATCAGAAAAGGAATACCCTTTTCGGGACGAGAAAGACTTATCTGAGGAAGATAACGCTGGCTTTAAATGACATGACATGCTCTTTGGACTAGACGTCTGACCTTTCATGAACTTGCGTTTCCCTGAACCAGAACAGATCTGTGATTCCAAAACCGGTGGAACTTTGCCGAGACCTTCTTGGGGTGGCGTCATTCCTTTTCGGTCAACAGCGCCTGTCGCGGGTTTTCGCTGGCTGACCTCTCTCATTTCTCTTCCTGTCATCGCTTGATAGCACTCTTTGCGAGTTTTTACTAAACAAGCTCTCTCATTTTGGTTTCTCTACTCCCGTCGCCTCGTGGTGCCCGAAGGTTTTCACCGCCGAGACTCTCTCATTTTATCTCTCTCAATTCAGAGTGTGTTGGTCTCCATTTGTGACGCTTATTGGTTCCCCACCATATTCGGTAATTGATTCGAAGGCTTGTGCTTGGTAAAGAGAGGTAGATGATACTAACTTCTAAACTGCTCGACGTGCCCTGGTTTCAATTTCAGGGTGAATGGATTTTATTGTTGGTGTGACTGAACCTCAGGGAGAGGCTGCCTACGTATCCTTTCGGAATCAAGTCAAACGTAGTTCAGGCCTCAATCAATGTTTTGTTTTGTTTTCTCTTTTTTTTTTTTTTTTTTTGTAGAGAGGATTGGGTAGTGTTTGGGAGTAGTGGGGGATAAAACCTTCGCCATTCTCAAATGTGTCAGGACCGCTTGGAGTATGATCTAGACGTAGTACCTCTTGACTGCATCTGCATTTACTGCCGTGTCGGGGTCATTTCCTTCGATATCACCTAAATACAATGCTCCTCTTGGCAATATTTTCCTTACGATCTATGAGCCTTTCCAATTTGGGGCAAACTTTCCTTTTGCTTCTTCATGATGCGGCAGAATACGCCTCAGTACCAGCTGACCTACTTCGAAATTCCGGGGTCGGACTTTCTTGTTGTAAGCACGAGCCATCCTTCGTTGGTATAACTGTCCGTGACAGACTGCAGCCATCCGCTTTTCATCAATCAACGTCAATTGCTCTAATCGAGTCTTAACCCACTCGCTGTCCTCGATTTCTACTTCGACAATGATTCGAAGCGAAGGGATTTCTACCTCTGCCGGTATTACAGCCTCGGTCCCATAAACCAAAAGATAAGGAGTCGCTCCCACCGATGTGCGTACCGTAGTGCGGTACCCCAATAATGCAAAAGGTAACTGCTCATGCCACTATCGGGAACTTTGTATTGTTTTCCTCAAAATCTTCTTGATGTTTTTATTTGCAGCTTCCACAGCACCATTGGCTTTTGGTCGATAAGGAGTGGAATTCATGTGTGTTATCTTGAATTGCTCGCACACATCTCCCATCAAGTGACTGTTCAAGTTCGCTGCGTTATCTGTAATGATAGTCGCAGGAATACCGAAGCGACAGATAAAATTTGAGTGTACAAAATCCACCACAGCTTTTTTGGTGACCGACTTGAGAGTGACAGCCTCTACCCATTTCGTAAAGTAGTCTATGGAAACTAGTATAAACCTGTGTCCGTTCGAGGCCTTTGGTTCAATTGGTCCAATGACGTCCATGCCCCAAGCGACAAATGGCCATGGTGCGGACATGGGATGCAATTCCGTGGGAGGTGCATGAATCAAATCACCGTGCACCTGACACTGATGACACTTCCGAACGAAACTAAAGCAATCCTTTTCCATGGTCATCCAATAATAACCTGCTCGGAGGATTTTCTTAGCTAAGACATATCCGTTCATGTGAGGTCCGCACACACCTGCGTGTACTTCGTGCATGATCTTTCTCGATTCCTCGATATCGACACATCTTAGGAGATTGAGGTCCGGGGTCCTCTTATATAACAATTCACCGCTTAGAAAGAAACCACTTGCATGTCGCCTAATGGTCCTCTTCTGATCTCCAGTAGCATGCTCTGGGTATTCTTGCGTCTTCAGGAATTTCCTGATGTCATGGTACCAAGGCTGCGTACTTGATCCCACCTCGATTACACTGCAGTAACCGTGACTTTCCTTGATTTTTATTTCCAAAGGATCGACGTGGGCGTTGCCCGGGTAGGGTAGCATAGAAGCCAGAGTAGCAAGTGCATCTGCCAGTTCATTGTGACACCTCGGAATATACCTGAACTCTATTGAGGTAAAGCGCTTGCTGAGGTCCTCCACATGTTGTCGGTATGGGATAAGTTTGACATCCCGAGTTTCCCACTCGCCTTGAACTTGCCGGATGATCAGGTCAGAATCTCCCATAATCAGTAAGTCTTTGACATCCTGATCGATTGCCATATGCATGCCCATAATGCAGGCTTCATATTCAGCTGTATTATTTGTGCAGAAGAAACGAAGTCTAGCTGTGGCGGGATAATGCTGACCGGCAGGTGAGATCAAAATTGCCCCAATCCCTATACCCTTGGCGTTCACGGCTCCGTCAAAGAACATCTTCCAAACATGAGCTTCCTCCGAGATCACTTCTACGGTGTTTACCTCTTCATCTGGAAAGTAGGTATCCAATGGCTGGTATTCCTCATCGACCGGGTTTTCGGCCAAATGATCTGCTAACGCCTGGGCTTTCATTGCCGTGCGAGTGACATAAACTATGTCGAATTCCGTAAGCAAGATTTGCCATTTAGCCAGTCTCCCAGTAGGCATTGGTTTCTGAAATATATACTTCAAGGGATCCAACCTGCTTATGAGGAATGTAGTGTGGGCTTGGAGATAATGTCTCAGCTTTTGAGCAACCCATGTGAGAGCGCAGCATGTCCTTTCCAGCAGAGTGTATTTGGCCTCGTAGCTGGTGAATTTCTTGCTCAGGTAGTAGATTGCTTGTTCCTTCTTTCCGGTTATGTCGTGTTGCCCGAGGACGCAACCGAAAGAGTTCTCCAAGACTGTCAGATACAAGAAAAGTGGCCTCCCTGGTTCTGGAGGGACCAAGACTGGGGTATTCGAAAGGTATTCTTTGACTTTATCAAAGGCTTCTTGACATTCAGATGTCCATTTGATCGCCGCATCCTTCCTTAAAAGCTTGAATATGGGCTCACACGTGCTTGTCAGCTGGGCAATAAACCTACTGATATAGTTCAACCTGCCCAACAGACTCATCACGTCTTTCTTCGTTCTCGGGGGAGGTAGATCTCTGATGGATTTTATCTTAGTTGGATCTAGCTCAATTCCTCTCCTGCTTACGATGAAACCCAAAAGTTTGCCCGACGGAACTCCGAAAGCGCATTTGGCTGGATTTAGATTCAAATCATACTTCCTTAGCCTCTCGAAGAATTTCCTCAAGTCTTGGATGTGATTATCCTGCGTCCTGGACTTGACTATCACATCGTCCACGTACACCTCTATTTCCTGATGCATCATGTCATGGAAAATGGCGGTCATGGCCCTCATGTAAGTAGCCCCAGCATTCTTTAGACCAAATGGCATGACCCGATAACAGTAGGTGCCCCAAGGCGTGGTGAAGGCAGTTTTCTCGGCGTCCTCTTCATCCATCAGTACCTGATGATACCCAGCATAACAATCTACAAAAGACTGTATCTCGTGTTTGGCACAATTATCAACGAGGATGTGGATGTTGGGCAGCGGGAAATTATCTTTAGGACTTGCTCTGTTCAGATCTCGGTAATCTACACATACCCGAGTTTTCCCGTCCTTTTTCGGTACTGGAACCACATTCGCCAACCATGTTGTATATTGGACTACCCGGATCACTCCCGTTTTCAACTGTTTGGTGATCTCCTCCTTAATCTTGTCACTGACCTCAGTTTTGAACTTTCGTTGCTTTTGTTGAACTGGAGGACAATCAGGATGAATCGGCAATTTGTGAACCACTAGATCAACACCTAGTCCCGGCATGTCATCATATGACCAAGAAAACACGTCTTTAAATTCAAGAAGAAGTTGAATTATCGCCTCTCGCATTTTCTTGTCCGTGTGAATGCTTATCTTGGTCTCCCGGATTTCTTCCGGGGTTCCTAAATTTACCGGTTCAGTGTCATTCAGATTTGGCTTAGGTTTATTCTCGAAATATTCCAACTCTCGGTTTATCTCCCTAAAAGCCTCTTCCGCATCATATTCTGGTTCTGGGTTCATTAATTCGCAGTTAAATAGCTCATTATGATCTGGGCGTGAAGTCCGCAAGCATGTCATATTTAAAGCCGCATTATTAGGACTGAAAAGGAAGATAAGAGGAAAAGTAATAAAAATCAGAACAAAAGAAAGAATAGGAAAGCAATGATGATTTTTTTTGTATTTTTGTATATTTTCTTTGGAAAGTCGGAGGACAACAACGTTTACAACTAGGAATTCAAAACAACAATTGAAAAGAAGAAAACGTTCAAGTTATGTCCCGGAGATAACTTGTGATACAGGAAAGGTGGCAGGGCAGGTCTACCCGGACTTCCGTCTAGTCGGGAATGGCGTGGCCTCCCAGTTTTGAAGTTGGGCGTTCGGTCCCATGTACAGCATCTCAACAGTGCTTGTGCCTTCACCTGGTTGAACCATGTGGACCTCGTAGAGCATTTCTCTCATCGCCCCACATATTTCCTCGATTTCCTCAGCTGTGAAGACCTCATCATCTTCTTCTTCAGCGTACCTTGGCCTGACGAAAGTCGCACGTAAATCCGGCAGTGGTTGAGGCAACTTCCAGCCCTCATTTCTCCTTTTCTTTGCCCATTTTTTGTCTGTTGGAGTAGGTTCGAAACCTAGTCCAAAAGGTTTCTTGATGACTGGTAAAGTAATGGGTTCTGTTATTCCCTGAAGGGTTCGTCCAAGTCCCTTCCCTGGCCTAAATCCGTGTCGGATCATCTCTTTGGCCACCATGACCGAAGCGTTAGACAAGAAAGGCTGGGGGCAAGGTACTCCCTCTTCGTGCTGCTCTGCCAGTACCACCTCGAAAGCTTGATAGACCGTATGTTCGCTCCCTTCTCTTGGTTCAAGATACGGGATGGATGGGTCCCGATAAATGGCGTGTTCGTCTTCCCCATGGACCACGATCTCTTGGTCTTCGTACTCGAACTTCACCATCTGGTGAAGAGTGGAAGGCACAGCTCCTGCCGCATGGATCCAAGGTCTGCCAAGGAGAAAATTGTAGGATGTGTCCATGTCGATCACCTGGAAGGTTACTCGAAATTCGACTGGTCCTATGACCAACAACAGGTCTATTTCTCCCATGATATCTCTCTTGATGCCGTCGAAAGCTCTTACGCAGACATTGTTGGGTCGGATTCTTCCGGTCCCAATTTCCATTCTCTGTAGCGTGGAGAGCGGGCAAATGTCAACGCCTGAACCTCCATCCAACATTACCCGCTTGACATAGTAGTCCTCGTATTTGACTGTTAAATGCAAAGCCTTGTTGTGTGCTGCTCCTTCCGGGGGTAGATCGTTCTTGCTGAAGGAGATTTGGTTGACGGCGAAGAATCTTTCTGTCATCCGCTCTAATTGCTCAACCGAGGTTTCAACCGGCACATATGCCTCATTCAAGGTCTTCAGTAAGATCTTTTGATGCTCGGCCGACCTTATCAATAATGATAGCATGGACACCTGCTCAGGGTGCTTGCGCAGCTGATCTATCACTTCGTAATCCGGCATCTTCATTTGTTGGAAGAACACTTCCGCCTCTTCAACACTCACAGGCTTCTTTGGAGGAAAGCACCTTTGTGTGGCGTTGTTCAGTTCTTGGGTATTTGAGTACCCTCCAATGAAAGTATTTTCTGGAAGTTCTCCCATGACCTCTTTTCCTTTGTACATCACCAAAGTCTTTTGATAATTCCACGGCACTATGGACGGGTTGGTCATTGGCTTTTGTGGCACGCGTCCGATAACCACTGGCTCATTCAGCCGAGGTGGTTGAATCGTCCCCCGGACCACATAGGCCCCTTTTGGCACGTACATAGGTTTTGTCTTTTTGATCCCGAAGTTCTGCGCCTTCTCAGCTCGACCTCGTGGTATGTAAAGAACTTCATTTTTTACAGGTACCACTTTCTTCTCTACCTTCTTTTCAGGCTTGTTCTTTATAGCCTTGACCACTTCCCCCATTTCTGGTTTCTGGTCCATTTCGGGCCTCTTCCCCGTGTCGACAATGGCGATTATAGCTTTCAAAGCAGGATCGAACTCTTTGTCTTCACAAATCATTCCGATCAGCAGCCCATTATTGTGAGCAGGTAATGGATTGTTAGTTACGTTCGGGACTTCCTCGTCCCTTAGCACTATTTTCCCTTGCTCGATCAAATTTTCGACCACTCTTTTCAATGACCAGCAGTCGTTTATATCGTGTCCCTCGTCCCCTGAATGATAGGCGCATCTGACTCCGGCTTTGTAAGAAGGAGATGTCGGGTTTTGCCTTGTTTGAGGGATTGGTTGCAAGAAACCCAATTGGACTAGCTTAAGGAACAAAGTAGAGTATTGTTCACCGATGGGCGTGAAAGTCCGCCGTCGAGGTGGCTCCTGGGGGCGGTAGTTATTCTGCGGGGGTTGTGGGTTATAATGGTTGCGGTAAGGAGGCTGATTTCTGGGAGGTGGAGCTGGGCCTCGGTTGGCTTGTTGTGGTGGATGGTTATAAGGTTGGGCATTCATGACCATATAAGGTTGATGAGCATATGCCAAATTTGAGTGGGGGTAGTAATGTTGTGGGGCTCTTTCCGGAAAATGGGGCCTGGGATGACGATACTCCCTTGCTTCAGAGGCTGCCATAGTCGTTTCTTCTTTCTTCTTCCCCCTTGTTGTTCCTCCAGACCCGCTTTGGACAGCCTGAGAGGTTGCCCTTATGGCTGCTTGACTCAAAATCCTTCCCGTTTTCAACCCATTTTCCACCATCTCTCCAATCTTGATCGCTTCCGCGAATGGCTTACCCATGGCCGACATCATGTTTTGGAAATAGTCAGACTCTTGAGCCTGGAGAAAGGTAGTGACCATTTCCACTTCATCCATGGGAGGCTTCACTCTCGATGCCTGTTCACGCCACTTAATAGCATACTCTCTAAAGCTTTCCGAAGGCTTCTTCTTCAAATTCGACAGAGAGTTTCGGTCTGGCGCAATGTCGATGTTATATTGGAATTGTTTTACAAAATCTCTGGCGAGATCATCCCATATATGCCATCGGGACATTTCCTGATCCATATACCATTCCGAAGCTATCCCTACTAGACTTTCCCCAAAGTATGCCATTAGCAGTTCTTCTTTTCCGCCGGCTCCCCGCAATTGGTTGCAGTATTTCTTAAGATGTGCAATGGGGTCACCGTGACCATCGTATTTCTCAAACTTTGGGGTCTTGAAACCCGTCGGCAGGTGCACGTGAGGAAACATGCACAGGTCAGCGTAAGAGACGCTCTTTTGTCCGCTCAATCCTTGCATATTCTTCAGACTTTGTTCAAGGCTCTTCATCCTTTTGGCAATCTCATTTTGCTCTGCAAATCTGGGGTTCTGATCCTGCCCGGGTGCAAGCTCGCACTGAGGCGGTAAAGGATTAATATTGGTAGCGAACCTAGTTGGTTCCATTGAGAACGATGGGGCTTGGAATGTAAAAGATGATGAGTCAAAGCTTGGCTTGTATGTGGTAGGTTGTGCCGTAACCGGGCAAGGCGATGCAGTAAAGATGTTCATGCTTGCATCAGTGGCCGACATTCGGGGATGAGGCTCAGAAGGTGATCCAGCAGAGAAGGCGGAGGTGGCTGGGTACCCAAATGGAGTAGCAGGATAATTTATGGGGACATTGGACGTTCCACTTGACCTGGAGAATAATTCAGGGAATCCGGGGACGACACTTGGCGGCTCTTTCCCATTGTTCCAGTCGTCTAGCATTTCCAACATGCGGAGCCGTAGGATTCTATTTTCCTCCGCAGTTGCGGATTCAGGTGTGAGGACGGCTGAGATTGAGCTTTCCTCAGAGACGGGGACTGTTTGCAATGGAATTTCCGAAGACATTTCCACACTTCCTTTTGACCTGGTGAAGTAAGTGTGAGTACTGCTTCTGGTCCTAACAACAGGTAGTTGAACACCTCTCCTTGACCTCGTGAAGTATGAGTGCGAGGCCAGACTTTCACCAAACCAACCGTCTTTTCAAAAACCCTGGAAAAAAAATGCTCAATGACAAACGCACGGTTAATTTTGCAGCAAATAATAGACAGTTAATCTCACGTTGGACATGATGCACCTATACAGTTAAGTGGATTACTATATGTTTGCTACGAGAGCATGCGTCATTCCGGCATTTTTCTCTTATTAGTTTTTTCCCCTTTTTTTTCTTTTCTTTTCTTTTTCTCTTTTGTTTTCCTTTTATTTTATTTATTATATATATATATATATATTTTTTTATTTTTGTAGTAAAAGAAATGCGACCGGATCCGATGAGGATTGCCTACGCATCACGATGCCTACGTGAATCAGATCATTACGTAGTTCAAAAAACACAAATGGGCGTAAAAGAAACAACCTCTTTATTGTTGAAACGTTCTATTACAAGCTACATTTTGCAAAAGAAAGAGCAAACTTGGAAAATGAACCTAGACTCAAAATAGACTGAAAATCACCTTGATGAAAAAAAAAAACAGGCGGAAGATGCTAAAATACAAATTTGACCTATGAATGCATTATGGTTTTAAAAATTGGTTTCCGCGGGGCATCGTTCGGCCTCGCCGCGGTCCTAGGCGTGAGATCCCTCTCAAGTTGCTCCAGCTCGTGCATAGTCTGCTTGACATAACCCATTACTGCCGAGAGGACGGTAGTGCTGGACATGTTCTCACATCGTAGACATCGTCTGGTGACGGCATGGGCAATGGCCTTGATCCTATCTCTGGTTTGCTTCTTCTCTATGAGTAGGTGCCTTATCTGATCGCTGCATATCTTGAAGACTTGAGTATCTTGTACATGCTGATGCTTCAATTGCCGTATCTCCGACTTCATCTGGGCTATAGAGTCGTACCAGTATCTGCTCTTAATTTGGAAATCCTTGGCCTGACTAGCTGCTTTGATCTCAAGTGTTGCCATCTCTCTCTTTATTTTAGCAACAGTCTTCTCGTGGTCACCTTCCAATTGATTCAGGTATCTGCGATGCTTATCTGCTCTTGTATCCCACTGTGCCCTGAGCTCTGCTATGATGTTTTCAGATTTCTCCAAACCATCTCGCCATTCCCTGATTTCACCTTTTAGCCCTTTTATCAGTTGCTCGTCCGATCGACGCCTTGGTTGTCTATCTGCATCCAATCTTATTTGTTTGATCTGGGCTCTGAGCATTTTATTTTCTTGAATTAACTTGTTCCGCTCCCCCAGATCGATGGCAATTTGCACGTCGTGCTCGTATCTCATGCCTTCTACTTGTTGCTTTAATCTGCTGATTTCGGCACAATAACCTTTTTCCTTTGCTAACCAATCCCAATGCCTTTGCGATGACTCGGTGAAATCCCGGATGTGGGGCCTCTTAGCTGGCCTTTCATGCTCGAGTTCCCTTCTATACCATGCAAGGTAACCTGGCGCCGTTTCTCCTTTGGCTCGATCCCGCACGCAAGTATCTGATTTCAGATATTGGCCCTCATTCCAGATTTGGCGAATCTTTGCTTCTGGGAATTGTCCGTTAGGACTTATCTCGACTGCTTGAGTGCTAAGATCTTCCTCATGAGGTACTGTCTGGCATCTTCCGAACTGTCTCAAAACTCGGCCGGGTGCGTAAGGTTGAATGCTCTTAAGCCCCATCAGCAAGAAATGAGTTTTAGCCGCTGACATATATAAGATCTCATCAACAGGCAACCATCCCAACGTCCATTGTATTTGGCTGGCAGTAAGAGTTTGAAAGAACGAGGTCCATGCCAGGACTCCTTTGGGCAAAATGATCCCTTTGGTTCTTGTGTAAGATTCTTCTATGCGGGTCTTTTCCGGGGAACCATGGCTCAAAATCTCGGAATGATGGCAGAGGTGCTCGGTCATCCATAGCTGTAGGAGCAAGTTACAACCTTCGAAGAAATTTCCCCCGGCTTTACAAACTGTAAGAGCTCGAAAGATGTCAGATACCACCATCGGCGCGAGAGTACTGTCTCTTTGCGTGAGTAAAGTGCTGACGACCCCGGATATCTTCAGATCAATGTTTCCATCTTTCCTTGGAAATACCAGAAGGCCCAGGAACATCATCATGAATGCTACCCGTCTGTGCTCGTCCCACTTCTGACGAATTCCTTTGCTGCACAGTTTGTTGATTGGATTATTGAATCCCCCCTCATGACCGTACCTATCATATATGAAGCATGGAGTACAGAATCCGGCTGCTAGATCCGGGTTGTGGACTGTTCTGGGTATCTTCAATGAATCTAGGAATCGATGTGCCGTGACGACTCTTGGGGCGACCAAGTATTTTTCCCTCAACGGAAGTTCAGTATTCCCGATGTATCCGGCCATTTCTTCCAAAGTTGGGGTGAGCTCAAAGTCAGAGAAATGGAAAACATTGTGCGCCGGGTCCCAATAGGTAACCAAAGCTCTTATGATATCTCCCCGAGGCTGGATTTCCAACAGACCCACAAGACCTTTCAGATATTTCTTAACCTCATTTTGCCCTTCAACACCTAGATCATTCCACCATAGCCGTAACTCGACAGGGATTTTGGTCATTATTGAAAAATGTTCATTTTGCATCGTGCTCATCCTGCACATTTATTAAGGTGATTTTAACAAAAATGACTGACTCAAAATATTTTACAGAGGGGACCAAGCTTTGAACACGGCCTTTAAGCACTTCGGGGACGAAGATGTTAAGGCTGTGTGGGTCTAAAAATGCTAAACAAAACCCAAAAGTGGCTATTTACGCAAAGTCAGCCTTCCGGCGTCCCTTTCGGGAACATTCGGCTATAAAACAGCGTCACCCTATTCATTTACGACTTTTTTTTTTATCGTTTTTTTTTTAAAAAAAATTAGGAAACTTAATATTGCTAACACGACCTTTCAACGCCTAAGGGACGAAGATTTTAAGGTTGTGTGGGTCAACTGGACTAAACCTTAAAAATGACCCAAAGGTGGCTGTTTATGCAAAGTTAGCCTTCCGGCGTCCCTTTCGGGAACATTCGGCTATTTACGACAAAACAACATCACCTGACTTATTTATGACTCTTTAAAAATTTGAAGCATATTTTTTTTTTGATTTTGGCTATTTTAGCAAAATGGGGGTTGAACCCGACGAGGGTTGCCTACGTATCTCACATCCGGTGAGAATCAAACCGGCGTAGTTCGGGAATATCGTAAAAATAGGAAAAATCGAATAAACCTAGAAATCAGGAATACGTATTTTTATATTTTTTGTTTTTGAAAAGAGAAAGATTAAAGGAACTATTTTTTTTTATATTTTTTATTTTATTTTTTTTAGAAAAAATTTGGACTGTTAGTCTGAATTCGTAAAAGGGGTACTACAAAAGAAACAACACATTTTTAAATTATGAATTTTCGATTTTTTTTTGTTTTTTTTTACTTTTAAAATAAATACCTTTTCTTCTTTTTTTTTTTTGATTTTTGAAAGTGATAAAAGAAAAAAATTTTATATATATTTTTTTTAACAACTCTCAATAAACAAAACAGTTTTTTTTTTTTTTTTAGAAAAATTCCGGCGAGGTTTTGACACTACTTGGACATTGGTTTTATTTTCCAAAAATAAGTAATTATCTCCCCTATGCTGCGATTTTCCCTTTTTTTTTAAGAACCGGTCGACATGCGGAACCGAAGAAAATAAATGCACAACACAGATAGGAATGCAGCATGATGGTCTTTTCCATTTCAGGTTGCCTGTCCTAGACGGACCCAACCCCTGTGTTGAGTCCCCTAAGTCAAATGCAATATGATGCAAATAAGCGTTCCTACTAGGGATCCGGCATGAAGTTTCGTTATACTAGGTTTAAACCTTGGTATTTGTTCTAGACTGTGTACCCGAGCGGACAACTCGAGTCGAAGAGGGGGCTACGTACCGGGGACCCGCGAGATCGTCCGGCTTTGTAACTTGTCCGACCTCTTTCTTATTTCAAGTATTGACATTAACAGAATAGGGAGTCTCGACCAGTGAGCTTCTCCCCGGAGGTAAGAAAAGAAGGGTTTCGGCACAGTTTATATACAGTTCAGATAATATCAAAAGCGGTAAAAGACAACATTTAGCACTTTTAAGCAAAACATGTAATAAAGATCAGATAATAAAGCCAAATATAACAATTATTCTAAGCTCGAATTCTTGAACCCTGAACCAGTGGTTCTGGGTCAATATTCCCCAGCAGAGTCGCCAGAGCTGTCACACCTCCTTTTTGCGCGCCCCGCCCCGAAGGGTTTAAAATGCGCGAGGGAGTTTTTCCAATTTAAGTGACAATATTCGAAATGGGATTATTTATTTAATTCAGAGTCGCCACTTGGAAAAGGTTTGGCTTTTGGTGTCCCAAGTCACCGGTTTATCTTGAATCCCAAATCGAGGAAATTTTCGACTTTTCCAAATGAAGTCTGCGAACCAGAAATTCTAAGTAAGGAATTATGTTGACCCGAGGGAAGGTGTTAGGCACCCTCGAATCCCGTGGTTCTAGCACGGTCGCTTAAATTGTTATAATGGCTAGATATCTGATTTAAATACATGTTGTGACTTATGTGCTTTTATTAAGTTTAAACCGCTTTTATTATTATCATTTATTTTGTATAGAATTGCAACGTTGTGAAAATGCATCTCGAACCACGTCACAATCAATGCACCCGTGATCGTCGACACATTTGGACTTCGTTGAGATTTGGATTTGGGTCACATCAATGTGCACCTAAATTTAAGAATATGATTTAATTAAGCCGCGCCTAAAGAGTCTAACGCGTTATTATTTTGTAGAAGGCCATGAAATTTATTAAATGGCCTATCCTGAATTCTAAATAATTATCATGGTTATTTATTGAGGGCCCCGCAAATTTGCATCTTTATTTGGCGAGGCTTATCTCTATTTTAGAAAGGATGTCCTAAAGTGGCTACATTTCTAATGCATTTGTCTCTAAAACTAGAAGAAAAGGTATATGCTAATTTAACTATATGCTTTTGCCGAATCCAGATTTTAGCTAATCATCCGATTAATTATTTACGGAATGAAGAAACATGGTACCTCATGAAAACATGCTTTGAACTTGATAAAAGAAAAGTATATGAGATTGACGAAATGCTACGACTGTTACAAGAGCTCCCTAACTTTAACTTATTCAGACAAGATTAATTAAAATTGCTTATTAGGAAATGCGACTAATGGTATTTGAAACTCATCCTATAAACTGCTTCATGAAAAACCGAAACTCAAGAGTTTTAAAACTGTATTGTCTTTAACTAAATCTAAACAATCATTTGCCCTTACATATTCGAAACATGCTGAAAGAGCGAGTTTGAGTTAGCAATTGTACTAAATGGCTGCAAATTTCACGGATTGTATTTACATCTTATATACTACCAAACGAATAAAATGTCACAACTCCAGATGGGCATAAACTTTAATCAAGTACAACCTTACTAATGTGTCTCTATTAGGCTAACAGACCAAGAAACTGCATATCTTAACAACATAAAAAAAAAAAAAAGCAATTCGTAAGCAATACAACAGGTGATTATAACTCCTTCAAATCTTTTGATTCATGCTTTCATTGTTACATCAAATGCGAGTCTTAGTATGTACCTGGATATTGGATACAACAGGAGAAGCAAGGGGTCAGTAGGGCAATAGAAGCGATACCAAACAACAGCAATAACAGTAGGTACCAAATAGAACAGAAATCCCAGTGCAAGAGGCCAGTAAAGCCAATGGAGGAGGGGCAGAATGAGACAGATTCCCAGTAGTAACGGAGTCAGAAAATCAAGCAATCCAACTTCAGGAGAAGCCAACAACACAAATCCAACAATAGACTTAACTAACACTTGAAGGAAAACAGGACTAACTTGGACAGTTTGAACAAAATGTGAATCGAACAAACAGTAAGAAGAAAGACAATTCCTGATTTTGTGATATCTCTTTCCCTATCTCCTTTCTTTTCAAGTTCTAAGACCAATCTTCAGTTTTGAAATTTTACTGAAGTTACTAAAAGAAATCCCTTCCAGTTCCTGTTTTCAGAAATTGAAACTCTCAGATATGCCCTCTCAGTGTCTCTCTCTATCTCTATATGCTTTTTCTGTTTATCTCTATCAGCTCTCTCCTTCAAAACTCCTCACAGTGTGTGTATTTTTCTTTTTCAGTTCTGATTCTCTCTCTCCTCTGATTCTGTCTATCTCCTTTTAATCTCCCAGGTTCTCCTCCTTTTATAGGCCTCAACACTATCTCTTTTAACAGCCTATTTTCAGAATACCCCAGTACCCCTCCCATGTGCCTTCCATTTCAATTCCAACTTTAGCTAATCAAGTATTAAACCCCATCAACATTCCCTGGCAGACCTACTTTTAAAAGGTTTAACATTTTTTAAACTTAAAGTAAGGTATGTTTAAAACTTAAAAGCCTTCTTAATGCAGAAAAACAGGCTGTGCACAAGGCACATGAGGTGCACCAATGCACATGCTGTGCGCGAGTGCACATGCCTTCCAATTTAAACATAAACAATCCTTTTTACATTAACTGATCAATTCAAACAATCTATAAGTAAGCAAAATTGGTTTTTAATTGGTTCAACAAATGTTCAACTGAAGCAAATCGATTTACTATGCTCAGACAGTTGAAACTAATTGACGACTCATGTCGACTCGACTATATTAGCATTAACATACACAATCGTAGCCAAAATTAGACATTCAGAAGTATGGGACACATGACTCGACTTATACTGATTAAAACAGAATTGTACTTCGAGGAATTAGTTAGTCAGTACAAATTTGGAATACAACCAATACACATGCCTTATCAAAATAGGAGGGGAGGGATTCAGACAAACACAGAGGTTCGAACAAAGTGGACAAACAAAAGTTGATAAAATTAAAACGAATATGAACAGACTTTTAAAACAATCACACGGACTAAAACAAATAAAGGAAGGAAAGAAACTCACCTTAAACCTTGAAAAATCAAAACCTCAAACTCGGATTCGGACAAACTTTCTTAAGGCTGAACGGACTTTAATCGAAGGGTTTCTCAAATGAGAAACACTTTGATTAAAGTCCATCAGACCTTAACCTCTTTGGTTTGAACCGGTTTGAACCAGTGACGAGGGACCTTGTGGTTTCAAAACTCATATCTAATATTCGTGCTTCCCTAGTTAGATTCGGACCAAACCAAGTATGGTTTAGTCACGATGAGGGTCCGGGGAGTGTCTGGTATGAAGCTGGGGTTGGTTGGTGTAGATCGGGTTTTGACTCGAATCTTCAAATGAAGATTCGAGGACCTGGGGGGTGATTCGAACCAAACGGTTAACAGGTCTATGTTCAGGGTGGTGAGGGGGTTCTATGGTGTTCAGGTGGAGGTCACCGGCGTTCAGGCCGCCGGGTTTCTGGTGAAGGTGTGCAGGGGCGGCTAGGGTTTGAAGGGGATGGGTTTGGTGAAGACGAAGGCGGGGGTGTTGGCTAGGGGGGCAGGGTATGGTGAAGGGTTTATATAGTTAGTGGGTGGGTGAACCTCGACCGTTAGATCAATCTAGATCTACGGTCTGGATCTGAAGGCTTAAATGGAACGGTGTCGTTTTGAGGGTTGAGGGTTGGGGTCAGTCCGGGTGAGACGGGTCGGGTTTATTGGTGGGTTATGGGGAATTGATCTTGGCCGTTGATCAATTTGAGATCAACGGCCCAGATCAACCTGTACCAAAACGACGTCGTTTGGATTCTCTGGGCATCAGGTGGTCTGGACCGGGCAGGCCTGGGTTTTGGGCTGTTCGTTTGGGCCAATTTGGTTAAAATTGGCCCAAGTCCGGAAGGGAAGGGGTCCTCTTTTTTTTTTTTTTATTTATTTCTTTTTCTCTTTTTTTTCTTATTTATTTTAAAACAAAACTAAGCCAAAAAATCAAATTAAAATTAAATACACACTCAATACAATTATTTGCACACACACTAAAATATTTCAAAACAGGTAAAGTCAAACAAAATAAAATCACGGACGAAGATGCCTATTCATGATTTTCTATTTAACGACCGGATTACGGTTCGAATTATGCAGGACACATATTTTTTTTAAATTTTGTTTTAATAAAGTAAATAAATAAAAACGGGCCGAAGTCACAAACAAATCAACAAGGTGTCGCACAGAAATCCAAAAATTGTGCAGCAGGGCCAATTATTATTTTTTTTATTTCTTTTTGGAGCGATTGTCGTGCGAAACAAAAATCACGTGCTCACACTGTAAATCAGTCTTGCCAATCTTTCTTTGTCTTGGTTTTGGAACAGTGTTAGACCAAAAGGGATTCAATGAGAAACAAATAATTGAATGGAGAAAGAGTTTAAAAACTAGAAGTGTCCCTTTCGGGCAAAGGAGAGAAGGACTTATCTGGAGTACATGCGGACTTCAATGAACATGACATGCCTTTTGGACTGGATGCATGATCTGTGTAAACCGTCCGACTCTCAAAAATTCATCACAACTTTGCCTTGAATACCGAGGAACCTTGCCAGGACTCTATTGATGCTGATGGCTGTGAGGATCTTGTTTTCGATCACGGGCGCCCTTTGTGGGTTTTCACGAGCTGGCATTTTTCATTTTATTTCTTGCCATCTCCTTATAGTGCTCGTGTGGGTTTGCATTAACAAGACTTCTCATTTTGATTTTCTCTGCTTACCGTCGCCTTACAGTGCCCGTGTGGGTTTTCACCAATAAGACTCTCTCATTTTATTCTTCTCATTTTGTTGTATCAGACCCAAATAAATCCATCCTCCCATTTTGAACCGCTTTGCCGATTGATTAGAAGGACTTGAACAAGGTTTGGGGTGAAAAGAATTTGGATTGAACTACAACTTTGGAACCTTTTGGGCGGGATTATTGCTGAATCGTTATACCTTCTGCCCCAGTTTCACTTTTGGGGGACTTCTTGGATTTTTGTTTTGGTGTGACTGAACCCCAAGAAGAGGTTGCCTACGTATCCTTTCGGAATCAAGTCAAACGTAGTTCAGGCTCTTTTATTTTTTTGCACTCTTTTTTTTCCCGATTTGCTTTTTTGTATATATATTTTCTTATTTTTCCAATTCTTTCTTCTTCTTTTTTTCATTTTTCTTTTTCATTTCAATTTTTTTTCATTTTATTTTCAATAATATTTTTTTGGTTCCAAAGAGGGTAATCAAAGAAGAGTGACCAGCTCAAATGGGTTTTGCAAAGGGTTGATAGTGTTTGGGTAGCGAGAATGAAAGCCTTCATCTTCTCAACCGGAAAAGATTTTATTATATAAAGGATCAAACATAGTACCTTTTGACTGCATTTGCATTGACAGTTATTTCAAGGACATTTCCTTTGATGTGTCCCAAGTACAACGCACTCTTTCTGGCAGTACTCTTGTTGTAATGTATGGACCTTTCCAATTTCGGGAATCAATTTTCCTTCAGTTGTTCCAACTCTTTGTCTTGTTTCCTTAAGCTATTCTTCATGGTGACCCAATTCTTGATTCATTATTTCGAGGTCTGACAGAGTTTTAAGATCCGGGCATGAAGTCCGCAAGCATGTCATATTATTGAAATCTGCATTTAACATAACTAAAAGAGAATGAGAAAATTGACAAGATTTAAGAAAAGAGACATTCCGGGAAAATGAAATATCAATTTCATTTGATTTTCTTTTTTTGATTTTTTTTTGATTTTTTTTTTGATGATATTTTTTTTGTTTTTATTTTTTGAAGATAGAAGGGTTTACATTGGAAAGTAAGACAATAAAGTAAAACATCTGGATCACACCCTGAGACAATCCAGATGCAAAAAGGATAGCAAGACTGGCTACCGAGACTCCCGTCTGATGGGGAACTTTCAAGCTTGACAATCGTTTTTTGGCTTTTCTTCTGTCTCGGCAATGGCTGCAATAGCCTTCAGTGCTGGATCAAATTCCTCATCTTCACATATCATTCCATCTATTGGCCCATTTGTGAGAGTAGGCAGGGGAATGTTCATCATATTAGGAACCTTTTCGTCCCGGTGAACGATTCTTTCAGCTTCAATCAAGTCCTCAACTGCTATTTTGAGGGTCTAATGACCAACAGTCCTTTGTATCGTGCCCCACTGCTCCAGAGTGGTATTCACATCTAGTATCAGCTCGATGCGGGGAGGGGGACTCGGTGTTTGGCCGATTTGGGGCCACTGGCTGCAGCAGACTTCGCCTGACTAGCTTTAGGAACAAGCCTGAGTATGATTCACCAATAGAGGTGAACTGATTCCTTTTGAAAGACTCTCTTGGGTGAGGATTGTACTGATGAACATTTGATTGGGGGATTATATGGAGCTTGGTAAGGATGGGCGTTTCTGGGAGGTGGAGCTCAGTTTTGTGTATAATGTTGTGGCCGCGTGCAGGGTTGCTCATCACTGCATACCAACAAAACCAATCACCTGAACAGAACCTGGCTAATTTACTCACACACAACCTTGTTAGTTTTGAAGCATTTAACATATAGGAAATCGCATGATGGGATGCAATGCACCTAAACAGTTAAATGCTTTTACCATGTGTTTGAACGGGTTGCATGTTTCATCCCGATCCTAAACTAGCCCTCTTTACTATGTACCTCTTTTCTTTTATTCTTGCCTCTCTTTAGTCACTCTTGATCTTGTTTTGCCGCTCTTTTATTTTTTTTTGCACTCTTTTTTTCTTTTTCTTTTTTTTTCTATTTTCTTTTTCACTCGATTTTCTTTTTCCTTTTCTTTCAGTTTGTTTTTTTTTCAATTTATTTTATAGCTATGATCGAATCCGATGGAGATTGCCTACGTATCATGACCCCGCATGAATCAGATCTTGCGTAGTTCGGGCCAAATGAAAGGTAAAAGTAATGAAACATTTTTTTTCTTCATAATAAAAATTGGGTTTCAACACTCACAAAATGCAACCGAACGGTTATTTTTTGCAAACGTGGCCCCTTCCAAATTTCACATGAATTTTGAGGCCGGGGAGGATCATTTTACAAACTTGTCCGTTCTTTTACGAAAATAACCTTTCGACAACTGAAAGATACTCTAAGGCTACTTCGGCAAGAACGGTTTAAGACGCGACCGAAGCTGGCTCGGCTTATTATGACAAAATTCAAACGGTATTCACCCGACCGCTGACTCTTTGTTTTTTTTTGGTTTTTTTTTTCAAATTACAATAAAAACCTGGTGTTGCAAACACGGCCCTTCAGCGCCTCGGGGCGAAGGTTTTTAAGGCTGTGTGGGTCAACTGGATAAAAAATACTAAACAAGACCCAAAGGTGGCTGTTTATGCAAAGTCAGCCTTCCGGCGTCCCTTTCGGGAACATTCGGCTATTTATGACAAAACAGCATCACCTGACTTATTTATGACTCTTTTTATCGTTTTTCAAATTAGAAAACTCAATATTGCCAACACGGCCTTTCAACGCCTCGGTGACGAAGATTTTAAGGCTGTGTGAGTCAACTGGACCAAACCTTAAAAATGACCCAAAGGTGGCTGTTTATGCAAAGTCAGCCTTCCGGCGTCCCTTTCGGGAACATTCGGCTATTTATGACAAAACAACATCACCCGACTTATTTATGACTGATTTAAAATTTGACATATATTTTTGGCTATTTTTAGCAAAAGGGAAGGTTGGACACCACCCAACTTATTTATGGCAAAATTTAAAATTTGACACGTTTTTATTTATTTATTGATTTTTGGCTATTTTAGCAAAAGGTGGGGTTGAACCCGATGAGGGTTGCCTACGTATCTCACATCCGGTGAGAATCAAACCCGCGTAGTTCGGGCATCGAAAATGGAGTAACTAGACTAACCCTTTTTTTTTGGAATTTTTGAAAGAAATGCTTTATTAAAAAAAGAGAATTTTTTTTTATTTTGATTTTTGTTTTATTTTTTAAAGAAAGACTTCTAAAAAATTTATTTGCTTTTGACTTGAACTTTGGGATTTTTTTTTTTGTTTTTTTATATATATATATTTTTTAAAAACGAAAAAGAAAATGTGTTTGGTTGATTTTTTTTTCCATTTGTTTCACCTTTTCTACGGAAGAAAGAATGCATATTTTTTGATTTAAGATGTTGTCACTTCAATTTTGAAAGAGGGACTTTTAAGAAAATGAGGTGGAATTTCTGAGTTTTATTTATTTACAAAAGTACTTCTAAAGAAAAATCCTAATATTTTGGAATTCAATTTTTCGACTATTTTTTTTTTTGAACATTTTACAAAAGAGAGACTAAAAAGCAAAGAGTATTTTTTTTGGATTTTTATTGCTGATTTTTAATTCTTATTTCATTATTTCACATGAAAGACTTCAGAAAGAAGGAGACTATTTTTTATTTGAGTTTAAAGAAAACTTCTATATTATTTTTTATTTCTTTTTTTTTTTGTATTTTCTAAAGAAAGATTTATAAAGAAAGAACTAAAGGAAAATATATTTTTTTTTGATTTTAAAATTGGGGCCGGAACTGATGAGGTTTGCCTACGTATCTCACATCCGGTGAGAATCAGACCCGCGTAGTTCGGTCGGATCAAAATAGGAGAAAAAATAAAATCCTTTAAAGAAAAGAAGAATAACTATTTTTCTGGAATTTTGTTATATTTTTTTTATTTTATTTTATTATTTATTTTTTTGAAAAGAGACCAAGGAAATACTTATACATTTTAAATTTCCTCCTTTTTTGAAATTTTGAAAATCTTTTAAAGCGGTGCTACAAATGAAACAATAAAACTTTTTTGATTTTTTATTTATATATTTTTTGGATTTTGAAAGTGATTAAAAGGAATAGTCAAACTGAAAGGCACGCTTTTTTTTATATCTTAGAAAATTCCGGTTAGGTTTGACATCACTCGGACATGGTTTTTTTTTCAAAAGAATAAGTAATTATCTCCCTATCCTGCTATTCTTTTTTTTGAAAATTTTTCGGAAACCGGTCAACATGCAGATCTGAAACAAATAGATGCGCACAACAAACGGGATGCAGCAGGATGGTCTTTTCATTCCAGGTTGCCTGTCCTAGACGGACCCAACCCCTGTGTTGAGTCCCCTATGTCAAATGCAACATGATGCAGATAAGCGTTCCTACTAGGGATCCGGCATGAGGTTTCGTTATACTAGGTTTATAACCTGGGTAGATGTTCTAGACTGTGTACCCGAGCGGACAACTCGAGTCGAGGAGGGGCAACTTACCGGGAACCAAAAGGCCGTCCGGCTTCGTAACTTATCCGTCCTCTTTCTTATTTCAGGTATCGACACTAACAGAATAGGGAGCCTCGACCAGCGAGCTTCTCCCCGGAGGTGAAGAGAGAAGGGTTCGGCACAGTTTATATACAGTTCAGATAATATCAAAGCAGTAAAAAACAAACATTGCAGCACGTTATGTCAAAACATGTAATAAATATCAGATAATAAAGCCAAATATAATAATTATTCTAAGCCCGAATTCTTGAACCCTGAACCAGAGATTCTGGGTTCGTTCCCCAGCAGAGTCGCCAGAGCTATCACACCTCCTATTTGCGCGCCCGCCCCAAAAGGTTAAATGCGCGAGGGAGTTTTTCCAATTTAAGTGACAATATTCGAAATGAGATTATTTATTTAATTCAGAGTCGCCACTTGGGAAAGGTTTGGCTTTTGGTGTCCCAAGTCACCGGTTTATCTTGAATCCCAAATCGAGGAAAATATTCGACTTTTCCAAATGAAGTCTGCGAACCAGAAATTCTAAGTAAGGAATTCTGTTGACCCGAGGGAAGGTGTTAGGCACCCTCGAATCCCGTGGTTCTAGCACGGTTGCTTAAATTGTTATAATGGCTAAATATCTGATTTAAATATATGTTATGACTTACGTGCTTTTATTAAGTTTAAACCGCTTTTATCATTATCATTTATTTTTATAGAATTGCAACGTCGTGAAAATGCATCTCGAACCACGTCACAATCAATGCGCCCGTGATCGTCAACACATTTTGACTTCGTTGAGATTTGGATTTGGGTCACATCAATGCACACCCGAATTTAAGAATGTAATTTAATTAAATCGTGCCTAAAGAGTCTAACCTATTATTATCTTTGGGGAAGGCCGTAAAATTCGCTAAACGGCCTGTCCCGAATTCTAAGTATTTTTTATGGTTAATTATTGAGGGCCCCGCAATTCGCATTTTTTATTTGGCGAGGCTCATCTCATTTTTTGGAAGGATATCCTAAAGTGACTACATTTCTATTACGTTTGTCTCTAAAAAATAAAAAAAGGAAGATGCCAAACTTACTTGTTTAAACAAGTACATACTGAATTTTTACTATGTCTACCGAATCCGAATTTTGTTCGATTACCTGATTGATTGTTTATGAGGTGAGAGTTACCTTATACCTTGTCTTCATCGAGTGAATACGCTTGTTAATTTGCTAAGTGAGATTGCAAGCAAACTAATAACATATACTAAACTCATGTTGACGACCTCCAAGTTTGATTTTTAAAACTAGCCTATTTGGACTTGATAAATGAAATTGGCTGTTTATTAGGAAAACTACTACTTATTGAACTAAAAACGCCTGCTAGTTTTCCTCAAAAAGTCATCACATTATTTCGAAACAGTGAATCTATACCGAAGCCCAATATCGAACCTATATCGGATCAAGTAATCTGACAAGAGAGTTGGCGTACATGGCCAAACTCTTAATGTGACCGCATGAGAGTTTGTTTGGGGTACATTTGTCCCGGACCAAATACAACAGATTTGGACAATTCAGTGGTCTAGACAAAATACATGCAGATGCTTTCCATGATTCTATGTTATACTGTCATAACTAAATCAAGACCCCAATGATTATATACATTAAAACACACCTGATCTAATAAACAATGCTATATAATATTTCATCTCAAACAGAATGTATGTTAATTTATACAGAGCAATTGCTGTTGGAACGAACTTAAACAAATGCAGGCCGACTACCATTCAACCTATGGCCATGTTTTGAACATAGGTATTGTGAAGGAATCAACATTCATTTCTTTTATTTCTGCTTCAAAGCTTCAAGCTTTCAACAACAAGTAATTTCAGAAGTGTGTACCTGGAAGTGTTTACAGTTGAAGAAGAATAGAAGTCAGCAGAGTAACAATAGGAGCAACACCAAACAGCAGCAGTAACAGAAGGTAACAAACAAGGCAGTGGAAATAGAAACCCCAGATAGACCAAACTTCAGGAAATAAACCAATGCAAACTACAACCAGTGAGCTCAGTTTAAACTTGGAAGGATCAGAATCGATTGAACAAGTAGAAGAACAAATGAAATCCAGACAACAATGTGAAGAAAACAGTTCCTGATTTTTCTATATCCTTTCTCCCTTGTATCTGTGTCCGGGTATATCAAAATCTGTCCCCCTTTTATCAGCTTCAAATCAACCCTTTAACAGCCTGTTTAGACCATCAGAACACCCTCCCATGTGCTACCCCTTTTCAGTTTCCACTCACTATTTAAATAAGAGCACAACCCCATGACATTCCCTTGGCAGGCTTAACTTTTTAGTAATGTTTATTATTTCTGAAACTTAAAGCAGAATATGGGCAGCAGGATGTAGTCTGACAGCATATGCTATCAAACTATTTAATTCAAAAAGCACTTAGGCAGGGCACAGGCTGTGCACAAAATGCACATGTTGTGCACAAGTGCACATGCCCTCCAATTTCAGAACTGTGACTAAACAGAACATTGATTTTTACATTTCTGATTCAAATTAACAATTATAAGCACTAAACTCAGTTCCTAAATGATTCAGGCCATGCTTATCAAAAGTAAATCGATTTGTTATTGTTCAGGCAGCTGAAACTAATTGATGACACATGTCGACTCGACTATATTAATCATAACATGTACAATCGTAGCCAAAATCAGACATTTAACAGTATCGAACACATGATTTGAATTGTACTGACTAAGCAGAATTGTACTCGAGGAATCAGTTAATCAGTTCAAATTTGAAATTCAACTAATTGCACAACAAATACATACATACACATTATCAGAACAAGTAGAAGAAGGACTCAATCAAACAACAGAGGTTCAGGCAAGGTGGACAGGACACAGTCGGTAAAATTCGAAACACAAATTTCACAACAACATGAACAGCCTTTTAAACAAACATGGACTAACAGAATAAAGAAAACAAAACAAAACTCACCTTAAATCCCAAAAAATCAAAAACCTTAACTTGGATTCGAACAGACCTTTCTTAAGGCTGAACGGACTTTAATCGAAGTGTTTCTCAGATGAGAAACACTTCGATTAAGGTCCATTAGACCTTAATCTCTTGGTTTAAACGAGATACGGACCAGTGACGAGGAACCCTAAGGTTCCAAAGATTAGATCTGGGATTCATGCTTCCCTGGTCAGATTCGGACCAAACCAAGCATGGTTTGGTCACGAGGGGGGTCTGGAGAGTGTCTGGTGTGAAAATGGGGTTAAACGGTGTAAGTCAAGTTCCGACTCGAATCTTCAAACGAAGATTCGAGAAGGTGGGAAGGGATTCGAGTTAAGTAGTTAACAGATCCATGTTCAGGATGGCAAGGGGGTTCTATGGTGTTAAGGGTGGGGTTACCGGCGTCCATGCCGCCGGCTTTCATGGTGAAGAATACAGGGGCGGCTAGGGTTTTGGAGGGGAAAGGGATGAGGACGAAGGTGACCTAAGGCTGGGGTTCGGATAGGGGGGGGGCAGGGTAAGGTTATGGGTTTATATAGTTAGTGGATAGGTGGATCCTGGCCGTTGGATGAGACGTGATGAAGGGCCAGGATCCTTCAACTAACGGGGAACGGTGTCGTTTCGAGGGTAAAGGGTTGGGGTCGGTCCGGGTGAGACGGGTCGGGTCTGTTAGTGGGTACGGGGTGTGAGATCTTGGCCGTTGGATCAGTTTGGTTTGAATGGTTGAGATGGATCGGCATTGAAACGACGTAGTTTTGGTGTTAAACTACGTCGTTTTGTGGCCTGGGGGTGGGCTGTTCGGACTGGTGGCTTGGGCCGTTCATTTGGGCTTCAGATTTTGAAATGGGCACGGCCCAAATTCATTTAAAACAAATTTTTACCCTCTTTTTCTTTATTTCTAATTTCCTAAATACACAACCTAATTAAATAAAACTAGACACCATTAATTAACACTTAACATATTTATTTCACGCGTATAAAATGTTAAAAGTAGGTAAAATTAAACAAGGCAACAAATCAGGACAAAAGAAATGCGTATTTTTGTGATCTCCCATTTAACAATCGGATTACGGTTCACATTACGCACGACACATACATTTTGTATTTTGTTTTAATAAAAATGGGCAAAAATCATAAATAATTAACAAAGTGCCATGTAAAATCCAAATTTGTACAGCAGGACCATTTGTTATTATTTTTTAATTATTTTGGAGCGATTGTCGCGTAAGACAAAAATCACGTGCTCACACCCAGCATCCCTCTTGTGTGTGGGAATCTGTCTAAAGCCTTGGGTGTTACATGATCAAATACACATCTCATCAGTAATGTGGTCCATGGTTCTAGTTTGAAAATATACTAAGAAGTAAGAAGTAATAAATAAAAAATTAGGAGAATGAAGACGAAAAGAATTACACAAATTAGCAATTTTGTAAGTTTCTTTGTTCACAAATTATGCATACAACAATAACCAAAAAATGAATTCTGTAGACTTATGAGGTATTAGCGAATGACCTTCTAAAAAGTCTTAAGTTATATCATTATTCATAAGTTAAGTTTATTCAGAAAAATAATTTCCTACAACTATTACAAGTTAGAAAAAATTGCTAAGATCTTATGAATTTTACTTATATCTAATCATGCATTATTTTTTCATCGGTCTTGTGTAATATCTATATTTATCTATACTATATTAAAAGCACGAAGGGCCTATCGAAATGTCGTTCGTCTTTTTTACCTTTTGAAAATTACTTTCACACTAGACAAAATAATCATTTAATTAATTTTTCAATATTTAGAAAAGAATAATTAATTATTTTTTTAATATTTAGGAATTTGAAATCAACTAGATTTTGTGTCATAAATCCTTTCATATTTGAACTATGTAATATAATAAATTTATAAAAGAAGGATAATAACACATGGGAATCACATTATAACCTCCGCCCAAATTTAAGTCCTTTTAGATTTAGGAGTCCCTTTTTCACATATATTTTGGAGTTAAATAAAGTTATTTTAAAATTTCATGATAGAAAATCTAAGATTTAAAAAATAAAAAACTAGGAATTACCCCCCACCCCCCAAACAACAAAAATTTTGAACAAATATTCTTTTTATAAATAATGATCGTATAATTTGTTTTAAACATTTTCAATATTTGCATATTGGCTTATATTTTAGTATAACAATGATAACTTTTATATAGCAATTTCTTCCCATCATTCATTTAGGTACGCATACTTAATATTTCTCAATTTCACAAACTTACACTTTTATTTATGATAACTCAAACATAATTTTAGTAAAAATATTTGCATAATTATTTAAAAAATATTATTTGTTTAGACAGGGTACACGCGCAACGTGCGTATCGTAAAATTAGTAATTAAAAATGTACTTGTAATGGATCATAAAATCGACCTCAATTATTTTTTGTTAATTAATTTGCTGGCATAAACAAATAACAAAAACAACATGGTATAAAGATATGATAGAAATGTGTGATTTGATAGAAAATTTGCTTCTACGAACATAACAGCTGGTTGGGGGGGGGGGGGGATTTTTTTCTCTTTTCTTTTTTGAAAAAAAAAATGATTATCGAACTTCATGAACCGCCACTAATTCGAGTAGAGGCTAAAAAGAATAGTAGACATTTACATGCACCGGCCGGTGGTTATAACTAACAAGTTTTAGGGTACGAGCTGTATTGGGAAAATTGAGTTTAAATATTGAAGTGATTGGAAGATGACGTGTCATGACACAAAGGCTGGTCAAAGAATGATGATTGGCAAAGAGGCACTAGTTGCAATAGATACGAGCAAAGGTACAAGTAGAGGCACGAGCAGTTATTCAAAAGACTCAACGCTCGTACCTATTTATACCCAAAAATCAAGGAGAATGAATCTGACAGCACAAGAGAGTACAGATACAGTATTTAATAAGCATTAAATACTAAAAACGTTAGAGAATCTGTATTAAATTACAATGATTATATAACGTAGCATTTAATGCCTTTAATTGTCTATAATGGCCTTATTATGACAAAGACAAAACGTATATCTTTGAGATAGCTATAAAAAGGAGAGAATAGATCATTTGTAAGGACACGAGAAATCATCTGAATATACTGGTTTACTTGTTTTCTTCTGTCTATCTTATTGTTAGCAAAATCAATTTCCCTTATTCATTTCTGATTATCAGTAACCCGAGTTCTTCTAAATTAAAGTTTTGACCGAAGTTCTACTTTTTGGTTAAATTGGTTCCGTTACCGGGAATGTGATAATCCACTCTTTCTTAGCCTAACCTTTTTTGTTGCATCAACTATGTCTAACATCAATGACAACACCCAAGGAAACCGAGGAAACCAACAACTCCAGGAGAATCCACAGGATGATCACACCCCAATCCCTTCTCCACAAAGCTCCCCTCAACGGTCTCGAGAAGGCACTCCTGATGGATCTCATACAAATGGAAACGCTCAATTTGAAAATGATGAAGCTATCAATGAAGCTTTGCAAAAGCTAATCTCTCAAAACGTCAATAAAGCTCTTGAGGCCTTTGTCAGCCAGTTACCTATTACACCACCCACACCCACTCCAAATAACAACACTTTGGAAAACCTTCGTTCTAGGCTTGCTAATTCAGGCAGTAGTGGAATCCCTAGCGAGTCACGAGAAGGAGAACCAGGTAACTTAGTCAATTCTAATTTACAAAATTTAGTACTAACATTGCAGAAACAGCTCAAGGCGAAAAGTGACCGCATAGAGCAAATACCTGGAGTACCACCCATAATCAAAGGGATAGATATGGATAAATATTCACAACAACCTTGGAAGCCAAGTTATGCTCCCCTCCCAATTCCAAAGAAGTTCAAAATGCCCGATATTCCAAAATACGATGGAACAACTGATCCACGAGATCACGTGACTGCATTCACAACAGGCGTAAAAGGCAACGACTTGACCAAACAGGAAATTGAATCAGTATTGATCAAAAAATTCGGTGAAATACTCACTAAGGGAGCATTAACATGGTATTCTCTTTTACCCGAAAATTCCATAAATTCTTTTGCTGAGCTTGCAGATTCATTTATCAAAGCACATTCGGGAGCTCAAAAAGTCGAAAAAAGAATGAAAGATATTTTCAAAATCAAGCTAGAGGACTCAGAGTTGCTTAGGGAGTTCGTGGATAGGTTCCAGCGTGAAAGAATGACGTTACCGCGTGTACCTAACAATTGGGCAGCTATAGCCTTCACTAGTAATTTGAATGAAGAAAGCTTAGAAGCCACGAAGCGAATCAAGGAAAGTCTTCGTGAATTCCTAGCAACAACGTGGAATGACGTTTACAACAGGTATAGCACGAAGCTAAGGATAGAAGAGGATATTATCTCACAATCTCAAAAAGAGGAAAAGGTAAGTTCGAGACGGGCAGAAACCGAAAAAAGGTCCGGTAAAAATAGGTACGAACCATATATGGGCCTAGCGGGAAAAGATTCACGATCAAAACAGGACAATTCAAGGTACGATCATAGATCGAGGAATATAAAGTCGGGCTCATCATCAAGATTTGGGAATGATCGAAACATGCGAGAGGTACGGGATGATGATAGAAACTTGAAGGCAAGATTCGGCGGTTATGATTTTATGTGACGACCCAGCCCGTCGTCTCATGAGTTACCGCCCTGTTTTTCCCATTTTTATGCTTCTTCATGTTTCTTTATCGGTATTCGGTGTTAGAGTTAAATCGGATTGGCTTTTATAGGAAATGAGACACTTAGTCTCTTTAAGGAAGGCTTGTTTTGGAAAAAGTCAACCGAATATTGACTATTGAGTTAGAAGGCTCGGATGTGATTTTTGGTAATTCGGTTAGCTTCGGGGGATGATATGTGGCTTAGGAGTGTGATCGGAATTTATTTTGGAGGTCCGGAGTAGAATTAGGCTTGAATTGGCGAAGTTAGTATTTTGGCGAATTCCGGTTGGCAGGTGAGATTTTGATACGGGGGTTGGAATGGAATTCTGAGAGTTGCAGTAGCTTCGTTAGGTGATTTTGGATGTGTGTGCAAAATTTCAGATCATTCGAAGGTGTTTTGGTCGGGTTTTTAATCAAATGCGTATTTCAGAAGTTTTTAAGAAATTAGGCTTGAATTCGATGAGTTTTGGGTAATTTAATGTTGTTTGAGGTGTTTTGATGATTGGAAGAGGTTTGAATAATGTTATGAATTATGTTGTCATGTTTGGTTGGGGTCCCATGAGGCTCGGATAAGTTTTGGAAGAGTTTTTGGAAGACTTTTGTCGTTTGAGCATAATCATGTAAGGATCCAAAGGTCCATTTTTAGTTCTAGAGATCGAAATTTTATTTTGAGATTTTCAGAATTTAAATAATTAATTATAGGAGTGATCTGGAAAGTTTGGTCTAATTTCATCAAGTCGCGATTGGGTTTTTGACACGAAACATGAGTTAATTGTTTAACGAGAAAAATGAGTTTTGAACTGAGCAAAAGAGCTCCGAATTGAGTTCCGATTGAAGGTCTATGTTCGTACTATTATTTTTGACTCATAGGAACAAGAATCATCGAATTCCGAGTTCGTGTGATGGAGTTAGAGCCATTTTAGTGAAAAGAAAAGTGCTGCAATTTCTTTGGATGCTGCTGTATTTTTTTTAGCAGCGTGAACAGTAACCCCCCGCGCGTGAACAGTAACCGCACGCGTGAACAGCACTTCCGAAAAATTCTGGGCAGTGAGTTTATAAAATACTTCATCCGCGATTTTGGGTCATTTTTCCTCCATAGTTGATCATTTTGAGAGCTTCTTGGTGGAGATTAAAGAGGGATTCAAGGGGGAACGACTTGAGGTAAGTTTCTTGGACTTAGAACTCGTTTATATTGTGAATTCCACCTAGAGACTCATGAAATATAAGCCTACAAATCAAGAACTAGGGCTTGAATTTTGAAACCAAACAATTTGGATTTGATGGGTCATTTGAACTCGGATTTGGGAGTTCTTGGTATGTATAGACTCGTGGCGAGACAAGGAATCCGGTGATGGTAATTTTCTGAGTTTTCGAGATGTGGGCCCGGGGCTCGGGTTTTGTCAAATTCGTGAATTTTGATATTTTTCGATTGCTTTCGATTGAGTATTGTCTCTTTAGCATAATGCGACATATTCGTTGTGATTTTGGGCAGATTCGTCGCACGAGGAGGGTAATTTGAGAGGCAAGGGCATAGCGAGCTAGACTTTGACCGTCTTGAGGTGAGTAATTGATGTAAATGATGTCTTATGGGTTTGAAACCCCGGAATTTCACATCGTAATGCTATATTGAGGTGACTTGCACGTCGGATAACGGGCGTGGGGTAGAGCACCATTGGGGATTGTGACTTGGTCCATCCCGAGAGATGTTTGTACCGTGTTTTCTACTTGATCTAAATTGAGAATCATCCTTACTTAGATTTAATTGTTACATTTGGTCTTTTTGCCAATTATTTGAATCCTTCAGGGATTGATATCACTGCTTTCACATATTCTGCATATCATTTGACCTCGGTCCAAGGTTTTAAATACTGTTTTGCAAACTCAGCCATCTTTCTAAGATTTAAAAACTTAAATGATATTTCTAAATGATATTTCATGCTGAGAACTACTGTTTTACAAATGCCCAAGGGGCTTATGATGGTTTCTGGACTGAGCATGGATCGGGCTGCGCGCCGCAGTAGTATTATATTGATATTGAGGCCGAGAGCCTGGTTGAGTACATTGATATTGAGGCCGAGAGCCTGGTTGATTATACTGAGATTGATATGAGGCCGAAGGCATAGATTTGATGCCACGAGATGGCTTGATATTACGCTTGGGTTGTAGGAGCCCCTCCGGAGTCTGTACACACCTCTAGTGAGCGCCGTCGACGATAAATAAATAGATGGCTCGGGCTGCACGCCGCATTGGGTACTAGAGTGTACCGTCATATGCATTACATTGCACTCATGCATTTATTTTTATCGGTTATGCATGTCTCAGTATTTGGTACTCTGATTTAATTGACTTGTTGCTTCACTATTTGTTGTTCTAAACTGCCAGTTATAGTTTACTTTGTATTTTTCCATGACTTCTTATTCTTAGCCTTTATTTATGTTTATTACTCACTGGGCCGGAGTAATCACATTACTCCCTGCACCTTGCGTGCAGATCCAGGTACACCACAGGCTGAGTGAAGATTTGTTTAGCTGAACAGTAGTATCCGGGAGTATTGAGGTAGATGCATGGCATTCGTAGCCTTGATCTCTCCCCTCTATCTCTATCTTTTATTCCGCATTTTTCCTAGACAGACTTGTAATAGGTGGATATTCTGTATTAGAGGCTCATATTCATGACACCAGATTCTATTGGGCTATGGTGTGGTATTTTAATTGAACTTCCGCAGATTTTATTATTAATTATACACTTGAATGTAATGACTTAGTAAATTCTCTGTGATATTTATCTATAATCTGAATAAAAATTTAGGTTAATGTTGTTGAATGGTCGGGCTTGCCTAGTAGTATGTTGGGCGCCATCATGACCGGGGTTGGGGTCGTGACAAGTTGGTATCAGAGCCTAGGTTAATTAGTCTCGCGAGTTATGAGCCGGTTTAGTAGAGTCTCGCGGATCGGTATGGAGATGTCTATATTTATCCTCGAGAGGCTGCAGAACCTTTAGGAAAACTTCATATTCTTGAAATTCTTGTCGTGCGACATTGTTGATCTGAACACTAAAAATTTCTATCATTCTATTCTCTCGCAGATGGCGAGGACTCGTGCTACTGGACGAGACAGACGACCACCAGTGCCACCCACTGATGCCACCAGAGGCCATGGGCATGGCAGAGGTAGAGTAGCGCGGGCAGCACCTGTTAATCCACCAGCTGCCCCCGTTCCATATCAGGCTCCAGCAGTTGTACCAGTTCAAGCACCAGTTATGCCTATTGTGATTCCGGGTCTTCAGGAGACCTTGGCTCAGATTTTGACATTTTGCACTGGCCTAGCTCAGGCGGTCTCAGCCGCAGCTACTTCACAGGCCAGGCAAGGCACCCAGACTCCTATTAATCGCACAGCTGAGCAGGTTGTGCAGGGATTGCAGACACCGAAAGTTGCTCCAGCTCAGCCGGTTGCACCAGTTCAGAACCTTGTGGTCCCAGCTATGCCAGACGATGAGCAGCGTCGTCTCGAGAGATTTGGTAAGCTCTAGCCTCCGACATTCAGTGGTGTAGAGGGCGAGGATGCCCAGGATTTTCTTGACAAGTGTCAGCGTATGCTTCACACCGCAGGGATTTTGGAGTCGAGTGGTGTATCTTTTACTACATTTCAGTTCCAGGGAGCTACATTTACCTGGTGGGAAAATTTTGAGAGGCATAGACCTATTGGTGCAGCGCCCCTTACTTGGTAGCAGTTCTCCACTCTATTTCTGGAGAAGTATGTACCTCAGTCCCGTAGAGAGGAGCTGTGTAGGCAGTTTGAGTGGTTGACTTAGGGAGATATGTCCGTGACCCGGTACGAGATGAGATTTTCATAGTTGGCTCGTCATGCTACTTGGATGATTCCGACGGATCGTGAGAGGATCCGGAGAATCGTGGATGGTCTTAACTACTCTCTCTGCATTTTGATGACTAGAGAGAGAGTATTGGGTGTTTCGTTCGAGGGTGTGGTTGACATTGCTCGTGATATTGAGACAGTTCGCCGCAAAGAGAGAGAGGAGAGGGAGGCCAAGAGGCCCAGAGGTTCAGGCAGTTTCAGTGGTGCTCTGTCTAGGGGCCAGTTCCAACGTGGTAGAGGTCGTTCCTTCAGACCTCCTCAGCCGGCCCATCCAGAGTATAGTAGGACATCTTCAGACCGTGGTCATCAGGGATTTCAGCAGGGCCAGTCTTTACTTAACGCTCTCCCAGCTCAGAGCTCATCCTATGCCCCTTCAGTTCAGGGTTCATCTGCGCTGAGTGCATCGGCTGGTCATTTAGGTGCGAGGGGTTCCCTCCAGTTCCCTTCTCCAGTACCTAGTAGTTGCTACGAGTGCGGAGAGTTTGGTCATATAAAGAGGCAGTGTCCTCGACTTCGTGGTGGTTAGTTTCAGTAGAGGGGCCAACCTTCGTCTTCTGCTCCAGTTTCTTCAGCACCCGCCCAGTCAGCTAGGGGTGGAGGTCAGGCATCCAGGGGTCGCCCTAGAGGGGGAGGTCGATCAGGCGGTGGCCAGGCTCGTTTCTATGCTTTTCCAGACAGGACATATGTTATTGCTTCAGATGCTGTCATTACAGGTATTGTTTCAGTCTGCCACAGAGATGCCTCAGTATTATTCGATCACAGATCCACCTATTCTTATATGTCCTCATATTTTTCTCATCATTTGGGTACGACCCGATGGTGTCTTACTTTACCTGTGCACGTATCTACCCTGTGGGCGATACTATTATTGTAGACCATGTGTATCGGTCTTGTATTGTGACTATTATGGGTCTGGAGACCCTAGTTGATTTATTGCTATTGAGCATGGTAGATTTTGATGTTATTCTGGGCATGGATTAGCTATCTCCGTGTCATGCTATTCTAGACTGTCATGCTAAGACAGTTACTTTCGCTATTCCGGGTGTTCCGAGGATCGAGTGGCATGGTATGACTGATTATGTTCCTCGCAGAGTAATTTCCTTCTTGAAAGCCTAGCGTATGGTTGGGAAGGGTTGTCTATCATATCTAGCTTTTGTGCGAGATGTTGGAGCTGAGACTCCTAGTATTGATTCTGTCCCGGTTGTGAGGGATTTTCCTTATGTATTTCCTGCAAACCTGCCAGGCATGCCACCGGATAGGGATATCGATTTTGGCATTGACTTGGTGCCGAACACCCAGCCCATTTCTATTCTGCCATATCGTATGGCACCAGCAGAGTTGAAAGAATTGAAGGAGCAGCTTCAGGAGCTCCTAGACAAGGGGTTCATTCGGCCTAGTGTGTCACCGTGGGGTGCGCCAGTTCTGTTTGTGAAGAAGAAAGATGGCACAATGAGAATGTGCATTGACTACAAGCAGTTAAATAAGGTAAAAGTGAAGAACAAATATCTTTTGCCTCGCATTGATGACTTATTTGATCAGCTTCAGGGAGCGAGGGTGTTTTCAAAAATTGATCTCCGTTCGGGCTATCACTAGTTAAAAATCAGGACCCGAATATTCTTAAGACAGCTTTCAGGACTAGATATGGTCACTATGAGTTCTTAGTCATGTCTTTCGGGCTGACCAATGCCCCAGCAGCATTCATGCATTTGATGAACAGTGTATTTTGGCCTTATCTGGATTCTTTTGTTATTGTATTTATTGATGACATTCTGGTGTACTCGCATAGCCAGGATGAGCACGCCAAGCATTTGCGTGTAGTGTTACAGAGATTGAGGGAGGAGAAGCTTTATGCAAAATTCTCCAAGTGTGAATTTTGTCTAAGTTCTGTGGCATTCTTGGGACATATAGTGTCCAGCGAGGGTATTCAGGTTGATCCAAAGAAGATAGAAGCAGTGCAGAGTTGGTCTCGACTGTCCTCAGCCACAGAGATCCGTAGTTTTCTCGGATTAGCAGGCTATTATCGCCGGTTTGTTCAGGGGTTTTCTTCCATTGCGTCGCCCTTGACCAAGTTGACTCAGAAAGGTGCTCCATTTGTATGGTCAGACGAGTGTGAGGAGAGCTTTCAGAAGCTCAAGACAGTTTTGACCACAGCTCCAGTATTGGTTTTACCATCAGCTACAGGTTCATATACTGTATATTGTGATGCTTCGAGAGTTGGGATTGGCTGTGTGTTGATGCAGGAGGGTAGAGTTATTGCTTATGTTTCTCATCAGTTAAAGCTCCATAAGAAGAATTACCCTATTCATGACATAGAGTTGGCTGCTATAGTTCATGCCTTGAAGATTTGGAGGCACTATTTATATGGCGTATCTTGCGAGGTATTCAATGATCATCGTAGTTTTCAACATTTGTTTAAGCAGAAAGACCTTAATTTGAGGCAGCGGAGGTGTGTTGAGTTGCTAAAAGATTATGACATCACTATTTTGTATCATCCGGGAAAGGACAATATAGTGGCAGATGCCTTGAGCCGAAAGGCAGTCAGTATGGGGAGTTTGGCGTACATTCCAGTTGGGGAGAGGCCCTTTGCAGTTGATGTTCAAACCATGGCTAATCGGTTTGTGAGACTGGATATTTCTGAACCCAGTCGGGTGTTGGCTTGTGTGGTTTCTCTATCTTCCTTATATGATCGCATCAGAGAATGCCAGTATGATGATCCGTATTTGATTGTCCTTAAGGACAGAGTTCAGCGTGATGATGCTAGGGATATGACTATAGATGATGATGGCGTATTAAGGATGCAGGGCCGTATATGTGCGCCCAATGTAGATAGTCTTAGAGAGTTAATTCTAGAGGAGGCCCACAGCTCGCGGTATTCTATTCATCCGGGTGCCGCGAAGATGTATCAGGACTTGAGACAGCACTATTGGTGGAGAAGAATGAAGAAAGATATTGTAGGTTATGTATCTCGGTGTCTCAACTGTCAGCAGGTGAAATATGAGCATCAGAGACCGGGTGGTTTGCTTCAGCGGATGATTATCCCAGAATGGAAGTGGTAGAGAGTTACCATGGATTTTGTGAGTGGTCTTCCTTGGACTTTGAAGAAATCTGATTCTATTTGGGTGATTGTGGATCGGATGACCATGTCCGCGCACTTCATTCCGGTGTGTACTACTTATTTTTTGGAGCGGTTGGTAGGGATATTTATCCGAGAGATTGTGCGATTGCACGGTGTTCCAGTTTCCATTATCTCAGATAGAGGTACTTAGTTTACTTCCCAGTTTTGGAGGACCTTTCAGCGAGAGTTGTGTACCCAGGTGGAGTTGAGCAAAACATTTCATCCTCAGACGGACGGATAGTCCGAGTATACTATTCAGATATTGGAGGATATGTTGTGTGCCTGTATGATTGATTTCGGAGGTTCTTGGGATGAGTTTCTGCCGCTTGCAGAGTTTGCCTACAACAACAGCTATCAGTCCAGCATTCAGATGGCACCGTATGAGGCTTTGTATGGGAGGCGGTGTAGATCTCCAGTTGGTTGGTTCGAGCCCGGCGAGGCTAGGCTATTGGGGACAGATTTGGTTCATGATGCCTTAGAGAAGGTGAAGGTGATTCAGGAGAGGCTTCGTACAGCGCAGTCGCGTCAGAAGAGTTATGCGGACCGGAAAGTTCGAGATGTGTCCTACATGGTTGGTGAGAAGGTCTTGCTGAAGGTTTCGCCCATGAAGGGTGTTATGAGATTTGGAAAGAAAGGAAAGTTGAGTCCACGATTCATTGGACCTTTTGAGGTACTTAGGAGGATTGGGGAGGTGGCCTATATCCTTGATTTGCCACCCAGCTTGTCGAGTGTGCATCCGGTATTTCATGTTTCTATGCTCTGGAAGTATGTTGGGGACCCGTCCCATATTTTGGATTTCAGCACGGTTCAGTTGGATGGTAATTTGACATTTGATGTGGAGCCAGTGGCTATTTTGGGTCGTCAGGTTCGGAAATTGAGGTCAAAGGATATATCTTCTGTAAAAGTGCAGTGGAGAGGTCGGCCCGTGGAGGAAGCTACCTGGGAGACCGAGCGGGAGATGCGTCGCAGATATCCTCACCTGTTTGAGGCTTCAGGTATGTTTCTTGACTCGCTCGAGGACGAGCGTTTGTTTAAGTTGGGGAGGATGTGACGGCCCGGCCCGTCGTCTCATGAGTTACCGCCCCGTTTCCCCCATTTTTATGCTTCTTCATGTTTTGTTATCGGTATTCGGTGTTAGAGTTAAATCGGATTGGCTTTGATAGGAAATGAGACACTTAGTCTCTTTAAGGAAGGCTTGTTTTGGAAAAAGTCAACTGGATGTTGACTATTGAGTTAGAGGGCTCGGATGTGATTTACGGTGATTTGGTTAGCTTCGGGGGATGATATGTGGCTTAGGAGTGTGATCAGAATTTATTTTGGAGGTACGGAGTAGAATTAGGCTTGAATTGGCGAAGTTAGTATTTTGGTGAATTTCGGTTGGCAGGTGAGATTTTGATACGGGGGTCGGAATGGAATTCCGAGAGTTGCAGTAGCTTCGTTAGGTGATTTTGGATGTGTGTGCAAAATTTCAGATCATTCGGAGGTGTTTTGGTCGGGTTTTTGATCAAATGCGTATTTCGGAAGTTTTTAAGAAATTAGGCTTGAATTCGATGAGTTTTGGGTAATTTAATGTTGTTTGAGGTGTTTTGATGATTGGAAGAGGTTTGAATAATGTTATGAATTATGTTGGCATGTTTGGTCGGGGTCCCATGAGGCTCGGATAAGTTTTGGAAGAGTTTTTGGATGATTTTTGCCATTTGAGCATAAGCATGTAATGATCCAAAGGTCCGTTTTTAGTTCTAGAGATCGAAATTTTATTTCGAGATTTCCAGAATTTAAATAATGAATTATAGGAGTGATCTGGAAAGTTTGGTCTAATTTCATCAAGTCGCGATTGGATTTTTGACACGAAACATGAGTTAATTGTTTAACAAGAAAAATGGGTATTGAACTGAGCAAAAGAGCTCCGAATTGAGTTCCGATTGAAGGTCTATGTTCATACTATTATTTTTGACTCATAGGAATAAGAATCATCGAATTCTGAGTTCGTATGATGGAGTTAGAGCAATTTTAGTGAAAAGAAAAGTGCTGCAATTTCTTTGGCTGCTACTGTATTTTTTTAGCAGCGTGAACAGTAACCCCCGCGCATGAACAGTAACCGCGCGGGTGAACAGTAACCACGCGCATGAACAGTAACCGCACGCGTGAACAGTACTTCCAAAAAATTCTGGGCAGTGAGTTTATAAAATACTTCATCCGCGATTTTGGGTCATTTTTCCTCCATGGTTGATCATTTTGAGAGCTTCTTGGTGGAGATTAAAGAGGGATTCAAGGGGGAACGACTTGAGATAAGTTTCTTGGACTTAGAACTCGTTTTTATCGTGAATTCCACCTAGAGATTCATGAAATATAAGCCTACAAATCAAGAATTAGGGCTTGAATTTTGAAACCAAACAATTAGGATTTGATGGGTCATTTGAACTCGGATTTGGTAGTTCTTGGTATGTATAGACTCGTGGCGAGACAAGGAATCCGGTAATGGTAATTTTTTGAGTTTTCGAGACGTGGGCCCGGGGCTCGGGTTTTGTCAAATTCGTGAATTTTGATATTTTTCGATTGCTTTCGATTGGGTATTGTCTCTTTAGCATAATGCGACATATTCGTTGTGATTTTGGGAGATTCGTCGCACGAGGAGGGTACTTTGAGTGGCAAGGGCATAGCGAGCTAGACTTTGACCGTCTTGAGGTGAGTAATTGATGTAAATGATGTCCTGAGGGTTTGAAACCCCGAAATTTCACATCGTAATGCTATATTGAGGTGACTTGCACACCGGATAACGGGCGTGGGGTAGAGCACCATTGGGGATTGTGACTTGGTCCGTCCCGAGAGATGTTTGTACCGTATTTTCTACTTGAACTAAATTGAGAATCATCCTTACTTAGATTTAATTGTTACATTTGGGCTTCTTGCCAATTATTTGAATCCTTTAGGGATTTATATCACTGCTTTCACATATTTTGCATATCATTTGACCTCAGTCCAAGGTTTTAAATACTGTTTTGCAAACTCAACCATCTTTCTAAGATTTAAAAACTTAAATGATATTTCTAAATGATATTTCGGGCTGAGAACTACTGTTTTACAAATGCCCAAGGGGCTTATGATGGTTTCTGGACTGAGCATGGATCGGGTTGCGCGCCGCAACAATATTACATTGATATTGAGGCTGAGAGTCTGGTTGAGTACATCGATATTGAGGCCGAGAGCCTGGTTGATTATACTGAGATTGATATGAGGTCGAGGGCCTAGATTTCATGCCACGAGATGGCTTGATATTGCGCTTGGGTTGTAGGAGCCTCTCCGGAGTCTGTACACACCCCTAGTGAGCGCTGTCGACGATAAATAAATGGATGGCTCGGGCTGCACGCCGAAGTGGTTAATAGAGTGTACTGTCATATGCATTGCATTGCACTCATGCATTTGTTTTTATCGGTTATACATGTCTCAGTATTTGGTACTCTGATTTAATTGACTTGTTGCTTCACTATTTGTTGTTCTAAACGGTCAGTTATAGTTTACTTTGTATTTTTCCATGACTTCTTATTCTTAGCCTTTATTTACGTTTATTACTCACTGGGTCGGAGTACTCACATTACTCCCTGCACCTTGCGTGCAGATCCAGGTACACCACAAGCTGAGTGAGGATTTGTTTAGCTGAACAGCAGTATCCAGGAGTATTGAGGTAGCTGCATGGCATTCGCAGCCTTGATCTCTCCCCTCTATCTCTATCTTTTATTCTGCATTTTTCCTAGACAGACTTGTAATAGGTGGATATTTTGTATTAGAGGCTCATATTCGTGACACCTGATTTTATTGGGCTATGGTGTGGTATTTTAATTGAACTTCCGCAGATTTTATTATTAATTATACACTTGATTGTAATGACTTAGTAAATTCTCTGTGATATTTATCTATAATCTGAATAAGAATTTGGGTTAATGTTGTTGAATGGTCGGGCTTGCCTAGCAATGTGTTGGGCGCCATCATGACCGGGGTTGGGGTCGTAACAAGTTGGTATCAGAGCCTAGGTTAATTGGTCTCACGAGTTATGAGCCAGTTTAGTAGAGTCTTGCGGATCGGTACGGAGACGTCTGTATTTATCCTCGAGAGGCTGTAGAACCTTTAGGAAAACTTCATATTCTTGAAATTCTTATCGCGCGACTTTGTTGATCCGAATACTAAAATTTCTATCATTCTATTCTCTCGCGGATGGTGAGGACTCGTGCTACTGGACTAGACGGACGACCACCAGTTCCACCCACTGATGCCACCAGAGGCAGTGGACGCGGTCGTGGGCGTGGCAGAAGTAGAGTAGCGCGGGCAGCACCTGTTAATCCACCAGCTGCCCCAGTTCGAGATCAGGCTCCAGCAGCTATACCAGTTCAAGCACCAGCTATACCTATTGTGATTCCGGGTCTTTAGGAGACCTTGGCTCAGATTTTGAGAGTTTGCACTGGCCTAGCTCAGGCGGTCTCAGCCACTACAGCCGCAGCTACTTCACAGGCTAGGGAAGGCATCCAGACTCCTATTAATCGCACAGCTGAGCAGGTTGTGCAGGGATTGTAGACACCGGAAGCTGTTCCAGCTCAGCCGGTTGCACCAGTTCAGAACCTTGTGGTCCCAGCTATGCCAGATGATGAGCAGCGTCATCTCGAGAGATTTGGTAGGCTCCAACCTCCGACATTCAGTGGTGTCGAGGGCGAGTATGCCTAGGGTTTTCTCGACAAGTATCAGCGTAAGCTTCGCACCGCAGGGATTTTGGAGTCGAGTGGTGTATCTTTTACTACATTTCAGTTCCAGGGAGCTGCATTTAACTGGTGGGAAGATTTTGAAAGGCGTAGACCTGTTGGTGCAATGCCCCTTACTTGCCAGCAGTTCTCCACTCTATTTCTGGAGAAGTATGTACCTCAGTCCCGCAGAGAGGAGTTGCGTAGGCAGTTTGAGTGGTTGACTCAGGGAGATATGTCTGTGACCCGGTACGAGATGAAATTTTCATAGTTGGCTCGTCATGCTACTTGGATGATTCCGACGAATAGTGAGAGGATCCGGAGATTCGTGGATGGTCTTAACTACTCTCTCCGCATTTTGATGACTAGAGAGAGAGAGTATTGGGTGTTTCATTCGAGGGTGTGGTTGACATTGCTCGTGATATTGAGACAGTTCGCCGTAGAGAGAGAGAGAGAGGAGAGGGAGGCCAAGAGGCCCAGAGGTTCAGGCAATTTCAGTAGTGCTCCGCCTAGGGACCAGTTCCAGCGTGGTAGAGGTCGTTCCTTCAGACATCCTCAGTCGGCCCGTCTAGAGTATAGTAGGACATCTTCAGACCGTGGTCATCAGGGATTTCAGCAGGGCCAGTCTTTACTTAACGCTCTCCCAGCTCAGAGCTCATCCTATGCCCCTTCAGTTCAGGGTTCATCTGCACCTAGTGCATCGGCTGGTCATTCAGGTGCGAGGGGTTCCCTCCAGTTCCCTTCTCCAGTACCTAGTAGTTGCTACAAGTTCGGAGAGTTTGGTCATATAAAGAGGCAGTGTCCTCGACTTCGTGGTGTCAGTTTTAGTAGAGGGACCAACCGTCGTCTTCTGCTCCAGTTTCTTCAGCACCCGCCCAGTCAGCTAGGGGTGGAGGTCAGGCATCCAGGGGTCGCCCCAGAGGGGGAGGTCGATCAGGCGGTGGCCAGGCTCGTTTCTATGCTATTCCAGGCAGGACAGATGCTATTTCTTCAGATGCTGTCATTACAGGTATTGTTCCAGTCTGCCACAGAGATGCCTCTGTATTATTCGATCCCGGATCCACCTATTCTTATGTGTCCTCATATTTTTCTCATCATTTGGGTACGACCCGATGGTGTCTTACTTTACCTGTGCACGTATCTACCCCGGTGGGCGATACTATTATTGTAGTCCATGTGTATCGGTCTTGTATTGTGACTATTGGGGGTCTGGAGACCCGAGTTGATTTATTGTTGTTGAGCATGGCAGATTTTGATGTTATTCTGGGCATGGATTAGCTATCTCCGTGTCATTCTATTCTAGACTGTCATGCTAAGACAGTTACTTTGGCTATTCCGGGTGTTCCGAAGATCGAGTGGCATGGTATGACTGATTATGTTCCTAGCAGAGTAATTTCCTTCTTGAAAGCCCAGCGTATGGTTGGGAAGGGTTGTCTATAATATCTAGCTTTTGTGCGAGATGTTGGAGCTGAGACTCCTAGTACTGATTTTGTCCCAGTTGTGAGGGATTTTCCTGATGTATTTCCTGCAGACCTGTCGGGCATGCCGCCGGACAGGGATATCAATTTTGGCATTGACTTGGTTCCGGGCACCCAGCCTATTTCTATTCCGCCATATCGTATGGCACCAGCAGAGTTGAAAGAATTGAAGGAGCAGCTTCAGGAGCTCCTAGACAAGGGGTTCATTCGGCCTAGTGTGTCACTGTGGGGTGCGCCAGTTCTGTTTGTGAAGAAGAAAGATGGCACAATGAGAATGTGCATTGACTACAGGCAGTTAAATAAGGTAACAGTGAAGAACAAATATTCTTTGCCTCGCATTGATGACTTATTTGATCAGCTTCAGGGAGCGAGGGTGTTTTCAAAAATTGATCTTCGTTCGGGCTATCACCAATTAAAAATCAAGGACTCGGATATTCTTGAGACAGCTTTCAAGACTAGATATGGTCACTATGAGTTTCTAGTCATGTCTTTCGGGCTGACCAATGCCCCAGCAGCGTTCATGCATTTGATGAACAGTGTATTTTGGCCTTATCTGGATTCTTTTGTTATCGTATTTATTGATGACATTATGGTGTACTCGCATAGCCTGGATAAGCACGCCAAGCATTTGCGTGTAGTGTTGCAGAGATTGACGGAGGAGAAGCTTTATGCAAAATTCTCCAAGTGTGAATTTTGGCTAAGTTCTGTGGCATTTTTGGGACATATAGTGTCCAGCAAGGGTATTCAGGTTGATCCAAAGAAGATAGAAGCAGTGCAGAGTTGGTCTCGACCGTCCTCAGCTGTGTGTTGATGCAGGAGGGTAGAGTTTTTGCTTATGCTTCTCGTCAATTAAAGCCCCATAAGAAGAATTACCCTGTTCATGACCTAGAGTTGGTTGCTACAGTTCATGCCTTGAAGATTTGGAGGCACTATTTATATGGCGTATCTTGCGAGGTATTCATTGATCATCGCAGTCTTCAGCATTTGTTTAAGCAGAAAGACCTTAATTTGAGGCAGCGGAGGTGGGTTAAGTTGCTAAAAGATTATGACATCACTATTTTGTATCATCCGGGAAAGGCCAATGTAGTGGCAGATGCCTTGAGCCGAAAGGCAGTCAGTATGGGGAGTTTGGCGTACATTCCAGTTGGGGAGAGGCCCTTTGCAGTTGATGTTCAAACCTTGGCTAATCGGTTTGTGAGACTGGACATTTCTGAGCCCAGTCGGGTGTTGGCTTGTGTGGTTTCTCGATCTTCCTTATATGATCGCATCAGAGAATGCCAGTATGATGATTCGCATTTGTTTGTCCTTAAGGACAGAGTTCAGCGTGATGATGCTAGGGATGTGACTATAGATGATGATGGCGTATTGAGGATGTAGGGCCGTATATGTGCACCCAATGTAGATAGGCTTAGAAATTTAATTCTGGAGGAGGCCCACAGCTCGCGGTATTCTATTCATCCGGGTGCCGCGAAGATGTATCAGGACTTGAGACAACACTATTGGTGGAGAAGAATGAAGAATGATATTATAGGTTATGTAACTCGGTGTCTCAACTATCAGCAGGTGAAATATGAGCATCAGAGACTGGGTGGTTTGCTTCAGCGGATGATTATCCCAGAATGGAAGTGGGAGAGAGTTACCATGGATTTTGTGAGTGGTCTTCCTCGGACTTTGAAGAAATTTGATTCTATTTGGGTGATTGTGGATCGGCTGACCAAGTCCGCGCACTTCATTCCGGTGTGTACTACTTATTCTTCGGAGCGGTTGGCAGGGAAATTTATCCAAGAGATTGTGCGATTGCACGGTGTTCCAGTTTCCATTATCTCAGATAGAGGTACTTGTAGACGTGTGATTTTTGACCCTCCCCGAGAATTTTTACATTTTTAGCGTGAATATTTAAGTTCGGTCTAATATAGCTATTTTGACTATTTTACCTTATTTCGTCGCAAAAGAAAAATTACAAAAATATATATGTAAATTTTAGCTTATGTATTTCTCATAAACTTGAAAAAATACAAAAAATAGTACCTTATGTTTGTACTTTATATAATTTCGAAAATTACAAAAAAAGGTTATTAACGTTTTGTAGCCATTTTAATCTTGAAAAATACAAAAATAGTACTTTATATTTTATCTTTATATGAAAACGAAAATGACAAAAATAGTTTTGCTTTGTAGCTATTTTAATCTTGAAAAAAATACCAAGAAAAAAAAAGGAAGAAAAAATAGTTTTGTTTTAAATAATTAGTCTTATTTTGGTAGTTATTTTGCTTACATAGGATTAGTTGAACAACGTCGTGTTCTTATTCTTGGGTCCGGGCAAAAGAATAATATTTGGGTTCAAACTACCCGTTTTTAGGCCTAATTTTTGGACCTAGCTATAATAATCCGAGCCCACCACACATGGGGGACACGCGTGGGGAACACGGACGGAACACCACACACGGGGAACCCCACCACGCATGGGGGACACAAGTCTTGGACCCCTACACACGTGGGGTCCATGTTCTTTGCACAAGCTACAAAATACACAGACTGATTTTCAAAAAGCGGGGAGAACACTTGGACTTCATCTTCTTCTTCCTAAAGAAAACAAGCATGTTCTTTTCTTCTTCTTCATGAAGAAGGAACTGGAGAAAAGAAAAAGAGGGACCCTCACACCATAGCCCATGGCCTCCTCCTCTTTCACGTCCGAACGACCATAACCAGCCTCCCCGTCGCTTCCTCGTGTCGAGCCTCATCGTCTCACACAGTCACCACACCAACCCAACTCCCCCATCGTCTTCCTCACCAGCTGAACCAGCAAGACCCCCACGCCTCAGCTTCTATCAAGCAGCAACTGTTGTTGCTTCCCCGTCGTCACTGCCCGTCGACCCTACTGTCACTCACCAGCGAGCACCGCTACTGCTGCTGCAGCGTCGCGTCGCCAACGACCCCTCATTCCCCGTCAAGAAGCAGCAACTGCTGTTGCGTCGTCCATCACCCACGAACAGCCACGGACACCATAGCCAGCCATAGCAACAAGCTTAACCCCCGTTGCCCGTCGTCAATACCACCCTAAACGACGACCATGACCGCCTGAAACCTGCGACCACCACCATTTCCGTCCAGTTCGTCGTCAAAACCAACAGTTGATGAGTCATGAAAGCCATACAATATCAGTTGCGTTCCACCATTAACACCAAGAAGCAAAACTCATTTTTACTACCATTATAGGTCAAGAGTTCAGAGAGCTCAAAGTTTCAGCTCTTCAAAACAGTTTTCGAATTCAATTTCTGGCCAGGGAGAGGTCCATTTGAGATCGTCGCTGCTTGTTTCCGATTTGAGATCTGTCCGGCATCTTTGGTTCAAGCGTCAGTTGTTTTGAGTTTTGGGTTGTAGTGTTTGCTCGATTTCTGTCCATGTACTATTGCTTTAACACATTAACAGGTACCGTTCTTTCCTTCTTCTTTTTTCACGTTGTTAATTTTGAAGCTCTATTTCGTCACGAATCTGGTATCTATTGTTCTCTTTTGGCAGAGTAATACATGTGCTTAAAATTGTATAATAGTAGATGTTCTTGAAGTTCTGCAGTAATGATAGTTCTTGAAATTTGTGTTAATTCTCAGCTTTGGTTGTTTCATTTAATTGGATTGATGGGGGCGTCATTTATCTTTTGAATAGGAATTAATTGAAATCTTGGTTTGGACAAAGTTTATGTATTGAATAAAGGCATTTATTAAGCTTACTCATGTTTAATCTTCGGATATTGTAAAATTTATTGTCTTTATCAATGTAATTTAATCAAGTCTGTTAGTTCACATCGCTGGCATACTTTTAGGTGCATTTTCAATCTATTATTGTAATTGTGTACACGTTTGCATGATACGAGTACGATTTAAAAATGAATATCCGTAATTCACTTAGTTGAATGCCTTTCCTTTAATAAAATTGAGGTGTGTCGTGCCAAATAAAATCTCAAAATGCATGGCCCTCACTTAATTAGTATTTTAATCCTTAGAATTCGAGGCGTGTCATTTAGCAAATTCTATGGCCCTCGCAAAGTTGTAAACGCGCAATTGCTCTAGGCGCGTTAGTTAAATAATTTACCTTCCTAAACTCGGGTGCACATTTATGTGACCCAAATCCAAATCTCAGGGGAGTTGAAATGTGTCTCTAATCACGGGTACATTGATTGTGACGTGGTTCGAGATGCGTGTCCATGACGTTGCAAATTCCTTTTAAGAAATAAGAATGAGATGAGCCTCGCCAAATAAAAATACAAAATTGCGGGGCCCTCAGTAAATATTTGCTTTAAAATTGCTTAGACTTCGGGATGGACCGTTTAGCAAAATTCCACGGCCCTACCCAAAGTAAATGATACGCTAGTCACTTTATGCGCGCCTTTAATAATTTAATTTTCTTAAACTCGGGTGCACATTTATGTGACCCAAATCCAAATCTCAACGGAGTCAAAGTGTGTCGACGACCACGCGTACATTGATTGTGACGCGGTTTGAGATACATTTTCACAACGTTGCAATTCCCTGTAAAAATAATAATAATAATTAAGAAAGCGGTAAAAAGTTAAAATTTGCACATAAGTTCATATTTGTATAAAATCAGACAATCAAGCCGAATATGACAGTTGAGAGACCGTGCTAGAACCACGGAACTCGGGAATGCCTAACACCTTCTCCCGGGTTAACAGAATTCCTTATCCGGATTTCTGGAGCGCAGACTGTAATATGGAGTCATTCTTTTCCTCGATTCGGGATTAAATTGGTGACTTGGGACACCCTAAATCTCCCAAGTGGCGACTCTGAAATAAATAAACAAATCCCGTTTCGATTGTCCTTAAATTGGAAAAACTCCTACGCCCCTCGCGGGGGCGGAGAAAGGAGGTGTGACAGCTCTGGCGACTCTGCTGGGGACTAGACCCAGAACCACTGGTTCAGGGTTAGAAATTCGAGCTTAGATGAATTGTTATATTCGGTTTTATCTGATTTTGTCACATGTTTTGGCTCAATGTGCTAATTGATTGCCTTTACCGCTTTGATATTATGTGAATTGTATATAAACTGTGCCGAAACCCTTCTCTTCTTACCTCCGGGGAGAAGCTCGTTGGTCGAGACTCCCTATTCTGTTAGTGTCAATACCTGAAATAAGAAAGAGGCCAGACAAGTTACAAAGCCGGACGATCCCGCGGGTCCCCGGTACGTAGCCCCCTCCTCGACTCGAGTTGTCCGCTCGGGTACACAGTCTAGAACAAATGCCCAGGTTATGAACTTAGAATAACTCAGCTTCATGCCGGATCCCTAGTAGGAACGTTTGTTTGCATCACGTGCATCTGACTTTGGAGGCTCAACACAGGGGTTGGGTCTATCTAGGACAGGTGCACCAAAAATGAAAATGACCATCCTGATGCATCTTACTTGCTGCTACTTGCGCATTTATTCGATTTGGACTTGTGTGTTGACAGATTTTTGAATATCAGGAATATTGTGAAATTGAAAAAAAAAAAGAAAAAAAAAGAAATAGCGGTTAGGGAATTGATTGTTTATTTTTGAAAAAACCCAATACGCAAATAATGTCAAAACTCTGCCGAAATTTTGAGAAAATGAAAAAAAATGTCTTATTAGTTTGTTTTATTAAAAGCAAAGAAAAAAAAGTCGTGTACTGTCTTGTTTTTCAAAAATAGAGAAGGAAAATAGTTTGTTTTGCCATGAAAATGAAAATGAAAAGAGTCTTGTTTTTAAAATGGTTTTTTTTTATTTGTTTGTCTCTGAAAATGCCAAAAATAAAAATAAAAAGAGTCGTGCATTGAACGTGGTTTTATTATTTGTCCAAAAAATAAATATATATATATATATATATATATATATATATATATATATATATATATAAAATACAAAAAGTATTTTTCTTTACTTCCAAAATATATATATATCTTTATTTGTTGCAAAGAGTATTTGTCTTGCCAAGAAAATTCAAAGTAAAATTCCAAAAAGATATGTCTTGCAAAAATAATATAAATATCTTTATTTTCCATTATAGTCTGTTTAATTGCTCTTTTAAAAAAAATATATATATATAAAAAAAATATAAAAATAAAAATAAAAATATTTTCTTTTAAAAAAATCCGAAAATATTTTGATTCTTCTTTCAAAATTGAAAAGAAAATTCAAATTCAAAAAATATTTTTTTTAGAATCATTTCTTTTATTAAAGGTAAAAATCCAAAAATATTTTCTTTCTTCTTTAGAATAAGAGAAAACAAATAAAAATTCAGACAAAAAATATCTTCCTTTTACTTTTGAAATTCTCAAAGTTCAAATCAAAAGAAAAGGAATTCTTACAGGTCTTTCTTTCAAAAAACAAAATCGATCAAAAATCCAAAAAAAAAAATACTTCCTTTCTTCTTTTGAAGCAGTTCTTTCACAAATTCCAATAAAAAAAAGTTAGTTCATTTACTTATTCATGATTTGCCTGAACTACGCGGGTTTGATTCTCACCGGATGTGAGATACGTAGGCAACCCTCATCGGGTCCAACCTCCCCTTTTGCTAAAATAGCCAAAAAAAAAAACAAAAAAAAACATGTCAAAATTTTAATTTTGTCATAAATAAGTCGGGTGATGTTCAACCTCCCCTTTTGCAAAAAAAAAATAGCAAAAAAGAAATATATACATGTCAAAATTTTAATTCTGTCATGAGAAGTCGGGTGATGTTGTTTTGTCAAAACATAGCCGAATGTTCCCGAAAGGAACGCCGGAAAGTTGACTTTGCATAAACAGCCACCTTTGGGTCATTTTTTAAGATTTGGTCCGGTTGACCCACACAGCCTTAAAAATCTTCGTCCCCGAGACGTTGAAAGGTCGTGTTTGCAATATTGAGTTTTCTAATTTGAAAAACGATAAAAAGAGTCATAAATAAGTCAGGTGATGCTGTTTTGTCATAAATAGCCGAATGTTCCCGAAAGGGACGCCGGAAGGCGGACTTTGCATAAACAGCCACCTTTTGGGTCATGTTTAGGATTTTTGGTCCAGTTGACCCACACAGCCTTAAAAATCTTCGTCCCCGAGGCGCTAAAGGCCGTGTTTACAACACTAGGTTTTTATTATAATTTGAAAAAAAAAGAGTCAGCGGTCAGGTGAATACCATTTGGGATTTTGGTAAAAATAAGTCGAGCCAGCTTCGGCAGCGTCTTAAACCGTTCTTGCCGAAATAGCCTTAGAGTATCTTTCAGTTGTCGAAAGGCTATTTTCGTAAAAGAACGGACAAGTTTGTAAAGTGTCATAAAATAATCCTCCCCGGCCTCAAAATTCATATGAAATTGGGAAGGGGCCACATTTGAAAAATAACCGTTTGGTTGCCTTTGTCAAACGGGGAAAGAAACTGGCCGTTTGTAAATCTTTTGATCAGAATATGAGGGTTGTTTGATTTTTGAGTTTGTAGGTCATCTTCAAACCTTTGAAACCCAGTTTGTTTTAATATGAAAATTAAAAATTCCAGAAAAAAAAATGTTTTATTATTATTTATCTTTTATTGGTCAGAACTACGCAAGGTCTGATTCATGCGGGGTCATGATACGTAGGAAATCTCCATAAGATTCGACCACAACAAAAAAAAGGAAACAAAAATGAAAAACAAAAACAAAAAAAAAGAATGAAAAAAAAATCGAAAAAAAAAAGAAAAAGAAAAAAAAAGAAAAAAAAGATGTTGTTAATAATGGGGACCGAGTAAGTCCATTCTAACCTGTTTTGCTTTGAATCACAAAGAAAGTTAAGGTGGTTGGTTTGTGGTAAGCCGGAAATACAAGACCCAGAAGCACACTTTGCGGGGATCTGGCCTGATAACAGAAGCACTCGAATCCCATTGGGACTTGTTGACTAAGGTTGATGATATTGAAGTTGGCAATGGTGTGGGCGATACTGATGCGAAGCTCAGTGGCTAAGATGTCAGTTTTGATGAAGTGGGAGGATGCTTCGTTCCTTGGTTAGCAAGAGAGAAGCTTTTGGTGGCTTATTTTGTTGTCATTTCTGTTGTCCGGATTATTCTTTGGGTTGTAATCCGGATATTGTCTGGTGTCAAACTTTCTTATCTTTCCATTTGTCATAGCGGTTTGTTTAAGTTTTGTCCAGTTTGTTTTAGGATTTTATTCTGGTTTGTTTTGTTTGTCTTGTTATTCAAACCATTCCACCGGTAGTCTAAAGCAAATCCGGTCTTTTATTATTTCCAGTCATCTTTTTGTTTAGTCCTTTTATCATTTTTGTTCAGCGCCGATTCTCGTGACATGACATGCGCACACAGTTTGGGCCTAATCTTAAAAGTTAATCATAAAATCCCGGAAAGGTGATCAGAACATTTAAAGAAAATAAGGACGGTTTGAGATTATTCAGAGCTCGATTCATATGGAACTGGGGCAAGTAAAACATAAAGAAAACCGTTAAAAGCAAGATTCACCTTTCATGATAATGAGAGTTAGAGTGTCGCTCAACGGTGCTTTAGAAGTGACAAATGAACAAGCAGATGTTGAATATAATTTGTCAAGTCCAGCACCATCAGAAAAGGCTACAAATCTTTGTTGTGTTGTTTGCATTTGGCATGTTTTGAAGACTGGAATGACGAAGGCATTTTGTTCTGCTACCTAAACACTTTATCCTTCGTTAACCCTTTTGAGCCTTATTGTTTTTCTTTCGTACCCCTCGTTCGGAATCATTAGCAACGACTAGAAAACACAAGCATGGCAGGTAAAGAAAAAAAAAGAGAAAGAAAAGAAAACAACAAAACAAAAAAAAAAGAAAAAAGAAAAAGAGAAAAGAAAAGAAAAATGATAACAAAAAGAAAAAAGGAAAGTCAAATGAAAAAAGAGGAATTGGGAACTACGTTCGACCTGATTCCTCAAAGAGGATACGTAGGCGCCTCACGGCTCGGTCATGGTGTAATAAAAATTAAAAAAATAAAAATAAATAATCCCCAAGCAAGAAACTTGGGCAAGAGTTGCGCTTGTTATAAGCAAATATGGTTCCGAAGATTGTAATTTTGAACCCCAAATTTATTTTGTTTTTTGTCGAGCCTTTAATACCCTTTCTTTCTAGCCCTATCCAAAAACCCACATTACGGTCCAAAGAAAGACCTTCTGATCAGTCTTCAAAAGATGTCAAGTCATACAAATGAGAGTCTTATCGGTGAACATAACACTCTGTGCCACAGCAGAAATGACTCTAATCCCCTGCAGAAAGAGTCATACCGGCAACACTCCAAAATTCCCAGCTGGAAAGTGATACAAATGAGAGAGCCTTATCGGTGAAAATCTTTACGGGCACCGTAAGGCGATGAAAGCTGAGAGAAAAAACAAAAATGAGAGAGGCTTGATAGTGAAAACCCTTTGGGAACTACAAGTCGAATAAGATTGAGAATCAGATGGGGAATCTCCAAGTGAAGATCTTGAAAGACGATTGACAGCGGAGGATAAGTCACGCGTGCATGTCATGACCATTAGAGTCGGTATCTGCGCTTGATAGGTTTTATTTACAGTTTCTTTTGTTAAAGAGTCATCTTTTTCCTTTGTCTTTTATTCTGTTCCTTTTTATCTTTCTCCTTTCATAGAAAAATTCCCCAGTAGAGTCTGTTTGGTCAGAACAAATGAGAATGACTTCAAAATATGCCATCAGCTTTACAATTATGCAAGATGAGATCTGGCTAGTACATCCAAGTGGTATAGTCAGCAAGGAACAAGCGCGAGGCCAGTGTCAAGAAAGATATCCCTAGCAAAAGGGAATTGACAAAAGGATTGACGAGTGTCAAGAGGGATATCCCAGCCGAAATCAAAGGTTATTAAACCTCAAGGCCGAGGCCCGTGGACAAAGCAAGGAGAGCAGTGAGCATGATTTGGGGAAATTCATACTAGACTAAAAGGTCGGGGAAATGCCAGTTTCCGAGCTATGTCACAAAAGAAGAGGGATATCCCCAGCAGAAAGGGATTATCTCCAGCAAATAATGTCATCCCCAACAAGTTTTGGAACACAGAGCAGGGAAGGAGAAAGGGAAAAACCATCCCAGTAGGAGTATCATAACCAACCACCGCGTTTTAAACTAACAAATTTTGTTTGATTTGAAACAGGTAAAGGAAATGGCATTGATGACAGAAATGCATGCCACAAGAAAGATTATCAAACTGGGGCAGAAAAATTTCTGGAAGTCAGGTACCCATTCAGGGAAGAATAAAGATAACACCAGTCTCAAGGGAAGTGGTCTTTGAACCAGTGTTGCCCCAACATAATAAGTTTCAATGGAGGAAGTTGTTCCCCAGCGGACAGAACAAATGGATGAAACTTGAGCTCAGAAAAAGCAAAAGGCCAGTATCATTCCCAACAGCCTTCCGAAGAGTGAAGCACTAGTTCTGAAGGAATCAGAATCCCCCAGCAGTGTTATCCTCGACAGTGTTATCCCCAGCTGATAACATTTTATCCCCCAACAGGTAAGTAAATAATTCCCCAACGGTGTTATCCCCAGCAGTTTTGAGGAGTCCAACACAAGTTTCGTGAAAATTGGTATCCTCAGCGGTTCCTTTCGGGGAAAGGCAAAACGAGTCTTAAGGGAGGTAGTCTTCGAAGGAAGAAGCTATGCAAAAAAAAAAAAAAGGGAAGTAGTTTTCAGAGGAATGGAACATCCTACTTAAAAGGAAGTAGTTTTGGAAGGAGTAAGATAACATATTTACTCAGCAGAGTTATCCTCAGCAGTGTTATCTCCAGCAGGGTTACTCAGCAGTTCGCAGTGTTATCCCCAGCGGATCATCGAGATGTAGAAGCATCCTCGACAGAGTTTCGACCAAGTTTCAAGAGGGTCGGACAACCAAGAGTGGGTAAGGAAGAAAAGAAAAATTCATCCCCAACAAAATAATCCCCAGCAAGTTTTGAGGTAAGACATTTTCAAGTTTTGAGGATATTTTGGGTTCATCCGCCCTCGAATAGGATATATTGGGTTCATCCGCCCTCGAATAGGATATGTTGGGTTCATCCGCCCTCAAATAGGATATGTTGGGTTCATCCGCCCTCAAATAGGATATGTTGGGTTCATCTGCCCTCAAATAGGATACTTTGGGTTCATCCGCCCTCGAATAGGATATGTTGGGTTCATCCACCCTCAAATAGGATATGTTGGGTTCATCCGCCCTCAAATAGGATATGTTGGGTTCATCCGCCCTCAAATAGGATACTTTGGGTTCATCCGCCCTCGAATGAGATATTTTGGGTTCATCCGCCCACAAATAGGATATGTTGGGTTCATCCGCCCTCAAATAGGATATGTTGGGTTCATTCGCCCTCGAATAGAATACTTTGGGTTCATTCGCCCTCGAATAGATACTTTGGGTTCATCCGCCCTCGAATAGGATACTTTGGGTTCATCCGCCCTCGAATAGGATATTTTGGGTTCATCCGCCCTCGAATAGGATACTTTGGGTTCATCCGCCCTCGAATAGGATATTTTGGGTTCATCCGCCCTCGAATAGGATATTTTGGGTTCATCCGCCCTCGAATAGGATATTTTGGGTTCATCCGCCCTCGAATAGGATATTTTGGGTTCATCCACCCTCGAATAGGATATTTTGGGTTCATCCGCCCTCGAATAGGATATGTTGGGTTCATCCGCCCTCGAATAGGATATTTTGGGTTCATCCGCCCTCGAATAGGATATGTTGGGTTCATCCGCCCTCGAATAGGATATTTTGGGTTCATCCGCCCTCGAATAGGATATTTTGGGTTCATCCGCCCTCGAATAGGATATTTTGGGTTCATCCGCCCTCGAATAGGATATTTTGGGTTCATCCGCCCTCGAATAGGATATGTTGGGTTCATCCGCCCTCGAATAGGATATGTCGGGTTCATCCGCCCTCGAATAGGATATTTCGAGTTCATCCGCCCTCGAATAGGATATTTTGGGTTCATCCGCCCTCGAATAGGAAAATTTTCTCTCAATAAGAAGTTGAAGAAGTCAGGAGCCCGCCTGGAGAATGGAGGTGTTTTATTTTAAGAAGTTGAAGAAGTCAGGAGCTCGCCTGGAGAATGGAGGTATTTTATTTTAAGAATTTGAAGAAGTCAGGAGCCCGCCTGGAGAAAGGAGGCGATTTATTTAAAGAAGTTGAAGAAGTCAGGAGCCCGCCTGGAGAATGGAGGTGATAAAATTTAAGAAGTTGAAGAAGTCAGGAGCCCGCCTGGAGAATGGAGGTAATAGAATTTAGGAAAGTTGTAGAAGTCAGGAGCCCGCCTGGAGAACGAAGGCTAAAATATTTTTAGGAAAGTTGTAGAAGTCAGGAGCCCGCCTGGAGAATGGAGGCTTATTTATTTTAAGAAGTTGTCGAAGTCAGGAGCCCGCCTGGAGAATGGAGGTGATAAAATTTAAGAAGTTGAAGAAGTCAGGAGCCCGCCTGGAGAATGGAGGTGATAGAATTTAGGAGAGTTGTAGAAGTCAGGAGCCCGCCTGGAGAACGAAGGCTAAATTATTTTGAGAAAAGTTGTTGAAGTCAGGAGCCCGCCTGGAGAATGGAGGCTGAATTAAATGTTGAGAAAAGTTGTTGAAATCAGGAGCCCGCCTGGAGAATGGAGGCTGAATTAAATGTTGAGAAAAGTTGTTGAAGTCAGGAGCCCGCCTGGAGAATGGAGGCTGAATTAAATTTTAAGAAGTTGTTGAAGTCAGGAGCCCGCCTGGAGAATAGAGGCTGATTTATTTTAAGAAGTTGTCGAAGTCAGGAGCCCGCCTGGAGAACGAAGGCTGAATTAAATTTTAAGAAGTTGAAGAAGTCAGGAGCCCGCCTGGAGAACGGAGGCTGCATTATTTTTAAGAAGTTGAAGAAGTCAGGAGCCCGCCTGGAGAACGGAGGCTAAATTATTTTGAGAAAAGTTGTTGAAGTCAGGAGCCCGCCTGGAGAATAGAGGCTGATTTATTTTAAGAAGTTGTCGAAGTCAGGAGCCCGCCTGGAGAACGGAGGCTAAATTAAATTTTAAGAAGTTGAAGAAGTCAGGAGCCTGCCTGGAGAACCGAGGTTGCATTATTTTTAAGAAGTTGTTGAATTCAGGAGCCCGCCTGGAGAATGGAGGTGTTAAAATTTAAGAAATTGTTGAAGTCAGGAACCCGCCTGGAGAATAGAGGTGATAGAATTTAAGAAGTTGAATAAGTCAGGAGCCCGCCTGGAGAACGGAGGCAGTTAAATTTTAAATTGGAGAAGTCAGGAGCCCGCCTGTAGAACGGAGGTTGTTATATTTTAAGTTGAAGAAATCAGGAGCCAACCTGGAGAACGGAGGCTGAATTAAATTTAAGAAATTGTTGAAGTCAGGAGCCCGACTGGAGAATAGAGGTGATAGAGTTTAAGAAGTTGAAGAAGTCAGGAGCCCGCCTGGAGAACGGAGGCTGTTAAATTTTAAGTTGAAGAAATCAGGAACCCGCCTGGAGAACGGAGGCTGAATTATTTTTAAGAAGTTGTTGAAGTCAGGAGCCCGCCTGGAGAACGGAGGCTGAATTAAATTTTAAGAAGTTGTTGAAGTCAGGAGCCCGCCTGGAGAATGGAGGTGTTAAAATTTAAGAAATTGTTGAAGTCAGGAGCCCGCCTGGAGAATAGATGTGATAGAATTTAAGAAATTGTTGAAGTCAGGTGCCCGCCTGGAGAATAGAGGTGATAGAATTTAAGAAGTTGAAGAAGTCAGGAGCCCGCCTGGAGAACGAAGGTTGTTAAATTTTAAGTTGAAGAAGTTAGGAGCCCGCCTGGAGAACGTAGGTTGTTAAATTTTAAGTTGGAGAAGTCAGGAGCCCACCTGTAGAACGGAGGTTGTTAAATTCAAGATAATAAAGTAAGGAGTCCGCCTGTAGGACAGAGGAATATCTTTCAAGATCAAGCAGTAACCCACTGGAAGGCAGAAGGTTACATTAAAAATCCCCAGCACTCAATCCAAGTTAGAAATAGCAGAAGCTCGCCTCAAGAATGCGAGTCAACAGTCTGAGATGATCGACAGAAGCTAGTCACAAAAACAAAAACAAGAAAAGAAAAAAAAAGCAAGCATAAAAAAAATGAATCCAAAGTACGGAAGTGGAGAACAGATGTGGTCTGCTCAAGAACTAGCACCTACAACTTGCAAGTATCAAGGTTCAAATCCAAAGTCTGTATGAAGCACCATTCAAGACTCAAGATCAAGTTTCAGAAGACTTATAGATAGGAATCCTTGTACCTCGAATAGGATATTTTGGGTTCATCCGCCGTCGAATAGGATATTTTGGGTTCATCCGCCCTCGAATAGGATATGTTGGGTTCATCCGCCCTCGAATAGGATATTTTGGGTTCATCCGCCCTCGAATGGGATATTTTGGGTTCATCCGCCCACAAATAGGATATGTTGGGTTCATCCGCCCTCAAATAGGATATGTTGGGTTCATCCGCCCTCGAATAGGATATTTTGGGTTCATCCGCCCTCGAATAGGATATTTTGGGTTCATCCGCCCTCGAATAGGATATTTTGGGTTCATCCGCGCTCGAATAGGATATTTTGGGTTCATCCGCGCTCGAATAGGATATTTTGGGTTCATCCGCCCTCGAATAGGATACTTTGGGTTCATCCGCCCTCGAATAGGATACTTTGGGTTCATCCGCCCTCGAATAGGATATTTTGGGTTCATCCGCCCTTGAATAGGATATTTTGGGTTCATCCGCCCTCGAATAGGATATTTTGGGTTCATCCCCCCTCGAATAGGATACTTTGGGTTCATCCGCCCTCGAATAGGATACTTTGGGTTCATCCGCCCTCGAATAGGATACTTTGGGTTCATCCGCCCTCGAATAGGATACTTTGGGTTCATCCGCCCTCGAATAGGATATTTTGGGTTCATCCGCCCTCGAATAGGATATTTTGGGTTCATCCGCCCTCGAATAGGATACTTTGGGTTCATCCGCCCTCGAATAGGATATTTTGGGTTCATCCGCCCTCGAATAGGATACTTTGGGTTCATCCGCCCTCGAATAGGATACTTTGGGTTCATCCGCCCTCGAATAGGATACTTTGGGTTCATCCGCCCTCGAATAGGATACTTTGGGTTCATCCGCCCTCGAATAGGATATTTTGGGTTCATCCGCCCTCGAATAGGATATTTTGGGTTCATCCGCCCTCGAATAGGATATTTTGGGTTCATCCGCCCTCGAATAGGATACTTTGGGTTCATCCGCCCTCGAATAGGATACTTTGGGTTCATCCGCCCTCGAATAGGATATTTTGGGTTCATCCGCCCTCGAATAGGATATGTTGGGTTCATCCGCCCTCAAATAGGATATGTTGGGTTCATCCGCCCTCAAATAGGATATGTTGGGTTCATCCGCCCTCGAATAGGATATTTTGGGTTCATCCGCCCTCGAATAGGATATTTTGGGTTCATCCGCCCTCGAATAGGATACTTTGGGTTCATCCGCCCTCGAATAGGATATTTTGGGTTCATCCGCCCTCGAATAGGATATTTTGGGTTCATCCGCCCTCGAATAGGATATTTTGGGTTCATCCGCCCTCGAATAGGATATTTTGGGATCATCCGCCCTCGAATAGGATATTTTGGGTTCATCCGCCCTCGAATAGGATTTTTTGGGTTCATCCGCCCTCGAATAGGATATTTTGGGTTCATCCGCCCTCGAATAGGATATTTTGGTTTCATCCGCCCTCGAATAGGATATTTTGGGTTCATCCGCCCTCGAATAAGATATTTTGGGTTCATCCGCCCTCGAATTGGATATTTTATTTTTCAAAGTTGTTGAAGTCAGGAGCCTGCCTGGAGAATGAAGGTGTTAAAATTTTGAGGAAGTTGTTGAAGTCAGGAGCCTGCCTGGAGAATGGAGGCTGAATATGTTTTGAAAAATTGAAGAAATTAGGAGCCCGCCTGGAGAATGGAGGCTGAATATGTTTTGAAAAATTGAAGAAGTCAGGAGCCCGCCTGGAGAATGGAGGTGTTAAAATTTAAATTGTTGGAGTCAGGAGCCCGCCTGGAGAATGAAGGCTGATTTATTTTAAGAAGTTGTCGAAATCAGGAGCCCGCCTGGAGAATGGAGGTGATAAAATTTAAGAAGTTGAAGAAGTCAGGAGCCCGCCTGGAGAACGGAGGTTGCATTATTTTTAGGAAGTTGTTGAAGTCAGGAGCCCGCCTGGAGAATGGAGGCTGAATATGTTTTAAAAAATTGAAGAAATCAGGAGCCCGCCTAGAGAATGGAGGCTGAATATGTTTTGAAAAATTGAAGAAGTCAGGAGCCCGCCTGGAGAATGGAGGTGTTAAAATTTAAACTGTTGGAGTCAGGAGCTCGCCTGGAGAATGGAGGCTGATTTATTTTAAGAAGTTGTCGAAATCAGGAGCCCGCCTGGAGAATGGAGGTGATAAAATTTAAGAAGTTGAAGAAGTCAAGAGCCCGCCTGGAGAATGGAGGTAATAGAATTTAGGAAAGTTGTAGAAGTCAGGAGCCCGCCTGGAGAACGAAGGCTAAATTATTTTGAGAAAAGTTGTAGAAGTCAGGAGCCCGCCTGGAGAAGGGAGGCTGATTTATTTTAAGAAGTTGTCGAAGTCAGGAGCCCGCCTGGAGAATGGAGGTGAAAAATTTAAGAAGTTGAAGAAGTCAGGAGCCCGCCTGGAGAATGGAGGTGATAGAATTTAGGAGAGTTGTAGAAGTCAGGAGCCCGCCTGGAGAACGGAGGCTAAATTATTTTGAGAAATGTTGTTGAAGTTAGGAGCCCGCCTGGAGAATGGAAGCTGAATTAAATGTTGAGAAAAGTTGTTGAAGTCAGGAGCCCGCCTGGAGAATGGAGGCTGAATTAAATGTTGAGAAAAGTTGTTGAAGTCAGGAGCCCGCCTGAAGAATGGAGGCTGAATTAAATTTTAAGAAGTTGTTGAAGTCAGGAGCTCGCCTGGAGAATAGAGGCTGATTTATTTTAAGAAATTGTCGAAGTCAGGAGCCCGCCTGGAGAACGGAGGCTAAATTAAATTTTAAGAAGTTGAAGAAGTCAGGAGCCCGCCTGGAGAACGGAGGTTGCATTATTTTTAAGAAGTTGTTGAAGTCAGGAGCCCGCCTGGAGAATGGAGGTGTTAAAATTTAAGAAATTGTTGAAGTCAGGAGCCCGCCTGGAGAATGGAGGTGTTAAAATTTAAGAAATTGTTGAAGTCAGGAACCCGCCTGGAGAATAGAGGTGATAGAATTTAAGAAGTTTAATAAGTCAGGAGCCCGCCTGGAGAACGGAGGCTGTTAAATTTTAAGTTGGAGAAGTCAGGAGCCCGCCTGTAGAACGGAGGTTGTTATATTTTAAGTTGAAGAAATCAGGAGCCCACCTGGAGAATGGAGGCTAAATTAAATTTAAGAAATTGTTGAAGTCAGGAGCCCGCCTGGAGAATAGAGGTGATAGAATTTAAGAAGTTGAAGAAGTCAGGAGCCCGCATGGAGAACGGAGGCTGTTAAATTTTAAGTTGAAGAAATCAGGAACCCGCCTGGAGAACGGAGGCTGAATTATTTTTAAGAAGTTGTTGAAGTCAGGAGCCCGCCTGGAGAACGGAGGCTGAATTAAATTTAAGAAATTGTTGAAGTCAGGAGCCCGCCTGGAGAATGGAGGTGTTAAAATTTAAGAAATTGTTGAAGTCAGGAGCCCGCCTGGAGAATAGAGGTGATAGAATTTAAGAAATTGTTGAAGTCAGGAGCCCGCCTGGAGAATAGAGGTGATAGAATTTAAGAAGTTGAAGAAGTCAGGAGCCCGCCTGGAGAACGGAGGTTGTTAAATTTTAAGTTGAAGAAGTCAGGAGCCCGCCTGGAGAACGGAGGTTGTTAAATTTTAAGTTGGTGAAGTCAGGAGCCCACCTGTAGAATGGAGGTTGTTAAATTCAAGATGATGAAGTCAGGAGTCCGCCTGTAGGACAGAGGAATATCTTTCAAGATCAAGCAGTAACCCACTGGAAGGCAGAAGGTTACAACAAAAATCCCCAGCATTCAATCCAAGTTAGAAATAGCAGAAGCTCGCCTCAAGAATGCGAGTCAACAGTCTGAGATGATCGACAGAAGCTAGTCACAAAAACAAAAACAAGAAAAGAAAAAAAAACAAGCATAAAAAAATGAATCCAAAGTACGGAAGTGGAGAACAGATGTGGTCTGCTCAAGAACTAGCACCTACAACTAGCAGGTATCAAGGTTCAAATCCAAAGTCTGTATGAAGCACCATTCAAGACTCAAGATCAAGTTTCAGAAGACTTATAGATAGGAATCCTTGTACCTAGTAGCTGATAGGCTTAGTTAGTCTTTTTCATTTTTCATTTTTGTAACAGCAGGACCGCGGAACGGAACCTCAACGGAATGGCACCTCGACCGGCTCTTCACCTCGGTACACTCTACCATCTCTCTCATTTCCGAACTACACGTGGCCTGATTCCTTTATAACCAAGGATATGTAGGCAGCTCAGATACCAGGGCTCGGTCACATTCCCTTCCTTTCCTTAGTGTAGTCCCTCCAAATAATGGTCGGGTCAAAAACATGTCTAGTCGTTCTTTGTCGGAAAACTCTTCGTGTTTCCAGTCAAAGAGGAGCAGCTGTAGACGTGTGATTTTTGACCCTCCCCGAGAATTTTCACATTTTTAGCGTGAATATTTAAGTTGGGTCTAATATAGCTATTTTGACTATTTTACCTTATTTCGTCGCAAAAGAAAAATTACAAAAATATATATATGTAAATTTTAGCTTATGTATTTCTCATAAACTTGAAAAAATACAAAAAATAGTAACTTATGTTTGTACTTTATATAATTTCGAAAATTACAAAAAAAGGTTATTAACGTTTTGTAGCCATTTTAATCTTGAAAAATACAAAAATAGTACTTTATATTTTATCTTTATATGAAAACAAAAATGACAAAAATAGTTTTGCTTTGTAGCTATTTTAATCTTGAAAAAATACCAAGAAAAAAAAAGGAAGAAAAAATAGTTTTGTTTTAAATAATTAGTCTTATTTTGGTAGTTATTTTGCTTACATATGATTAGTTGAACAATGTCGTGTTCTTATTCTCGGGTCCGTGAAAAAGAATAATATTTGGGTTCAAACTACCCGTTTTTAGGCCTAATTTTCGGACCTAGCCCATAATAATCCGAGCCCACCACACATGGGGGACACGCGTGGGGAACACGGACGGAACACCACACACGGGGAACCCCACCACGCATGGGGGACACAAGTCTTGGACCCCTACACACGTGGGGTCCATGTTCTTTGCACAAGATACAAAATGCACGGGGAAAACACAGGAGGAGGGGGAATTTTTAAAAAAAAAAGCGAAAAATTGAGAGGATACACGCATGTTCTCTTCTTCTTCTTCGTGAAGAAGGAACTGGAGAAAAGAAAAAGAGGGACCCTCACGCCATAGCCCATGGCCTCCTCCTCTTTCACGTCCAAACGACCATAACCAGCCTCCCCGTCGCTTCATCACGTCCAACCTCATCGTCTCACACAGTTACCACACCAGCCCAACTCCCCCATCGTCTTCCTCACCAGCTGAACCAGCAAGACCCCCACGCCTCAGCTTCTATCAAGCAGCAACTGTTGCTGCTTCCCCGTCTTCACTGCCCCTCGACCCTACTGTCACTCACCAGCGAGCAGCGCTACTGCTGCTGCTGCGTCGCGTCGCCAACGACACCTCATTCCCCGTCAAGAAGCAGCAACTGCTGCTGCGTCGTCCATCACCCACGAACAGCCACGAACACCATAGCCAGCCATAGCAACAAGCTTAACCCCCGTTGCCCGTCGTCAATACCACCCTAAACGACGACCATGACCGCCTGAAACCTGCGACCACCACCATTTCCGTCCAGTTCGTCGTCAAAACCAATAGTTGATGAGTCGTGAAAGCCATACAATATCAGCTGCGTTCCACCATTAACACCAAGAAGCAAAACTCATTTTTACTACCATTATAGGTCAAAAGTTCAGAGAGCTCAAAGTTTCAGCTCTTCAAAACAGTTTTCGAATTCAATTTCTGGCCAGGGAGAGGTCCGTTTGAGATCGTCGCTGCTTGTTTCCGATTTGAGATCTGTCCGGCATCTTTGGTTCAAGCGTCAGTTGTTTTGAGTTTTGGGTTGTAGTGTTTGCTCGATTTCTGTCCATGTACTATTGTTTTAACACATTAACAGGTACCGTTCTTTCCTTCTTCTTTTTTCACGTTGTTAATTTTGAAGCTCTATTTCATCACGAATCTGGTATCTATTGTTCTCTTTTGGCAGAGTAATACATGTGCTTAAAATTGTATAATAGTAGATGTTCTTGAAGTTCTGCAGTAATGATAGTTCTTGAAATTTGTGTTAATTCTCAGCTTTGGTTGTTTCATTTAATTGGATTGATGGGGGCGTCATTTATCTTTTGAATAGGAATTAATTGAAATCTTGGTTTGGACAAAGTTTATGTATTGAATAAAGGCATTTATTAAGCTTACTCATGTTTAATCTTCGGATATTGTAAAATTTATTGTCTTTATCAATGTAATTTAATCAAGTCGGTTAGTTCACATCGCTGGCATACTTTTAGGTGCATTTTCAATCTATTATTGTAATTTGTACACGTTCGCATGATACGAGTACGATTTAAAAATGAATATCCGTAATTCACTTAGTTGAATGCCTTTCCTTTAATAAAATTGAGGTGTGTCGTGCCAAATAAAATCTCAAAATGCATGGCCCTCACTTAATTAGTATTTTAATCCTTAGAATTCGAGGCGTGTCATTTAGCAAATTCTATGGCCCTCGCAAAGTTGTAAACGCGCAATTGCTCTAGGCGCGTTAGTTAAATAATTTACCTTCCTAAACTCGGGTGCACATTTATGTGACCCAAATCCAAATCTCAGCGGAGTTGAAATGTGTCTCTAATCACGGGTACATTGATTGTGACGTGGTTCGAGATGCGTGTCCATGACGTTGCAAATTCCTTTTAAAAAATAAGAATGAGATGAGCCTCGCCAAATAAAAATATAAAATTGCGGGGCCCTCAGTAAATATTTGCTTTAAAATTGCTTAGACTTCGGGATGGACCGTTTAGCAAAATTCCACGGCCCTACCCAAAGTAAATGATACGCTAGTCACTTTAGGCGCGCCTTTAATAATTTAATTTTCTTAAACTCGGGTGCACATTTATGTGACCCAAATCCAAATCTCAACGGAGTCAAAGTGTGTCGACGACCACGGGTACATTGATTGTGACGCGGTTTGAGATACATTTTCATAACGTTGCAATTCCCTGTAAAAATAATAATAATAATTAAGAAAGCGGTAAAAAGTTAAAATTTGCACATAAGTTCATATTTGTATAAAATCAGACAATCAAGCCGAATATGACAGTTGAGCGACCGTGCTAGAACCACGGAACTCGAGAATGCCTAACACCTTCTCCCGGGTTAACAGAATTCCTTATCCGGATTTCTGGTGCGCAGACTGTAATATGGAGTCATTCTTTTCCTTGATTCGGGATTAAATTGGTGACTTGGGACACCCTAAATCTCCCAAGTGGCAACTCTGAAATAAATAAACAAATCCCGTTTCGATTGTCCTTAAATTGGAAAAACTCCTACGCCCCTCGCGGGGGCGGAGAAAGGAGGTGTGACAGTACATAGTTTACTTCCCAGTTTTGGAGGACCTTTCAGTGGGAGTTGGGTACCCAGGTGGAGTTGAGCACAGCATTTCATCCTCAGACGGACGGACAATCCTAGCGTACTATTCAGATATTGGAGGATATGTTGCATGCCTGTATGATTGATTTCGGAGGTTCTTAGGATGAGTTTCTGCCGCTTGCAGAGTTTGCCTACAACAACAACTATCAGTCCAGCATTCAAATGGCACCGTATGAGGCTTTGTATGGGAGGCGGTGTAGATCTCCAGTTGGTTGGTTCGAGCCCGGCGAGGCTAGGCTATTGGGGATAGATTTGGTTCATGATGCCTTAGAGAAGGTGAAGGTGATTCAAGAGAGGCTTCGTACAGTGCAGTCGCGTCAGAAGAGTTATGCGGATCGGAAAGTTCGAGATGTGTCCTACATGGTTGGTGAGAAGGTCTTGCTGAAGGTTTCGCCCATGAAGGGTGTTATGAGATTTGGAAAGAAAGGAAAGTTGAGTCCACGATTCATTGGACCTTTTGAGGTACTTAGGAGGATTGGGGAGATGGCCTATATGCTTGCTTTGCCACCCAGCTTGTCGAGTGTGCATCCGGTATTTCATGTTTCTATGCTCCAGAAGTATGTTGGGGACCCGTCCCATGTTTTGGATTTCAGCACGGTTCAGTTGGATGGTGATGTGACATTTGATGTGGAGCCAGTAGCTATTTGGGTTGTCAGGTTCGGAAATTGAGGTCAAAGGATATATCTTCTGTAAAAGTGCAGTGGAGAGGTCGGACCGTGGAGGAAACTACTTGAGAGACCGAGCGGGAGATGCGGAGCAGATATCCTCACCTGTTTGAGGTTTCAGGTATGTTTCTTAACTCGCTCGAGGACGAGCGTTTGTTTAAGTTGGGGAGGATGTGACGACCCGGCCCGTCGTCTCATGAGTTACCGCCCCGTTTCCCCCATTTTTATGCTTCTTCATGTTTCGTTATCGGTATTCGGTGATCGGATTGGCTTTGATAGGAAATGAGACACTTAGTCTCTTTAAGGAAGGCTTGTTTTGGAAAAAGTCAATCGGATGTTGACTATTTAGTTAGAGGGTTCGGATGTGATTTTCGATGATTATGTTAGCTTCGGGGGATGATATGTGGCTTAGGAGTGTGATCGGAATTTATTTTGGAGGTCCGGAGTAGAATTATGCTTGAATTGGCGAAGTTAGTATTTTGGCGAATTCCGGTTGGCAGGTGAGATTTTGATACAGGGGTCGGAATGGAATTCCGAGAGTTGCAGTAGCTTCGTTAGGTGATTTTGGATGTGTGTGCAAAATTTCAGATAATTTGGAGGTGTTTTGGTCGGGTTTTTTATCAAATGCGTATTTCGGAAGTTTTTAAGAAATTAGGCTTGAATTCGATGAGTTTTGGGTAATTTAATATTGTTTGAGGTGTTTTGATGATTGGAAGAGGTGTTTTGATGATTGGAAGAGGTTTGAATATTGTTATGAATTATGTTGGCATGTTTGGTCGGGGTCCCATGAGGCTCGGATAAGTTTTGGAAGAGTTTTTGGAAGATTTTTGTCGTTTGAGCATAAGCATGTAATGATCCAAATGTCCATTTTTAGTTCTAGAGATCGAAATTTTATTTCGATATTTCCAAAATTTAAATAATGAATTATAGGAGTGATCTGGAAAGTTTGGTCTAATTTCATCAAGTCGCGATTGGATTTTTGACACGAAACATGAGTTAATTGTTTAACGAGAAAAATGGGTATTGAACTGAGCAAAAGAGCTCCGAATTGAGTTCCGATTGAAGTTCTATGTTCGTACTCTTATTTTTGACTCATAGGAACAAGAATCATCAAATTCCGAGTTTGTATGATGGAGTTAGAGTCAATTTAGTGAAAAGGAAAGTGTTGCAATTTCTTTGGCTGCTGCTGTATTTTTTTTAGCAGCGTGAACAGTAAACCATGAGCGTGAACAGTCACCGCGCGGGTGAACAGTGACCACACAAGTGAACAGTAACCGCACGCGTGAACAGTACTTCCGAAAAATTCTGGGCAGTGAGTTTATAATACACTTCATCCGCGATTTTGGGTCATTTTTCCTCCATGGTTGATCATTTTGAGAGCTTCTTGGTGGAGATTAAAGAGGGATTCAAGGGGGAACGACTTGAGGTAAGTTTCTTGGACTTAGAACTCATTTTTATTGTGAATTCCACCTAGAGATTCATGAAATATAAGCCTACAAATCAAGAACTAGGGCTTGAATTTTGAAACCAAACAATTAGGATTTGATGGGTCATATGAACTCGGATTTGGGAGTTCTTGGTATGTATAGACTCGTGGCGAGACAAGGAATCCGGTGATGGTAATTTTCTGAGTTTTCGAGACGTGGGCTCGGGTTTTGTCAAATTCGTGAATTTTGATATTTTTCGATTGCTTTCGATTGGGTATTGTCTCTTTAGCATAATGCGACATATTCGTTGTGATTTTGGGCAGATTCGTCGCACGAGGAGAGTAATTTGAGAGGCAAGGGCATAGCGAGCTAGACTTTGACCGTCTTGAGGTGAGTAATTGATGTAAATGATGTCCTGAGGGTTTGAAAACACCGGAATTTCACATCGTAACGCTATATTGAAGTGACTTGCACGCCGGATAACGGACGTGGGGTAGAGAACCATTGAGGATTATGACTTGGTCCGTCCTGAGAGATGTTTGTACCGTGTTTTCTACTTGAACTAAATTGAGAATCATCCTTACTTAGATTTAATTGTTACATTTGGGCTTCTTGCCAATTATTTGAATCCTTTAGGGATTGATATCACTGCTTTCGCATATTTTGCATATCATTTGACCTCAGTCCAAGGTTTTAAATACTGTTTTGCAAACTCAGCCATCTTTCTAAGATTTAAAAACTTAAATGATATTTCTAAATGATATTTCGGGCTAAGAACTACTGTTTTACAAATGTCCAAGGGGCTTATGATGGTTTCTGGACTGAGCATGGATCGGGCTGCGCACCGCAGCAGTATTACATTGATATTGAGGCCGAGAGTCTGGTTGAGTACATTGATATTGAGGGCGAGAATCTGGTTGAGTACATTGATATTGAGGCCGAGAGCCTGGTTGATTATACTGAGATTGATATGAGGCCGAGGGCCTAGATTTGATGTCACGAGATGGCTTGATATTGCGCTTGGGCTGTAGGAGCCCCTCCGGAGTCTGTACACACCCCCAGTGAGTGCTGTCGACGATAAATAAATGGATGGCTCGGGCTGCACGCTGTAGTGGGTACTAGAGTGTACCATCATATGTATTGCATTGCACTCATGCATTTGTTTTTATCGGTTATACCTGTCTCAGTATTTGGTACTCTGATTTAGTTGACTTGTTGCTTCACTATTTGTTGTTCTAAACTGCCAGTTATAGTTTACTTTGTGTTTTTCCATGACTTCTTATTCTCAGCCTTTATTTATGTTTATTACTCACTGGGTCGGAGTACTCACATTACTCCTTGCACCTTGCGTGCAGATCCAGGTACACCACAGGCTGAGTGAGGATTTGTTTAGCTGAACAGCAGTATCCAGGAGTATTGAGGTAGCTGCATGGCATTCGCAACCTTGATCTCTCCCCTCTATCTCTATCTTTTATTCCGTATTTTTCCTAGACAGACTTGTAATAGGTGGATATTCTGTATTAGAGGCACATATTCATGACACTGGATTCTATTGAGCTATGGTGTGGCATTTTAATTAAACTTCCACATATTTTATTATTAATTATACACTTGAATGTAATGACTTAGTAAATTCTCTGTGATATTTATCTATAATCTGAATAAGAATTTGTGTTAATGTTGTTGAATGGTCGGGCTTGCCTAGCAGTGTGTTGGGCACCATCATGACCGGGGTTGGGGTCATGACATTTTAATGTGAGCACTTCTGAGCTCGTAGCTATTTTAAGAAGCATGGGTGACAAGGTGCAGTGGCCAAAAGAAATGAGATCGAATCCAAACAGGCGCAATCCTGATCACTGGTGCGAATTCCACAACGATCATGGTCATAAAACGGCAGACTATAGGTTGCTACAAGGCAAAGTTGATCACCTATTAAAACAAAGGTATCTCACCGAATTATTCAGTGAGAAAGGTAAGCAAGCATACATGAAGAATAGGCAGGAGCCCCCTAAACCACCTTCTCCCAAAAGGACCACTAATGTTATAAGCGGAGGTGAAGACATCAATGGTGTGATGTACACAGCAGCCAATAAATTTCCAAAGTCACAATTACCCACGGGAAGCGGGTGCGACATGTCTTAGAGGAAGAAAGTATTATGTTTGATGATGCAGATGCGGATAGCGTATTATCTCCACAAAATGATGCACTGGTAATATCTCTACTTGTACATGATACTAATGTGAAATAAGTTTTGATTGATCCAGGTAGTTCCGTGAACATTATTCCGCTAAGATTACTACGCGAGATGCAAGCTGAAGATAAATTAATACCAAAGGTGCATACTTTGGCTGGATTTGACAATTCCAGCATTGTGACGAAAGGGGAGGTAATACTTACTACATTCGCAGAAGGAATTATCAAAGATACAAAGTTTCAGGTGGTAGATATGGAGATGGCTTACAATATGATTCTCGAGAGACCATGGATCCACGAGATGGATGTCGTTCCGTCGACCTTACACCATGGGGAATATGTCAAATCCGCGGGTATCAACAGACATCCAGGAGCGTCAACTCTGTAGCAGATTCAAGTACGAGAAATGAAGAAAAATAGCAGTTACAGAATCCAATTGAGGGTACCACAATGCAAACCTCAACTGAACAAGGGCGAACAAATGTGGACTCAAGGCCTGATGTCATTCAAAAACCAGAGAAAAACGAAAATATCAAAACAACAATTGAAGAACTGGAGGCTATAGTGTTATCCACACAATGGCCTGAAAGGAAAGTCTATGTAGGTGTCAATCTAAGCCAGAACATGAAAGGTAAGTTGATTGAATTTTTGAAAACTAACGTGGATTGTTTTGCTTGGTCCCATTCTGATATGACAGTGATACCACCGAAGGTAATGACTCACAAATTAAATGAAGACCCATCATATCTGCCAGTCAAATAAAAGAAGAGAAAGCAAGGAACTTTCAAAAATCAGGTGATTCAAGATGAGGTCCAAAAATTACTAAAAATTGGGTCTATCCGCGAGGTAAAGTATCCTAATTGGTTAGCCAATACTGTTGTGGTACCGAAAAAAATTGCTAAATGGCGAGTTTGTGTAGATTACATAGACCTTAACAAAGCTTGTCCTAAAGATTCTTTTCTATTACCACATATAGATCAACTAATTGATGCTACTGCAAGACATGAATTGTTAAGCTTTTTAGATGCGTATTCAGGATACAACCAGATCAAAATGGATCCTATAGGTAAAGAAAAAACTTCATTTATAACAGACAGGGGGATTTACTGTTATAAAGTAATGCCTTTTGGTCTCAAAAATGCTGGTGCAACATATCAAAGACTAGTGACCAAAATGTTTCAAGAACATTTGGGAAAAACTATGGAGGTCTATATAGACGATATGCTCGTTAAAACTCAACATTCAGGGGATCATATATCACACTTGTCTGATACGTTTAAGATCTAATATGAAATTAAATCCTGAGAAATGTGCATTCGGTGTTGCATCAGGTAAGTTTTTGGGTTTTCTTGTTTCTAACTGTGGTATTGAAGTGAATCCAGCATAGATTAAGGCCATTGAAGAGATCTCTGACATGCTTACAAGTAAAAAGGAAGTGAAGAGTTTGAAAGGAAGAATTGCAGCCTTGGGGAGATTTATTTCCAAATCATCAGAAAAGTGCTTTAAATTCTTTTCAGCTCTTAAAAAGCAAGATCAGTTCGAATGGACTGAGGAATGTCAATAGGCACTCAAAAATTTAAAGACATACTTATCAAATCTACCGTTGCTCGCAAAACCAAAAGTTGGGGAAAGATTGCTCATCTACCTTGTTGTCTCCGAAGTAGCGGTAAGTTCTGTGTTATTTCGTGAAGATCAAGATAAACAATCTCCGATTTATTATGTCAGCAAATCTTTATTAGATGCGGAGATGCGGTATCCTCAATTGAAAAAGCTTGCACTTGCACTAATTATGGCATCTAGAAATTAAGGCCTTATTTTCAATGTCACCCTATTGTTGTAGTAACTGCTTATCCATTACGCAATATATTACACAAGCATGAGTTGTCAGGTAGGTTAGCCAAATGGGCTATAGAATTAAGTAAATATGACATCACATACCAGCCTAGAACCGCGATAAAATCTCAAATGTTAGCAGATTTTGTGGTTGATTTTAGCCAAGGAATGCAATTAGAAGCAGAAAAAGAATTACAAGTGTTCAACGGATCTAATCCGGAAATTTGGACCTTATTTACTGATGGTTCATCTAATGTGAAGGGCGCGGGCTTGGGAATTGTTTTGGTACCACCTACGGGTGAAACCATTCGACAAGACATTAAATGGCATTCTATAACTAACAATGAGGCAGAGTATGAAGCTGTGATTGCAGGTTTAGAACTAGCACGAGAACTCGCATTAATCAGATTATGATCAAAAGCAATTCGCATCTCATAGTTAATCAAATGCCGGGGACTTGTACAGCCGGGGAAGCACAGATGCAGCAGTACTTAGAGAAGGTCCGGGATCTGATCAGGCAATTCCAAACCTGGAAAGTTATGCAAATACCAAGAGATGAAAATGTCGAGGCGGACACCCTAGCTAATCTCGCATCTGCAGTAGATGTGGCAAGCAATGAAAATGCTTCCGTAATTCATTTGTTTCATTCAGTACTCGATCCAAACAAAATGAGGTAAATTTTAATAACTTAACATGGGATTGGAGGAACGAGATTGTTGCTTTTTTGCAGTATGGAACCGTACTAAAGACAAGAAAAAAGCTCACGCGCTTCGGAAAAAGGTTGCTCGATATTGTTTAAAGCAAGGAAATCTTTATCGAAAAATGTTCGGTGGTCCCTTAGCAAGGTGCCTCACGCCTTCTCAGACGGAATATGTAATGAGAGAAATATACGAGGGACATTATGGGAATCACGTCGGAGGAAGATCATTGGTAAGAACCATGATTAGGGCAGGTTATTATTGGTCTAAAATGGAAGAAGAAGCAGAAAATTTCGTGGCTAAATGTGATAAATGCCAAAGATACGGTAATAACATGCATAGACCTGCAGAGTTGTTACATCCGGTCATTGCACCGTGGCCATTTATGAAATTGGGGATGGATATCGTGAGTCCACTACCACAAGCAAAAGGACAGGTAAAATTCTTGCTTGTATTTACTGACTATTTTACTAAATGGGTGGAAGCAGGAGCATTCAAACAGGTGAGAGAAAAAGAAGTTAGAGATTTCATTTGGCGAAATATCATATGTCGATTTGGTGTGCCAAAGGAAATCGTGTATGATAATGGCCGTCAATTTATAGGCACACAAATCACAGAGTTTTTTCAAAGTTGGCAAATCAAAAGGATTACGTCCACACCTTATCATCCGGTGGGTAATGGACAAGCTGAGTCAACAAACAAAGTCATTATCAACAATTTAAAGAAGCGTTTGGAGGAATCCAAAGGTAATTGGTCAGAATTGCTACCTGGTATTTTATGGGTGTACCGCACAATAGCAAAAACAAGTACAGGAGAAACACTATTCTTATTGGTTTATGGAGCTGAAGACTTAATTCCAGTTGAGATAGGAGAGCCAAGCACAAGGTTTACACAAGCGTCAGAAGAATCCAATGACGAAGAAATGCGCATAAACCTTGATCTACCTGAAGGAAAAAGGGAAGCTGCATTAATAAGAATGGCAGCACAAAAGCAGGTCATGGAACGATACTACAATCAAAAAGCGCATCTAAGATACTTCAAGATTGGGGACTTCGTGCTCAAAAAGGTTTTTCAATCTACGAAGGCGGCTAATGCGGGAAAATTGAGTCCAACCTGGGAAGGACCCTACAGAATTCATGGTATCGCAAGAAAAGGAGCATACGAGCTGGAAACGTTGGATGGCAAGATATTACCTTCACACTGGAATGTCGTTCACCTGAAGAGATACCATTTCTACGGAATACCCACGGTCAGGTATCCATATTTTAAAATTTTATTTTTGAATTGTTAAAATTTTACTAACGATTTAAGATGATAGGCAAAAAGCTAGCCCGTACTAAATGATGAGTCACGACCTGCAAGGCACGTGGAATAAATTAAAATTCCCGGTCTAGGGTTACAACTATTCTGATAGATATTCAGACGGGTTAAGCAGTCTTCATCTATAATCGCACCTCCGAGTCCGGTGTGTTTTTCCTTTTCAGGGAAAGGACCAAATGAGAGGAACAATCAAGTGCTCGAGACTTCATACTTCAAAGCTCAACACTTGGGGGACTATATAATATACATAGACATGTGTATAAAAAAGGCAAAGAAGATTGGGAAATAATCAAAGTTCAAGCCTGAGAAATTCACTCATTGAATGAGTCAAGTACAGAGCAAAGTCATGAGCTAAGGCCAAACCTTATCTTAGTTAGGGTAAAGTCAATGCACTGAAACGGGTTATAAGGAAAAACCTTTTGTTCATTTTCTTTTTTGAAATCTGTTATAAGGAAAACAATTGCGAGAAAGTTATAGAATTAATTCAAATACATGTAAAGTGTTATTCAAAACTTGACAAAAGTTCAAATAAAAACTCGTTGTCGTACATTAACACCATTATGAAGTTGAGACGTCTTCTTCATTAAGTGTCGAATATAAAAGGGCCCTCTTTTATAAAATTCATGATTAATTCAAGTATTTATGAAGTTAACAGAAGCATTTTTGAAGAATAAAAATGCAAGTTATTCAGTAAGTCCTTAAAAATAAAGGCAAGAATAAACAAAACAAAAGTTCAAACAGCAACGAAAACTTCTTAATATTAAAAAGTTTAGACTAAGTATGAACTTAGTCATAAACCAAAAGTTATTTATACAAAGTGCCCCATAAAAGGTCTGGGGACTTAACGTTTTCAACAAACCCTTAAAAGACCAAGGGTCACAATCACATACCACTAAAAGAAAAAAAACACAATGGAATTCAAACAACATAAACTTTTCACTGAGAAGATGAAGGAACTGAAGCAGGGACATCAACAGCAGCAGACTCAACTTGACTTGAAGGAGTGGGGATACCCGAATCATCTTCAATATTTTCAGAAACTTCGGGAGAAGAAAAATTTTGGTTCTGCTGAGTCTTATCAATAGTCTCTTTGATCTTGGCTAACTCAGATTCCAAGTTAAAATTCTCCTGGATAACTTCAACGAGGGTATCATGGCGAGAATTTAAAAACGCCCAACTCACTTCAATGGCGGTTTTATCTTCAGGGATCTCGTAATCTCTTTCCCAGTCAGCAATTTTATTTCTTAACTTTTCATTTTCAGCCAAGCAGATTCATAAGAAGCTTGAAGAGAAGCGTGGGAATTTTCTAAAGAACAAACCTTATCAGAAGATACCCGGAGGTCTTCTTGAGTTTGAGTCAAATTCTGCACGAGTTCACCAGCATATGCTTCTTTTTCACCCAAGAGAGCCTTCAACTCTCTGATTTCTTCACTTGCCTTGGAAAGTTGCTCGGAAAAAGAGGTTTCCAGATGAGCCTTTTCCTTATCTTCTTGATTTGAAGAAGCTTTTTCAACTTCCAACTCTGAAGTCAAAGCCCGTACCTGTTGCTCTAAGGTAAATTTACTTTCTTCTAATGTTTCCACGTCGATCTGAAGACTTTCACACTGTTCCTTCCAATTATCCGCCTCCACTTGGTAGTCACGCACTAATTTCTCTGAGAGGATAACCCTTTTCATCATCTCCGTGCCAATTAGATTGACCTAAAAAAAAGAGGTGAAAAAATGAGAATCCTGAAGATAGAAAAATGACAAAGTAAAGCTTGAAAAAGGAATACCTTTAAAGAAGCATGCACTATATCATTCATCAAGGTCACAGAACTATGGTTATCAAGCTTAGCTCTCTCAACTGGACCAATCAAAGGCTTTAGCCATACGTCAGCTTGACCTGATTTCCTTAAAAGGTTACCTTCAGCGAGGACTTCAATGGTAACTCGCCTCATAGCACCACTCCTACTTGAAGAACCAACTTCTGTGTAAGGAGCTATTGAAGGAGGAGTAGTCGATGGAGGAACTGTGGAAGTAGTCATAATAGCCTAGGGAGGAATAGTAACAGCCACGACCGGCAAAGGAGGAATCACAGGAACGGGAGTAGAAAAAGAAGCAAGAGGTGCTTCATCAGAAATCGACCTAAATTTTTACCACCAAATCCGCGGTTAAAAAGTTGCTCAACTGAATCATGAGCAGCAACAGGAACTTCATCATCAGGGATCGTCACCAGGGCTTCTATAGACTCGGTAAGAGGAACAGAACGAGGGGGGATGCTTCATCATCAGAAATGATTCGCCTACAAGCTCGTGGCCTTTTTACCAAGGAACCCCCATCTTCCTCTTCTTCAGATTTTTGGTCACTAGCAGCTTTCTTTTTCGATAAAGAACCCAAGATTATCTATTGGGCTCTTTTCAAAGAAATACGGGAAGCCACGACCGCCTCGACACTAATCCCTCGAACAGCAAATCCTGATAAAAAGAATGATTAAAATAAGTTCTGGGAAAAATAATAAAGAGTTAAATAAAAAATAAAATAAAAACTCTTACCATGAGTTTTCACTTTCCAGCCAAATCGTTGGGAAAGATTCTTCCAAGATCTACCCTCCATTGGGGCTGTATTTAACAACTTTCTTACCCACCCACGAAAATTGGGAATTTCGTCAACAATTCCTGTAGTTGCTGGAAAAGAAAAGGAAAATTAGAATAATGATCATCAAAATTGAAGGAAAAGGTACGAGAAAGTTATTAAAAAGAAAACTCACGTGCAAAATTTCACTTCTCGGGGAAGGGAACATTTCCATTACCCACTAAACCAACAGTGGAGGCAGAAACAAACCTGGCATACCAGCCACAGTCTCTGTCATCTTCTGGACTGACCAGAACTCTTTTGCTCCTTGCTACTAAAGTAAAAAAAACTTGGCGAAAGAGTCTGGGAGAGTAAAGGTGAATTAAATGGGCAAAAGTGAAAGGCACACAGGCCATGTTAGTCAAATGCCTCAAACAGGCAATAGTCCTCCATACCATAGGGCCAATTTGACTTAAACAAACATCGAAAAAATGACAAAATTCGAGAATAACAGGATCAATGGCAGGTTTGAATCCTAATGTGAAAGGATACGTATAAACAAAGGAAAATCCAACTAAATAGGAGGTGATTCTTTGATTCGCGTTGGGAACTATGATAGGGAAGTCATGACTCCAATGACAGTCTTTACGAACTAAAGAAATCAGACCCTCTGTGATGTGAATTGGATAGATATCAGAACGATCTAAAGAGGACACTTGGTTTCTAAGGGACTCTCTATCATTATAGAAATATAGTTTCGCAGGAACTATTTCTTCTACTGTAGGTTCACGAACAGGTTCAGAGGATTCCTTACCTCTAGAAGAAGACCTTTGAGAAAAAGAACCTCTGGTTCTAAAAGAAGGGCTGGAACTAGATGAAGGAAGAGAAGAATCTTGTATGGATGAAGACCCTAAATTACGAAGTCTACCTCCTCTTCTGCTTCTGCTAGGGGCAAGAGAAAAGTTATCAACTATGGGGACTCTTCTAGGGTTAGAGTTTGATAAAGACATGATAGTACGAGGAGGAAGCAAACAAAAATTCAAGAATTGAATATTCAGAGAACTTTATGTGATAAGGACAAAGGCGAAAAACTATATTTATACTAAGAAGCAACCGTCAAAGGAAAAGGTACAATGATGAAAAAGTCATAATGAGAACTGCCGCTTCGTAATTGGTGAAACTGTAAAAAACCTTAAAAAGTGCTGCAAAGTTGCAGAGCCAATAAAAGGGTGTCACGTGTGATAACCATTAAATGGAAATGACAATTGAAGCGTCGATTCTATCATAGCATTAATGGCGGCAAATATTCCCACTTTAATAAAATCCACTTCCCAAATATTCAATTGATGAATAAATGGCAAGTTGGAGGACTATCTGTATTGGGAAAATTGAGTTTAAATATTGAAGTGATTGGAAGATGACGTGTCATGACACGAAAGCTGGTCAAAGAGTGATGATTGGCATAGAGGCACGAGTTGCAATAGATACGAGCAGAGGTACAAGTAGAGGCAAGAGCAGTTATTCAAAAGACTCAATGCTCGTACCTATTTATACCCAAAAATCAAGGAGAATGAATCTGACAGCACAAGAGAGTACAGATACAGTTTTTAATAAGCATTAAATACTAAAAACGTTAGAGAATCTGTATTAAATTACAATGATTATATAACGTAGCATTTAATGCCTTTAATTGTCTATAATGGCCTTATTATGACAAAGGCAAAACGTATATCTTTGAGATAGTTATAAAAAGGAGAGAATGAATCATTTGTAAGGACACGAAAAATCATATGAATATACCGGTTTACTTTTTTTTTCTTTTGTCTATCTTATTGTTAGCAAAATCAATTTTCTCTTATTCATTTCTGATTATCAGTAACCCGAGTTCTTCTAAATTAAAGCTTTGACCGAAGTTCTACTTTTTGGTTAAACACGAGCGTCGTGCGTGTACCCCATACTAATAAATATAAATTTTAAGGAAATTACATAAATAATAAATATGCTTGGGTTATAAAATAAAAAAATAAAAAAATATATATAAGTTCATGAAAATTATGAATATTGTTGTTTAATCGTAATCTTTATTTTGTGTTGTAATGTTTAGTTTATTTTCTCTAAGTCGTAATGTCACGATTATTATACATATGTAACCAAAATTACATTTATTTTGGAGTTGAAAGACTAAATTTTGACAAAGATTCACGTTATGGGAGACGTTTTAAGAATAACTTCATGCATATTTCGTGTTATGACCTATTATTGCTTCTTTTAATATTTTTACAAACGAAAACAACACTTTACTTGCAGAAATATGTTTTGAACAAGTAGTTATTCAAATTCATCTACTCACTTTTGTTAAGCCTTAGAGCGATTTCCTTTAGAAAATTCGAGCTCGACAATTTATAGCGATATTGTTAAGTCTTTAAAAATAAAATTTATGATTTTCATGGCACTAAATGTTGAGCATCTTTTCACTGATTTTCAATATCTTTGGTTGTAGCTAGCTGGCATTTCATATTAAATTACTATTATTATATATTTTTTTCTTAACTTTGATTCGATAATATTAACTATCTGCTTAAGGTAGGATTACTGTCGCAAAATTAATCAAAGAGTGCAAAGAAAATAACATGAGAATATTATACATTAATTTAATCCAATAATGGTTAACAGTCATGAAGAAACAATAAAGTTTAAAGAGTTAATTGACAAAATAATCAATAAGTAATCACAACTTAAAAGAGATAGAAAACTTGAATATATGCATACAGAAAAGAAAGTGTGTTACAAGAGGAGAAATAATTAGTATGGAAGGCATCAGACTTAGGTCTTCTTCAAATGCTCTTTTGTAACGATCTGGCCGGTCATTTCATGAGTTACCGCTCTGTTTTCTTTATTTTTTTTCTTATTATTGCCTTGTTCAGCTGTATTTTGTATTACCGGGTTAGTTGGCTCGGGTTCGGAAAAGTTTTGGTAAGGTTTGAGACACTTAGTCTCTTTTGAGCAAGGTTAAGTTGGAAAAGTCAACTGGATATTGACTTATGTGTTAAAGGGCTCGGATGTGAGCTTCGATGGTTCAGATAGCTTCGGAAGGTGATTTGGGACTTAGGAGCATGATCGGAATGTGTTTTGGAGGTACGGAGTAGATTTAGGCTTGAATTAGCGAAACTGGAATTTTGGCGTTTTTCGGTTGATAGGAGAGATTTTGATATAGGGGTCGGAATGGAATTCTGGAAGTTGCAGTAGGTCCGTTGTGTCATTTAGGATGTGTGTGCAAAATTTCATGTCATTCGGATGTGGTTTGATAGACTTTTTGATCGAAAGCGGAATTTAGAAGATTTTGGAATTCTTAGGCTTGAATCCGATGCAAATTTGGTGTTTTGATGTTGTTTTGAGCGTTCCGAAGATTGAAACAAGTTTGAATGATGTTATGAGATATGTTGGCATGTTTGGTTGAGGTCCCGAGGGCCTCGGGTAAGTTTCGGGTGGTCAAACGCACTATTTCATGTTGTGGAAAGTTGCAGAAACTGCTCTCTGTGTGTGTTGCTGACAATTGGCCTTCGCGTTCGCGAGTAGGCCCTCGCGTTCGCGAAGGGTTAGGCTGGGAGGCTGTGAAGTTGGCCTTTGCATTCGCGAAGGGAGTCCCGCGATCACGAAGGGTTGAGGCTCGTGGTCATCGCGTTCGCCAGGTTCAAGCCGCGTTCGCGTAGAAGTAAGGTGAGCAGCTGGGTCCAGGTTGGTTTGTTCTTCGCGTTCGCGTATGGAGTGTCGCGTTCGGGTGAGTAAGAAAGTTAAGCTTTCATGTTCGCGAGGGGAGGTCGCATTCGCATAATAGGACTTTTGGTCAACGTCAGTTTGTGCTTCGCAAACGCTAGGCTTTGACCGCGTTCGCGAAGAAGGATTTGAATGCTTGAGCAATGTTTAAATAGCCATTATCTGCGATTTTGGGGCTAACTTTTACCATTTTTGAGCGATTTTGGAGCTTTTGAGAAGAATTGAAGAGGGAATCGAAGGGAAACACTTGGAGATAAGATTTATGGACTTAATATTGAAGAACTAGGGCTTGTAATTGGAAACCTAAAATTAGGGATTTGAGAGATCATTTGTGGTTGGATTTTGGTGATTTTGATATGAATGAACTCGGGGAGTGATAAGGAGTCTATTGATGTAATTTTTATCGGAATTGAGACGTGAGCCCAGGGGTCGGGTTTGGCCAATTTCGGGATTTGTGTTGTAATTGATTTCTTTCGAGTGGACTTTGTTCCCTTAGCATATTTTGATAGTTTTGCATTGATTTTGGTTAGATTTTGAGCATCCGGAGGCCGATTCGAGAGGCAAGGGCATTACGGACTAGAGGTTGGACCGGATAGAGGTGAGTAATGATTGTAACTATTGTCCTGAGGGTATGAAACCCCGAATTTCACATCATTGTGATATATTGAGGTGACGCACACGCTAGATGAAGCGTGGGGTTGTGCACCGTTGGGGTTTGTGACTTAGTCCATCCCGAATGACTGTTTTACCGCGTATTTGATTGAAAATTGTTTGCTATCATCATGTTTTGGGCTGAATGCCATATTTGGGCCTCGTGCCAATTATTTGGACCCTTAGAGGATTTTTACTGCTATCTCCTCACTATTTTGATTTTTATATCTGTACTCAATCATGCTATATTATATTGTTTTCATAACTCAGCCATGTTTACTTTGTTTTAATACTTTAAATGTATTTTGGGCTGAGCATCATATTTTACTGTGCCCGAGTGACTTTTAGAGATTTCTGACCGAGTAAGGCCGAGGGCCTCTGTTGTGAGAATACTTTTGGGTCGGGCTGCACGCCGCAGCAGTGATACACTGATTTATGATTATGAGTCTGAGGGCCTGAGATTGTACGCCACGAGGTAGCTTGTTGATATGAGGCCGAGAGCCTATTGATTATGCCACGAGATGGCTTGATATTGTGCTTGGGCCGTAAGGGGCTCTTCCCGGAGTCTGTACACCCCAGTGAGCACGAGTACCCATTGTGATATGAGATATAGCCCGAGGGGCTGGTGTTGTTCCATGTTATTACTCGAAGGGCTGATTCTGTTGACATTGTGCCCGAGGGGCGGATTTTATGTGTGTATCTTTTCTAGCTGCCTTTCATTTACTTGTTTAACTGTTAAAAAGGTGTTTTAAAGAAGTTTATTCTGAACTAAGGTGTTTTTATAAGATTTCACTATTTTATTGCATTTTAAATGGTTTTACATTGTCTCTTTATAGCATGTTCTTGTGTGTTTACATGATTTCTTATCGCTCAGTCTTTATTTATTATTATTACTCACTGAGTTGGAGTACTCACTTTACTCCCTGCACCCTGTGTGCAGATTCAGGAGCTTCAGGTCCCGTCAGTGAAGGTTGATTGCTCAGCAGGCTATTCGGAGTCCACTAGATAGCTGCTCGACTTTCGCAGCCCAGTGTTTTTCCCTCCTATTTTATTTCCCTTGTCCTAGTTATGTAATAGATTGTGTAAACTCTTTCAGACTTGTAGACTTATGATAGATGTTCATGACTGGTGACACCCCGATGTCAGGTTGTGTCTATTCCGCAAATTGTACTGTTTCACTGTTTATTTGGGATTTAATCATGTTAAAAACTTAAATTGTGTTATTTTAATTGCTTAAAATAAATTGGGTGTTGTGTCGGCTGGCTTTGTCTTCACGAGAGGCGTCATCATGATCGGGTGTGGGTTTAGGGTCGTGACTTCTTTACTACTTGAAAAGTAACTCAGTACTTTTAGTTTCAGTGTTCGTTTACTCTTTTCTCTCATTTTTTCTATTTTATTTCTCGGACCAGTTTATGAAGATTCAGCAACGCAACTGTTAGCTTTTATCCAACTTTATGAAAGAAAAAAAAAAATTAACCAACTAAAAATATATATATTTTAATTTACTAATTTGCTAATTAGAAATTTTTTCGTAAGAATATCTATTCAGATTATTAAATCTTGATAAATAGTAGGTTGAATTGAATATTCAATTTTTCTTCACTTTGCAGGAATTAAATTAATTAAGGAGTTACAATTATTTCACATTAACTAAATAATAAGTAAACAATTTATATAAATAAATATTATACACATGATCGCTGAACATAAGAAAATAATAAGCTACCTCAATATTCTTTGTTGTGTCAGCTTCAGAGGTTCCAAAAGTTTTTAAGACCTAGATTCTGCAACCTAAAATTGACCTAAAATTGAAAGGATGAAAGCACAAGGATTAGACAATACCAAAAAACATAAAAAGAGATTAAAAACAAAAGTAAAATCACTAATAAGCAAACAAAAATATCAAATTATTCGTATGGCTATGTAAAAGAATCCGAGACAAGACTCTTTCCCAAAAAATTGACTCTTAAAGCAATAATGAAGTCATTAAATCAGAGGCTGAGTTAAGATATAAAGTTTATGGGTTTTAAATTACTCATCGAATTCATAGCTCGCTTAGCTACTGGGTTCAAGATTAAATAGTTAAACATATTTAATGAATTTTTAATATAAATACAGAGTCTAAATAAAAATTATTGGGTTCATCTGAACCCAAAACTCATGCGGTAGCTCCGACCCTGCATTAAATTTAACTAAAGCCTAAATTAAACACGAATGTGCCATAGTTTCTGTCTAAGAAAGCTTGTGCCGCGACAGACAAAACTTCTATGAATAAACATCTTATTTGTCGTCGTACATATAGTTTGTTAACATACTTTAAATAAGAAAAGAATTTTTTTATAGTAGATGTAGACATCCAATTTTAACGGATCAAGTCAAATTATAAATTAAAATACTACAAGACTTTTGAAATCCTAGGAGTCTATTAGGGTTTCTTGAAGGTTACTCTACCCTAAACCCTAACTCATATCTATATAAAGGGATACATATTCCCTTGAAGAGGTGTCTCAAAATGCCATAAACTCTTGGGATATTCACAAAGAGATCGAAATATAGCCGGATACTTCTTAACAATCAAATAGTTCAAGAAGCTGGAGATCAAATACATTCCCAGAAGGTCTGCATCATCCTACATTCGAGAAATACGCGGCTTCAACCCTCAAATCACAGAGATAATCAGGAGAGAAAAATCAAGAGAGAAGCAGAATTGTACTCACAATTGATTAGTAAAAATATTTTTCTCTTATTTTATGAGTGCAATTTATTTTTCATATGTTGAAAATTAGTTGCAAACAAATTGGCACGCCCAGTGGGACCAGTTCTGCCCTTCATCTCTCCCTCATGTAAATCGAAAACTCCAAGTTTCAAAACTATTTGTTGCAATGGTTGAGTACTTCAAGTCTCGTCTTCAAGTTTCAGCAAGCTTACACCCCAACAAACCTTGAAGTAGGGGCCATTTGTAGATATCGAAATTTTAACGGATCAAAGCCAAATCCTAAATTAAAGATACTACAGGACTCTTGAAATATCAAGAGTCTATTAGGGTTTCTTGGAGGTTACTTTGCCCTAAATCATAACTCACATCTATATAAAGGGATACATATTCCCTTGAAGAGGTGTCTCAAAATCCCATAAACTCTTTGGATATTCACAAAGTGATCAAAATATGGCCGGATACTTCTTAACAATCAAATAGTTCAAAAAGCTAGAGATCAAATACATTCCCAGAAGGTCTGCATCATCCTACATTCGAGAAATATGCGGCTTCAGCCCTCGAATCACGGAGATAATCAGGAGAGAAGAATCAAGGGAGAAGCAGAATTGTACTCACAATTGACTAGTAAAAATATTTTTCTCTTATTTTATGATTGAAATTTAGTTTTCATATGTTGAAAATTAGTTGCAAACAAATTGGCACGCCCAGCGGGACCAGTTCTGCCATTCATCTCTCCCTCCTGTAAATCGAAAACTCCAAGTTTCAAAACTATTTGTTGCAATGGTTGAGTACTTCAAGTTTCGTCTTCAAGTTTCGGCAAGCCTACACCCCAACAAACCTTGAAGTAGGGGCCATTTGTAGATATCGAAATTTTAACGGATCAAAGCCAAATCCTAAATGAAAGATACTACAGGACTCTTGAAATATCAAGAGTCTATTAGAGTTTCTTGGAGGTTACTTTGCCCTAAACCCTAACTCACATCTATATAAAGGGATACATATTCCCTTAAAGAGGTGTCTCAAAATGCCATAAACTCTTGGGATATTCACAAAGAGATCGAAATATGGCCGGATACTTCTTAACAATCAAATAGTTCAAAAAGCTGGAGATCAAATACATTCCCAGAAGGTCTGCATCATTCTACATTCGAGAAATACGCGGCTTCAGCCCTCAAATCACGGAGATAATCAGGAGAGAAGAATCAAGGGAGAAGCAGAATTGTACTCACAATTGATTAGTAAAAATATTTTTCTCTTATTTTGTGATTGCAATTTATTTTTCATATGTTGAAAATTAGTTGCAAACAATACAATCTTACTATATTTTAAAGTCCTCAATTTTAGGACTTTTTACCTATTTCAAATAAGGAAAGATGTAGTAATTATATTTTTAGTTGTTTTCAATGTCCTAAATATTAGGAAAAATATTAAATGACTACTTTGTCTGGTATGAACTCTATTTTTAAAGAGTAAAAATGACCAATAACATTTTGCTAAGACCATTCATAATTTAGAAAAGATTTGAGTTAGATTTTTAGCTAACTAATTAATTCAAAGATTTAATAATTTATTTTCAACATTAAAGGAATAATTTATTGATAATGATAATCCTACAAACAAGGAAGGAGAAACACAGCCTAGATGAAAAACAAAATCAATATCAATTTCAACCCGATTTTTCCTACTCTATGATTGCCGTTTGGGTTCTACCCCTTAAAGAATTGGATTCACACCTTGAAGTAATAGTTTAGCTGAAATTTTACACGTTAGGTTTTATATGCTACACAATTATGTTTTACCTTATAATTCTATAATTTTATAAGGTAAAATACTAATCAATTTCATAATGCTAAGTATCAGGACTCCTTTCAATTGTTCAAATAAGGAAATTTTAATATGCAAAATTTTAGCTAAATTTAATTTTAAAGTCTTAAAAGTATTAGAAGAATAGTTAAATGACAATTTCGTCCAATGTGAAATTGATCTTTAAAGGGTAAAAAAACGAACGATATTTCTTTAAGAGTCTCCATGCTTTTAGTATAGTATAGATTAAATAATTAATCTTAAAATTAATAAAATAAAGTAAAAATATACGTCAATTAATCATGGTTAAATGTTAAAAAGTATTTATGCAAGACATATGTTTCTCATCAATAGGATTGGTATAAATACCCAATGTGAATAAGTTATTATCAGGAAAGAACCTCATTGGTAGTGAGGCATCTTCATAAGTAGGCAGCTTTTTAACCCAACTCAAGTCGAAAAAAACTTATTCAATAGTTAGTGCTAATCACTTTTGGTCCCAAATCTTCGGGGTTATTATTATATGTACGAGTTGGGGCCAGAGACCTATACAATAGGTTGAAGGGGTCACCGGCACCCATAAAATTAGGCAAAAATTTCATATGTATATGTATATGTCGTTGAAAATAATAATATATTAATAGTAAGCACGCTACATATAAAGAATATGTAAGTTGAATTAATAATTAAACTCATAGAGCCTAAATCTTGGATCCACCTCTGGCTTAGAGACACCCAGGTAGAGACACTTGGCATATATAGGCGACAAAATTTTACGATTGTATAAATATGTTGAATTAAGGTTTCCAATAATTGTTTTATGTCGGCAAAGCTAATATATTATGTGGGATAGCCAGTTTTTGAGCCGGCATTAATTAAAGTTTAGCCACCATTATTGCTATGTGTAATTGTAAAATTTGAACTTAGGGAAAATAAAATAATATGGTGTCCGTTAAACTTATTCCGAAAACTCAATTATACACTTAAACTTTTACGAGTAATCTTTTATTCCCCTATTCGTGCTCGAAGTAAAATTAGGTCTGACATTTTAAGGGGGAAATAAATTAATTTTAAGTAAGAATAAGGGGTAAAAGATCGCCCGTAAAACTTAAGTGTGTAATTGAATTTTCGGGACAAGTTTAAGAGGCCACTTATGTAATTAGAATGGTTGAGATTCAGCTTGTAACTAAAGTTTAATTTCTTGCAATTTGAGGTGGTTTCTTTGTCCCAACACCACAGCTCAAGTGGTTAGCTAGCATGATTTAGTAGGATTATATTATAACATCGGTGAAAAGGTCGAGAGGGCACATAAAGCCACAACTAGTCCAAACTCTTTCTAATCGCGGTTTGGATTGAAGCGGATCTACAATTTAGACTTGATAGATTCAATCTTTAAAGTTCTTATGGCTTAATTCAATGCACTATTATAATTATAAGTTCAAAATACTTGTTGCTATTTTAGTAACTTATCACATGTATACCGGCATTCTATATAAGAAATGATGAGTTCGGTTGAAACCATCAAACAATACTCCATTTGCCACCTGTTGCGGGGTTGATACTCGAGAAGGTGTCTGATTCAAATTACTTACATATAGGGGCGGATTTAGGGGCGCAATGGGTTTCACCCGAACCCTCTTCGCCAAAACAATACACTGTATATATAAGGCAAAATCTATTTTTTACCTCTATATATTAAGTTTTGAACCTCCTTAACACAATCCAAAAGTGTAGTTTAGTGGTCAAGGGGGTTCAAAATCTACGTAAGGTCATGAGTTCAATACATTACCTGTAATTACCCTTTGAATTGCGGCACTGAGAGTGAAAGCCTAATTTATCTCAATCAAACTTGATAATTCAATCTTTAACATTCTTAAGACTAGACTTATTCCGCTATTAAAATTATAGGTTCAGAATTTAATATTTATTATTATTTTGGTTACTTTTCACATGTATACAAGTACTTGAAAATAATAAGTTCAGTTGAAACCATCAAGCGAGTACTCCATCCGCTACAGTAGGTGGGGTTGATACCCGAGGAGTTAAATTCCAATTATTGACATACATTACCCTTTGAATAGCAGGCACTGAGAATGAAAGTGTAATTTATCTCAGTTGAAGTACTGAGCCTCCCGAAATCCAGAAACTCATATTGCCTGCTAGTATCAGGGGTTGTGCATTTTAATGGATTTTTAAAACAAACACAGTATTTGAATCAAAGTTATTGGGTTCGGCTGAACCCGTAACCGGCATTTCTAGCTCCGCCCCTGAGCACCGGGAAGCTATGCAATACAGATAATCCTGGTCCTCCAACAATGAACTCTTCACCCTCCTTCGACCAGCCTGCCCGGGCCAACCATCTAGGAAAGTTTGCATGGTATGGCCTTTTTTGAGGCCACTCTTTAAAATCTGTCCCTTTGTAAGCCCAATGAGCTAAATTTTGCCTTTAAATGCAGTTGGACCAATATTGCCCACTGGGCTAACGAGGACAGATTTTAAATAGAAGGCCCTTTGTGCAAGCCCCCAACAATCTACCACACATAGTGCTCTGAACTCTGAAGATGGTTCAACTGCATAATCTCTAAACATTGAATTATGCTGAAGTATCCATGTTCACGACAAATCATTAAATTGCCAACACCCAAATATAGTCATCAGATATTAAACTAGACAGACCCTACAGTCTAAAGGTTTAGACTGAATACTTGGAGTGTAAGTTCAGTGTTTGGGTTCATGAAGCAGAAGTGGACATGAAGCTGGATACACTAGTCATCCCTAGGAGAGATAGTTTCAAATATCTTGGGTCTGTGATACAAGATAATGGGGAGATCGACGAGAATGCCGCACAACATATTGGAGTGGGATGGGTGAAATGAAGGCTCGTTTTGTGTGACAAGAATATACCACCTAGCCTTTAGGGCAAGTTCTATAAAGCGATAGTTATATCGGTCATGTTGTATGGAGCCGAGTGTTGGCCAGTCAAGAAATCTCATGTTCAAAAGTTAAAAGTAGCATAAATGAGGATGTTGAGATGGATGTATTGACATACCAGGAGAGATAAGATTAGGAACGAGTATATTAGGGACAAGGTGGACGTGGCTCCTATAGAAGATAAGTTGCGGGAATCGAGACTGAGATAGTTCGGGCATGTGAAGAGGCAAGGAACTATATCATGGTTTACGTGATTCAGCTGATCTATGATTGAAAAAATGCAACTAAAGGTAAGGTAACCCCAAGGAACACAAGGAACCTAAGAAATGAGCATAAGAAGAAGGCAAGTTCTTGAAGCGAAAGCTTCTGGTTCACTCAGTTGGTACTAAGTAACAGAAGCCAAAGCTTGACATTGAAGATTCAAAGTAACCCAGAAATATCACAAGCTACCTCGTCATGGGTCAATGCACGGAAAAATTACCTTTATCCGAGTTCTTTTGCCAGAGACAAATCCATGCTTTCTCATCACTCACTCCATATGATCAAAAGATCTCAAGAGGAAAACAATTAACTCAACCTAAGAGATCCCAAGAGACCAATTATAAACTAATCTAACAATCTTGTTTATTGTTTTACATAACTACTTCATCCTAGGAAAGAAGACATCTACACACACATCGATATTTTGCATAAAGCATGATGTGATAAAAGTCATGGATATATGTTAGATCCAATTTGATTAAGATTACTTCCAAAACCCTAAAGCCAAAGACACCATCTAAAGCTAGATCATGATTTACTAACAGAACACTCCATTAGAGGAAATATAATGTAAAAGACTGCTTAACGCCTCTTTTGTTTCATTTAGTAATTAGTACACAGAATCTGTATTTCACGCTATATTTTTCTTCCACACACTGACTGTTCTATATTATAGTATTTGTAAAAAAAAAACTACTCGACACGCTAAAATTTCAAATGATCAAAGGCACTTCAAATGTTGTTCATAAGCATATCTCCACAACATTACAACTCCTGGTATTCAGGAAATCTTTACAGCTTTCGTTGTGATCATCAATCTTTTTCACTTTTTACCCAAAATTGAGGGCTATAATTTAAGAATTAGAGGTTGTTTAAAATGAGTAATCAGTTTCACAAGTTCCTTTCTGTCCCATCTTCAACCATTCTACATATAGTAACATTACTCGGAAAATCATAATTCCTCATCACTTCATTACTAGATCTGACTTTCTTAAAAGAATTGGTGCTGAGTCTAAGAGTTAAAGCCTCCTCTAAAATACACTGAGTGTAAGGGTAACAGAGCAACTTTTCATCTTGAACTCATATTAAATTATGTCATCTACCTAAGAACCGCACAGATATCTTCTCTGACTCGAAGAAAACCATGTCATCTACATCCACATTATGGTTATTCTATTACATCAACCAAGACCAAACCTTCCCAAATTTCAGTTCAAGTCTTTGGACATGTTGAAGATAACTAACAGCATCAGTTATTACATTTTAACATGTCGAGCAACTTCAAAAAGGAAAGCTTTAAATAACAGCTGCATTTTGCTTAACTCGTAAGACAATGAAGTTTAAACACAGTTGAAGACAAGTAAAAATAATATGAAAAAAGCCCTCATGTATTACTATTCTGTCAAAATAAACATAAAGAGCCTCGAGTCATGCTCAAGTACATGCATGATCTGGTAATACAAGTAATAAAACTAATATGAGATCCTCAACAGCATGAAGTGAGAATGACAATGACCGGCTGAAAAATAAAATTAGAAAACAACAGATAATATAAAAGGTGTATAGCCAACAACAAAAACTAAATCATCCGAAAAAGGACGACATAATGTGATCTTCATGTTACCTCTATTGTCCAAAAACGCCGTCCTATCTAAGGATAACATGAAGTAAACTCAACCCTGAGATTCATTCTTCTTAGCACCATTCTCCCCTTCTTTTTCCTCCAACAATCTTCCGGCCTCCTCGTCTTGTGCAGCCTTTTTCTGCGCTTCGTTCGCCTTAAGAGCCTGCAATTTTGCGTGGTTGTAATACGCCACACCCAAGAAAGCCAATCCATATCCAACCAAATTCACAGGGGTGACAGTATCCTTAATCACAGACCAAGAAAAGGCAATCAACAACCAATCCTTAACCACACCAGCAACATTCATTGTCAAAGCAGATGTCTTCCCCACAAGCAAAAACACAGCAAGATTCAAAGCAAACGCGCAGAACGAATTCGTACCAAAGATTAACCAATCCAAATGGAAACTAGAAGTATCCTTCAACATTGGGTATTCCACAAAGATCCATGGAATGAACAAGAAAACCAAACAACACGGCGCAACATAATACAACGATGTAATCGGATTAAATGTAATACCCTTTGAAGTAAGCAAAATCTGAATCATAACCAATCTTGTAGCCTCAAAAGCTACAGCACCAAGCTGCAACATCACACCCCATGTATCAAACTTAGCTTCACCATAAGCAGCAATAGCAACACCAATAGAAATAGACACCATATTAGCCATAGTATCAGATTTAAAGTTCTCTTTTTTAAACATAACCCCAATTGAATAAACAGCCACTGGCATCAAAGCTTTAAGCATTTGAATAAAAGACACGGATAAATATATATATGCAGAATTTGATAACCAAAGTGAAAATGCATATAAAAGACCAATGGGTACCACAGATTTGCAATAAAGATCCCATGTCATAGCCACAGGTTCAACAACCTTAAACACTTTAACAAGAAGATAAGCCAAAGAAGAACAAAAACTCATGTGAATTATTGTTAGTGAAATGGGGTAAGGCCAATTGTACAACTTTCTATCCAGGATGTACTTGTTGTACACAATCACAGTGAAAGAGAGAAAGATCCAAATTGCAACATAGGTATATGAAAGCAAGATCTTTTTCACAACCCCTTCACTCAAAGCTCCTCCTTTCCCCATTTTTTGGCTCAAAAATCACAAAAAAATGATCAAAGATCAAAACTTTTCAAGAAATTCTTGAACAACAATGTCAAGAATTGATATCAATGAAAAGGGATTTTTGGCGTAAGAGAGAAAGAGAGAGAGGGGAAAAGGGGGTAAAATTTTAGGAGGAGAAAGTGGAGGCGTTACATGACAAAAGGAGAAGTGAGGAGAGTTTATATGCATTCGTGTAAGATTGTTAGGGGATGTGAAGATGTGAAGATGTGAAACTGCGAATCTGATGTTGCTTCTTTGACTTGGTAATTAATTCATTGTTGCTTTAATAGTTTTTTAGTAAGAAATATAACTTTGTATTTCGTTTGTGCTAATTCATTGTTGCTTTAATAGTTTTTTAGTAGGAAATATAACTTTGTATTTCGTTTGTGCTAATTCATTGTTGCTTTAATAGTTTTTTAGTAAGAAATATAACTTTGTATTTCGTTTTTGCTAATTCATTTAATGTTTTTTTTTGTTTTTTTTTATACTCTTAACAATAGTATTTTATTTTGAGCCTTAGAGCAACGGTAAAATTATCTCCGTATGACCTATAGGTTACTGGTTACGATTTGAATCATGGAATCAGTAAATTTCATAGATGGTCATTCAACTTTGTATTCATTACACAAAGGTCATTTTTCTTCTTTTTATTACATAAAAATCATTCAACTTTGTGTTCATTACCTAAAAGTGTGATGACCCAAAGGGTCATCTTGTATTTTAGAATCCGAATCCAGGTTCCGAGGCCTTGAAAACCTCATTTTTCTTTCTCCTCGAATTGCGTGCACAGATCGGGCGCGTTTCCGGAAAGCTTTTATGTGAAATTTAATAAAAATATTGAATTTGGCCTTTAAAATTGATTAAAGTTGACTTCGGTCAATATTTTTTGTAAATGGACACGGACCCGTGACTTGACGGTCCCGTAGGACCCGTAGTAAAATATGGGACTTGGAAGTGGCCCAGAATCGAATTCTGAGGTCCCTAGCTCGAGAAAAGAATTTTTAAAGAAAATTGTTTACTGAAAAATATAAGAACTTTTGCAAATAAAATGGTGTGTGATCTTGATGGTATCGAGCCTGTATTCTGGTTCCGAGCCCGGTACAGGTTTAATATAATATTTAAGTCGTATCTGTGAACTTTGGTAAGAATCGGAATTTTGACGTGATTCAGACGTCCGGTTATGGAAATAGTAAATTTGAAGTGTTCTTGAGGAAAATCATGAGTTTGAGGTTAAATCCGTAGTTGTTGATGTTATTTTTATGATTTGAACGCATGAGCAAGTCTGTATGGTGTTTTTAGACTTGCGTGCATGTTTGATTTGGAGCCCCGAGGGCTCGGGTGAGCTTTGGATAGGCCACGGAGTGATTAGAACTTAAGAAAACTCAGTTGTGCACCAGGTGTTCTGCACAGGCCTCTGATCTCGCAAATGCGAGATCAGGCTTCACAAATGCAAAGTCTGTCGGCCTGAGAAATGCGACAATATTGTCGCAAATGTGAAGAAGTCCTGGGAAGGCCCAACGCGCAAATGCGAAACTTTGGCCGGAATTGCGAAGGCCCCAGAAGTCGCAAATACGACATATGTGTCGCAAATGCAAAGGCAGTAGCAAATTCAAAGGGTTCGCAATTGTGAACCCCTAATCCCAATTGTGAAAACTGCAGTCTGTTAAGTGAGATTTTAGACGGAATTTTTTGTAGTCTGTTAAGTGAGATTTTATACGGGATTTTCACTTCATTCTTCAAAATTTCAAAACCTAAACTCCAAAGGGCAATTTTCATGGAGCAAGTTCTTCCCCAAATCATAGGTAAATGAATTTTAACTTTTTTTCTTCAATCTATTTCATCTTTTTACATGACTTCATCTCAAAATTTAGGATTTTTCATGGAAAAATTGGGTGTTCTTGGGTAGAAATTAGGAATTTTGAAATTTGGGGATTTGGACCTCAAATTGAGGTCGGATTTCAAAACCAATTGCATATTTGGGTTCGTGGGTGAATAGATAGTCGGGTTTTGGTTTGAACTTCAAGTTTTGACTAAGCGGGCCCGGTGCCAATTTTTTTTTACTTTTTAGGAAAAACATTGGGAAATCTATATTCATGCATTAGAATTGGTTTATTTAGCATTTATTGATGTTATTAAATAAATTATGACTAGATACAAGTGGATTGGAAGTGGAACCGAGAGGTAAAGCGGTAATTGAGGCTTGATTTTGTCCGTAGAATTGAGGTAAGTGTTTTGTCTAACCTTAGCTTGAGGGAATAGGTATGGTGGTCTTAGTTGCTACGTATTAGTGTTGAGTACGACGTATAGGCGTGGTGACGAGTATCTATACGTTAGTGTCAAGCATGCAAGTGAGTCTTATACTGTGACTGTTGTGACTCTTATTATGTACTGTTTATGCTTAAATTGATGATCACCCATGTTGAACAAGACTTATGATATTCTCTTGGTAATTGACTATTGTTGAGTATTGACTCAAGTGAGCTTATTTCGTTGAGTTAACTGTTGAAAACGAGATTGGTTATAGCTGATTCCCTTGCTGGGATATTATTAATTCTATTGTTGATTCCCTTGCCGGGATGTTATTGTTTCTATTATTGCTTCCCTTGCCGGGACGTATTGTTTCTATTGTTGGGTGAGGAAGAGTGTAAAGCATGAAGGGTGATGTTGTGCATGATATTGTGAGTAAGTGTTAATGCACGAAGGGTGATGCCATGCCGATATTGTGAGTGTTAATACACGAGCCGATATTGTGAGTGTTAATGCACGAAGGGTGATGTCGTGCAATGATTATGAGAGTTAATGCACGAAGGGTTATGCCGTGTTGTTTCTGTTATTTCTTATGGTGAGAACGAGAGTAAAAGCACGAAGGGTAATGTCGTGCACATGTTACTGTTTTATCATTCTTGTTGATACAAATATGGTGTTCATTATGTTTTTTTATTGAATTACTGTTAGAATTTGATATTCCCCGCGGTATGTTCCCCTTCCCATCTTTATCTGTTATTTTCTGTTATTATTGTTTTGTTCGTATATGATTTAACTGCACAGGTTTATATGGTTATCCTGTCCTAGCGTCGTCACTACTTCGTCGAGGTTAAGCTCGACACTTACCAGTACATGGGGTCAGTTGTACTGATACTACACTCTGCACTTTTTGTGCAGATTATGGTGTCGGACCTTGTGAGTAGCTTGAGGTTGCTGCCTTCAGTCCAAGGAGACCAAGGTAGATCTGATGGCGTTCAAAGATCCTGAAGTCCTCTTCCCCGCTTTAGTTTCTTCTGTCTCTTCTATTTCGAGAACAATTGTACTTCTTACAGATATATTTGTAGTAAATATTAGTTGTTCGTGGATTGTAACTCCAGATCTTCGGGGTAGCTATGTATTAGAATTGTTGGATTGCTATATCACTTTCGTATTTCATAATTATTTTAATTTAGTTATTATCTGTTCCTGTTAAATTAATAATAATAGTGGTAAAACTGTAACTGTCGACTTACGTAACTTTCACGAGTAGGCGCCATCACGATTCCCGAAGGTGGGAAAATACGGGTCGTGTCAAAGAGTCACTTTTCTTTATTTTGTTACACAAAAATTATTTTACTTTGCTCTATTTATCACAAAAGTTACATTGGCCAGATTTTATAATATTTTTAGTTGAAAAGTCTATTATGTCCTTGACATTAATCCTCTCATTTATGTAATACCTTCTATATTATATACTATATAATATATTTTTAACTAAGTATTTTATTTATAATTAAAATAATTTTAAATTATTTTATTTATTATTTTTATAATATATCCGTACATTTAATTATTTTTACGACACTCAATTTATTTAATCGTATTCAAACATGAAGATATTTTATATAAAAATGATTAAAAATATTTTTTTAATATTTATTTAAAATAATAAAAATATGTTTGTTTAACACATGATAATTTTTTATAGTCATTTAAAGATATTTGTATTTAATATTAAGTTTTTTGAAGCTTTATCAGTTAATATTATTTATTTGAAAGTATTAATTTGATGTGTCATTTTGCTAAATGTGAGTATTTTATTTATTAAATTAATGGGTATGGCTTGGCTGATAAATCAATGAGTTATGATTTTTAATTTTTATTAAACATATTTCATTAAGTATGATTACGAACGTGGACTTCAGATTTCTTCATGATAATGTTACCAAATTTAAAAAGATACCTGGGTAAAAGTATATTATATAGCATATAATATAGAAGGTATTACATAAATTGGAGGATTTATAATGTCAAGGGCATAATAGACTTTTCATGTGAAAGGTTTGTAAAATCTGGTCAAAGTGATTATTGTGATAATTAGAGCATAGTAAAATAATTTTTGTGTAACAAAGGAAAGAAAAATAACTTTTAGGTAATAAACACAATTTTTGAATGACTTTTACGTAATGAAAGAAAGAAAAGTGACTTTTGGGTACTTAATATAAAGTTGAATGACCACCCATGAAATTTACTTGCCTACATTACACCCCCTTGGAGTGCGGCCCTTCTCTGGACACTGCGTAAATACGGAATGCTTCGTGTACCGGACTGTCCTTTAATCTCGATTCATATTCATGTCGCAAGTCCTATTTTCAACGCGCGAAATCTGCTCAAGGTATTTACAATATATAAAGTTAAGTTAAATTGTTGTTGTTTAATGTTAAGTTGATATTTCATCTGATTCTTTTAATTTGTTTTAGTCAAATCAATTTGGTCCAAAATAACAAAAAAACAAAAAGCCATTAATAATCTTTTATCTAAATCTGCCATTGCTCCAATAATATTCTACTACTATGTAAGTTTTTAGAAAGTCTTATCAATCTTCAATAAAAGTTTGAGAAGAGATAAAAAGTAATTTAATAAAATAAACACTACGACTTATGCAATTTAATTTTTTTTATATGTGTGTTTAGACAGAGGAGGAATTTAAAGAATACATATTAATTAATTATGCTTATATAATAAAATCTTTGGTAGGAAAAACATGTTATACTTTTATCAATTTAGTGTAAATAGCAAATGTAGATACATTTTCTATTTTCTAATAGCAACGAAAGTGTCGCCGTATTTATAACTTTAGATATTAGACTTATAGCATGTTTAGTCAAGCTTTTTTCTTGGCCAAAAGTATTTTTTTGTGAAAAGTATTTTTTTCTTCAAAGTTAAGGTGTTTGGCCAAGCTTTTTGAAGGAAAAAAAGTACTTTTGAGTAGAAGCAGAAGGAGTTTTTGAGAAGCAAAAAAAAGTAGCTTATCTTCAGAAGCATTTTTGAGAAAAATACACTTAGAAGCACCTTTTAACAGCTTGACCAAACACTAACTGCTGCTCAAAAGTGCTTTTCAAATTGATTAGTCAAACACAAACTGCTTCTCACCAAAAGTATTTTTTAAAAAACACTTTTAAAAAAAGCACTTGTCAAAATAAGCAGATTTTTCCAACTTGGCCAAACAGGCTATTAATCACGTACATAGTTTAAGAATTTGTAAAAAAAAATACTTTATTTTTATTGTACTAAGTTTGAACGCATTACTATAGATAATTTGTGAATGCAATAATAATAGGAATTTTTACCTCATATAGCAAAGGTTAACACCTTATTTAAAATAAATATCATTTAAAAAATTATATTTTATAGATAGCTTTTAATGTTTATAGCAAAATATCTAATTTTGGTTACCTCCTAACCCTAAGCCACTAAATACGCTATTCAGTTACACTATTTTCTTTCTTTCTCTACTTTGATACATGTCATTCTCTTCCCTCATTCCCTGAAAACACGATGCTCTATCTCAAAATTCCTCTCACCCACATCACCTACGTTCTCTCCGATCCCAATTTCTCCAATTCCATCGGACGTTGCTTTGGCTCTTCTTCGTCATTGTAATTGGAACATGACTAAAGCTAACGAAGAATGGTTCGCTAATAAACTCGAGGTTAGTAAAGCTATAGGTATGTTAATATTGGAGAAAGAAGAGTCCTTATTCTGCCACCATTGCTCGACGATGTCATCTTCTCGAGGTCATCTTCTGGAGAAAGAAGAGTCCTAATATTGGATAAACTCGAGGTTCTCAACTTCCGTCATCTTCAATACAAGATTCAAGCTTTAATAGAGTCCTTATTCTGCCACCATTGCTCGACGGTGAATTCGCCGGAAATTAGAGTTTGTTCTTGAACAAAGACGACGGAGTTTGGGGCTGAGCAACTTGAATTTTCTGTTAATATATTCCAATGTATCTCGTTGTATTTCCATGTATTTCATTGTATTCATTGTCTTTTTTGTCATTGTATTTCAATGTATCTCGTTGTATTCCATGTATTTCATTGTATTCACTATCTCGTTGTATTCCATGAATGTATTCATATATTTTTTAAATTAATATAATTTATGTATTCAGATGTATTATATAATTTCTCTGAAGATTGCTATGTTTTTGGAGTATTTTTTGGTTTATATTTAATTGATTCACTTTTCATTTAAAAACAGTGTAAAATCCCCTGTTTCACGCCGTGAATACAGTCGAATACAATAATCTGTCCAACTGTAATCTCATGTTTCACGCCATGAATATAGTCGAATACACTCGAATACAACAATTGATTAGCTGGACCTCTCTGATTCACGCCTACTTTTGCTATTGTATTCATGAATACAGTAGCTTAAATACATCTAATACATCTTATAACAACAGAAAACATATTACAATCCGTAATATAGCAAATGGTATTTATAGATAGCTAATTACCACTAAAAGATAGTGTTTTATGAAAATTTCTCATCATAAAATGGACCGCTAAATTAAACACTTAAATTCTATTTTTTTGTATCAAATCTTAGTTGTTTCTAGGAGTACTTTGTAACGATTAAAAATTCCAAGTTTGGCACGGCAACTAGCAATGTTGTCTAATTTCTATTTATCTTATAGATGTATATTTATGAGTATAACTTTCGAATGTGAATAAGAAATGAATGATTTTTCAAAAAGTCTAAGTTTTTTCTTTTTTCCTTTTTGATTTCTCAGGTATTATTAAATATTCGGGTTCGAGCTCAACTAATTCGGATTTGGACTATTTGGGAAAGCATTCCCTATCAGAATTTTATTTATTTGCAAAGTTCATACGCTAGTCCTCTAGCTTACAGTAAAGGGATTATGCCCGTCTGAATACACTACAATCCTTGGTAATAATAAAATTGAGTTATTTGTAATACATGTAATTAAGTAGAAAGTGAGAAAATACCTTCAGTTGCCAATCTAGAGAAAATAATTATTCCTTTTTTTTTCTGTCAAAGGTTTATTCATTTTCTACTATGTAAATTTTGAGTTTAATACACACAATACATAATTGCTTTTGCATTAACAAGGATAAAAGAGAAAATGCAAACAGAAAAAGTCATAGAAAAAAATTATGTTAAAAGCGTCTGAAGTTTCATTTATTAATTCTATTATTAGTTTGCAAAAGAAAGAAAAGTGACAAAATATATTTAATGTGTGGCCATTGTAAAAGAGATTACAATTTAAGCAACGTTGATACTTGAAATCCAAGATGGTATAGTAACTATGGTATAAAATTAATTGTTTAAAAGCAATTGGCATTTGTTTATATTTTCATAAAACTGTTTCCAATACAAGATGATGTAATTTAATTTAGTTATGTAGTCCCAATGCAAATTGAATTTATTTCCAAAAAAGAAGAAAAGAAAAAGTTTAAAAGACTAACATTTGCAGTAAAACAATTATGGTAGCACTGATTTTGGGCAGTAAAAAAAAGGAATTTAGGATTTTTAGTTGTTGCTATAAATTTTGCTGTAGATAAAATTTATCTGCATCGAATATTAATATCATTATACTAGTTTATTAAATTAAGATGATAATATGTAGTTAGTTAACTATAGTGATAACAATATTTGTAAAAACATGTGTCATACATTAATTGGTTTCGAAATTCTTTTTACTGTTTATAAAAAGAGATGTACTACAATTTTAATAGGGCAAAATAGTGTTTCTCCCTTTGCAATTCTCCTGTTAAAAAAACGAATTGACAATGCTCTTAACAACCATTCAACCTATCAAAAACTTAAAACTACAGCAATAAAAGTCAGGAAAAAAAAAAATCAAAAATCAATGTGATTAGAAAGACGTACAAAAGAGATTTTTGAAAAGCTTTTGTTGAAAAGCAAAATTGTGTGCAAAAGAAATATCTTGAAATGATTTTAAATTACGGTTAATTTGTAACTTTTTTAAAATTAACATATGCAAAAATTTATCGTAAAGGCAAAAGTGAGATTAGGGATGGGCATCGGTTGGTTCGGTTATGAATATTATCGGTTATCGGTTTACAAATTTGATAAACCGATAAGATATCGGTTATTGGTTAATCAATTATCAATCATTATCGGTTCGGTTATCCGTTTACCCGATAAGATAACTCAATCTAGAATTAAGCAAAAAAGAGAAGACAATTCACTCGAGTTAAGCAAAAAAGAGAAGAATTCACATATAGTATACTACCTGTTTCTGCGTTTTGTCCAGTGGCCACAACTAGAATAGTACTAATTCTTCAACAACAGCTGTCCAAATACATTAATAATAATACAAAATAGTAGCAATTTCACGTTAAAATTAACAAGTCCAAACATATAGTACTAACAATCCACGATAAACTGGATGTTGTTTGTCACATGCCTAACTTGAAAAAAGAAACCATAGAGCAAAATCTTGATCTATGCATGGGAAATACTAACACAGAAATGAAAAACACCTAGAAGGCAAGAAAATGCTGTCTTGTTGTCAAAGCTCAGCGTACTATACAGAAGAATAATGTTCAAAAATATACCCGAAACTGACGAAGATTGTCGATTGAGATTGATAAGTGCAAAAGAGAAATTGGTAGTTGTTATAGGTTGCACAACGTGAGCTCACAAAATTAAGAAACGAAAATAAAAAAAAAAATAAAGAATCATTAACAGTCAAAAATACCAATATGAAGATGAATTTTGTTATAGAAATTAATAACCTAATGTATAAGACTAAAGACTTACGCTAGGAGTAACTAGTAAGGTCTATGAAGAATGAAGATGAAGCAGCTGAAGAGTGCGGCTAAGAAGAATATGATAGAATGAACTGAAGCCCTAGCATATGTATATACTTAAGGGTAAAGTCATAATTTTATTAATTTTTATTGGGTTATCGGTTAACCCATTAACAAAATTGGCAACCCGAAGCCCGAACCGATAACCCAATAGTGAAAAATTTCTAAATCGTTACCGAACCGTTAACCCAATAAGCCGATACCGATAATCCAATAAATAATTAACGGTTCGAGTTATCAGTTTTATCCGATATATGCCCAGCCCTAAGTGAGATTATATTTTCCTCCCCTCCCCCTCCTTTTTTTTTGTTGATAAATGAGCATGCAAATACAGAAGATGAATTTTTTATAAAAATAAGAGAGATTGATTTTTAGTAAAATTTGAATCCTAATCCTGAATATGATTATTGACTAATGCGTGATATATACCACCAAGACGCGTGGTGGGATAATTGAGATTCTCGCACTCTCAATTAGTGTTTTCGTGACAGAGCTCTAAAATTATAAAAAAAAATTGATAGAAAGCACTTTATCCCTTAATGAATTTAGTAAGCTTGAGTTTCGATTAAACGGCCAGTGAATTTCGAATATTATATTAATAAACATAAAAAGGTTCATAGAGTGTAAGAGTGGTATATAAAGTCCAGTAGAATATGATTTTAGTATTAGGTGAGCTAAAAATTACTGGCGTTTTTAATCTAGTGATATCGGTGAAAGTCTTTTTAACTAACATATATGAGTTAATTTGAATCCCTTTCCTTCTCATTCCTAAATTAATAACGAGAAAAAAAAACATTAGGTTTAGGACCGTTAGGTGAGATAGAAGTAACATTTGGCTAATTGTTATTGCACTTTGAGTAACCTAAAATAGATGTGAAACTAATTAAGCGACTTTAACGCGAATTTCACATGCCTAAAGGACTTGACTTGAAGTAAAGCTAATAAATGTAAAGAGAATTGACTATTAATTCTTTGTTTTTAATTTTTTGTCCGGTGTTTGATACCCGCATTAGGGCACGACTAAATTCGGACTCGCGCCAGAAAGTCCCACAATGGGAGTAAAATGCTCATTAACAAAGGTGACTTCATATCCGAGGCTTAAATTAGAAATCTTTGATTAAGAATAAAGGAGTACTTACTACTACACCACAATTGTGTGTGAGAATTAACTATTCTTTCTATTATATGTTAGTGCAGAATTTGTGGAGCACCCTTGCTAACCTTTGCTCCTTCTTTTAATATTATTCTTTCTCTTCTTATTTTTTAATTACATTTTAAGTGTGACGGATCATAAATAGTATTTCCTCTTGTCCAATATAAGTGTCATTTTACCAAATCAATTTGATCGGAATAAGTGTAGCTTTAGAAAATCAAAAAAGTAATTTTTTTTCAAATCCATCCGTATTCCATATATAAATGATTTATATCCGCCACTATTCAAAAAAATGTTAGCAGAAGTAACTTATCTACAATATAAGAGAAGATTCAATTGGAACAATCATTTATCTCAGTTTAAGGTTTCTCGTACTTTTTTTCTTTTTTTTTTTTTTGAAAAAGAATTTTAAAATGAGAGGGTATGGGAAGAAATGACAAGAAGATATTGAACAAAAATTTGAAATATCTGATGGAGGGAAGGATAATTTAAGTGGTTAAAGTCATTTCAGTCAAATAGTAACTTTTATGGTTAACATTATTAAATGATATTTTTGATAAAATTTTTGAAATCTTAAACGACACTTATTTTAAATCGGAAGGAATAAGAAAAATTAAAAGAGAAGAAAAGATGATCAAACCTCTTTTTGTGGAATTTTAAATTTACAGCTAAAGTGATATATAGTTTGAAATTACCGTTACTAACTGTCCAACTTTTTTCTTTCTTTTTTTAAACATCGCAAAAGGCGCATTTCATAACCTGAAAAATAACAAACTAATATGTAATGGTGAATTATTAAAATATTTTTTATTAAATATAATTTTATAATACATACATCAATAAATTGCATATTATCGTCCTACTATGGTTAGGAACGATAAGTAAGACCTCGTCTTCCTTGCTTATACTTTTTCTTTTGAGACGAGTAGGGTTTTATGCCTAACTTTTTACTACCACGGGAGGTGAAAGCTCGAGCAAATAAATTTAAAAAATAAAAAATAATTGCGTATTCATTGGGTCAACTTTTATTTTCTTCCTTCTCGTCCTTATTTTCTAATTAAGCAGTCAACCAAAAAGAAGAAATTTGTGGCCACAGCTTTGAACATAGAAAAGAGTATCAGCCTAACATGACATTTTATTATTGGCGAAATAAATACGTCAAAATCAGTACGAAGTTTTATTAAGTCAGCAACAATCAAAGAAATTAATGTACTTAGCTACGTTTATGACCTTTAATTGGTAGTATCATCTTAATTATGCATTGAATATCGTGTGTCACAAAACAAAAGAAGGGGGGACTGAATATGTCAAAACCATAAATGAAGGCTCCGAAACAAGTACTTACGTATATATTAAGCGTTTGATAGAAAATTGAACCTAAATGGACGTTCACTTGATCATTTAAACTTAAAATACTACAACAACAACAACAACAACAATAACATACCCAATATTATCCACCGTAGGGTCTGAGAAGTATAGCATGTACGCAAACTTTATCCCTAGCTTGTGAGGATAGTGCTAAACTTTATGGAGAGAGTGCAATAAGAAACCCTAGCTGAAAGGGAAGAGAGAAGAAGCAAAATGAATGAAACAGTAACCACTTTCATTCTGCTCTTAAGAGTTGTACTGTAGAGCATATATACACGTGAGTTAACTAACTAACTAACTACTACTCTCATATATGATTAACTTCTAACTACTTAACTAATCTAGCTAAGTATAAATAGACTAAACTACCCTTCATGCTTATGTCACTCCTCTTTCCTCAACACTCCCCCTCAAGCTAGGTGATACAAAAACATCAAGAACACCTAGCTTGGACATCAAGTACTCATGCTGCACTCTAGTCAAGCCTTTTGTTAGAACATCTGCAAGTTGTTTCTTTGTGGCAACATACTCTGTCTTCACCAGTCCATTTTATATTTTCTCTCTTATAAAATAACAATCAATCTCAATATGTTTGGTACGTTCATGGAATACTGGATTTGCAGCTATCTGAATTGTTGTTTTGATGTCAGTGTGAATGGTTACAAGAAGAGCAACAAGTATCTAAACTATTTCTGCCACAGTTGATGCAATACTTCTGTATTCTGATTCTGTAGAACTCCTAGAAATAGTGCTCTGCTTCTTAGACTTCTAGGATAGTAGTGAGTCACCATACATAATGAAGAATCCAGTTACAGATTTTCTAGTGAGGGGACAGGCTGTGCAGTTAGCATCACAATAGGCTGTGACTATATTCTTCTTCTCAGTGGATAGCAGTATGCCTTGTCCAGGCTGATTCTTCACATATCCGACTACTCTTTATGCAGCCTCCATATGAGATCTTTTGGGTTTCTGCATGAACTGACTTAGTGTCTGTACACTGAAGGCTATGTCTGGTCTTGTGACAGTCAGATAAAGAAGCTTGCCTAGTAGTCTTTGATACTTGCTAGGATCAGGTAGCAGTTCATCAGTTGTTGTGTTGTGCATACCTGTATGTTCATCATAGTCCTTAGTTGTTAGTTTAGTGTTGTCTTCAATAGGAGTAATAGCTGGTTTTGCAGCCCCCAGTCCAAGCTCAAAGATTAGCTCCAGACTATACTTTTTTTGGTGCAATAGAATGCCTTGTTGTGACCTAGCAAACTCAATGCCAAGAAAGTATTTCAGCTCACCTAAGTCTTTCATTTTAAAAGCTTGCTGCGGATTGGCCTTGACTTCTTCTAACAGCATCAGATCAGGTCTAGCAAGAAGCATGTCATCTACATACACCAGGATAACTATAGTTTGTTTACATGTTCCTTTTATGAACAATGAATGGTCATGCTGGCTCTGCATGAACCCAAACTTTAGTAGTGCTTCTGAAAGTTTGGCATTCCACTGTCTTGGTGCCTGTTTAAGTCTATACAAGGATTTTAGAAGTCTGCATGCTGGTCTATTCTCCCCCTGACTCTGAAATCCTCGTGGCAGAGTCATATAAATATCATCATGTAGATCTCCCTGCAAAAAAGCATTGTACACATTCATTTGATGGATATGTCAGTGTCCAGAAGTAGCCACAGCTAAAATTGTCCTAACAGTAACCATTTTGACTACAGGACTGAAAGTTTCTTGGCAGTCAATGTCCTCTTATTGGCTATAACCCTTGTCCACAAGCCTAGCTTTGAACCTTTCCACCTCCCCTATGGCTTTGTACTTCACTTTATATATCCATTTACAGCCAATTGGTACTTTATCAGCAGGCAAAGGTACCACATCCAAAGTATGATTGGATTCCAATGCAGTGATCTCAGCTTGCATTTCCTCAACCCACCTAGGATCCTTGACAACTTTTTCAAATATAGTAGGTTCAACTATTGAAGAAAAGGTAGCTAGGTAGCACTGATACTTAGGAGACACACCATCATAAGAGATGTAGTTAGAAATAGAGTAAGGAACGGATTTGTGACTAGGACATGTCACAAAATCTTTCAACCATATAGGAGCTTGCTTGGACCTCAGGGATCTTCTCAGGCCAGTGGTGTGTTGATCAACAGGAGGCAGCAAAGATGACACTCCTTCAGTGGTATTATCCAGATGGTCTGATGTCTCCTAGCTTGAGTCATCACCTGCAGGACTCAGATTGGGAGAAGATGTCTTTTCTGAACTGTGAAGCTCGTGTGAAGTAGATATGTAGTCTACACCATAAGTAGAGGAATCAGAAGACATAAACACAGGTGGAGAAGAATGAGACTCCTTCAAGGGAAAGACATCTTCTCTAAAAGAAACATCCATGTTGATGAAAAAACAATTAGTAGCAAGGTCCAGTAACACATAACCCTTTTGAGTGTCAGAGAAACCCATAAGGACAGTAGATTTGGCCTTGGGAAGTAGCTTATCTGTCTCTTGGACCTGTTTGGCATAGCATAAGCAACCAAGGACTCTTAGATGCTCCAAGGTAGGTTCTTGTCCATATAACAGCTCAAAGGGAGATAAGCCATTGAGAACAGAACTTGGCATTCTGTTGATAATATAGACAACTGCAATAACACTGTGACCCCAATAATAGGGATATGTGCTTGAAATCTTAAAGCTCTAGTTACCTCTAGAATATGTCTATGTTTCCTCTCAGCAACTCCATTTTGCTGAGGAGTATATGCACAGGTCTTTTGATGGATAATACCATATTTTTGAAATAGATCAAGACAGACAGAATTGACAAACTCAGATCCATTATCAGACATGACTACCTTTAAAACTTTGTTGAATTGAGTTTGAATAAAGACAACAAACTGAGTAAGTACCACACAAACATCAGACTTTAGTTTCAAGAGAAACCACCAGGTCATTCTGGTGAAATCATCAATCATTGTTAGAAAGTATCTATGACCATCAATTGTTGCATGTTTGTAAGGACCCCAGGCATCAACATGAATAAGGTCAAAAGTAGCAGTGCTTTTGATACAGCTATTAGGAAAGGGCAGTCTGGTTTGCTTAGCATATGGACATACAGTGCATTTATTGATAATATCAGTAATATTTGCTAATTTGGCAGGGAACAACTTATTAAGAACTATACTAGACACATGTCATAATCTTTTGTGCCACAAGCTAACATCAATAGTAGAGTTTCTCTTGTGTGACTTTATTCCACTTGCAACCAGTGAAATAGCAGTGAGTCTCTTGGAGCCATGCCTCTGCAGAAAGTACATGCCATCTCTCTCCCTACCAATCTCCCTTACCCTGCCACTGAAGAGATTCTGAAAAACACAAAAATCAGGATAAAGGAAGCAAAACATCTTAAGTCTCTTGTTACTTTTGTAACTGACAGCAAGTTGAATTTGAACTAAGGCACATAGAAAACTTCTTTAATGACACTATTGTCTGAAATGTGACTATCTCCAATATGTGTGACTTAAGTAACATCTCCATTAGGTAGTAGCACTTTTCTGGGATCACTAGGAGCGGTTAGGGAGGTTTTGGTTAACATATTAATATCTGAAACCATGTGGTTTGTGGCTCCAATGTCGATGATCCATTCCTGTGAGCTAGGTGATAATGCCAAAAGAGTAATGGTAGTACCTGCAGCATTTGCCTGAGAAGTAGAGGATGAAGTGCCATTGTGACTGCTATTCAAGATCTGCATAATTTGCTCATACTGTTCTTTGGTGAATGGGAAAGCACCTCTTTGAGTTGTTGGCTGGGTGTTTGTAACACTTTGGGCCTGTGAAGTAGCATAATCAGACTGAATTTAAGCACTAGAACTTTCTTGTACCTGATAGTTTTCAGCACCCTGACTCATAGCCTGATGGTGACTATAGTGACGATAGTTTGCAGGCAGAGACTGCAATGGAACACACTGAGAGGCATTTTCAGCATATAGAGGCATAGAGTAACCAGGTTCTACCATGACATTGTATGCACTAGCTCCCCCTTTCTTCTTAGGCTTATAATCAGATGGATAACCGATAATTTTGTAACAATTTTCCTTACTATGACCTTTCATTTTGCAGAAGTCACATTGAACAATATAGTTCTTTCTAAACCTTGGGTTAGAGTTAGACTTAGAACTATAGAATGTTGTTGAGCCATAGGTATTAGCATTCACAATAGGAGGAGGACCTAATACACCAACTGATGCAGCTATAACTCGTTGGCTCTCATCACTCATAAGCATAGCATAATCTTGATTCACTGTTGGTAAAGGCTTCATCATAAGAATTTGACTATGAGCTTGTGAGTATGAGTCATTCAAGCCCATTAAAAACTGATATACCTTTTGTTTTCGTAGATGCACAATAAACTCCTTTGTTTTTGCACAATCACAACCAGGTGTGGGTATTATAGACTCAGATTCATCCCAGAGATCTTTAAGTTTTGAGTAGTAAACAGAAATAGAAAAGGTACCTTGGCACAAAGTGGCTGTTTCTTTGTGTAAATTGTAGCAGTGAGTATCGTTTACCTTATCAAATCTCTCTTGCAGATCCAGCCACACCTTTTATGCACTAGTGGCATAAGCTATACTACTAATTAGTGACGGAGCAACAGAGTTCATCAACCACGACACTACGATAGCATTGCACCTTTCCCACTGGTACCAATACTAATCGCGAAACCTCTCGTTTGGCCATCTGCCATCTACAATTCCCAGCTTATTGCGACCTAGTAAAGCAATCCGTATAGATCTATACCACAAGGAGTAATTATCAGATCCAGTTAACTGAAATAAGATCAAGGAAATGTCGCTAATATCACCAGGGGCCAGATACAGAGGATGAGTCACTGCTACTGTAACTCCTTCCTAGAATTCATCGTCCGATGATGCATGTGATGTATTCTCAGCAGTGATAGTTGCATTCTCATCATCAACCACTATTGTTGAGTTATTCAAAGTTTCAGATCTGGAAAAATTGAGATCACAATTGACTCAAAAATACAGGAAAATAGCATAATGAAGAACAGAGAAGAGAATTTGGATCGATTTTGAGCTTCGATTTGGAGCTCAAAGCTCTGATACCATGCTAAACTTTATGGAGAGAATGCAATGAGAAACCATAGCTGAAAGGGAAGAGAGAAGAAGAGCAGAGAAGAAGAAAAATGAATGAAACAATAACCACTTTCATTCTGCTCTTAAGAGTTGTACTGTAGAGTATATATACACGTGAGTTAACTAACTAACTACTACTCTCATACATGATTAACTTCTAACTACTTAACTAATTCAGCTAAGTATAAATAGACTAAACTACCTTTCATGCTTAAGTCACTCCTCTTTCCTCAACAGATAGAGAGGTTGTTTCCAATAGACTGGAAACAGCCCTCGGCTCAGGAAAGCATAAGCACCACATTAATGAAAATATAGACAAGAAGGGACAGTACCAAAATCCATATAAAAGCAGAATAAAAATAATAAGATAGTAATGTGATCAACAATGAAAGAAAATAACGGATAGTCAAAAAAACCTACTACCAACAGAACGTAGTCGGTAGATATTTAATTTATGTATAATTCAAATATGATATTTGTATAAACATGTATAATCTATGTATACTGAGTAGAATACATAAATAGTGAGTTCAACTGGTTATTTGTATAAAGATCCCTAAGTTATATGCACTAACAATATAAAAATATTCAAATAATTAGGCCATTTTAAAGTAAGTACAGATAAATATCTTTTATAAGCATTAGGTACAACATGTTAAATTACATTAATAATGTAAAAAATTTACATTGACAGTAAGATAACTTAAAATCCTTTTTCAAATTAATCGTAAGCTTTTTCCGAAATTCTATTAAATAAAAATTATAAAAGGAACATAACAAAGTAAAACGACATTTTAAATATGAAATTACACCTCTATAATTCAAACATAAATTTAATTGAACCACAATCACAAGCAAAATCTATATCTATACTATATTAAAAGCACAAAGGCCCTTAGCGAAATGTCGTTCGTCTTTTTTACCCTTTAAAAATATATTTTATGATGAATAAAATAGTAATTTAAGTTATTTGCCTAAAATTTAGGGCTTCAAAATTAATTATATTTTGTATATTAAATAATTCTTTATTTAAACTACGTAAAAAGGTCTAAAATTAAGAATTTCAAAATCAAATAAGATTTTACCAAAATTAGACAACCTAATTGTATGGACTTTGAACCAAGTACTATTTGACTTCCCATTTAATTGTTATTCGTTTTTTTTGTGTATACGTGACTTTCTTTTTTTAAATAAAAAAATTCGTAAGTTGTTTCTTACATTTTTTTTTGGTTCCAAAAATATTATTTTGTTGTGACTTATTAATGAATTACTTTATACTTTATGGATTATTTATTCTCATCTTAATCATGTATCCGAGATTTTTTCTTATTTTAATTATTTATTATTAATTTTTTATATTTTAAATTTAGTCTTATATGCCATTACTTTTAATCTAATCAATCACAACACAAATCAAACAATAAATAAGAATATTTTTGACTAAGCTTATTATAAGCAGAATAAACTAGAATGTCTCAACATTCATCCAGTTAGTCAATATAATAAGTACAATCTTAGTATTCGCTTTCCACATATAAGATAAAAAAGTTATTTTTAATAAAAGCAGTATAATTTTGTCTCACTTAATAGGAATAAAATTGATTATATTATGTAATCCATCATGTATAATATAATTAAGTACTTTAGAAAGACATTATATGTAGAGTAAGATACGATAGAGATATTATTTATAAGAACGATAAGTATTTATCGAGTTGCGATGTCAAATATTACTACTAAAGCATAATTAAAATAAGGATACAGGTTAGCGCTCCCATAAATTAAGTAAAATATGAATAAAGTATTTTTAATTTTCAATAATTTATCAGATTCAAATTTTTTAAAAATTAATATGACATAAAAGCACATATACCTAGCAAGGTCTCATATCATAGGTAAAATCGAACAATCTCTTTATCTTTTAATCAAACATTACTCCATAATATTTTTGCACAATGAAGCAATTAATAAAAGCAAACTGGAAGAAAGAACCGTTGCACTAGATACAAACCCTAAACATATGATTGTCATTTATTATTTTTAGGAAGTTGTAATTTTTTTGTTAATTTTTGTTGTATAACAGAGATACATCTGAGTATTATTTATGTTATTTTTTTAAAAGTTTATATTTTTTATATAGGATATACGCGCAAAGCGCGTCCACAAAATTTAGTATAATTAAAATGTTCAAACAGGTACTCGCATAACAAATTACTTGCAGGGGTATTTTTGCACTGTCTTTTCTACTGTCTGACACTCTTGATCCTAAAACCCCAAACCGAAAACCCTGCCCAATATTCAGCAGTTCGTGCAAGATATGTGAAGCTAACTTTTTAAAAAAAAAAGGTGAAGATAACAAATAGCTAGGGGCGGGGCTACAATATTAGGTATAGGTTCGGATGAACTCAGTATCTTTTGTATAGATTTATGTATTTGTATTAAGAAATTCATAGAATACATATAAATATCAAATTGTGAAGCTAGTAACTATAAAACGAGTTATGTGTTCGGTGGCAAATTCATACCTACAAAACCTAATCCTAGCTTCGCCGTGATTGGTATATGTAGACGATCTTGGAGCATAATTCACTTGTAGCAGTACGAACTTCTGACTACAAAGCTGAAGTTCACGAGCATTATAGCAGTGCAAACTTTAGACTTCCAATCTAAAGTTTGCTTGTAGTTGTTCGAGGTCTAAAGTTCGCTTGTTGCAGTGCAAACTTCAGACCTCGAGCTATATTTATCCTCCATGATTGACTCCATTAAGAGTAAAATTATCATAAAAATAATTTTAAATCATCATATGATATAATTTAATATGGCTATGGAATAAGTCGACCAAAGTGGCTGGTCTCTATCTCTACGTGCAAAAAAAGCAACAATTACATGGGCAATTAAACAATAAAATTGTATAACAAGTACAAGAACTACTAGCAGATTAGTGGATCGATAATGGAACATCATTGCCAGTTATGAAGAATATGTAACTGTTAAGATGGGGAAGAATGAAAAGGAGTAGAAGAGGGGTGTTCAAATTTTAGTTACTTATTACAAAGTGGCTAAATTTTAAATAGTTATTAAATACTGGCTAGGTATTTAACAGGTGGAAATGACACCGGTAGCCACTTCTAAGCATGTAGTTTAAAATATATCTACAGTTTATAATATATTTAAAGATGAGCCAATTTGCTCAAACTTCAGGACACAGTGTCCTGAAGTTTAAACTTCAATATTCGAACTTCTGGACATTGTGTCTTAAAGTTCAAAAATTATGTTCAAAAATTCGAATCTTATGTTCTGAATTTTAAATTAGCAGTTCAGAAATTCATGATGCTTAGTCCTAAATTCCAAAGTAGCAGCTCAAAAATTCAGGATACAAAAACTTAGGATACTTGTCATGAAGTTTGGTAAAATAGATTAATCTTTAAATACATTGTAAATTGTGAATATATTTTAAATAGCGACTGTAAAAGTGGTTGTTGATGCACTTCGCCCATTAAACGGTTTTCTTAAAACATGCTATTTGTGATTTCACCCTTCCAAGAAATGCTAGGGAGCACCTCCATATATACTATCGCGTGAAGTAACTAGGAGCACGGCGGATCCATATTAGTTAATATGGGTTCACGTGAACCCAGTAGTTGTTGCTCGATCTTTGTATATATATTAGGCAATCTATTAAATAATCTATAAATATTTGACTTTCAACTCAGTAATTATTGTATATTAATTTGATATCGCTATAAGTAGTAGAAATCCATACATTTTAAATTCTGGATCAGCCTTTGATTGGGAGTCCTATGACACCTAAGGAAAATTTCAAGAGAAAATCTCACTTTATACCCATTAATTACAAACTATTTACCCTTTAGTGCCCATGCCCACACTATTTACTACTCCTATCCATGCGGCTCAAACTATTTACCTGCTTATTCTTTATTCTATTAAAATAGCTCTTCTTTCTACACTGAGAATTTGGACGAGGGCACAACTTCAGGTTCCAGATCCCATCTCTCAAACCCTAGCTTCCATTTTACACTCCTAACAAATCCAAATTTGTCTTCTTTCTTCTGAATTAGTAGTAATTTCTTCTTTCGATTTTTTACTTGATTTGTTGTTATTAATAATAGATGGATCGACACCAGAAGGTGGAAAAGCCAAGAGTAGAAACACTCATTGATGCAAATGAGATTCGTATCACCAGCCAAGGCCGCATGAGAAGCTATATTACCTTTCTACACCGAGAATTTGGACAAGGGCACAACTTCAAGTTACCCTAGTAGGTAGTTGATGACTCTATAGGAGCAGAGAAATTTGGGTGAAGACCCAAGATTAAAGAAGGTTTGGTCTTAATTTTAGTAACTCCAGATCCTTGAACTTTTTTCTTGTTTGCTATTTCTTGACTTACTTGTAATTTGTTCTTACAAAATTATTCTTCCATTTCCCTTATATCCTTTTTCAAAAAGAAATTAGATCTGATTATCTGAGAAGTTGAGCTCTCGCTAGTTCCAATTCTGCTCCACTTTTTCTTGATTGTTCTTTCCCTAGGCTCTTGCTCTTACCTTGGCTTAAAATTTTTGTTTTGTAGATTTCTTGTTTGTTTCAAAGTGGGTGTTGTTAAATATTGCTTATAATACCTTTTGGAAGTTCATACTGAAATTTGATAGCATTTGGAGCTGATTTAAGGTGATTGAGTTGGAAATTTCAGCTTAAAATCGAAAAAGAACACAGCTACCCAATAGTATACTGCTACGACATACAATATGTTGTAGGAGTATATAGCTATACTGCAATAGTATACTATTATAGTTTACAATATACTACAACGGTATATTATAATAATCAAAGAAGAACACAGTTACCTAATAGTATACCGCTACAGTATACAATATACTATAGGAGTATATAGTTATACTGCAACCGTATACTATTATAGTATACAATATATTGTTATAGTATACTGTAATAATATGCAATATACTGTAACAGTATGATGTAATAGTATACAATATACTATAATAGTATACTTATTACCCGCAAATTCACTTGCCTTTTCCCTTTTAATTTGCTTTAAGTTTTTACCCAGCGTGGGGCAAATTGAAAATGCAATATATGATATACTATTATAGTATATTATATAATGTAACGGTATACTCTTACAATTGGACCTTTTTAGAATTTTTTGAAATTTTTATTGACAACTGATATTATTTCAGTTTAATAATTGAATTAAAAAAAACTTTTTAACTCTTTGCGTATAATTGTATACCCTGTTGGTATAGCTATATATTATACTGATATCATATGTTAGTTAATATTTTTTGGTTGTATTAGCTACATTTAATTGGTACACAATTTAATTTTCTTTAGTAATAATATAAAAAAAAGAATAATAAAAAATAGTGAAAATAGTAAATGAAATTAAATTATGAAAAGAAAAAGAATATAAAAAAAAAGAAGTTAAATGAAATTAGAAAAGAAAAAAAAGAAGAAGAAAACGGGAGAAAAAAAGGAGAAAAGAAAAAAAAGGAAAAAAAGAAGAAAAAAGAAGAAGCATAGAAATAAAAAAGAATTGGAGAATAAAGAAAAAATTCCCCACAAAAACTACTATGGGTAGGAAATGTAATTAGTTTATGGGTAGAAAAACAAATGGGTAGATAAGGGTAAATAGTTTTGTTTTTGTGGGTAACTGTGTCAAAATCCCAAATTTCAATTCACCAAGGGTGTGTTTGGTATAACGGAAAATGTTTTCCGTGGAAAACGTTTTCCAAGAAATAAACAAATAGGAATCTTACTCAGTTTCTATTGTTTGGTACGCAAATTAAGAAAAATAACTTCTCGGTAGTATTCATAAATAATTTAGATACAATCATTAAGCCATAAACTTTCAAATCAACAATCTTCCTAACCCACAAATTTCATAAACTTCCGTACCGCTAATTTTCGATACCGCAAACTTTCGAACCCGTAAACTTTCAAACACATAAACCTCTGAACTTGTAACTTTGGAACTTGTAAAATTTCGAACCTGTAAACTGAAAGATGAAAAAACTAAAACTAAAAATACATTAAAAAATATTTTTTTCCCGGGGAGGGGGGAGGGGGGGAGGGGGGAGGGAGAGAGGGCAGGGGCAGAGGCGGGGGGAGATGTGCAGAAAAACGAAAAAAAATAAGAATTTAAAATTACAAAAGAAAAAGTAAAAAAAATGTGGGGGTGGGGGTGGGTGGGTAGCAGGATGTGTGATGACGGAAAAAAAACTGAAATTTGAAAAGAAAAAAAAAACCTTTTTGGAGAGAGAGGGTGGGTGTGGGGGTGAGAGTTGGGTGGGTGGGTGGGTGTGGGGGTGTGAGGTGGGCTGGTGACGATGGGGAAGATTGAGAAGTAGTTTTGAAAAATATTTTCCCTTCTCTTGATAAGGAAAACATTTTCCTCTTTTCTTATGAGGAAAATGCGTTCATAAGACAAATATTTTTCAAAATATTTAAACCAACCAAATATGGAAAAATTGGAAAACATTTTCCGGAAAATATTTTCCTCCGTACCAAACACACCCCAAAACAAGGCTCAATATTCTGTTGTTATTATCAAGTTATTGTTTCACACTTAGACATAAAGAGTTCAAATCATTAACCCCACATTCCTTTCAAGTAACATGTAGGTTATTTAACAAATTTTTGTTGCACACATTCTATTGAAGGTGTAAAAAGTTAAACACAACAAAACCCTTCAAATGCTAGCTTTTACTTTGAGTAAAACTGTAGAAGTATGATTTCAGGAAGGATGATTTAGAAGTTGCTAATTACCTTCACACGTAGAGTTACATGATGTATATATACATCTTGACAAGAGTTCCTTCTAGCTAATATTTAGCTATTGTATCTCTATCTACCAGTGATTATGTTAATCACAACTACATGTATATGCTGTCTTATATCTCCTAGAAGTTATCCTTCCACAATATAAGGCTAGTAGGATAGTTATATACAAACACTACATAATACATGACGGCTAGGAATAGAGTTTAAAGGAGTCCTAGGTTATACCCAATACCAAATTATACGGTTGTCTAACATCCCCGCAAGATAGAGTTGGGTAGCTGCACAACTCCTAGCTTGGTCCGTAAAGTCCAAACTTGAGTCTTGGACAGTGGCTTCGTGAAGATGTCTGCTATCTGGTGTAAAGATGGAATGAACATGGTGACCATAGCTCCTTGAACAACTTTTTCTCGCACAAAATGATAGTCAAGTTCAACATGTTTGGTGCGAGCATGGAGTACTGGATTAGCCGCGAGATGCATAGCACTCAAATTGTCTGTAAACAAGATTGGTGGGCGAGGTAAAGAGATGCCAATATTCTTCAAAACATAGGTAACCCATGTGACTTCTGCAGCCAGAGAAGCCAACGACCTATATTCCGCCTCAGCACTAGATTTTGCGACTGTATGTTGCTTCCTTGATGCCCATGAAATGCAGTTTGCGCCAAGAAATACACACATGTCGGTCGTAGATCGCCTTGTAAGGGGACACCCAGCCCAATCAGCATCAGAAAATCCCACAAGATGAAGGGAAGAGTTAGATGTGATGCGCAATCCAAGTTGTGATGTCCCGACAATGTAACGCAGTATTCTTTTAACCCCAGACCAATGATTTTCAGTTGGATGTTGCATGAATTGACATAAGAGATTCACAGCATGTGATATCTCTGGACGTGTGAGAGTTAAATATTGCAAGGCACCTAGAACACTTCGAAACTCAGTTGCGTCAATGAGAGAACCAGTGGAGGTGTGAAGATCATGCTTCTGGGAGAGAGGAGTTTGTATGGCGCGAGCACATATCATATTGGTGCGTTGGAGAACTTCTGATGCATACTTTCCTTGACTGAGAAATAGTCCATCTTTGTAATGTGTCACCTCAATTCCTAGGAAATAGTGGTCGTCACCCAAGTCTTTCATTGCAAACCTAGACTGGAGCTTGCAAATGATATCAGTGATGATAGATGAATTGCTGCCAGTTATAATAATGCCATCCACGTACAAGAGAAGCAGGATGGTGCCGTGGGAAGAATGGAACACAAAGAGTGAGGAATCGGCTTTGCTGCTCAAGAAGCCGATATGCAAGAGGTAAGAACTAAACTTGTGAAACCAAGCCTTAGGAGCTTGCTTAAGCCCATAAAGAGCTTTCTTGAGTAAACAAACATGATGAGGAAATACAAGATCTTTGAAGCCTGGTGGTTGTTCCATGAACACTGTTTCCTTGAGATCACCATGTAAGAAAGCATTTTTAACATCAAGTTGTTTGATCTCCCAATTTAGAGTAGTTGCTATGGATAAAACTATACGTACTGTTGCAGCCTTCACTATCGGACTAAATGTATCTTCGAAGTCGACTCCTGCAATTTGGTTATAGCCTTTAGCTACTAACCTAGCCTTGAAGCGTTCCACTTGTCCATCTTCTTTCAGTTTCGTCTTGAAAACCCATTTAGATCCAACAACATTCATATGTGGTAGGCGAGGAACCAATTGCCAAGTATCATTTGTTCTTAAAGCTTGCATCTCATTAGCCATTGCAGCCTTCCAGTGAGGTTTGAGCAGCGCCTCCTTGAGGTTCTTAGGTTCTTTGAGGTCCTGTTGGAGAGATGCCATGAAGGATTGGGAGAAAGAATTATTCTAGGAGTGAGTTTTGGTGCGGGTGAGCATTGGATGAGTATTATCTAGGTTGGGTGAACGAGCAAACAGAGGCGGATGTAGTTAACAACGAACGGGTTCAACTGAACCCATAACTTTCGACGCGGTGTAAAAATTTATATATAAAAATTCACTAAAATTGCAAAAATAGTGGATATGAACCCGTAACTTTAAAAGTATAATGGGTTCAATGCTAAAAACTTTAAGAGTTGAACTCATATGATTTAAATCCCGGATCCGCCTCTGCGAGCAAATGTGTGATATTGGCGAGAATAAGGGTTCTGGGCTATGTGAGTAGAGGCAGGTTGTATGGAATTTTCATCTAGTGAAGTTGGTGTGCATGGCTATGGTTGTAAAGTATCCATAATATCAATGTCGTGGGAATTAGGTAGGTCAATAGGCAATGGGGAATCATTTGACTCAATATTGGAGTGTGAGGTAGTAGAGTTATGCGTTTGTTGTGAACTTGGGCTTGCATCATTGGTCAAGGATGGCTGTTGGGAATCTGATGGCTGAACATTATTTTGCTGAGAACTAATCTCAAGATTCACGTCCAGTGTCTGCATGGGAGGCTCATCAGATAGTACCTCAAGATTTTTGCTACCATTTTGTTGCTCCAAATATTCCTTGAAAGTACTGAAGTGAGGATTTTGTGATTCTGCAGGCAAATCAACACTAGGAGAGACACAGGGTAAGTGTAATTCATCAAAAATAACATGTCTTGATATAAAAACCCTTTTAGATTGGGGATGATAGCATCTATAGCCCTTGTGAAGTAGACTATAACCAATAAACACACATGGAAATGTTTTTGGTTGAAATTTGTCTGTATTTTGCCCTTTGAGGTAAGGAAAACATCTGCAACCAAACACTTTCAGAGTGTTATAATTAGGCTCTTCTCCGTATAGCTTAGAAAATGGAGCTTGCATACTTAAAGTAGAGGTAGGCATTCTGTTGATTAGAAAAACTGCAGTCATAAAGGCTTCAACCCAAAGAAACATCGCTATTTTTGCGTTGAAAATCAATGTGAGAGCAGTTTCAACAATATGCCTATGCTTTCTTTCTGCTATCCCATTTTGCTCTGGTGTATAAGAACAAGAGATTTGTCTTCTAATGCCATTTTGAGCCAAATAACTTGTGAACTCCAAGCTATTAAATTCTCCACCTCCATCACATTGAAACACTTTGAGTTTCTTTGAAAACTGATTTTCTACTAATTTTTTAAATGTCATAAAATTAGAAAGGAAATCAGATTTCTTCTTTAAGGGATAAATCCAAGTGCATCTTGTACAATCATCAACAAAAATAACATAGTACTTTATTCCTTGAGATGAAGCGATAGGTGCAGGACCCCATAAATCACTATGTATTTTTGATAATGGCTCAACTTCTCTTTTATTTGACTCTTGAAAAGGTAACTTACAACTTTTCCCCATTTGACAACTAGTACAAACTAAGCCACTTTTATTCCAACTACTAACATCAATCAACTTATTACTATGCAAATAACTTTGAGTTCTTGAGTGCGGATGTCCTAATCTTTGATGCCAAATTGTGTCTGAGTTCTTGTCTACTTTTATAACTGCCAATGCCTCATGCAAGCCATCTTCCAAAGTATATAAATCATGCCTCTTATTTCTCATTGCTAGAATTGTCCCTGTTCTCTTGTCCTTAACAAAAAAAAAAAACCATATTCGGTAAACTCGAGAGAGCACACATTATCCTTAACAAATTTAATGACAGAAATGAGATTCTTCTTGAGTTTAGGCACAACAAAGACATCTTTTAAATGTAGGTTCTTCTCAATAATCTTATCTCCTATATGTGTAATCGGCATTTTATCACCATTACCTACCATAACAAGATCAGTTCCCTTAAATGGAGATGAATTCACAAGAGTACCTGAAGATTACACCATGTGATTGGTAGCACCTGAGTCCATGTAGAGATGATTATCATGTTGATCAGTGAGAGACATAGTTGCTAGAGCCTGTGGTACTTCTTGTTGTGCCAGATATGAATAATCCCGTCTATAGAAGTAAGAGAGCGCCGCATGATTGTTTCTACCACAAATCTGACATGGATTATTTTTTGGGTTCTCCTTTGGCTGATTTGATCCAGTTGATTGTGTATAAAATTGTCTTTAATTAAATCCTCCTCTATTTCCTCTTCCTCTTTGATTTCCCCTTCCTCTAAAGGAATTAGCACGAACTCTTCCTTGAGTTTTCTGTGCAGTAAAGGCTACAGCTGAATCAAGGTTTGTTTGTCACATGTTCCTATCCATCTTCCCTCATTTCAAACCTTCTAAGGGCAGTCACAAATTGATTAAAAGTAGGGTATGGTGCTTTACCCAACATCACAGTACGAAGGGTCTTGTATTTGCTTCCAAGACCTCTAGCAAAATTAATTACTTTGCTATCTTCGTCTAGTGGTTTTTGGATAGCCATCAGGCTATCACAGATTCCTTTAAATTCCTTTATATATTCATCAATGGATTTGGAACCTAGTTTTACAGTTTGAAGTTGTTGCTTCAACTGAAACTCCTTGTCTTTGCTTGCTTGTAAGTAGGTATCCTCAAGACAAGACCACATATGTTTTGCAGATGAACACCCTATGATGAGAAATATTGACTCTTCAGTCATTGTTCCAGAAAGCCAACTCCTAACAAGAACGTCACGTTCTTCCCATTCAGTGAACTTTGGGTTTGGATTGGTTTCACCTTTCTCATCTTCGATGCTCTCTGCTGGAGGTTCTTCTTTGATGACCTTGTCAACTTTCAATGTTTGCATAAGGTGAAGGATTTGTGTCCTCCAAATAAGGTAATTTGATGATTTTAGCTTAATGGGACAAATTGCAATGAGTTGGTGAAGTGAAGAGGGTGAGAGGGCTATGGTAGTGCTAGAGGATGCTGCCATAGTTGTTTTAAAAGGAAAGAAGGAACCTTCAGGATCGTTTAGTTTTCAATGAAGCCTAAGCTCTGATACCATGAAGAAAATTAGAATAAGGATGATTTAGAAGTTGAGAATGCTTCTGCTTACCTTCACATGTAGAGTTACATGATGTATATATACATCTTGACAAGAGTTCCTTCTAGCTAATATTTAGCTATTGTATCTCTATCTACCGGTGATTATGTTAATCACAACTACATGTATATGTTGTCTTATATCTCCTAGAAGTTATCCTTCCACAATATAAGGCTAGTAGGATAGTTATATACAAACACTACATAATATATGACGGCTAGGAATAGAGTTTAAAGGAGTCCTCGGTTATACCCAATACCAAATTATACGGTTGTCTAACATAATGAAGACCTTATGTTTAAATTCTCGAATTATTCAGTGGCGAAGCCAGAAAATTCAGTAAGGGTGTTCAAATTTGAACACTCTTTGCCAGTGTGCTATGCAAGAGTGTTCAAAGTCTACTTGTTATTTATAACAAGTAATATTTTATCCTATACACAGTATAATTTTTCGACGAAAGGTGTTCAGTTGACCACCCTGGAAATAGCTTCGCCCCTGATGGTATTGTAACATAGCTTTTATCATACCTTTGAAAAATGTACCTCTTTCAATAATAGTAACATCTCATCAGCACTTTGGCTAACAAAAATACAAACAATGGCTCAAACAAGTATCCTGCAAAAACAATACATTTCTACTCCGGAATTAACCTTTATAGCAGTATATGTTGGAATATGGTATAGCTGCTTCATCCCGATTATTAATACATCGTTCAAGGGCAGTAAGCAACGATCGACTAATCTGTTATTTGACTGAAAGACTTTCGCTATAACACATCAATTTGTCACGCGACCAGGAACTAAATGCAGTGTTTTCTGTGAAAATCTTTATCAGATAAAAGATCAGAAATAAGAGTTTTTATTCTCTGTGCACCTGGCCCCGGTCTCAGTGAAGTTATGTTTCTTAAAATGTACTGTGAGATGGTAGTATTTGCATCCCCACCTTCAAACCAACTACCAGGTACAAAACCATCGGCTTCGCGACCCAAGAGCTCAGAATCAATCTTGTCGAGCACTGGTTCATTCCTGCCGAATTTTCGCGCAAATGATGCATTGCTGTCAACCATGTTCTGGTAATCGTTAAGAGTGAGAAAATGTGGATGTTGCTTTGGAGGATTGTCCCAGGATATAAAATGTAGGTCGTGACTCACTGTAGTGTTCATGAACTCCTCTGCATTGCATATGACAGTGTGGAAGTATCCTTCAGGCGTCGAGAGGAAGTTGGCATAGTACATCAAGACTATCCTAGGGAGGTTATCCCACCCCCATAAAAGGTACTCCATAAAGGGGCGAGAGAGCATCATCCAAGCAGAGCCTGAGGAAAAGTGATAACAGCACATTTTTAAAATCTTTGATAGGTTATATTTGTTGATTTTTAATTGTACAGAAACAAAATTTTACATTGTTAATTTCATAGACGTGAGACAAATAGCATTATTGAAACAATGATCATAACAACAACAATAACAAACCCAGTATAATCCCATAAGTGAGATCTGAGGAGGGTAATATATACACAGACCTTACCCCTACCTTGTAAAGGTAGAGAGGCTGTTTCTGATGGACCCTCGGCTCAAGGAAGAAACAATGACATACAGGAGCCGAAAAAGAGGGAATTTGAGCTATGACAACGTTTGTTATGACGGTGGTATCCGGACCAGCTTGCACGTATCTCGACTATTCCTCTGGGTACTTGCTAGCTCCCACCAGCACATGTACCTTGTAGCTCTACCTACTAAGGCTTAGGCAGATGGGAAGAAACCCAAGTGTTTTTTGTCTCCGTTGGATTTGAACCTGAGACCTAATGGTTCTCCACCTACTTCATTAACCACTCGGCCACACCCATGGATGCAAAAAGGTGGAAGTGAAAAAAGAGGGAATTTGACCTATGACAACTTATTTAATGTTAGAAACTTTATGTAAGTGCAATAGAACAGTGCTAGCTCGAAATGAGTTTCTCTGTTGCTGCCACAATGATGCAGTATTCATTTTGATATTCAAGAAGAAAAAAGTTATGGTTGTTTGGTGTGTCCTTGCTTTCTTCTTATTATTCTTCAGAAGGCCTTCTACAAACCCTTGCGAAGGAGGCAAGTACTAGGAAACAGAGGCAAACATTTGAGAGTGTATGCATATCAGGATCTCCTTTTAATTCAGACAAATTTTCTGCGCAGTCATCTTTGTGTAGTTTTGCCAAAAGCTTACAATGTTTCATCAGCTCAGGCCTGATATCCTTCCCAGTTTTGATGCCTCAGATATTCAGAACGATCATGCTTTAGTTATAACAAAATATAATTCACTACAAAATGTTTTGAGATCTTAGTGTATTATGGGATAACTCATACTCGAACTAAGAACTAAGCGACAATAACAGTTTAAATGCACAAGTGCATAAATAAAACAGACAGCTAATTTCTCAGACAGCTTTGGAGTTTTAACTCAAATTAAAAAAAATTGGCATCAACATGTGCAGATACTCTACAAAGAAAAGCAGTAAGAAGAAAGCAAAGATACTAAGTCCAAACACATGAATAACTTGTGGAGATCTTATGGCAGAATTAGCTGAAAAAAGGCAAAAACCAACCATAGAACAATTTACAGGTGCTTTATTGGAGGTTCTAGATGAGTTAATTTTGGATTTTGAAACCCGAATCAACAATTAAAGAGGCAAAGGAACAAGGCAGCCAAAAAGAGTTTGATCACTTCCTTCTGCGTCCACCAGTAATTGACTCAGAAATGAACAAAATTCTCACCGGTGAATAGTTTAAATGCTGTCGGCATACTCCTTTTCTGTGGGATCCAGAAGACGTCTGATTTATTCAGGCTGTACAACCCTGGATCAATTATTACAGGTCTGGCTCTGTGGTATCTACAAGCAGAAATAAAATTCGTAAGCTAAACCAGCTTCCTCAATCTCATTTTATTTTTAGCACCAAAGATATGATGATTAATTGACCAAATGAATGCGAGCCACATACTCCTTCCATCCAATGTCACTTGTATGCTCAATAAAATTAAGTTCTCTTGGCACGGTTGAAAAAGTATGAAGTAAATCTGTCAAACACAATATCAAGGCACAACATCATTAGAAAAAGGGTAATTGCTGAAACAGTTCATGCGATAAGAGTTATGCTAAAAAGGTTTCACAACAATCCCCTGCACACAAAGATGCTTTCCCTCCCCCCACCCCCACCCCATACACACACCCCATAGCCCAACCCCCAAAAAAGAGAATTCAATGAATGCACCAATCAAGCACACCTCAATTCCAATATAGCAGGGCAGCTATATGAATATTTTGCAGCCATTAAGCTCTATATAATCTTACGCTCATCTCATTCCAATACTAAAATTTTTGCTTTTTAAGGCAAATTAGGATTCTCTAAAGTCTCACACTTATATCTACATGAACACACAAGTTTTTTCTCAATGAACAAGTTCATGCACTTATACTAAATGGAAGCTGCTTAAAAAAATTATACCTCGTGTTGAACTTGGATTCAACAAATTTACTAATTAATTTTTCCAGATTATAGGATTAGCATAGTATTCTAAAATTGTTGCACAACAATCCCCTGGACAGAAAGTGCCCCCATTCCCTAAACCAAACAAAAGAAAAAGATTTCAATCTATGTATCCATCAAGTACACCTCAATTCCAAACTAGCCGGGCACTACATGAATATTCTATATCCATTAGTTTCTATTTAGGCTCATCTCCAACACTGGAAAAAACAAAAGGCAACAGGTGCACTAAGTTCTGGTTATGTGCGGAGTCCGGTGAAGGGCTGGACCTCATTGGATCTTATGTATGCAGCTTTACCTCGCATTTCTGCAAGAAGCCGTTTCAGCAACAACTTTTACCACTGCGTCAAGGCTCTCATTCCAATACTAAAATATTATTTTTGTAACGCAAATTGGGATTCTCTAAAATCTCACACTTATATTTAGACAAGCATACAAGTCTTTTGTCAAATTCAAAGGGCTCCTGCATTAGAGTAACAACAACTAAGTCTTAATTGAAACAAGATCGCATCATCTATATGCAGGGGTGGAGCCAGATTATTAACTACGGGTACGGACGAAACCAGTACTTTTTCTTTAGACCCTGAATTTTGTATTAGGAAATTCATTTGATATGTCTAAATATTTAATTATGTACCCAGTAAATAAAACAAGCTATAGCTTTGAGTTCAGAAGCCATAAATTTCAAATCCTAGCCCCGCCTCTGCCTATATGAAACAAAAAGAAAGGAAGCAATAGCAAGCACCACATTTACCTAATCTGAAATCCAAGAATCTCAGCAAATAATTGAAAGCAAAACTGAAATATTAAACAAACAATGACAACTAGCTCAGAAAAGGATACTCACTAGCAAACACACAGAAAAGAACAAGGACCAAAAATGATTTCAAGAAAATAGATTTAACTACATACCATCTTGTGTCACCAAAGGATAGTCAGAAGCACTGAGATTAATAAACCAATCCCACTCACCACCTTCCTTAAGCAAAATAGCAGCAGCATGAAGTGTATTACTAACCATAGTAGGACCTCTATAAGTAACCAAATTAGATCTCACAATTACTCTCACATTCCCAGCTTTAACAAACAAAGGCTCATTTTTAACAAAGTTAACTAACTCTAATCTCTCATCAACTGGTGATTCAAGGTCTAAATGAACTACATATTGGTTCAATGGATGGTACAATGCTTTTAATGTTCTCTTTAAACTAACCCCATCTCCACTTGAACCAGATATCAAATAAGCTAATCTGGGTATTGTTGAAATAGGCCTAGTTTGAGATATATGTAGCTTTGATTCAACAAAGATTGGAACTTTAGCTTTATTGGGTGATTTTTGAAATGGGGTTTTAGTAGAAATGAAAATGATAAGGAAAATGGAGATTAAAATGGTGAAAACTAGAGGTAGCATCCATTTTGTTTTCTTTATAGTAAGTTCCATTTTCTTGATCTACTATTTCCAAGATTCTTTTTTTTTCTTTGGATTTTATGTATTCTTGGAAAATAGTAGTACTACCATTCTTGAGCTTTGTTCTTTTGCTCTTATGACTTGAAAATCTAGCGTGTGTGTGTGTGTGTTTTCACGGAAAGTTTGAAGAGGTGTAAAAAGGTGTTTATTGCGTTGGTTGTGGAGCAGTTCGCAGGTTAGGGAATCTATGAATGTTTTTACAAGATTAGTGTAAGTATAAGAAATCTTGCTTTAATTCTCTAAACATGGTGTTAAGTGGAGGTAAGTGGACCCCACCACCAAGACAAGTGTAATGAACTGAATAATCTGTCTTTTTCTTAGGGAATAATTTTATTCTATAATGTTTCAAAAATATTTCAGTGAAAGAATCATTTTAAGAACACTTTAAATTATATACATTGCCGTCACTATAAGTTGTGATAGGATGGTAATATTCTTCAATCTTTATATTTAAGTTTAAGCTTTAAAAATAAGAGTCGTCCTTAGTTGAGACTTAAGAGCGTTTTACTTTCAAAGTGGTATTTTCTTACACGAATCCAAATCATTCTAACCAACGTGGGTACTAGACGCTAAGGTGGAAAAAAAGAAGATTATATACGCTATAGTATAAAGAATTTTTACATTATCATGTCATCTAAAGAATATATACAAATAAGTCTCCTAAAAATGTGTGATTCATAATCAAGAAAACAGTTTTCTTGCTACAATAAATAAATATAATCTGATGGTGTGAAAAGTCATTACACCGATGCGCGTAGAACCGACAAGCAGGAATTCATTATTTTCTAGTGAAAGAATACCTTAATCCTTTTATTAGGAGGGTACCAGATATCGAGTGGAAAAAAAATTAACTTAAATAATTATTTAAGCAATCATAAACTAAATACTAAATGTATACTCTATGTAAACTATTTGTATAATCGTACTATTTATGTATTAATTGGATATATTTATTGAAAAATAGTTAATGAATTTGACCGGTTATTTATGTAGAAAAAAATAAGTTAAAACGACTTTGTGCTAAAAGGTAATGATATCGTCAACCATCACAAGATTGACATCTTCTCCACGCGCGACCCCACATGGTTCATTTTGTAACCCAATTTTCGCACTTTTAATGGTAATCAACTATTTCACTACCCATTTCTACTTTCCTTTTAGTATTGATTAGACCCAATAATAATTGCATTTTCTAGAAAAATTAATGTATGTATATGATAATCTATATTATATTAAAAAGAGAGTAGTATGCATTGTGGTTAAGCCAAATGACAAGCTAAAATAAAGTTATTTGATAATTTAGGACAACATTAATAATTAAAAATTATAAATGGAAACATAATTAATGAAAGTAGTTTAATAAATCTTATACATAATCCAAATAGATCTTAGACAAATCCAATCTTTATATCTATATTTATATTTATATGTATATTTGTATCTATATATATATGTCTATATATTGATTCACTCATAGATTTTCTTCTATATTAACTAAAAACTAGAATAAAAAAATATAGAAAGACATAAATTGAAATAAGCTATTACTATTTATACTTTGGAGCTATAAAATAAAACTAAAATTTACTTACGATATTAAAAATTTATTGAGTTTAAAATTAAATAAATTCAAGCAGCAATAAAAATTCACATGACAAAGTCATATTAATATTGATAAATCATGCAAACAAATATTTTATACGTAAATATTACTGCAACATTTAGATATAATATGTTCAAATAATTAAGAAAATATTTTTCTATGATTAATATTTGAATTGAGTGCAATTAGTTTAAATTTGAAAGCATAACATACTTTTTTTAAAATACGGTCCAAATTAGAAAATAGAATGATAAAAATTATTTGAATTTGAGATGAGAAAATTTTTAATTTTTTATCAATATTATATTAGAATGAATGTGGCAGAAATAGATATTAAATTCAAACAAGCTAATAAAAATTCACATGACAATGTAATAATATTAGTTATTGAATAATTTAATATTAATAATAAAGAATAAATAGAGAAAAAATTAAAATTCAGATTTTTTATCATAGAGAAAAGGGTAAAACTTATTCAAATTTGAGATGAGAAATTTTTTTATATTATGATAAGAAATATCATAATATGGATAAGTCCACATAACTCAAGTCTAATAGATAAAATCAAAAACTAAAATATTGAATAAGAAAAAATTAGAGATAATGTGAGGAAATTTGTAAATTATAAGTTTAGAAAATAACATAAATGTAAATATACAATACTTAAAAAATTTAAAATTTTTGAGAAATATTTTAAAAACAAAATAAATATTTATTTTATGATTACAAAAATTTATATATATTAATAAATAGAGAAAAAATAAAAATTCAGATTTTTATCATAGAAAAAGGGTAAAATTTATTTAAATTTGAGATGAGAAAATTTTTTATATTATGATGAGAAAAGTCATAATATGTATAAGTCCACTTAACTCAAGTCTAATAGATAAATTCAAAAACTAAAATATTGAATAATAAAAATAAATTAGAGATAATGTGAGGAAATTTGTAAATCATAAGTTAAGAAAATAAAATAAATGTAAATATACAATACTTAAAAATATTATTAAAACTTAAAAAATTTAAAATTTTCGAGAAATATTTTTAAAACAAAATAAATATTTATTTTATGATTACAAAAATTTATATATATTTATCTATATTATATAAAGAATAGAGAAATAAATTAAGATTTTTTATTATAGAGAAAAGGGTAAAACTTATTAAATTTGAGATGAGAAAATTTTTTATATTATGATAAGAAAAATCATAATATGGATAAGTTCACATAACTCAAGTCTAATAGATAAAATCAAAAACTAAACTATTGAATAATAAAAATAAATTAGAGATAATGTGAGGAAAATTGTAAATCATAAGTTTAGAAAATAAAATAAATGTAAATATACAATACTTAAAAATATTGTCAAAACTTAAATTTTATTAAATTTTCGAGAAATATTTTTAAAACAAAATAAATATTTATTTTATGATTACAAATTTTTTTATATATTTATCTATATTATATAAAGAATAGTAGTGATAATGATATTAAATAAAGTTACAAATAAAATTTAATAAAACTATATATTAGATTAAAAAATAGAAAAATTATATTAAATTATTAAAAATTTACTATTAGAAAGAAAGGTAAAGACTATTTGAATTTGAGATTAGAAAGTTCTTAAAAATATGTTGAGAATGCTCAAACTATGGAGTATACCACAAAATTGAAGTCTTATATGTGAAAAATAAAAAAAATAAATACATATTTAAAAATACATAATATAGGTACTAATGAAAATTAGAAATTAAATTTGAATCTTAAAACTAAAAAAGAAAAAAGTTTACGTAAAGAAATAAAATGGCAGTGAAAATATTACTACAACATTTAGATATAATGTGTTCAAACAATTAAGAAAATATTTTTCTATGATTAATATCTGAATTGAGTGCAGTTAGTTTAAGTACGAAAGCATAGCATAATATTTTGAAAATGCGGTCCAATTTACAACATATAATGATAAGAATTATTTAAATTTAAGATGCTATTTTTTTATTTCATAATATTTTTTATTTTTGAAAATGTCACGTAAAGAAATAAAATAGTAAAAATATTACTACAATATTTAGATATAATGTGTTCAAACAATTAAGAAATATTTTTCTATGATTAAATTAAAATTCTAAAAATATAAATTAATTTCTAATATAGGTAATTTTACTAATGATAATTAAAAATTAAATTTGTATTTTAAAGCTAAAAAGAAAAGAAAATTTAACTGCATCTAATATAAAAATAATTATAAGAGAACTCAATATATTTGGAACGTAATAATCAAATAACTTATGTATTAATATTTTAGACTAATTCAAAGCTACAATTTAAAATAAAATATGATATTATTTTGGTTATAGGTAAAATATTAATATAAAAACTATTTAAAATATAGTAGGGAAGAGATGTATAAAAAAATAAAGGTAGTGTGATTTATACTTTAAATTAATTGAAAAATAAATAAATTAAATAATTAAATTATATTTAAAAATATTACTGATAAATTTAAATGATTAAAAAATTCCGAATAAGAGGATACAAGCATAAAAATATACCAAATTTTCAAGAATAAAATATTTATATTTATTAAAGACTATTAAAAAGATAATAAGCAAGATATTAATTAAATTATTAAGCTAATAAAAAATTATATGACAGTATAATAATATTAAATAATAAATAATACAATAACTATAAGAAAAGAACAAAAATAAAAAAGAATTTGCATAAAATGATGTGATGAATAAGACATATTTGACTTTCAGTCAAAAACAAAATGATAATAAGAATTTTCTTAAAATAATATGATATAATGTGCTCAAATAACACATATCACAACATGACATATTTAGTATTTTTTAATATTGATACCGAAACGAAATACAAGTACTAAAATCAAGGGATTAGGTTGCTACAAATAAAATAAAAAGTTGTCTACTACGAGATTTGAATAATAATTTCATATCTTGATTCAAAATTAATATCTAATGTTATATAATTTTTATATAAAAGGTTTATATTTTAAGGTTATTTGCACATAATTCAAACAACATAGATTACAATTTGACATAATTTGTGTTCGTGCATCGCGCGAGTACTAATACTAGTAAAAGTAAAGGGATCGTTTTGTATAATAGTGGGATATCCCAAGATATCCGAGTGGGATATCCCATGGGATGAGTTACTTCACCTTCTATATGGGATAACTACGTTTGGTAGTTGGTACAATAGTGGAATATCTCATGGGATGAGTTATCCCACCTTCTATATGGGATAACTAATCCCATTATTTTAGGGATCGTTTGGTTGAGAAATAAATTATTCCATGATTAGTTATTTCGAGATAAGTTATCCTGGATTAGTTATCCCACCCTCCCATAAGGATTACAAAAAGAGGAATTTTCAGAAACCACAATTTGTTTAGTGACTATTAACTTCTTATAGCTACCATATACATGGTTACTTTCTATAGCTACTATTCAGTTGTTACGCTAGTGAATTCGTTGTATTCGCGCTACTATATTCATGAATACAACAACAAAAGTCGCCTAAAAAACAGGGGGTTATAGTTGTACGTGATTGTAGTCACATGTATTTGTGTCATGTATTCATGAATACAGTCATTAAAAATAGGTCTATCCAGCTGTCTAATAACGGAAATAGGATCAATTAGCATGATACACTCCTAGTATAACTCAACAAAATCAATTCTAACATACCTCATTATCAACCCAATTAATTAAAATAATTTTTCGGTTGTATAAAATTGTTGTATTTTAATTTTGTATTTAGTGTGTTTCAATATTTATTTTTTACTGTTGCATTCATTAGATTCAATGTTTGTACTTACTGTATTCGCTATTTTATATTCAGTGTATTCAAATGTATTTGTATTAACAATATTTTAGTTATTTCCAATACATGTTATTACTGTTATATTCAGTATATTTCATTGGTTGTATTCACTGTATTTCTATTTGTATTCAATGTATTTTATTGTTTTTCACTGCATTTTAAAATTAAATGTATTCACTATTTATATTCTACTCTATTTCAATATTTGTATTCAGTATATTTCAATATTTATATCATGTATTCATGCATATTGTATGTATAGTATGCATGAATACATGTGTATTCAGTTGTATTAAAAAAATACAAACCTTCGAAATACATAAATATAGGCAAAAAATGCATTTATACAAAAATACAATGTGTTTGAGTGAATTTGCACATAATATAATATATTTGTATCATTGTATGTGACTAAATAGCAAATAAGAGAAGAAAGTTCGTAGGAGATGGTGTTTTCCGGCCAAGAAGAGAAGAAAGCTCGTCCAGTCCGCATAGAGTACAATATTCGTCGTTCATATTACAATACCCATGCTCTACTCGGATTATTCTGACATCGTTTCTGCTCCCCGCACAATGGCCTTAGCCTCAGAGCGATGAGCCCCTCCTTGCTATGGAGGAATCTGATTTTGAAGAAAATGTCCATATTTCCCCTCTTTCTCCCAACAGTTTAGAAGTATTTTCAATTACAGTAACCCTAGAGAATTCGGCCAGAGAATTCATGATTTTGCATGTATTTTGCTTTAAGAGAGAGAGAGAAAGAAGACAAACTCTAAGATAGAATCGTGTGTTAATTGAAAGAAAGAGAGAGGAAAAACATAAATAGCGTATATCATGCCTTAATGATATTATATACCATAAATAGTGTATTTCATGTCTCAATGGTAGTATATACCATAAATACCTATTTTTCTATAAACATAAAAAGTAGCTACAGAAAATAATATTTTAAAATAATTTTGGTTTATAATAAATAGGGTATAAGAGGTAAACTTTTCATAAAAAAATACTACAATCTAATCCCGAGATTAGTTATACCATGAGTTTATCCCAACCAACCATGCTCAAATTTAATCCTCGGATTAATTATCCCTTATCCCCCATACCAAACGAGCCCTTAGTGTAAAAGTTATCCCAAGATTAGCTAATATCCTAAATCAAACATGAAACAAAATTAATTATAATCTTTATCCCGAGATTATTATCTTTATCCCATGTACCAAACGGTCCCATCATGTACTCTTATACTTTAACTTCCTACTCCATATTCATTTGAAAAATAGAGAATTAGTATTAGACTTATATAAAGTTTAAATTCGATTTATATGTGTTTAGATTTTTTTTATCCTTTTATAACGATTAACGTAATATAAAAAGGTACAACTGCAGCTTTAATTCTATGTCTGAGTGACCTTTTAATAGCCATGACTACAAACAGTTTGAAATAAATTATTTTTGTATTCCTATCTTGTATAGGGAAATCAAATGATATAGAGAGTTTATCATCCCTTTCTTAGGAAATCAATTTGTTCTCGAGAATTGAATAGTATAATGTTTGACCAAAAAGTGTTACCTTCGGTTAAACATTTGAGTTTATATAATAAGGGGTTAAAACTTAGTTAAGATTAATATCTCTAAATATTATTTTCGGGAAGGTGTCCGATGTTGGACAAACCTAGTGGAGGATTGATAATAATATGCATTAAAGATTTCAAAAAGTATGAGCAATAATGTAGCAATAAATAACAATAAATGATATTTAAGTAAATGGAATGAGTGATTCACCCTATAAAGTATGAACTAGTTGATTATCCCTCCTAACAATGATGAGTGACAGATAAATCCCACAATATTCGAATTATTCTCAAATTTGATAGAAAGACGTGGAATAATATGAACAAGAATCTAGATGAAAAGGTAGTGTTTGTATCTTTGCAAGAGAGAGAGAAAATCTTTTATCAAAAGTCTGTTATTGTCAAATGAATGTCACATGCCCTACACCATTGTCTCTTTTTCTATTTATATGAGACATTTCTCTAACAAATCCTAATAGTACAAACGCAGAGAATATCCACTAGAATATTCTTTTTAATATCATATTTCAAAAACTAGTTGTTATAGCTCGACCACGAATCTCGCTGCTTCCTGGTCGACCATTGTTGATATCTCGACCACGAATCCCGCTGCTTCCTGGTCCTCGACTGACTCTTTCCTTAGTGTTATCTTACCCTAAATATTATAGGGCAGATTTTGACAAATACAGTTAGTCCCTCCATTTATTAAGGTCGGCCTCAGACGGGCTTAATGAGCGGATTCTATTTAACGTGGTCGAAGCAATTGGATGACCTGACCGAGTCGTGATGATTGGGGTGAGTTGGCAGCGTGTCCTTTGTGAACCGTAAATTCTAGGGCTATGAGTTCCATGAATCAGGGTGGCGTCATGGCGGCAAGCGTCACTATGACACGATTTCCCGATGTGTTGCTTCATTTCACGTGCGTCTTTTAATTGAATTTGCCATTAGGTTACGGTGCCAGGTAAGATGGATTAATTCATTGGTTTCGACGACTGAATTTCTATAAATAAGGGCGTGTGGGTAACGTTTCAATCTTTACAAAATCCTTGCATCAAAAAACTTTGTATCTTCTTCTTTTTCCTCCATTGTTGTTCCTTTTTCTTTCAGTTCCAACGATCTCTATCATTTTGGACTCTTCATTGTTTGGTACCTTCCTTCCTTTTGTTGCAAATATGTTTAACGTGCCTTCTAGGACCAGCGAGGGAAGTGAACCAGTCCTACTGGCGATTCTCCTGCCTCCTCATTCGGAGAGCGTTCCCACTGCTACAGAGGACGGAGGCTTCTCAACTATGAAAGAGATAGTTCCTCGCAACCCTGACGTTAGGTCTGATTTCTCAAAGTTACCTGAAGCCGAGCCTATAACTTTTAAATCGTTGATGATAGAGGATGATTTGTCAGAGCTTAGAGCAAAGTATGACCTTCCTAACCACGTCGAATTGATTACCGTTGGGTGGGATGACGTACAACATCACCGTCCTGGGTATTGTGCGTTCTACGCCCACCCCATTCATGTCGGCCACACTTTCCCTCTCCTTCCTCTGGCAGAGGAGTTCTGTCGCTTCTATGGTGTTTGCTCGGCTCAACTTGTGCCATATGTTTACAAACTCATCAGGATGCTCACTAAGTTCGCCGAGTTGGTCGGGGTCGAGATAACGCTTCGGCACCTTATGCACTTATTCGCCCCCAGCTTTTATAGGGGACGATGCTGAACCTCCGCCTCCGAGGAGGAAAATCCTAGTGGTGAAAATTGATGATAAGGCTAACCTCTAGTTTTGGATCAACTTCTTCTTCGTTAGAACTGAAGACGTGGTAGCCAACGTCGATGGCTTCCCTGGAACCTGGAATTGCACTTGTAAGTGCCTCACTTCTTTGTATGTAGGTAATTGGTTTCCTTTGTTTAGTTGTGGATTCTGACCCCTCGTCCTTTTCTTATGTAGCCAAGACCTCGCCTTCCCCTTTGGTCGAGGATATTTCCGGTTGGGTCGGCTAGCTCCTCCCTTACATCGCCGGAATTTGCGAATTGGAGGGCTTCTTCAAGAGGTTTAGGTCGGCTCCCCCTTCGATTGGTAAATTACTTGTGACTTCGTTTTGTTGATTATTTCCCTTGTGCGATTGTTTTGGCTAACTCTCTTCACCTTTCATTTTTTCCTTGATCTCATCTAGGGGGTCCTCGAGGAGGCCGAGATCTCCTGCACCCGCGTTTCGCAAGAGGAAAGTTGTCTCTTTTTCGGCTCATGTCCCTCCTACAACCTCGGCTTATTTCGATCATTCCTCGGTCTCGCTTGCTGTTGCTTCCGCGTCAACTCCTTCTGTATCTGTGGAGACCTCGGCAGCAGAAGCCTCAATTTCTTCCCTGTGTAGTCTCATAGTCGAAAAAGAGGAATCGTTACCAGGTGATAGGGACCTCATGCCCCACAAGAGGAGGTCGGTGGATATAGGTGACGGGGTCACCCAGGTTTTTGACTTGGTGGATGACTTCACGTTTTGTAAGATGGCAACCATTGTCATAAAGAATGATATTGGAGGTTAGCGGAGACCGTCAAGGGTGTTATCTCTTCCTTCCGTGATAATGGAAACAGAAGGGCCGGCCATTAGGATTTCTGGTACTCCACGGCAAGAGGGGTCGTCGACCTCGCAACCGGCTAATGATTCTTCTTTGCTGGCCGATAGAAGAGGAGAGGCATCGCCGAAGACGGCTACGAGACAGGCTCAGACGTCGACGTTGTAGAGTTGAGGATGATGGAGGAGGGTTTTACCCAGCTCGAGGTGAGGCTGGAGGGATCTACGCGGACCATTGCGATCTTCATGGATCGTGATCTATTGAAGAATACAAAGAACATAGACCCTGCCCTCGACTCCCTTTGCTCTGACGTGGAGGGTAAAACCCTCAAAGAGCTTGATGATGCCACCTTATCGAGGAGCATAGCTGGACTCGCTCTCAGGGTAAGTATTTTAGGGCTTCTTTTTTCCTGTGTTATGCTTAAAATCTAGGCTTTGTTTTTAGTGTTTTGCTCTTGTTAGCGAAGTCATCCTTATTTTTGCTTTTCTTCCTTTTCTTTCTTTTTATGACTACAGACCATGATCTTGGAAATTAAAAGCGCTCAAAGAGAGGAGAAGTGTAAAGTTGTATTTGCGAAATTGCAACACAAATACTTTGAGTACCGTGGCAAGTACCGGGAGATTCGCAGGCAGTTTAGTGAGGGTAGCAATTTGCAGGCCCTTCGAGATGAGCTGAAGGAGAAGGATGAAGAACTGGTGAGGGTGATTGAGAAGTGAAATGTCCTTGAACGGACGTTGAGAAATAAGGAGGAAGAACTCAAGGTCAACATGGTCGTGGAGGCTCAATGTGGCGACCTCCAAATGCAGGTGGTCGAGTTGCGCAGACAATAGGAGGAGTCACCTGCAGGTGGAGGTTCTTCATTGCGATATCACCGAGAAAGAGAACGAGCTGGAGGAGGCGGAGTTTGCTCGGTCGGGGGCTTCAAGGAAGGAAGAGGCTCTTGAGGTAGGGATCCAGACTCTCCATTTTGAGCAAGACAATGACTTGGAAACAGCAAGGCTTAAAGAAGAGAGGCTTGATGAGAGGATTGTAGAGTTGGAAAGAGACAACTCCCTCCTTCAGAACCAGGTGTCCGCCTTAGAGGATGAGAAGGCTCAACTGCTCACACATCCTTCATCCTCTCGCACTTCAAGTTTTCCAAACGTCCCCCCGTGACCTGTACGAGGAATGGATTCATGCTGAGGCTCAGTTGGATGTGTTCCGCAATTTGTACAAGGTAGAGTCTATTTACGCGGCCGCTCTTGAGGATGTTCGTGTTAAGGCCCCCGAGGCTCGGGTCGCTTGTGGATATGATCCCGCCATACCCGAGGCCGATGACGATGAGGGGGACGGGGTTGTGGACCAGATTGAAAAAGACGCCTGGTATGAAGCCACGTACCCTGAAAGCGATGGTGATTATGTCACGCCCCAAACCTGGGGAGGCGTGGACGGCACCCGGTGCCATATTTGGCCCGAGTGTACCACTCTGTAACTGTGAACTCTGGAGGGGTAACCCTCAACTTAGGCCGACGAGGCCATACTCTATATACATATATATATATATATATATATATATATATATATATATATATATATATATATATATATATATATATATATGTATATATATATATATATATATATATGAGGCCACCATGAACATGTACTGATAGACGAAATATAGAGGACTCATCTACAAGCCTCTAGCGATAGCTAAATTGTATCATGGTCGGGATAGGGCCTCGACCTACCCATCAAACCTGTATATATAAAATGGACTCCAAGGTCTAGACCTGGTAACCCCGAGGAAGTGAAGCTTACCAACCAAGCTGATGTTTGACTCTGTCTAATGGGAAGGTCTATCCAGCTGTCTATTGTTGCGCCCCCCCTTTTTCTCGCGAAATCGGGTTTAGGACATTTGATGTGGGACAACTCGTTCCTTTTGGGAACTGGATTTTGCAATTGAAGAGTCGCCACCTAATGATTAAGGTGCATTAGGTCACTACTAGAAATTCAATTCTAAGTTTGTTTGGAACAACCAGAGATTGGGTAAGGCCTTGAAATTATCCCAAGGGGAAGGTGTTAGGCACCCCTCAGGATCCACTAGTGTGGTTCCTGGCCAGACAGTTATTGTGAATTTTGGGTTCAATTAACATATAAGCAGATAAGGCTCAAAAAAGAGGGGATTTCAATATACAATGGTCGGAAAGTGAACCAAGTTTGAAAGAGCAATTATAAAAGCTAATTTTAAATAAGGAGTTACTATGCCCAGAAAAATGGAGGGGAAAATAAATAAAGGGGGTCCTAGGTTTGATAAAAATATGGATCACATCAATGCAACACCCGGTAATCACTCCTCAAAAGAGGGGTTACACGTGGCATTAGCTCACCGGTCGTCATATCCATATCTACGCTTTCCCACTCCGTTTAAGGTACTAAAGCGCAGATTGGTTTCGAACGCTATTGCATGCTATTACCCGTCCCGTTCTTATCAGTCCTGGAGGCACTTAGGACTACTAATACTAAAGGGAGGGATATTAGGCTAACTTGAAGTTTCAAAGATAAAAATCTAAGGCGACATACAAAACATGTAAAAGACTGCACGTTAAAGGGAAACACATAAACACATAAGGCTCAATATACCTCCTCAAACAAAACACATAACTAACATGTCTTGCACATACTTTTTGGGTCTGATTAAAGCACATAAAGACGAGGGAAGTTGATTATTGAGGAAGATTAGTTTATTACATAACTCAGATAAGAAGTCTGAATCAGGCCTGCATGCTGATTGTAGCATTTAACAAAAATGGATTCAATTTTACAATTATTACTCTAGGGTTTGCCTAAGTGTTTAGACGGGGTCCTATAGGCATGATATCTAATTAATTCAGAATGAGGCGAAATAAGACTAAATCAAAACAAATTGTTTGAGATCCTATAGGCATGCTTTCTAAACCTCGTTAAATAAAGATGGAAAGTCGTTTAAAACTGGTTCAGAATCGAACTGATTTTAAATTGAACTAGTTTCAGATTCTGTAAGCGATGATATCTAATATTGTTGATTTTAATCCCTATAGGCAACATTGAATGTGAATAGAAACAAACCAGAATTTTACTTGGGAATCCCTGTAGGCATGATTTCTATATGTTACTGATTTTAGACCCTTATAGACATGATACTTAAATGGTGATAATTGTGTAGAATTTCAGATAATCCCTATAGGCATGTTATCTAGATGTGAATTGAACAAGCGAGTCCTATAGACATGGTTTCAAAATATGGTGTGAATATGCAGAATTAGAGCAGTCTTATAGGCATATCTTCTAAATGTGAATTGAACAAGTAGAGAATGCAGTCTTATAGGCATGTTTTCTACCCTTGAGCATGCATAATTTCCCAACCCTTTTCACTAACCAAATCCCCAATGTTTATTACAAATTATTACAAACCGAATAATGAATTACATCAGAAAAGTGTAAAAGAAGAGGTTACAACCAGAGGAAACATGATTCTTGACTTCCTCTCTGAGTTATGAGATAAACCAACTCAAAATACCATTGATCCAAATCCTTTCTCAGTCTTGAGTGTGTCAGAGTTCCATAAGGGCCTCAATAGGACCCCGGGAAGTGCTCACACCTAAGTTTCATAACCAGAATAGGGACAAGTGCAATGTGCAAATGCCAACCCTCATGTGTCCAAGTTCAGAGGGAGCTCATGGGTCCCAAGGCAAGGCTCGCATGAGGGGGACAGAACTTAAGTCTAAGAAGAGAGTGAGAAATGCAGAAATTGAGTTCTAAGAACTGAAGGAATAAAGGAGAGGGAAAGGGTGATAGGAGTCAGTCATTAACACTTCACATAATTGATAAATTCACACAAAGGGGCAGGGGATTGGGAATCCATTGCAAGGAGCCTATATACTTAGGCAAGAGTTAATTCTGGGCATGCACAACAATAGGAAGTGATGTCATGCTTGTAAATCAACCAGAGCACACAACATATAAGGGACACATGGGGGTTATGATCCTAGGAGGATCAAGTTTGGGTCATGCTCAGTAATTTTCAATGTTGTCATGCCCCAAACTAACCCCAAGTATTAATCACATTAGGGTAGGGATTTGGGATTCATAATACATTGATTCAGAACAGGAGAAAGGAAATTACAGCATGCTGAGTAATGGTACCGAATTAAATACAAGCATTAGGTAGACAATAATGCAAAATCAGTAAGTAAGCATGTTGTTGTTGGTGCTGAAAAACTTAATTAGAATATACCAGTCAAAGAAGCAAAGTGCAGTAAAGAAAAGTAGCAGGACTTCGAAATATAGCCTTGGCTTTCAGCCGGCTGAACAGGCCACATACAAGTAATAAAGCAAGAGAGAGTGTTTTGAGTGTAGGTGTGAGTTCAAAACTAAAGTGTTCATGTGTTTGTATTAATGAGGGAATATGTATATATAGTAGTTCGAAACCATGTAAAATAAGGCAAGAATTACAATTGTATAGTAATTATGGAACTCAAAACCAATTAGAACCAAAATCAGTACAAGTACTCCCTTAATTTAAGGGAATCAGTTCAAACGGTAAGAACGAGTAACAAATAAGGAAAGAAATCAATGTGTAGACAAGGAAATAATTCGAACATATTAGGCATAGAGTAAACTATTAGGGCTAGGTTCAAAAAAATTCTAATTAAGGAAATAGACAGTAAGAATCAAGCAGCCAAGGTAAGGGAATCAATCAGATTGAGTAGAAAAGTAGGGATCAAAGGTCTAAAGGAAAGTGTTCAAATTAGACCAAGAATCGGGGGAATCAGAATCAATCAAAGAGAAAGTCACGTGTCAATATTTTGCATATAAATATAGTAAGACACAGACGGTCAAGAGTCGACATACAAACCTAGCAAACATGAGAGTCAAATAATACTGATTCGATGAGAAAGAGGCAAGTTTCGAACAGTCAAGATGAACACAAGCACATAGAATCAGTGTAAGTTTTTTTTAGTCTAAGAAACTGAGTAGAAACAAATCAAGGCAAGATAGTCACGAAGAATCACAGAAACTCAAAAACGCGAACCGGGTAGTCATGCTGATACACAAAACCAAACAAAGAACCCCCTAAGAATTAGGGCTTTTAACATAGGCGAGTTAAAGAGAAGATAGAAACCCAGAATCAGAAGAATCACACAAAGGGAACAAGAGATTTCAAAAAGAACTTCTGCACTTAAATGAACAGTCTCATACCCAAAACCATAAGATTTTCAACAATAGAAGGGTTTTAAAAAGAGGATAAATAGACAGATTGGACAAAACTCAGGCAACAATCATTCATTTAACAAACAATTAAAAAAAATTAGGTGTTTTAACATGCAAACTCAGGCAGAAGGATAATACGAGCAAACACAGCAAAACATATCAGAAATCAAAGAAAGGTTTCGAAATAACTTTGACAGAACCTTAATCAGAGGGATAAGGAGTTTTGAAAACGGAGTTTTAAAAGAAACTTCGAGAAAAGTGCCTAAAAGTTCAGAGCAGACCTAGGTCTGAAACAGATCTAAGAGAAATCGAGAGAACCTTAAAGGTTAGGGTTTCAGAAGAACCCCAAGTGGTGAGAAAGGCTTTAAAAACCATCAATCTAAGCATGAGAGTCAAGAGTCAGACTCGAATAGCCATGGCTGGCCGGAGAAAGGTCAGAGACGACCGGAGAACAACCATAAACTGAAATCGACCAAGGTCTAGACCAAGATCTTTCAAGATCTAACCTTGAAACCATAACAATCGAACACGTAGAAGCCATGAGAGGTGGATACACGCCTTCGATGACCTTGGAAGCCATGGATTTGGGAGTTTTTAGGGTTGTAGTTGAGGGCGGCGGCTAGGGTTTGAGAGGGTTTGAGAGAGGAATGAAATAGAAGGGGATTCAGAGGCGGCGGAGTGTGAATAATGAAAGGGTTTGGGGGGGTCTTTTGGGTTTAATTAGGAAGGAAGGAAGGGACGGGAGCCGTTGATCTAAGTGATCAACGGCTGGGATTAAAGAGGTTAGGTGGGGATCCGGGTATGGGTTGGCTTAATTGGGTTAAGGGGTCTGGTATGAATGGATTTGGGCCGGGGTAATTGGGATCAGAATTTGGCTATAATTGAAATGAAATTGGGCTAACATTTAAATAGCCAATTTTCCCTATTCGATTTATCAAAAATAAAAAAATAATTTCTGGAAATAAATTAAAGGTACAAAAATGATTTATAACACATGGTTAACTATTTAAAAATATCAGAACTAATTTTTATGAATATAAACGTAATTAATCCTAAAAGAGGCTAAAATTGCAATTATATACAATTTAACTTTAAAAATATTAGATGACATTGTAAAAATATGGAAAAGTTATATTACCTATATCTTAGCATAAATATGAGAATCCAATAAATGAATCACCAAAATTATAATTTTGGGAATAATTATTGGGTTTTCTGGATAAAATAAGGCAATAAATCGATTTAAAAATCTTTAAAAATTAAGAAAAAATAATAAAACATTTGGAAATACTTATATATGTACACATATGCTATTTTAAAAATATTTCGCATATAAAAATATACAGAAAAAAATTGGGTATCAACATCTATCAGGACATGCAGGCATGAAATGCAGTGTCCCCCGTAGAAGGGGCATCAGTACGAAATAATGTGACGAGTATGTAAGGCAACTGAATAACTGAAATCTGAAACTGAATTAATAATATAATAACTGAAAGTAACTAGAAGTCAAAGATAATCTAAATATATGCTTACCTACTGATAATAGCTCAACTCTCTCAATATAGTATGTAAAATAGTTGTCCGACCCTATAAGGCTCGGTATGTGTAACTGCTCTGCCGTAGTAGGCTCGCTCGTAGGCGTTCGTCCATACTAGGATAGGTATCTCGGCCATTCGGGGCTCACTCATAGGCGCTCGGCCACATTAGGCTCGGTATATAACTTACCATCTGATTAGAGGTTGCTCAATAGGGGCCTGCCCACCGATTATAGCTCGATAGTGGTGAAAATACTGTAATACTATATATATATATATATATATATATATATATATATATATATATATATATATATATATATATATATATATATATATATATATATATATATATATATATATATATATATGACTTAAAAGAAGATAATAATAAACTGAATATAAAGTCCCGATAAGGGAGAATACTGTAACTTATAAGACTAGGATAAAGTACATAAATCAGGAATATGAACATCTATTTATGTCTCGTTATCAAACGCATGTAGTTAGGGGATCATGCCAAAATGAAGGAAAGGTTTAGCCTTAACATACCTTATCACAATTTGTCCAACAACCACGTTAAACTCGTCTCATTTCACCTTAATCTACAACAACGATAACAATACTATTGTCAAGTTATGGAAAGTACAACTATGGCACAACGAACGATAAACTTATTTTGTATTAAAATGGGCAGCATCTCCCCTAAAATCCATACTTCCTCCAAATTCAAGATAACACCAACAACATAATAACACAACAATAACAACATATATACATAATTTTCCAGCCTTACATACACCACAAAATACTACAACACACCCCAAACACCCCAATCAGTTCAAACACAAAACGACAACCCTAGTAGTGTCAAACAACCCGAAAATTTAACGATGAATGACCAGCCAACCACCCAACCATTATGTGGTATTTTCTACACACCCTTTCTCCTCTCAAAATCCATAAAAACAGTAGCAACATAGACAACCCAACAACAATAAAAAACAGCCCACAAAACAATCCCACAAGTTCAACAACTCAAAACTGATTTTTTCGTTTAGTAAAACACATTTCGACTTGTCCTTTCTTTCAAATTGAGAAACACAAACAACAATATATAATTAAGCCAAACTTACCCTATAAACAAGCCATGAATTCAACTTAAAAATAAGTTCACAAAAAGCCAACCGTGATGCAACAACAAACAACATACCACTCTTTCGAAACTCGCTAGGTCTAGTCTTTACGATCGAGTTACAACTCGCAAACGCATAGATAATGGAAGGAGAAGCATAACCTTAGCTTGTAATGAGTAGAACCCACGAAACCTAGTCCTTATTCATCAAAAATCAGTTCCCCAACATAGCTACAAGAAGTAGAAAGAGAAACTAGAAAGTTGTTTGGGGTTTTCCGCACTAGAATCACATCATAACATCATATTTTTTTATTTTTTATTTTTGGGGAGGAGTTGCAGGGGTTAAATCTGGTTTTCGTGGTCTGAAAGATGAGTGAATTAAATGAGTCTATAAGCCCTTAAAATTCCCCTCTTGGCCGACTTTAGGATCTTTTAATTGAGGCCTCTCCTTTTGGCAAGTAGGTGATGCACCTACTTGTAACCTACCATTATGTGCAGTCTCACAAAAATGCGAATATCTCTCTACTCCAATATTTAACTGTGACGACCCGGCCAGTCGTCTCATGAGATACCTCTCCATTTTCTCCATTTCTATTTCTTTATGCTTTGTTATCCGTGTTTTGTAGTATCGGGTTGGTCGGATCGAGTCCGGAATGATTTTTGTTAAGGTTTGAGACACTTAATTTCCTTTAAGGAAGTTTAAGTTGGAAAAAGTCAACCAAATGTTGATAGGGCTCGTATGCGAGTTCCGGTGGTTCGGTTAGCTTCGAGAGGTGATTTATGGCTAAGGAGCGTGACCGGAATGAGTTTTGGAGGTTCAGAGTAGATTTAGGCTTGAATTGGCGAAGTTGAGATTTTGGCAATTTCCAATTGATAGGCGAGATTTTGATTTCGGGGTCGGAATGGAATTCCGAGAGTTGCAGTAGCTTCGTCGTGTCATTTGCGATGTGTGTGTAAAATTTCAAGTCATTCGAACATGGCTTGGTTGGGTTTTGATCAAAAGCGTATTTCGGAAGATTTCAGAAACTTAGGCTTAAATTCGATGTGATTTGGTAGATGATGTTGTTTGAGGCATCTTGATGATTGGAACAAGTTTGAATAAGGTATTGGGTCATGTTGGTGCTTTTGGTTGAGGTCCCGGGGGCCTCAGGATGATTTCGGGTGGTCGTCGGAGAAGTTGAAAGGTTATTGCAGCTGTTGAGATTTTTCTGCTTTTGGTATTTTCACACCTGCGGTTTGGGGACCGCAGGTGCAGCGCCGCACATGCGGAAGGGGATCCGCAGAAGCGGATTTGAGAGGAAGAGCCATGAACCGCAGATGCAGTAGTTGGACCGCACCTGCGGAGTCGCAGGTGCGGAGATTGGATCGCAGATGCGAAAGGGACCGTTAAGTGATTTCCGCAGAAGTGGAAGAGAGACCGCTTATGCGGTACGACAAAAGTGGAAATGGTGTCGTAGATGCGGAACAACTGGGCAGAAAGTATAAAAAGGGTTCTTCGCGAATTTTGGGATATTTCACCATTTTTTACTTCGGCTTTGGAGCTTTTTGGGCAATTTGAGAGGGGGATTTCAAGAGAACTTCATTGAGCTAAGGAATTTGGACCTAAAATTCATTCCTATGCTATTATTGCATGGATTAGAGCTAGAAATTATGGAAATCAAAGGTTAAAATTGGGGAAACTAGGGTTTTAGAACTTAGGCTTTTAATTGTGGATTTGAAGGACCATTTGGGGTCGGATTTGAGAACTTTTGATATGTATGAACTTGTGGGGAGATGAGGAATCTATTGATGTAAAAATTTCTAAATTTCGAGATGTGGGCTCGGGGGTCGGGTTTTGGTAATTTCGGGATTTGTGCCCTTTATTGATTGCTTTCGCTTGAGCTTCGTTCCCTTTATATATTTTGATGTCCTCGTTCTGATTTTGGATAGATTCGACGTAAGTGGAGGCCGATTCGAGGGGCAAAGGCGTCGTGAGCTAGAGATTTAGCCGATTCAAGGTGAGTAATAATTGTAAATGATGTTCTGAGGGTTTGAAACCCCGGATTGCACATTGTAGTGCTATATTGAGGTGAAGCACACACTTGATGATGAGTGTGGGGTCGTGCACTATTGGGGATTGTGACTTGGTTCGTCGCGATTGATGATTTTACCGCGTATTTGATTGAAAACTATTTGCTATTATCATTATTTGGGTTGAATGTCATATTTGGGCCCAGTGCCAACTATTTGAACCCTTCGAGGATTTTGATTGATATTTCCTCACTATTTTGACTTTATACTTGAACTCAATCATGTTATTTTCCACTGTTTTACTACTCAGCCATGTTTACTCGGTTTTAATACTTAAATAACATTTTAAATGATGTTTGGGCTGGGAAATACTGTTTTACTATTGCTCGAGGTGCTTGTGAGGATTTTTGACTGAGTAAAGTCGAGGGCCTATGTTGCGAGTAAACACTGATACTGATTTGAGGCCGAGGGCCTGAGATATGTACGCCATGAGGTGGATTGATTGATATGAGGCCGAGGGCCTAGTTTGATGGCACGAGATGGATTGTTATTGCGCTTGGGTCGTAAGGGGCCCCTCCAGGAGTCTCTACACCCCTAATGAGTGCGGGTACCCATTGTGATGTGAGATTGAGCCCGGGAGGCTGGTACTGTTCTATGTGATTAAGCCTGAGGGGCTATTATTGTTCTATGTGATTGCCCGAAGGGTTGGTACTGTTCTGAGATGTTGCCCGATAGGCAGATTTGTTGATACTGTGCCCGAGGGGCGAACTTCTATTGTTTACTTTACCTTAATTACCTGGCAATTACTTGTTTACTTATTGAAAGAGGATTGTTACTTGACTTTCCACTGTTTTACTGCTTTTAAATGGTTTTACGGCTTCATTATAGAATGCCTTGTGCCTTACGTATTTTCCTACTTTCAATCTTTATTTACATTTGTTACTCACTGAGTTGGAGTACTCACTTTACTCCCTACACCTTGTGTGCAGATTCCGGCGTAGCTGACACCACTCCTGAGTGCTGATACCTCCAACTTCAAGCGGGCTTTCGGAGATTACGAGGTAGTTGTTGACATCCGCAGCCCCGTATCTCTACTCCTTCATCGCTTTTATTTCCCTTCAGACAGTTGTATTAGTTATGGATTTAACAAGATTGTATGATAACTTATAGATGCTCATGACTAGTGACACCCCGGTTAGGGCTGTGTATGGGTGTTCTTCCACGTATTTATGTTATCATTGTTATTTCGGATTTATTTTATCATGTTTAGATCATTTTCGTAAATGCTTAACTGTTAATAATTGGAAAATGGGAAGTGTCGGCTGGCCTTGTCTTCACAAGAGGCGCCATTACGTCCGGGTTTGGGTCGTGACAAGTTGGTATCAGAGCCTTGGTTACATAGGTCTCACAAATCATGAGCAAGTTTAGTAGAGTCTCGCGGATCGGTACGGAGACGTCTGTATTTATCCTCGAGAGGCTGCAGAACCCTTAGGAAAAACTTCATATTCTTAAAATTCTTATCGTGCGAACTTGTTGATCCGAATACTAAACTTCCATTATTCTATTCTCTCACAGATGGTGAGGACACGCGTACTAGTCAGGGTGGACGACCCCCAGTACCACCAGCTGTGGCCACCAGAGGCCGAGGACATGGTCGTGGTTGTAGTAGAGGCAGAGTAGTGAGGGCAGCACCTGTAGATCCACTAGCTACCCCAACTCAGGATCAGGCTCCAGCTATGGATGCTCCAGCAGCACCAGCTCAGGCACCAGCTGTGCCCATCGTGATTCCGGGTCTTTAGAAGGCCTTGGCACAGATCTTATCAGTTTGCACTGGCCTGGCTCAGGCAGTTTCAGCCACTACAACCGTAGCTACTTCATAGGTCGGGGAGGCAATTAGACTCCTGCCGCTCGTACACCTGAGCAGGTGTTGTCCGAACTTCAGACGCCGGGGGCACATCCAACTCATTCGGTCACAGCTGCTCAAGACTATGTGGTTCCTATCATGTCGAAAGATGAGCAACGTAGGTTGGAGAGATTTGGTAGATTACAGCCTTCGACCTTTAGTGGCACAGAGGGCGAGAATGCCTAGGGATTTTGGATAAGTGTTAGAGGATGCTTTGTACTGCCGGTATTCTAGATACCAGCGGGGTCGATTTTACCACCTATCAGTTTTCAGGAGTTGCTTTCACTTGGTAGGAGGTTTTTGAGAGGCGTAGGCCTGTTGGTGCAACACCCCTTTCCTGGCAGCAGTTCTCCGTTCTCTTCATGGAGAAGTATGTGTCGCAGTCCCACAAAGAGGAGCTGCGTAGGCAGTTTGAGTGGTTGCGATAGGGGGATATGACTGTGTCACAGTATGAGTTGAGGTTCTATGAGTTAGCTCGTCATGCTATTTGGATGGTTACGATAGATAGAGAGAGAATTAAGAGATTTGTGGATGGCCTCACTTATTAACTTCGTATTCTCATGACTAGGGAGAGGGTGATTGGTGCTACTTTCGAGGAGGTTATGGATATTTCCCATGAGATTGAGTTTGTTCATTGTTAGGAGCGAGAAGAGATGGAGGCCAAGAGGCCTCGAGGATCTGACAGTTATAGTGGTGCTCCTTCGAGGGGCTAGTTCCAGCACAACAGAGGCCGTTCATTTAGGCCTGCTCAGCCAGCTCACCTAGGTTATTGTGGGGCATCTTCGGGTCATGGTTATCATAGTACTCAGCAGGTCCAGTCATCACTTAGTTCCCTTTCAGCTCAGAGTTCATCCTGTGCTCCATCAGTTCAGGGCTCTTTTATGTCGAGTACATCTGCTAGTCACTCTGGTGCGAGAGGTTCCCTTCAGTCTCCTTCTCCATCACCTGGGAGTTGTTATGAGTGTGGCAAGATGGGTCACATATGGAGGCAGTGTCATCATCGTGTTGCTAGGGGTGGGGGTCAGTCAGCTAGGGGTCGCCGTAGAGGGGGAGGTCGATCAAGCAGCGGTTAGGCCCATTTCTATGCACTCCTAGGCAATCCCGATGCTATTGCTTCAGATATTGTCATTTCAGGTATTGTCTCAGTCTGCCACAAAGATGACTCTGTATCATTTGATCCCGGTTCCACTTTTTCTTATGTGTTATCATACTTTGCTCTTTATTTGGGTACGCCCCGTGAGTTTCTTGCTTTACCTGTTCATGTATCTACCCTGGTGGGAGATACTGTTGTTGTAGACCGTGTGTACCGGTCATGTGTGGTGACTATTGGGGGTCTAAAGACCCGAGTGGATCTATTACTATTAAGCATGGTGGATTTTGATGTCATTTTGGGCATGAATTGGTTATCTCCGTGTTGTGCTATTCTAGACCGATATGCTAAGACAGTCACATTGGTTATGCTGGATGTGCCACAGATTGAGTGGCGAGGTGTAATTGATTATGTTCCCAGTAGAGTGATCTCATTCTTGAAAGCCCAGCGTATGGTTGGGAAGAGTTGTCTTTCATATCTAGTGTTTGTGAGGGATGTCAGAACTGAGGCTCCCAATATTGATTCTATCCTAGTTGTGAGGGATTTTCCTAATGTGTTTCTTGTAGACCTGTCGGGCATGCCCCTAGACAGGGATATTGATTTTGGTATTGACCTGGTGCCGGGCACTCAGCCCATTTCTATTCCACCGTATCGTATGGCACTAGCGGAGTTAAAGTAATTAAAAGAACAGCTTTAGGAACTCTTTGATAAAGGGTTCATTCGGCCTTGGGGTGCGCCGATTCTATTTGTGAAGAAGAAGGATGACACAATGAGAATGTGCATTCATTATAGGCAATTAAACAAGGTAACAATTAAGAACAAGTATCATTTGCCTCACATTGATTATCTATTCGACCAGCTTCAAGGAGCGAGGGTGTTCTCCAAGATTGATCTCCGTTTGGGATATCATCAGTTGAAGATCAGGATTCAGATATTCTTAAGATGGCTTTCAGGACCCGATATGGTCACTATGAGTTCTTGGTGATGTCTTTTGGGATGACAAATGCCCCAGCAGCGTTCATGCATTTGATGAATAGCATATTCCGGCCTTATCTTAACTCGTTCGTCATAGTCTTCATTGATGATATTCTGGTATATTCGCGTAGTCAAGAGGAGCACGCAGAGCATTTGAGAGTTGTGTTTCAAAGATTGAGAGAGGAGAAGCTTTATACAAAATTCTCCAAGTGTGAGTTTTGGCTTAGTTCAGTGGTTTTCTTGGGGCACGTGGTGTCCAGCGAGGGTATTTAGGTTGATCCGAAGAAGATAGAGGCAGATGGCCCAGATCGTCCTCAGCCACAGAGATTCACAGCTTTCTTGGTTTGACAAGCTATTATCGCTGGTTTGTTCAGGGATTCTCATCTATCGCATCACCCTTGACCAAGTTGACTCAGAAAGGTGGTCCATTTGTATGGTGTACGAGTGTGAGGAGAGCTTTCAGAAGCTCAAGACAACTATGACCACAGATCCAGTATTGGTTTTACCATCAGATTTAGGTTCATATACCGTGTATTGTGATGCTTTGAGGGTTGGTATTGGTTGTGTGTTGATGTAGGAGGGTAGAGTTATTGCTTATGCTTCTCGTCAGTTGAAGCCTCATGAGAAAAACTACCCCGTTCATGATTTGGAGTTGGCTGCCATAGTTCATGCTTTGAAGATTTGGAGGCATTACCTGTATGGCGTATCTTGTGAGGTGTTCGCTGATCATCGCAGTCTTCAAGATTTGTTCAAGCAAAAGGATCTTAATTTAAGACAGTGTAGATGGTTAGAGTTGCTTAAGGATTATGATATCACTATATTGTACCATCCGGGAAAGGCCAATGTGGTGGCAGATGCTTTGAGCCGCAAGGCAGTGAGTATGGGGAGTTTAGCATATATTCCAGCTAGGGAGAGACCTCTTGCAGTTGATGTTCAGGCCTTGGCCAATCGGTTCGTGAGGTTAGATATTTCATAGCCCAGTCGGGTATTGGCTTGTGTGGTTTCTTGGTCTTACTTATATGATCGCATCAGAGAGCGCCAGTACGATGATTCGCATTTGCTTGTCCTTAGGGACAGAGTCCAGCATGATGATTCCAGAGATGTGACCATTGGTGATGATGGAGTGTTGAGGATGCAGGGCCGTATTTGTGTGCCCGTGTGGATGGGCTTCGAGAGTTGATTCTGGGGAAGGCCCATAGCTCGCGGTATTCCATTCATCTGGGTGCTGCGAAGATGTATCAGGATTTGAGGCAGCACTACTCATGGAGAAGAATGAAGAAAGATATTGTGGGATTTGTATCTCGGTGTCTCAATTGTTAGCAGGTGAAATATGAGCATTAGAGACCGGGTGGCTTGCTATAGCATATGGATATTCTTGAGTGGAAGTAGGAGAGGATCACTATAGACTTTGTTGTTGGACTTCCACAGACTTTGAAGAAGTTCGATGCTATTTGGGTGATTGTGGATCGGCTGACCAAGTTCGCACACTTCATTCCAGTATGTACTACCTATTCTTTAGAGCGGTTGGTAGGGGTCTATATCCGAGAGATTGTTTGTTTGCATGGTGTCCTAGTTTCCATCATTTCACATAGAGGTACTCAGTTTACTTTGCAGTTTTGGAGGGCTATGCAGAGAGAGTTGGGAACTCAGGTCGAGTTGAGCACAACTTTTCATCCTCAGATAGACGGGCAGTCCGAGCGCACTATTCAGATATTGGAGGACATGTTGTGTGCTTGTGTCATTGATTTTAGAGGGTCATAGGATCAGTTTTTACCACTTGCAGAGTTTGCCTATAACAACAGATACTAGTTGAGTATTCAGATGGCTCCATATGAGGCTTTGTATGGGAGGCGGTGTAGATCTCCAGTTGGTTGGTTCGAGCCCGGTGAGGCTAGGTTATTGGGGACAGACTTGGTGAAGGATGCTTTAGAAAAGGTGAAAGTGATTCAGGAGAGGTTCGTAAAACACAGTCGAGACAAAAGAGTTATGCGGACAGGAAGGTTCGAGAGGTGTCCTACATGGTTGGTGAGAAGGTTCTGTTAGAGGGTTCGCCCATGAAGGGTGTTATGAGATTTGGGAAGAAAGGGAAATTGAGTCCTCGGTTCATTGGGCCTTTTGAGGTGCTCCGGGGGATTAGGGAGGTGGCTTATGAGCTTTCTTTGCCACCCAGATTGTCGAGTGTACATCCGGTATTTCATGTTTCTATTCTCCAAAAGTATATTAGGGATCTGTCTCATGTTTTGAATTTCAGCACGGTTCAGTTGGATGATGATTTGACATATGATGTGGAGCTGGTGGCTATTTTGGGTCGTCAGGTTCGGAAGTTGAGATCAAAGGATATAGCTTCAAAGATAGTGCAGTGGAAAGGTTGGCTTGTGGAAGAGGCAACTTGGGAGACCGAGCGGGAGATGCGGAGTAGATATCCTCACCTGTTTGAGGCTTCAGGTATGTTTCTTGATTTGTTCGCGGGCGAACGTTTGTTTAAGTTGGGGAGGATGTGATGACCCGGTCAGTCGTCTCATGAGTTACCGCTTCGTTTTCCCCATTTCTACTTCTTTATGCTTCGTTATCCGTGTTTTGTGGTATCAGGTTGGTCGGATGGAGTCTGGAATGATTTTTGGTAAGGTTTGAGACACTTAGTCTCCTTTAAGGAAGTTTAAGTCGGAAAAAGTCAATCGGATATTGACGTATGTGTTAAAGGGCTCGGATGCGAGTTCTGATGGTTCGGTTAGCTTTGGGAGGTGATTTATGGCTTAGGAGCATGACCGGAATGAGTTTTGGAGGTTCGGAGTAGATTTAGGCTTGAATTGACGAAGTTGAAATTTTGGCGATTTCCGGTTGATAGGCGAGATTTTGATATCGGGATCGGAATGGAATTCCGAGAGTTGCAGTAGCTTCGTCGTGTCATTTGGGATGTGTGTGTAAAATTTCAAGTCATTCGGAAGTGGTTTGTTTGGGTTTTTGATCAAAAGCCTATTTCAGAAGATTTTAGAAACTTAGGCTTGAATCCGATGTGATTTGGTATATTTGATGTTGTTTGAGGCGTCTTGATGATTGGAACAAGTTTGAATAAGGTATTGGGTCATGTTGGTGCTTTTGGTTGAGGTCCTGGGGGCCTCGGGATGATTTCGGGTGGTCATCGGAGAAGTTGAAAGGTTATTGCAGCTGCTGAGATTTTTCTGCTTCTGGTGTTTTCGCACATGCGGCTTGGGGACCGCAGGTGCGGCGTCGCACGTGCGGAAGGGGAGCCGCAGAAGAAGATTTGAGAGGAAGAGCCAGGAGCCGCAAATGTGGTAGTTGGACCGCACCTGCGGAGTCACAGGTGCGGAGATTGGATCGCATATGCGGAAGGGCCCGTTAAGTGATTTTCATAGAAGCGGAAGTGAGACAGCTTATGCAATACCGCAGAAGCGGCAATGGTACCGCAGATGCGAAACAACTGGGCAGAAAGTATAAAAAGGTTTTTTCGCAAAATTTGGGATATTTCACCATTTTGACTTCGGCTTTGGAGCTTTTTGGGCGATTTGAGAGGGAGATTTCAAGAGAACTTCATTGAGGTAAAGAATTTGGACCTAAAACTCGTTCCTATGCTATTATTTCATGGATTAGAGCTAGAAATTATGGAAATCAAAGGTTAAAATTGGGGAAAATAGGGCTTGAGAACTTAGGCCTTTAATTGTGAATTTGAAGAAACATTTGAGGTCGGATTTGAGAACTTTTGACATGTATGAACTCGTGGGGAGATGAGGAATCTATTGATGCAAAAATTTTTGAACTTCGAGACGTGGGCTTGGGGGTCGGTTTTGGTAATTTCGGGATTTGTGCCCTTTATTGATTGCTTTCGCTTGGGATTCATTCCCTTAGCATATTTTGATGTCCTTGTTCTGATTTTGGATAGATTCGACGCGAGCGGAGGCCGATTCGAGGGGCAAAGGCATCGTGAGCTAGAGATTTAGCCAATTCAAGGTGAGTAATGATTGTAAATGATGTTCTGAGGGTTTGAAACCCCGTATTGCTCATCGTAGTGCTATATTGAGGTGAGGCACACGCTTGATGACGAGCGTGGGGTCGTGCACTATTGGGGATTGTGACTTGGTCCATCCTGATTGATGATTTTACCGTGTATTTGATTGAAAACTTTTTGCTATCATCATTATTTGGGTTGAATGCCATATTTGGGCCTAGTGCCAACTATTTGAACCCTTCGGGGATTTTTATTGATATTTCCTCACTATTTTTACTTTATACTTGAACTCAGTCATGTTATTTTCCACTGTTTTACTACTCAGCCATGTTTACTCAGTTTTAATACTTAAATGACATTTTAAATAATGTTTGGGCTGAGAAATACTATTTTACTATTGCCCGAGGGGCTTGTGAGGATTTTTGACTGAGTAAGGCCGAGGGCCTATGTTGCGAGGAAACACTGATACGGATTTGAGGCCGAGGGCCTGAGATATGTACGCCACGAGGTGACTTGATTGATATGAGGCCGAGAGCCTAGTTAGATGTCACGAGATGACTTGTTATTGTGCTTGGGCCGTAAGGGGCCCCTCCAGGAGTCTGTACACCCCAGTGAGTGTGGGTACCCATTGTGATGTGAGATTGAGCCTGAGGGGCTGGTACTATTCTATGTGATTGAGCCCGAGGGGCTGGTATTGTTCTATGTGATTGCCCGAGGGGCTAGTACTGTTATGAGATGTTTCCTGAGGGGCGGATTTGTTGATATTGTGCCCGAGGGGTGAACTTCTGTTGTTTACTTTACCTTAATTACTTGGCAATTACTTGTTTACTTGTTGAAAGAGGATTTTTACTTGACTTTCCACTGTTTTACTGCTTTTAAATGGTTTTACGGCTTTATTATAGAATGCCTTGTGCCTTACGTGTTTTCTTACTTTCAGTCTTTATTTACATTTATTACTCACTGAGTTGGAGTACTCACTTTACTCCATGCACCCTATGTGTAGATTCAGGCGTAGCTGGCACCGATTTCGAGTGTTGATACCTCCAGCTTCAGGCGGGCTTTCAGAGATTACGAGGTAGCCATTGACGTCCGTAGCCCCGTGTCTCTACTCTTTTATCGCTTCTATTTCCCTTCAGGCAGTTGTATTAGTTATGGATTTAGCATAATTGTATGATGACTTATAGATGCTCATGACTAGTGACACCCCGGTTAGGGCTGTGTATGGATGTTCTTCCACGTATTTATGTTATCATTGTTATTTCGGATTTATTTTATCATGTTTAGACTGTTTTCTTAAATGCTTAACTGCTAATAATTGGAAAATGGGAAGTGTCGGCTGGCCTTGTCTTCACGAGAGACGCCATCATGACCGGGTCCGGGTTTGGGTCATGACAAGTTAACAAATGAACAGTTTTATCTGTTGTAAACTAGACTCGTAGATCTTCAATTTGGTAGGTAGATCATCCCGTAATTTCAAGTACATTGGGAGAAAAGCTCAGCTACATTTGACCTAATTTTTCAACACATTTATGAATGTAACTTGTGATGACCTTTGCCAACTTTTGTTCCACAACTCGCTTGACTTCACAACATAACGCACGAATATCATACGACTAAAATAACTCATAAAATAACCTCTTTATCATGTTAAGCACCCTAGTCCCACCGCAAAAGTACACGTTATAACATTCCCAACTTGTCGACTTTCGACGAAACTTATTTAGCTTCTAAACCTTCCAAACCTATTGGTACTTGTTATCCATGATCTTTAATATTTCTGACCTCCAAGGTAACACAATTAACTTACTTTATATTCTTCCAAAGAGTATATTATTCTAGAGCTTACATCAATTGGCTTACGACGTACTCTCACATATGAAAACGTGGGGTGTAACAATTCCCCCCCCCCTTGAAATGTTCGTTCTCGAATGTTGATTGATGCGCTTATCATTGTCATAACTTATAGCTCTTACAAATACTTTAATACTTTCCTTTCCATCTAAGCAACTATTCTGGGAATAAATCCAAACGCCAAGACATTTCCCCCTTTAGGCCTCTTTCTCACACCACGACTTGTGATCAAAATTCTTCTGATCTTGTAATTGGTTCTATCTTATGTCATATAGTCTGTACAAGTTTGTCCTTGTATGAGCACCTAGAGACTCGTCTGTCCTTTTCCTCCATCTTTTAGCCAATCTCTAGGCCTCACTTTGTGAATATATACAGAACTATGACAAGTTGTACCTCTAGGTATCTATAGGTGTACTGAAGTTCATCACGTGGTACTTTGTTGAACTTACGATTGTTGCTATATTTGGTTTCATAGCCTCGGTTATCTATGTTTATCGCTTTACTACATCTAGGTAGCTTATACTATACCATAACACTTACTTCAGTTTATTATTACCAAGGTCTGCTACCCAACTCCAGGTTACTCTCTCGCTGCTTATCCTATATGTATAAATCTAAGTCTCTTAAAGCTTCCTCATTACTGTTCATCTTAAGAGTGACAACCTAATCTCATCTTATACTTTGGAACTTTCATCCATCTATTGTTGATTCATCTTAATGTTGATCTATAATCCACTACTGATAACTTGAAACGTCTTACATAATACATTGTCATTAGGATCACATCTCATCGGGGAACATCTGAAGCCATTTGCCTGATACACTTAGGGACAATACAATACTTCATTAATCGTATTTCATAGCATCCCAACGTGGTTCATCTTATGTGGGTATTCTACTCCTGTGCAATTCATGAAATCCTTTTTTCTCTAAATCATTACTCAATCGAAGGCCTAAATGTCATCTATTTATCATTTATCACAATTACACCCTTATTCTACTACCAGAGCAGCATTTCATCTCTTCTATTTACTCTTAGACTTAGACTCCCCTAAGTTCATTCAGGTTGTACTGAGTTTCTTTATAACTTATAGAAACCATCAACTCTATTGTTTTGATGTGTTTATTCCCGATGACTTACCTATTCTCGTCACCTTCTCACTTACCTTTTCTTATCCTTACTCTTGTCTACCTAAAACCTTATCGATGTACCATACTTTAGCTTGCGACCTATACATATCTGTTTATACTACTCACAACCTTCCTTTAACTTGATAGAACCACATATTTTCTTATGTTATTCTGGAACTTTAGGCAAGACATCACATCGTCTCTACCTCTTCTTTACTTTCTTAGCTAGATCTTTTGGTACCTGGAAACCATAACCTAGAAGATATGCCACTGACGATGCAACTATCATTTGTGGATACTGAATCACAACGCTTTTAACCCTCTATTTGAAGTATGGACTATTCACACCTTCTGCACTTAAGTATCTCTACCTTCTTTACCTTTACCTTTCTTATCTTTAAATTTTGCATTGTATCTTCTGTTGCTTTCATAACCTTCCTTCTACATAGGTGGAATTCACGTCCACACCTTAAAGCTCAACTATAGTACTTGCACCTCTGATGCATACACATTCCGGCGGGAGATTCATAGTGACTTCTTATGAGGTTGTATCTTTTAACTTGTTTTATCGTAGAACCGTTATAGACTATGGTTGTTGTACCATTTCTCTTGTACCTTTGATATTAAGAGTGATTCTGCAATGTTCTGAATTACGATTTCTATAATTATCTAGATCTAATAATCAAACTTGTAATTTACTTAGCTGATGTAACTCTTTAGTTTACTCTTCTCTCTCAGCCTTTAAGTAGGCTTAAGCTATCTTCCAGTCTGCGACTCAGGGTATTAGTTATTACTTTAGCCTTTCGGAGATGCTACGGAACATCCATGATATAACCTTCTAACAATTCAAGCTTTTGTCTGTGGCGTGGACTCAATTCTTTTTTTTATCTTATACTGGACTCTCCTATAGTTGTATGAATGGCAACATATATATTTCATGGATAATACTCAGACTCTTAAGTGCGTTCATAACGTAACTAACTCTGGGTCATTTATCGAATAATTCCTTTCGTGCCTTCTCAGCTTTCTTTAAACGTAAGCAATTACTCATCCGGGTTTTTCTAGCAATTGTTGCATGAATACTTAGGATTATCTTAATTCCCACGCATGCTGGAATATTGTGCAACTCATATGATCATGAATATTACTTTTGATTTTTCTTCCCATTCATTGGTCACGATAGGTGCAACTTTGTTATGGAGTGCATACAATGTTGTAGTGAAATTGTTGTTCCAAGATTATTTATTCTTTAGGTAACTATGCTTATGTTGAAGCCTTCTTCCTTATTTCCTTAGCTAGTTTTTCGTTGTAGCACTTAGGGTAGACCCTCTGACTCTTGTAAAGCTGTGAGCTTATTACATCGTATACCGAAAAGAGTTTTTGATGTTCTTACTCGCCTATAATTATCCTTAGTTACTTACCTCTGTGCCCGTGTGCTCGTAGGGTCACTTCAGAACTAAAATTTTGACTATTTCCCTAGTGGCACTCTCTTTTATTTTCGTAATACTTATACGGTACCTTTAACTACCCCATCTCTATCTGAACATTTCTCAAGGATTATGATGTCATATGTGTGAGACTGAATTTCCTGTGCTGGGTTTCACTATGTTTATCTTGCATGATCTGTTGATTTATATGTACCTCTTATTTAGCCATAACTAGGCTCTTTCTAAATCAACTACTAAGTACTCATCAGTCCATGCTCATATTTATATTTTGCGTAACCTCTCTTGGGTTATGTCTTTTGCCTTAACTTACCTTTCGCACTGGCTCCTAATGAATCAAGTACTCATTCACACTTATTTATCAATAACATCCTGGCCGGGAACCCTTACTACCTCTTCCCTGCATCGTGCTTACATAGTGTTCTGGAGTCGTAGTATATACGTATGATCTGAATAAATTCAAACTCACTCCTTTCACCTTTTTACCTCATTCTTCCTTTACTATTCCATAGTTACCTTAACCACTTAACTCCGACTTAATACCATATTACCCCATATTCCCCCTTTAGGGGAGTACTAAGATTTAATGCTATAAAGATTTACCTACAAATAATTTACCTCTTCATCTTTGATGTCTTTTCACGTCTTCACTCACTCCTATTTGCCTTGCGGTAGCCATTCTCTATCGCACCTCCTTTTTACCTACACCCCATAGGGTATAAGGGAGTTTTTCCAATTAAAGGACAATCGAAATGAGATTTATTTATGTAATTCAGAGTCGCCACTTGGGAGATTTATGGTGTCCCAAGTCACCGATTGAATCCCGAATCGAGGAAAATATTGACTCTATTTAACAGTCTGCGCACCAGAAATCCGGATAAGGAATTTTGTTAACCCGGGAAAAGGTGTTAGGCATTCCCGAGTTCCGTGGTTCTAGCACGGTCGCTCAACTGTTATATCTGGCTTATTTTATCTGATTTTAACAATTAAGAACTTATATGCAAATATTAACTTTAAACCGCCTTTATCAATTTTATTATTAATGTTATTATTTTACGGAGAATTGCAATGTTGTGAAAACGTATCTCGAACCACGTCACAGTCAATGCACCCGTGGTTATCGACACATTTCGACTCCGTTGGGATTTGAATTTTGGGCCACATGAATGCGCACCCGTATTTAAGAAAATAATTTATTAAAGACGCGCCTAGAGTGACTAGCATATTGTTGTTTTGGGAGGAGGCCGTGAAAATTCATTAGACGGCCAACTCCAAAGTCTATCCGGTTATTGAGTACTTTTATTGAGGGCCCCGCAATTTGTGATTTACTGTGGCAAGGCACGCCTCCTTTATTTTAAGGACCTAAAGTGACTACATTTCTATTTAAATTTATCTATAAAAATAAAATAAAAATACTAATTAATTACATGCTTAATCGGTCCGTTGTTTATTATTTACCAACTTACGACCATTGTTGAAAAGTAAACATCACCAAAGCTGAAATTATAAATAAAGTACAAAATTGACAAGCAGTAAAAAAAACTAAACATCTTATAACTATCCTAAACCCATTTTTGTTAAATGAACAAACCGTGGGTATTAATTACTTACAAATATTGGCAACTAGAATTAACTTTAATCGCTAATGCTCTTTTGAACTTCAATATTAACTCATTTTTTGAACTCAACTCATGTCTATTGGATTAATGTTCTTAGCCTTGCTATATTGATTCACTTCTTCAAATATACTAAACCTGCTAATTATACAAGTTAAGAGTCCCTACGTTTGCCTAAATTTGCGGGTCTTTGTTACTTAAAGATTCAATAATTACAAAATAACGAGTTCAAAACTAGATTTTTGTTAACCAACCAATATTAAATTGATATCCTACATGGATTATTTGCCCAAGTGATTCCGAACTAAGGTATTTGATGATACGCATTAACAAAATGACATTATTTAACTATGAAACTCACGCGAGACTAAAGAGTTCAAAATACCTACATCTTACTCACACATATTATACTAATTAATGTTCATATCTTTTCAAAGAATTCAATTCCACAATCTAAAGTTACTTATCACTTATCGCTAATAACATGATCTTATAGAAGAAACAGTCATACTTATACAAATGTCTAACATTCATTTAACAACATAATTAAAGTCTATCTAAAACATGCTAAAATTATGTATCTCATTTCATCTTCAAAATGTACATCAAAATGATTTGTAGAAGTGTACCTGGTATGGACACAAGAAGAAAAGGGGAAGATCAGTGCAGAAACACAGCAGTAGCATATACAACAACACAACAGCAACAACAACCAATAAACCAGAAAATACTAAACTGAAAAAAACCAGCAGTACCAAAGCTAAACACAAACAGATCCAATGAAACAGTAGTTTTCTGTTTTTATCAAACACTTCAAAGAAAGCAGCCTGAAACTTTGAATGCAAAAGCTCAGCCTTAATACTTTAACTCTAGCTCTTAATGCACAAGTTTTGATTTTTCTTAATATTAGAGTTCTTTGTTCCAGATTTATTTTTCTCTTCTGATTCCTCCCCTTCTTTAAATCAGTCCCCAACCCTTTTATACAAATCTGCCCCTCTTTCCAACTTAGTGCCCGACCCCTTTTCCTTATTCAAATCAGATTTTTCCACTAAATCAGCACTAAGTCTGAATTTTCCACTTAATCAGCTCCCCATTTCCTTTTGTCCCCCCATTAATACTAACTAATTCGTTAGTCTAATGGTATTTTAATAATTTAGTGGATAGAGCACTTAAACCAACCATTTCTTCATGTTTTCAATTCACAAACTAACCCTGAAAATCCCTTGATATTACTGATTTCCTAAAGGTAGCTATTCAAATACATTAAGACTTAATTCTGAAATCTATTTAACTAACAATTAACAAAACTGTTTTGATTACAGCTATAACCAAGCTTATTGACAGCTAAATGAACAAAGTCAAATTCCAATTGAAACAAACTGAACTGAATTTAAATCAACATACAGAACATAACAGAATCATTTAAACTGAAATTGAAACATTGAATCAATATGCACATGAATGCAAGCAACAGGAATGCAAGTTCATTGTTAGCCTAATGACAATGCCCTGAAACTAAATGGCCACAGATCAAACACACACAACAACATTTGACGAACTTATTGATTTAACAAACAAAAATGAATTAATCGACGAAAACTAATTAACTGATTACCTACATCAATTGATAACAATCAATCTAAGGAAAAATAATATATAATCAGGTAGATTCAATCAGCATTAACAGGAACAGGGATTTATAATAAAATAAACTAATCGACGAACTTAGTCGAATCGATTACACACAATGTAACTCATAACAATTACAGTAAATAGAAGCAATGTCAGAATCGAACCAAATAAAAGGTCTATTGAAGATGAAACAGAATTAATTAAAAGAAAAATAGGAAAATCATATAGATTACTACAACAGGCAATAAGATACACATAGAATACATGAAACAAAAGAAAGACATGAAAAAATACCTCTGAATCTTCACCCCAAAATATGTCCTAGTCTTGAACCGGATTTGACCTTTTTGAGGTTGAACACACCTTAATCGAAGTATTCTAAATTGAGAATACTCCGATTAAGGTCTATTAGACCCCAACCCTTCATTTAATTGGACAAATTCCATGATTTGGAATTTTAGGGTTCTATTTTTTTTTCGGATTTAGGGTTTGATCATTTCTGGGCAGATTCGAACAAAACCAAGGGTGGTTTGGTCACGAGGGAAGTCATATACATGTCTGGTATGAGTTTGGGACTGGTTAGGGTAGATCTAGGTCCTGCTCGAATCTTTGATTGAAGATTCGAGAAGTTGTAGGATGATTCGAAGTAAAAGGTTAACAGATCCATGATGAGGGTAGTCAAAGGATGCTATGATGTTAGTTTGGTGGTCATCGGAACATGTAGAATTTCAGATGAACTCTTCAATTGAAGATTCGAAAGGGTTGGTGATGATTCGAGATAAACGGGTACTGGATTTGGATTGGGGGTGGTTAGGAGGTTCAGGGGTGTTATTTTGGTGGCCGGCGGCGTCGTTGCCGCCGGAATTCAGGCAAAGGGGAGATAGGGCGGCTAGGGTTTGGGGGGGTATCGTCTCAGAGACGATGATGAACAGGAAAACGAAGGGGGGGTGTTTGGTTAGGGGGTTGGGTTAGGAATTCAGTTTATATAGGGGAGGGGTGGTCTGATCTGGGCCGTTAGATCAGGCAAGATCAACGGCCTGGATCAACTCATTTAACTGAACGGTGTAATTTGGTTTAAGTCGGGGAATGGGTTGGCCCGAGGGTAAAGTGGATCGGGTCGTGGGGGAAACTTAAGATCGTTGGATCAATGAAGATGAACGGTTTGGATTAACATGCCTGAAACAGCGTCGTTTTAACCATGTAGGGGCTGAACTGGATCGTTAGATCCAGCTTGATCAATGGCTCAGATTTGAGACGCCAAACGGCGTCGTTTGGGGTTATCTGAGACCAGGCCATGGATTGGGTCATGTATTGGTATTGATTTGGGCTGAATTTCATTTTAACCTTGTGGCCCAATCCGATTTTTATTCAATTTTTGAACTCTTTTCCCTTTTTTTTAATTCCTAATTTTAACACAATTCTTAATTAATTTGTAAAAATCCAAATAAAACTACACAACTATTAATTAACACTTACAACAATTAATACACAAGACAAAACATTAAAAATAAAATAAAATCACACAATGGCACATTTAAATGACAAAAATAGGATAAATGCATATTTTTTGTGATTTTCATTTTAGAACTAAATGACGGTTTAATTAATTCTTAAATGCATAATTAAATCCTAGATATGCATGCAATATGTATTTTTTATTTTTTTATTTTTTCAATTAACTATAACAAGGTAAACATTTACGGACAAAACACTAATAATTAACCAAAAATGCCACATAAATCCTAAAAATTGCACACTAAGAGAATTTTGTTTTATTTTTGATTTCTTTTGAAGTAGTTTCCGTGAATTAAAAATCACGTGCTCACAGCTGCCCCTCTTTGGCTGAAAACACAAAGAGTTTTCGTGCAAAGATAAAGTGAGCAGATACGAGCGATTTTTGACCGTTGGAACACTCCGTGTGAAGAATTTTTTGAAAATGATTTAACCGAACCTTTGCTTCAAAGGTTTCCTATATATCCCTGGCTAAAAGGGAATTAGGTTAATGTAGTTTGGGAAGTTTTGGTAGCTGGGACTACCATGGGACTGCTTTTTGTTGTTACTGTTGTTGCTACTGCTTCCCGATCTCCTTATTACACCGTGCCAAAGAAAATAAGAAGCTAGACTAAGCTAGGAATTACAAAATCTTATCTATCTTCCACTCGCTCTGGTTGCCTTGCTTTCTTGTCGGCTTGTGTTTCCTCTGGTGCTTTTCTTTCGAAAAATGTTGGGGATGACACTGGCATTTTGCCTTTCTGAGCACAAGTTTTATTATTCTGTTCTGTCTGCTGGGGACACTGCTTCCTACATTAAAGTTTGTTATGCTGGGGATTTTTGTTGTACCCCTCCTCATTACTGACTTTTGTTTGATCTTGAAATGTACTCCTCTGTTCTGCAGGCGGGCTCCTGACTTCAACAACTTCCTCAAAATTTAAATACCTTCATTCTCCAGGCGGGCTCCTGACTTCTTCAACTTAAAAATATAACAACCTCCGTTCTATAGGCGGGCTCCTGACTTCAACAACTTCTTAAATTTTAACACCTCCATTCTCCAGGCGGGCTCCTGAATTCAACAACTTAAAAATAACACCTCCATTCTCCAGGCGGGCTCCTGACTTCTTCAATTTCCTCAAAATAATTCAGCCTCCATTCTCCAGGCGGGCTCCTGACTTCTTCAATTTCTCAAAATAATTCAGCCTCCATTCTCAAGGCGGGCTCCTGACTTCGTCAACTTAAAAATATAATAAACTCCGTTCTACAGGCGGGCTCCTGACTTCTTCAATTTCCTCAATTTTAACACCTCCATTCTCCAGGCGGGCTCCTGACTTCAACAACTTCCTCAACTTAATTCAGCATTCATTCTCCAGGCGGGCTCCTGACTTCAATAACAACTTAAATGTAACACCTCCATTCTCCAGGCGGGCTCCTGACTTCAACAACTTTGAAAATGTAACACCTCCATTCTCCAGGCGGGCTCCTGACTTCTTCAATTCCTCAAAAATAATACCTCCATTCTCCAGGCGGGCTCCTGACTTCAATAACTGCTTCCTTCCAAACTGGTGTTTTATTCCTCTGATAACTGCTGGGAATAACACTGATATGTCATTTTCTTTCTTCAAAGACTATTTCTTTTAAAGCTTAATGCTTTCACTTCCCTGAAGCCTGCCGGGAATAACACTACTGGTGAATTATCTTCCTCCTTTTAACAGTGGTGGGGATGATATTGATTCAAAGGTCATTGCTTCTACCACTTTAGGTTATCTTGCCTCTTCCAAGATTGCTTCTCTTTTAAAACTTGTATCTCCCTTCTTGTATATTGCTGGGGAATTATCTTCCTAAAAAATTGTGTTATCTTCTCTCTTTCCAAATGGCTATCTGATTTCAAGAAAATTTTCGTGATGAGAGAAAATTTTCTGCCCCAGTTTAATAATCTTCTTTTGTGACCCTGCTTCCTGCTGTCAATAATATTTCCTTTTCCTGCTTTAAATCAAAGAAAAATTCGTTAGTTTAAAACGTGGTGAGTGGTCGTGCCACTTCTGCTGGGGATGGTTTTTCTATTTTTCTTTTCCCTGCTTTGCTACAAAAATTGCTGGGGATGATATTCCTGCTGGGGATGGTTTTTTCTTTTCTCTTCTTTCCCCGCTCTTGTGTTGTCCGATCATCGTGGAAATTGGTCGAGAATCTGTCGGAGTTGTTCCTGTATCTCGCAAATCTGCTGGGGATCCTTATAACCTTTTAACTGTTGCTTTTTCCGTTTTTTCTCCAACGTTCCCTGGAAATTTGGTCCTCTTGGGATCTAGACTCATTCATCATTTGTTCTTGCGACCAACTTCTTTTTGCTTTGTCGCCTTATCTTTGGCCTGTCCTATTCGCATTTTGCTTTGTGCCATTTTGGCAACTGGTAGTAAGCTCTGAAAATCCTTTTCAAAAACAAACTACTGGGAATGTAAAGTCTTTAAACCAAGAACTGAAAAAGTGATGATTTCAAGAAATAGAAAAAGAAGAAGTCTTTCTAAACAAATGCTGGGGAAAGGGAAAGAAAAGAACTTATCTGAATGATATAACTGATCCCAGTGATTATGTCGCGCATTCTGGATTAATCAACCCAGTCTATTTGTATCAATCAACCCTTCGGACGACCTCATGTTGCTGGGGATAAACAGGTACTCAATTCTTTGCCAAATGCGGATCCTTTCCGCCAATCTTGTCTTGTCTCCTCATAGTGCCATTCGAGGGGTTTTCACTAATAAACTCTCTCGTTTCTCTCAACTCACATCGCCTTATGGTGCCTGTGAAGGTTTTCACCGATAAGACTCTCTCATTTTATTTTATTTTTCAGCTGGGGATTGGAGTGTCGCCGATATGACTCTCGTTGTTGGTGATTCTTTCGGCTATCAATTCATTTCCGGTTTATGATCCTCTTCTTTGCTGGGGATCAGAGTGTTGTTCCCAACTTCTGTTTGCATGACTTGGCACTTCTCGGATACTGATCGGGAGGTCTTTTTTGGACATCAATATGGGTTTTCGTGTCTGGCTAAAAGAAGAGGCTATAAAAAATTCAAAAATAACTTTGATGGGTGGAGCATTACAACTCTTGGAATCAGACCTCTTTTGAAACTTTAAAACATAACTTCTGCCCCAGTTTTCTTGCTTGGGGGATTTTTTTTTGTTACACTATGACCGAGCCATGAGGCGCCTACGTATCCTTCTTTGAGGAATCAGGTCAAACGTAGTTCCCAATTCCTTTATTTTCTTGTGACTTTCTTTTGCCTTTATTATCATTGTTTTTCTTCTTCTCTTTTTTTTTTCTTTTTTCTTTCATTTTAATTACTGATTCCAAAAGAGGGATGTGAAAGAATAAATAAGGCTCAAAAAGGGGAAGCAAAGGTTAAAGTGTTTGGATAGAAGAAAGAACTGCCTCCGTCATTTCATTCTCCGATAAATGCCAACCACAAACAAACAACAATTACAATCAAAAGAGATCATACATAATATCTCTTAACTGCATCGGAATTGATAGCCATGTCGACGTATTTCCCTTTGATATCTGTTAAACGTAAAGCGCCATTGGACAACACTCGTGTTATAATGAACGGTCCTTGCCAATTTGGGGCAAACTTGCCTTTTGCTTCGGCCTGATGTGGTAGGATTCGTTTCAACACCTGCTGTCCCACCTCAAATTTTCTGGGGCGCACCTTCTTGTTGTAGGCTCTCGCTATTCTCCTTTGATATAACTGGATGACACACAGCTGCCAATCTTTTTTCATCAATCAGGTTCAACTGCTCCAACCGGGCTTTGACCCACTCGTCATCATCAATCTCAGCCTCAACGACAATCCGAAGGGATGGAATTTCAACTTCCGCCGATATTACTGCTTCAGTTCCATATACCAATAAATAAGGGGTAGCACCTACAGAAGTCCGAACGGTAGTGCGATAGCCCAACAATGCAAATGGTAATTTTTCATGCCATTGTCTGGATCCTTCTACCATCTTCCTCAGTATCTTCTTAATGTTCTTGTTGGCTGCTTCAACTGCTCCATTCACTTTGGGACGATATGGTGTGGAATTACGGTGTGTAATCTTAAACTGTTGACATACTTCTTTCATCAAATTGTTGTTAAGATAAGCACCATTATCCGTGATAACCACTTTTGGGATCCCAAATCTACAGATGATATGGGAGTGAACAAAATCCACCACTGCTTTCTTGGTTACTGATTTGAAAGTTTTAGCTTCAACCCACTTAGTAAAATAGTCGATGGCCACCAGAATGAACCTATGACCGTTGGTAGCTGCCGGCTCAATAGGTCCAATGACATCCATGCCCCATGCAACAAATGGCCACGGTGCTGACATTGTATGCAATTCTGTCGGCAGAGAATGAATCAAATCTCCGTGTATCTGACATTGATGGCATTTTCGCACGAAACTGATACAATCACGCTCCATAGTGAGCCAATAATACCCCGTTCGAAGAATCTTCTTCGCTAATACATATCCGCTCATATGTGGCCCACAAGCTCCAGCATGTACCTCTGTCATAATTGTTGTGGCTTGACTGGCATCTATACATCTCAGCAATCCCAAATCTGGGGTTCTTTTGTACAACACTCCTCTACTGAGGAAGAATCCACTTGACAATCGCAGAATAGCTCTTTTTTGATCTCCGATGGCCTGCTCCGGGTATATCCCCATCCTGAGGTACTCCTTGACGTCATGAAACCATGGCTCGCCATCCACTTCTTCTTCTATCATGTTGCAATAGGCATGCTGATCGCGAACCTGGATGTGCAACGGGTCAACATGAATTTTGTCTGGGTGGTGCAACATCGATGCTAAAGTGGCTAAAGCATCGGCAACCTCATTGTGAACTCTCGGGATGTGTCTGAACTCCACTGATCGAAATCGCTTGCTCAAATCGTGCAAACATTGTCGATATGGTATGAGTTTCAAATCCCATGTTTTCCATTCACCTTGAATCTGATGCACCAGGAGGTCCGAGTCTCCCAAGACTAAAACGTCCTGGACATCCATGTCTGCAGCTAGTCGCAGACCCAAAATGCATGCCTCATACTCAGCCATATTGTTGGTATAGTAGAAACGCAACTGGGCTATAACAGGATAATGGCGTCCTGTTTCAGAAATAAGTACCGCTCCTATTCCAACACCCTTCGCATTTACGGCTCCATCAAAGAAAAGCATCCAACATGGATCCTTAGGTAATTCCAACTCATCAATATGCATTACTTCCTCGTCAGGATAATACGTCCTCAACGGCTCGTATTCTTCATTAACAGGATTCTTAGCCAAGTGATCGGCCAGTGCTTGAGCTTTCATGGCCGTCCTCGTCACATAGACGATGTCAAACTCTGTGAGTAATATTTGCCATTTCGCCAACCTCCCTGTGGGCATAGGCTTCTAGAAAATATACTTTAGTGGATCCAAGCGGGAAATGAGATAAGTGGTATATGAGGACAAATAATGCTTCAATTTCTGGGCCACCCAAGTTAGGGCGCAACATGTCTTTTCGAGTTGAGTGTACTTAACCTCATATACTGTAAACTTCTTGCTGAGATAATAGATGACTTGCTCCTTCCTTCCTGTAATGTCGTGTTGCCCCAACACGCAGCCAAACGAATTTTCTAAGACCATTAGATAAAGAATTAACGGTCTCCCTGGCTCAGGTGGAACCAATACAGGTGGATTTGATAAATATCCTTTGATCTGGTCAAATGCCTCCTGGCATTCCACCGTCCATTCTACCGCGGCATCCTTATTCAAAAGCTGAAAGATGGGTTCACAGGTTGCTGTGAGTTGTGCAATAAATCTGCTGATGTAATTCAACCTTCCCAACAGACTCATTACTTCTGTCTTCTTCTTCGGTGGTGGCAAATCTTGGATAGATTTGATCTTTGACGGATCCAGTTCAATACCTCGCCGACTGACGATGAATCCCAACAGCTTTCCAGATGGAACACCAAATGCACATCTGGCCGGGTTGAGCTTAATATCATACCTTCGAAGTCTTTGGAAAAACTTCTTTAAGTCTGCTACGTGGTATTCCTGATGCTTGGACTTTATGATCACATCATCCACGTACACCTCAATTTCCTTGTGGATCATGTCATGAAACAAAGTGGTCATTGCTCTCATGTATGTTGCCCCAGCATTCTTCAAACCAAATAGCATTACCCGGTAGCAATAAGTTCCCCATGGCGTAATGAAAGCTGTCTTTTCTGCATCTTCCTCATCCATCAGGATCTGATGATACCCAGCATAACAATCTACAAAAGATGCGATCTCACGTCCGGCGCAATTGTCGATCAAGATAAGGATGTTGGGTAAAGGAAAGTTGTCCTTTGGGCTTGCCCTGTTCAGATTGCGGTAATCGACACACACCCTGATCTTCCCATTTTTCTTTGGCACCGACACCACATTAGACAACCAATCAGGATATCGAGTGACACGAATAACCTTTGCTTGCAGTTGCTTGGTTACTTCCTCTTTAATCTTCATACTCATATCCATTTTGAACTTCCTCAATTTCTGCTTGACAGGAGGGCATGTCGGGTCAGTGGGCAATTTATGAACCACCAAATCTGTGCTTAACCCTGGCATGTCATCATATGACCATGCAAAAATATCTTTGAACTCAATAAGTGTTTTGATCAATTCCTCCCTGATATTTGGTGCAATGTGGATGCTTATTTTAGTTTCTCTGATATCACCGGTATCCCCTAGATTGATGGCTTCTATGTCATTTAAGTTGGGCTTGGATTTTTTTTTAAACTGGCTTAACTCCTTGTTTATCTCCTCAAATGCTTCATCCTCATCGTATTCCGATTAATTATCATAATCGACCTCTTGTATAGTTAGTTCGGAATCAGATTGATCTTTTAGACTAGGTTGAAGATCCGTTGTGCATGCCATGTCATTAGAACCAGTATGACTGTTCAGAAAAAGAAACGAAGGAAACAAAATTAAAAATAACATATAATAAGAAATAAAGAAGAAACTTTTTGTTTTATTGAATTATGGGATAACAAGGTTTCACACTTTATTGAACACAATAAAAAGGAATCTGGATTACAACCCTGGAATAATCCAGAAAACAAAAAGGAAAATCAGAGCCAACTACCAGGACTCCCTCCGAGTAGGAAGAGGAGTAGCTATCCAATTGTTGACCTTGGCCTTAGGACCCACAAACTGTATGTCTGCCTTACTGGAACCCTCTCCAGCTTCTATCTTGTTGACATCTGCGAACATTCTTTCAAAGCCCTCATTCAAACCTCCATCTGGCCCGATCGGAGGTCCGAGAACTTCCGGGACCGGCAACTTTCTGCACCCTGCTTTGATGAATGATCTAAACAGGCGTGGGATTGGCTTAGGAAGGACCCAGACTCTTTTCTTCAATTTGCGGGCCCATTTTACATCCGCTGTAGTAGGTTTGAATCCCAACCCAAAAGTGTCCAAGTTCTTAGGCAAGGAAACTGGTTGGATCATTCCCTGCAGATCAATCCCCAGACATTTACCTGGTACAAACCCATTATTCAACATCTCTAAGGCTATCATGAAGGTTACAGCTGTGATTCTAGGAAGTGGAAGGCCCCCACCCTCAGGAATTTTGTCTACTGAGACTGCGTCGAAAACCTGATAAACCCATGGGCCTTTGTCATCGTCAGTTTTTATGAAGGGCACAATAGCATCACTGACGGCATGTGTGCCGTCATCCCCGTGTACCACAATCTCTTTTCTATCCCATTCAAATTTGACCATTTGATGCAGTGTAGAAGGCACTGCTTTAGCTGCGTAGATCAAAGGTCATCCTAACAACAGATTGTAAGACAGCGCCACGTCTATCACTTGAAATTCCATGGTGAAATTGACTGGACCAATGGTTAATTCCAGTACGATATCACCCACTGTGTCAGTACCGCCCCCATCTAAACCTCGGACGCAGACGTTGTTCTTGTGGATACTGTCATCAGCAACCTTTAGTTTGTTCAGAGTGGTCAAAGGACAGATATTGGCACTTGACCCATTATCAATTAGTGCTCGGGTGACCAACGATTCTTTGCATTTTACCGTCAGATAGAGTGCTCTGTTGTGTTCAGTACCCTCTACCGGTAACTCATCATCAGAGAATATTACTCGGTTTACTTCGAAGATTTTGTGCGCTATTTTCTCCAAAAGGTTCACTGAGAGCTTGTCCGGGACATAGGCTTCGTTCAGAATCTTCATTAAGGCCTGACAATGATCGCTTGAATGGATTTAACAAAGATAGCAATGAAATCTGGGTCGGGGTCTTCCTCAACTGCTCTATAACTGAGTAGTCTTGTGCCTTCATCTTCTTTAAAAACTCCTCTGTTTCTTCCTCCGTTACTGGTTTTTTTATTGTTACAGGATTGACCCTTCTCAATTCTGCGGGAACAAAACACCTTCCCGAACGAGTCAGTCCCTGAGTTTCGCATACTTCTTCCACTACCTCCTTCCCCTTATGCATCACTGTCACTTGGCTGTAGCTCCACGGCACAGCTTTCTCATTTGTTATCGGCAACTGCATGATCGGCCTGATAATAACTGGTTCTACATGGACCCCCTTTACCACCAACACTGGTGTGCTTGATACTCCCTGCAGCACTGCCTTGGCTGACTCTGGCTTCTTCGCAGCAACAGACGAACCTTTCCCCACTACCACAAATGGCTTGTCATCTACCTTTCCCAACTGTACCACTGCCTTTCCATTGGTTGAATTTTCATTGGGACTGGAATGAATCATCATTACCGTTTGTGAGGGTGTTTTAAGTTTCCCTCCTTCGTGCACTAATTCGATCATGTGGGCCTCATGGTGCACCGGTAACGGGTTTTCATTGATGTTGGGTGCCTCTGGTGCCTGAACCTCGATCTTATTTGTGTCAATAAGATCTTGTATGGCAGTCTTCAACTTCCAACACTTCTCAGTATCATGCCCAAGAGCTCCTGAACAATATTCACAGCTTACTGAATGGTCCAGATTTCTGGGAAGGGGATTTGGCAATTTGGGTTCAACAGGATTTAATAAGCCTATCTGTCTCAATTTGTGAAACAGAGTAGTATAGGTTTCTTCCAATGGAGTAAATGTTCTCGGCTTCTGCATCCTTTCGTTCCTGAAAGCCTGATTTCCACGGAAACTTGGCCCTGAAGGATTCCTGTATGCTCTTGGTGGTGGATATGTGTTTTGGGGAGGGGTATATGTGTTTTGTGGAGGTGGATATGCATGTTGGGGAGCCGGCGCACGCCATTGCGGACGAGCCAGAGGTTGGGTGTAAGTTTGGGCGTGATGGACGGAAAAGTGGGGCTCTTGTGATGGATAATATGGTTATGGAGGGTTGTATGGATTGTGTGGATAGTTTGGGTAATGGGGTCTGGTTTGATAGCGAGGGGCTGGACCTCTTGACCTGGACCAAGTACCTGCTTCGACTGTTGCGACCTCCTCTCTCTTCTTTTTCCCGAGCGCACCTCCCGTGCCGCTTTGGATAGCCTGAGTTGTGGCCTTGATCGCCGAATAACTCATTATTTTGTTGGACCTGAGTCCCTTTTCAACCATGCCGCCCATTTTTACTACTTCATTGAAAGATTTACCAACCGACGTCACCAGGTGACCAAAGTAGGTTGGCTCCAACGTTTGTAAGAAGTAGTCCACCATTTCGCCTTCCCTCATTGGTGGGTCGACTCTTGCTGCTTGTTCTCTCCAACGGAATCCGAATTCCCTGAAACTCTCTCCAGGCTTTTTCTCAAGTTTTAACAGTGTGAGACGGTCGGGGACGATCTCAAGGTTATACTGGAAATGACCTGCAAATGCTTGCGCTAGATCATCCCACGTATACCACCTGCTGGGATCCTGCCTCGTGTACTATTCTAATGCGGATCCGCTTAAACTTTGACCAAAGTAAGCTATCAGTAGCTCATCTTTGACCCCCGCTCCCCTCATCTTGCTACAAAAGCCCCGTAGATGTGCCATAGGATCGCCATGCCCTTCGTATAAATCAAATTTGGGCATCTTGAACCCTGCTGGTAATTGGACGTCAGGGAAAGGGCATAGATCCTTGTAAGCCACGCTGACCTGGTTGCCTAACCCGTGTATGTTCCTGAAGGACTGCTCCAGGCTTTTAAATTTCCGCATCACCTCGTCCTGCTCTGGGCTCTTAGCCGGCTTTTCAATCTCCGCCGGGACCTCAAAGTGGGGATTATAGGTATGTGGCTCGGGTGATTTGAATGTGAGTTCAGGGGGGGGTAATATTGTGTATCGTGAGCCTGAAACAATGGCTCACTAGACGATCTGTGCAATGGGGTTGGGGCTGGCGCCACAAAGACGGGAACATTTGGTGGAGGAGGATTCTGATTGGGTGGTGGAGCTTAGGTATCATAGGCCTCTCTTCCCTGATAGTAGTGATGGCTTGGGAAACTCGTTGAAGGGCCGGGAGAGGTGTATTCTAGTGTGTGTCCTAGTTGGAGAGTATGAGTAACAGGTAGTTCATGCCCCTTTTGGGTTCTAGCTAAGGCTATCTACATTTCATTCATTTCTAGCCTCATCTTTTCCATTTTTTCCATGGCCTCCTTCAACATCTGATTTGCCGTCTTTTCCGACTCAACACTGTTGTCTGAGCCAGTCATGCTTTCTGGTATGGACCCTTTTGATATTGTTTGATAATGGTAATCTGCCAGAACGTTTTAACGAGCTAACTGTTTTGAAATCTCTTTATCTGGTATGGAACAACAAACTTGTTAGCGTTAGAGCTTAACACATAGTGCATTTTCACATTGGGGAATGCAATGTTACTAGGCAGTTTAACCATTTCTAACATGTTTTTGCTTCGATTGCATGCGTCATTCCGACTTATGTCCTTTATTTACTCACTTTGCCCTTTCTTTTTATCTCTTAGTGGTGGTCGAATCTTATGTAGATTGCCTACGTATCATGTCCCCGCATGAATTAGACCGGGCGTAGTTCTGACATGAGTAAAATAAAGACCCAATTTTACATTATATTACCCAAATATGCTATTACAAGCTATTATTTGAAAGAAAAACAAACGAAATACAGACTCCACACAATGTTTGAAGAGAACATAAGGGTAGACAACAGACTTTGAAAAACAAACAAGTGCAGGCTTGAACTAGGGAAACATTAAAGCCTTGAATTTTGGTGCCCGCGAGGCATCGTTCGGCCTTTCCGCGGGCTTTGGTGCCAGGCCTCTTTGCAAGCTTTTTAATTCCTCCATGATCCGATGGACATAACCCATGACTGAGGCAAAAAGGATATCACGGGGAATTTCTTCACATGTTAGGCACTTCGTGGTGATGTAGCGCCCAATCTCATTGATCCTACCCCTGATTCTATCCCTTTATATGCACAGCTGTTCTATTCGTTGATTCTTTAGTCCCAATACTCGAATTCTTCATCAATGAGCTGATCTTGGAACCTCTCCATTTGTTCTTCCATTCGGGCTATTGAATCATAGCAGCGCTCCCTGTCTGTTCTAGCATCTCGGGCTTGTTTAAAGACCCGATCACTGAGAGTGGAATTTATTTCTCTTAATATTGTAACGCTCCCTTCGTAATCCCTTCTCACTTGCCATAGGTGCTTTTTTCGTGCTGCTGTACCTTTTGCCCACCTGGCCCGTATTCTGGCTATGCTAGCCTTGGATCTTTCCAAGTCTTTTCGGCTTTCAGCGACCTGATTCCTTAACCCTGCTATCAACCTTTTATCTGCCCGACTTCTCAATTGGTTGTCGGCATCCATTTTCATCTTGCGGATCTGAACTTTGAGGATCTCGCTTTCTCTGGCTAGTTTATTCTTTTCTCCTTTGTCGGCAGCAACCTGCATTTTGTTCTCAAATTTCAGATCCTTAATCTGTTGTTTCAGCTTGCCTATTTCGGCAAGATATTCCCGCTCTTTGGCCAACCAATCCCAATGCTCTTGTGAGGACTTGGCAAATTCTTGAAGGTGAGGTCTTTTAGCCGGCCTTCCAGACGACATTTCCCCTTTGTACCAAGCCTGATATCCGGGTGAAACTTCCCCTCTTGCCTGATTCAGTACACAAGTATTTGCCTCTAAGTATTGACATTGGCTCCAAATCTGGCGGACTCTTGCTTCAGGAAACTGACCATCGGAACTGATCTCAATCACCTGGGTGCCTAGATCCTCATCTTTTGGCACTATCTGACACCTCCCAAGTTACCTCAAAACCCGATACAGTGCATAAGGTTGAATGCTCTTAAGTCCCATCAAGAGAAAATGGGGCCTAGCTGCAGGCATGTATATGACTTTGTCGATCGGTAACCATCCCAGTGTCCACTGTATTTGACTGGCGTTAAGGGTCCGGAAATATGAGGTCCATGTCGAGACTCCTTCAGGTAGGCGGACCTCATTAATTCTGGTGTAGAACTCCTCTATGCATGTCTTTTCGGAAGATCCATGGCTCAGGAATTGGGCTCGGTGACATAGGTGTTCGGTCATCCACATTTGCAATAACAAGTTACAACCTTCGAAAAAGTTTCCTCCGGCTTTGCAGGCCGTGAGAGCTCGGAACATATCAGATACAATCATGGGCGCCAGCGTGCTATCCTTTTGAGTGAGCAAAGTACTGACGACCCCAGCTATCTTTATGTCAATATTCCCGTCTTTTCTTGGGAACACTAAAAGCCCTAAGAAGGTTATCATAAAAGCAACCCGTCTATGTTCATCCCACTTTCAACGGTTACTTTTGTTGCACAACTTATTTTCTGGCTTGTCGAATCCTCCTATGTGGCCATATATTTGGTATATGAAGCTCATAGTGCAAAAACCTTTTGCCAATTCAGGGTTATGGATTGTTCTGACTATCTTTAATGAGTCCAAAAATCGGTGCACCGCTACGGCTCTTGGAGCAACCAGGTATTTATACCTCAATGGAACTTCAGCACTGCCGATGTATCCTGCTATTTCCTCTAAAGTTGGGGTGAGTTCAAAGTCCGAGAAGTGGAAGACATTGTGCGCAGGGTCCCAGTAAGGGACCAGTGCTCTTATAATATCCCCTCGAGGCCTGATATCCAACAAACTCGTGAGACCTTTCAGATGTTTCTTGATTTCGTCATGCCCTTCTTTGCCTAAATCATTCCACCATAGCCGCAACTGGAGGGGGGTTTTATTCATGATTGAAAAAGGTTCAATTTGAGTTGTGCTCATTCTGCACATTTATTAATAAGATTAAACAAAAGAAAATTTATTTGACTCAAAACGATTTGATTATTTTCTTAAAAAAACAGATCTTCCGAACACGGCCTTTCAGCACTTCAGGGACGAAGATTTTAAGGTTGTGCGAAAAAAATAAAAAATAAAAAATGACAGAAGTGGCCGTTTATACAAAGTCAGCCTTCCGGCGTTCCTTTTGGGAACATTCAGCTATTTTTGATAAAAACGGCATCACTCGACTCTATGACGAAAAATTAAAATTTTGACACATTTTTGGGCTATTTTTACAAGATGGGAGGTTGGACCCGACGAGGGTTGCCTACGTATCTCACGCCCTGTGAGAATCAAAACGGCGTAGTTCGCCCATAAACTGAATTTTGTAAACAATATTCCTTCCTTTCCCAATAAATCAAACTAAAAAAAATTCAAAATTTTTGGCAGGGTTTTGACACTACTTGACCATTGTTTTTTTTAAATAAGTAGTTATCTCCCTACACTGCTATATACTCTCTTTTTTCTTTTTCTTTTTTTTCACAATTTTTTCAAAATTCCCGATTTCAGAAGTCGGTCAGCATGCAGATCTGAATCAAATAAATGTGCAAAACCAACAAGATGCAGCAGGATGGTCTTTTTCATTTCAGGTTGCTTGTCCTAGACGGACCCAACCCCTGTGTTGAGTCCCCTAAGCCAAATGCAACATGATGCAAATAAGCGTTCCTACTAGGGATCCGGCATGAAGTCAAGTTATTCTAGGTTCAGCCTGGGTATATGTTCTAGACAGTGTGCCCGAGCGGACAACTCGAGTTGAGGAAGGAGCTCCTTTCTGGGAACAAAAAGGCCAGCCGGCTTAGAACTTTCCGAGCCTCTTTTATTTAGGGTATGACACTAACAGAATAGGGAGTCTTAACTAGTAAGCACATCCCTGGAGGTAAGAAGAGAAGGTTTCGGCACAGTTTATATGTACAGTTCAAGTAATATCAAAGTAGTAAAAAGCATTATTTTACACATTTTAGGCTAAAATATGTAATAAGATCAAATAATAAATAAAGCCAAATATAACAATTCATCTAAGCTCGAATTTTGAACCCTGAACCAGAGATTCTGGGTTCGGTCCCCAGCAGAGTCGCCAGAGCTATCGCACCTCCTTTTTACCTACACCCCATAGGGTATAAGGGAGTTTTTCCAATTAAAGGACAATCGAAATGGGATTTGTTTATGTAATTTAGAGTCGCCACTTGGGAGATTTATGGTGTCCCAAGTCACCGGTTGAATCCCGAATCGAGGAAAATATTGACTATGTTTAACAGTCTGCGCACCAGAAATCCGGATAAGGAATTTTGTTAACCCGGGAGAAGGTGTTAGGCATTCCCGAGTTTCGTGGTTCTAGCACGGTCGCTCAACTATTATATTTGGCTTATTTTATCTGATTTTAACAATTAAGAACTTATATGCAAATATTAACTTTAAACCGCCTTTATCAATTTTATTATTATTGTTACGGAGAATTGCAACATTGTGAAAACGCATCTCGAACCACGTCACAGTCAATGCACCCGTGGTTATCGACACATTTCGACTCCGTTGGGATTTGGATTTTAGGCCACATGAATGCGCACCCATATTTAAGAAAATAATTTATTAAAGACGCGCCTAGAGCGACTAGCGTATTGTTGTTTTGGGAGGAGGCCATGAAAATTCATTAGACGGCCAACTCCAAAGTCTATCCGGTTATTGAGTCCTTTTATTGAGGGCCCCGCAATTTGTGATTTACTGTGGCAAGGCATGCCTCCTTTATTTTAAGGACCTAAAGTGACTACATTTCTATTTAAATTAGTCTATAAAAATAAAATAAAAATCCTAATTAATTACATGCTTAATCGGTCCGTTGTTTATTATTTACCAACTTACGACCATTGTTGAAAAGTAAACATCACCAAAGCTGAAATTATAAATAAAGTACAAAATTGACAAGCAGTAAAAAAAACTAAACATCTTATAACTATCCTAAACCCATTTTTGTTAAATGAACAAACCATGGGTATTAATTACTTACAAATACTGGCAACTAGAATTAACTTTAATCGCTAATGCTCTTTTGAACTTCAATATTAACTCATTTTTGAACTCAACTCATGTCTATTGGATTAATGTTCTTAGCCTTGCTATATTAATTCACTTCTTCAAATATACTAAACCTGCTAATTATACAAGTTAAGAGTCCCAACGTTTGCCTAAATTTGCGGGTCTTTGTTACTTAAAGATTCAATAATTACAAAATTACGAGTTCAAAACTAGATTTTTGTTAACCAACCAATATTAAATTGATATCCTACATGGATTATTTTCCCAAATTATTCCGAACTAAGGTATTTGATGATACGCATTAACAAAATGACATTATTTAACTATGAAACTCACGCGAGACAAAGAGTTCAAAATACCTACATCTTACTCAAATTAAACACACATATTATACTAATTAATGCTCATATTTTTTTTCAAAGAATTCAATTCCACAATCTAAAGTTACTTATCACTTATTGCTAATAACATGATCTTATAGAAGAAACAGTCATACTTATACAAATGTCTAACATTCATTTAACAACATAATTAAAGTCTATCTAAAACATGCTAAAATTATGTATCTCATTTCATCTTCAAAATGTACATCAAAATGATTTGTAGAAGTGTACCTGGTATGGACACAAGAAGAAAAGGGGAAGATCAGTGCAGAAACACAGTAGTAGCATATATAGCAACACAGCAGCAGCAACAACCAATAAACCCAGGAAATACTAAACTGAAAAAAACCAGCAGTACCAAAGCTAAACACAAACAGATCCAATGAAACAGTAGTTTTCTGTTTTTATCAAACACTTCAAAGAAAGCAGCCTGAAACTTTGAATGCAAAAGTTCAGCCTTAATACTTTAACTCTAGCTCTTAATGCACAAGTTTTGATTTTTCTGAATATTAGAGTTCTTTGTTCCAGAATTCTTTTTTCTCTTCTGATTCCTCCCCTTCTTTAAATCAGTCCCCAACCCTTTTATACAAATCTGCCCCTCTTTCCAACTTAGTGCCTGACCCCTTTTCCTTATTCAAATCTGATTTTTCCACTAAATCAGCACTAAGTCTGAATTTTCCACTTAATCAGCTCCCCATTTTCTTTTGTCCCCCATTAATACTAACTAATTCATTAGTCTAATGGTATTTTAATAATTTAGTGGACAGAACACTTAAACCAACCATTTCTTCCTGTTTTCAATTCCCAAACTAACCCTGAAAATCCCTTGATATTACTGATTTCCTAAAGGTAGCTATTCAAATACATTAAGACTTAATTCTGAAATCTATTTAACTAACAATTAACAAAACTGTTTTGATTACAACTATAACCAAGCTTATTGACAGCTAAATGAACAAAGTCGAATTCCAATTGAAACAAACTGAACTGAATTTAAATCAACATACAGAATTTAACAGAATCATTTAAACTGAAATTGAAACATTGAATCAATATGCACATGAATGCAAGCAACAGGAATGCAAGTTCATTGTCAGCCTAATGACAATGCCCTGAAACTAAATGGCCACAGATCAAACACACACAACAACATTTGACGAACTTATTGATTTAACAAACAAAAATGAATTAATCGACGAAAACTAATTAACTGATTACCTACATCAATTGATAACAATCAATCTAAGGAAAAATAATATATAATCAGGTAGTTTCAATCAGCATTAACAGGAACAGGGATTTATGATAAAATAAACTAATCGACGAACTTAGTCGAATCGATTACACACAATGTAACTCATAACAATTATAGTAAATAGAAGCAATGTCAGAATCGAACCAAATAAAAGGTCTATTGAAGATGAAATAGAATTAATTAAAAGAAAAATAGGAAAATCATACAGATTACTACAACAGGTAATAAGATACACATAGAATACATGAAACAAAAGAAAGACATGAAAAAAATAACTCTGAATCTTCACCCACCCCAAAATATGTCCCAGTTTTGAACCGGATTTGACCTTTTTGAGGTCGAACGGACCTTAATCGAAGTATTCTAAATTGAGAATACTCCGATTAAGGTCTATTAGACCCCAAACCTTCATTCAATCGGACAAATTCTATGATTTGGAATTTTAGGGTTCCGTTTATTTTTCAAATTTAGGGTTTGATCATTTCTGGGCAGATTCGAACCAAACCAAGGGTGGTTTGGTCATGAGGGAAGTCATGGACATGTCTGGTATGAGTTTGGGACTGGTTAGGGTAGATCTAGGTCCTACTCGAATCTTCGATTGAAGATTCGAGAAGTTGTAGGATGATTCAAAGTAAATGGTTAACAGATCCATAATGAGGGTAGTCAAAGGATGTTATGGTGTTAGTTTGGTGGTCATCAGAGCATGTAGAATTTCAGATGAACTCTTCGATTGAAGATTCGAAAGGGTTGGTGATAATTCGAGATAAACGGGTACTGGATTTGGATTGGGGGTGGTTAGGAGATTCAGGGGTGTTATTTTGGTGGCCGGCAGTGGCGTAGCCGCCGGGTTTCAGGCGAAGGGGAGATAGGGCGGCTAGGGTTTGGGGGTATCGTCTCAGAGATGATGATGAACAGGAAGACGAAGGGGGGGTGTTTGGTTAGGGGGTTGGGTTAGGAATTCAGTTTATATAGGGGAGGGGTGGTCTGATCTGGGCCGTTAGATCAGGCAAGATCAACGGCCTGGATCAACTCATTTAACTGAACAGTGTCGTTTGGTTTAAGTCGGGGAATGGGTTGGCCCGAGGGTAAAGTGGATCGGGTCGTGGGGGAAACTTGAGACCGTTGGATCAATGAAGATGAACGGTTTGGATTAACATGCCTGAAACGACACTGTTTTAACCATGCAGGGGCTAAACTGGATCGTTAGATCCAGCTTGATCAATGGCTCAGATTTGAGACGCCAAATGGCGTCGTTTGGGGTTATCTGAGACCAGGCCATGGATTAGGTCATGTATTGGTATTGATTTGGGCCAAATTTCATTTTAACCTTGTGGCCCAATCCGATTTTTATTCAATTTTTGAATCTTTTCCCTTTTTTTTTAAATTCCTAATTTTAACACAATTCTTAATTAATTTTAAAAATCCAAATACAAATACACAACTATTAATTAACACTTACAACAATTAACACACAAGACAAAACATTAAAAATAAAATAAAATCACACAATGGCACATTTAAATGACAAAAATAGGATAAATGCATATTTTTGTGATTTTCTTTTGAGAACTAAATGATGGTTTAATTAATTCTTAAATGCATAATTAAATCCTAGATATGAATGCAACATGTATTTTTTATTTTTTTATTTTTTCAATTAACTATAATAAGGTAAACATTTACGGATAAAACACCAATAATTAACCAAAAATGCCACATAAATCCTAAAAATTGCACACTAAGAGAATTTTGTTTTATCTTTGATTTCTTTTGGAGTAGTTTCCGTGAAGCAAAAATCACGTGCTCACATTCTCTACCAGGGATAACTAAATTTCTTACGTGTGAGGGTGACACCTAGCGCAACTGGCACACTTAATTCCTTAAGCTTAACTCTACTCATAGTGCTTGCTTTAAGAAAGTGTCTTCCCAAATGACCTTTAAAGGTTATTCTTCTATTGTCCATTCTATTTTTTTTCGGAACACGTTCTCTGAAATTCTCACGATGTCAACTATTATCAAATCCTTCGGTCTCTAATTCATGTTGTTTACTAGCCTGTGCTGATTTCTATTTCATTTGGAGGGGGGGTCTAACTTAGCCTTCTGGTAATTGCGTTGGAGTCGCCAACTCATTTTCTCGAAAGAAGGATATGACTTCATGGCTTATACTCTTTTATTGTCTCTAGGCTTGTAACCTTTTGTCTTTTCCTTCACTTGACCATAGACTTTGTCATCCTACCATATTTTGATATACCGCTATCACCCATTTATCATACCTTACTCATTGCTTCATTTACTCTCTTCTTATTCTCCTGCTAATACTTGTGTCTATCACATTATTCTAAAAACTTCAACAAAACATTGTTTCACTTTTAGCTCACTGGCTCAATCCACCATTTCGGGTTACTCTAACCCAAGTTGGATCCTAGTATCCTATCATTCTCTTAAACTATATATGTTAGCTCCCATATGGTATAACTGAGACGGGTGTGGCCAATTGTACATACCTCTATTTCTATTTAAGGTAACTTAGAATCCTTTTATTTCTCTGTCTCACGTGAAAATTCGGATAATCTTCATTAACTGGGTATATCGTACCCTTCTTCACCTTGCTTATGTTATATGTTGAAACTTATACTCTTACCTTCTGATACTCCCATGGAATGCTATTCGCAAGGTATGTTGGATATTCTCGTCTTAGGATAAGTAGGAAATTCATACATCTGGTATGCATGATCTAATAGGGTCTCCAACAGGACCACATCATCAAGAATTCTCTGTCTACTAATGCCCTTACCTACGGCTATATTAGCCCTCTGGCTAGCTATAATTTTTCTAATAGAAAGCATTTCTATATCATTAACAAACATAAGCTTTGGCTCGAACTCTTATGACTCAGCTTTATAACACGATTTGGATTTGAATGAAGGGTAACAGACTCCTAAATGCCTTATAGCTTCCTATTTATATAATATGGTACACAACACATCTATAAATAAGGTTCTACTAGACACGGTTTATAGGCTCCCAATGATAGAACTACTCTGATACCAAGTTTGTCATGCCCAAAACCTGGGGAAGCGTGACCGACACCCGGTGCCATATTTGGCCCGAGCTTACCACGTTGTAATTGTGAACTCTGGAGTTGTAACCCTCAACTTAGGCCGATGAGGCTATACTCTGAATCATCTTAAAATATTATCTCTTTCATCTGAGGGGTAAACATACCCAAAAGCTCATATATATTGTGAGCACGTGATTTTTTCCCTATATATGAATTACTCCCACAAATTCAAAACAAAAATAATTTTTTCAGTGTTTGCAATTTTGTGGATTTTTTTGGCATTTTCTGCTAATTGTTGCATTTCTGTTTGTGCATTTTTATTAATGAAAAATACAAAAAATATATGTTGCATTTGCATTTAGAGGTTAACTTTGCATTTTTTAAAATTAATTAGTAATTTAGTTGCTTCACAAAAATGGAAAAATCACAAAAAATTGTTTACTTTACACTTTTTTAATTTCAATTTTTGAATTTTGTTAGTTTCTCTTTTAAATTGGTTTTTTATTATTTGTGGTAATTGTTATTTAGAATTAATTTGATAGGATAATTTGATTAGGAATTAGTTGAGGTTTTTAATTTGAATTTAAAAGGAAAAAGAGATTAATAAAAGGAAGAAAGGAGAAAGAATTGGAAAGAGTCCAGATTTGGGCTAAGTCATTGAAAATTTCCCAAAGCCCAATTCCATTCCCTTTAACCCGTCCCAAACCAGCCCTTTCCGACCCTGTCCCGGTCCGATTTTCCCCCATTTATCCAAACGACCCCGTTTTAATGACCCTGCGATCTGGGCCGTTGATTGTGTTTGATCTAACGGTCCGGAAGTAGGTTCTGATTGTATAAAATTGTCTGAATCTCCCCCCTCCCCCCCGTCTCACTTCCTAGACCTCATCGTCCCCAAATCGAAACCCTAGCAATGCCGCCCTAATTTCCACCGTTTGTCGCCGGTGGAGCCACCTCCAATCGCCCCCATCCTTACACCACGGCACCCCTTTTCCCCCTCATAACGAATCCATCATTGGTTCCCTTCAAATCATCGGGAAAACTGTCGAAACTTTGATCAAAGCTTGGACCTTCAAACTTCAATCCACCCAAATCACCCCAAAATAACACTCTGTAACCCCCATGACCCTCTCATACCAAATCCACAACTACTTTCCTTTAAATCTATCGGGAGCTCCGCGAATCTGGAATCCGAGTTTAACCCCCAAAAAGTTCAAAGTCATTTTTCACATGAATGTTTGGGGAGCGCTATTCTTTCAGACTCTAAGGTTTGGACTCGGTGAAACTGATGTCGTTCAGTTGTTCTTGACAAAGAACAAGAGATCGACATAAGTTTGGCTAAGTTCTTTGTCCTCGTCCAGTTTCGAGGTTCGATTTGGTGAATCCCTTTCCCTCTCCGGTTTCCTTTCCGTCATTATCATCTTTCCCTTTCTTAAAACTAGTTTTCTTATAATAATTTGGTTGAAAATTCAATTCATCTTCTGAGTCCAAATTTGTTCTTTCGTTCGTTATTTTCTCTTTTCTCTCTTTTTCTTCGTGAATTCCATTTTTGTGACATTTTTAGTTTGTTAAACAGGTTACGTTTCTGGTTCGTTAAATCACTTAATTAGGTCTTAATTAAGTCGATTTCCTGTTAATTAGCTCATTCATCTTTGTCTTTGCTTGATTGCGTTTTAAAGAAGGAGTTCCGGGTTTTCTTGTAGGGAAATTTTGGTCAGTCTTTCGAGTTGCGAATCCCTAACGGATTTGTATTGGACTCCGAAAATCAGAATGCCCAAGTGGGGATTTAATTTGGGTTTGCAGACCCCTACCAATCTGAGTCGGGTCAGTGTGACCTTTACTTGGGTTTCAAGGGAAATAACAGGGTTTTAAAGGGGTAGCTTAGGAATTTGGCTTAGGGGAATCTTTTTCTAACTAACTAGGAAGCTTCTAGGAAGCTGGGGAGGGCGACTATTTTGAAGTTCTGAGATTTAAAATAGAGATACCTAAGCGAAAATGAAAATTAAAAAAGGTGCAAAGTGCAAAAATTGATCCCTTAAGGCTACCCTACTTGCCTTACCTATAAAGGCAGCTTTTCTTGCCTTTCAAGGCAGAGTTTGAGAGCTGGAAATCAAGAAAATACAAAAAAGCTGCAGAACTTTACTATTTCATAGGCTTCAAGAGAGAAAAATCAAAAAAGAAAAAAAAAAGAGAATTCTACTGTTCCATTGGAAATTTCAGTGATCTATTCTATTTCTGAAGAACAAGATTCCTATCCTAATATTCAAAATGAGTTGATTGTTGAAAGTTTTGACACGAGCTGGTGGAGGGTTAACTTCTCATTGGTTTTGAGTTGATTTTCTGGGTGTTAATCTCTGAAATTGCTGTTGCTGGGTTGCTGTTATTTGAGCTTTCTTAACCTTAGATTTCTTTGTTCATTTGTTGTACCAGGTACCTTTCTCCTAAACTCTACACAATGTAAGGCGAGTTTGAAGCATGAAATGGACTAAGTTGAAATGATAAGACTCGATGATCTATTTACATAGCTGATTGTTGTAGTAATATGATTCACCATGCAGGCTTAGTTTGTCTCTATATTAAACAACTGAAATCTCTGAAGGCTACTTAGTTTGGGACTTTTGAAATGTTTTGTAAAGGACTCAGTCACAATAGTATGACATAGATGTGTTTTAGCTATTGGTTCGAATTAGTATTTGTGTTTGATAATGCTTGCATGTTTGATTGTTATTAAAGAGGTTCGAAAAGGTGATGTTTAGTGTTTGTTTATGATTTTAGCAATTTCTATGAGGTACATGGCACCCAGTGATTATGTCGACTCTGGAAATAAAAAATTGGTCTATAGGCATAGTGCTAGGAAAATTAAGATTTGGTTGATAGTCATACCCTGTATATTCTATATCTATTTTGGACCAGTTGTGCGGTATCTGGGCTTTGTAGGGACTGTGGTTGGTTTTTGAGATTCAATTGTTAATTGTGTGGGTATTGTGAATACTGAAAAGGGACGAATTAGTTCTAATTTGTAGTTTGTTTACTCACTGCATACAACAGATAATTCATAAGGATCGAGTGGTTGTTTGTTTAAAGAGCATATGTAATCGTCCTTTGTTTTGTCTTCAAAAGTTATTAAAGTTAGAAGTTGGAAAAAATAAAATTTGTAGATGCAACACTTCAACGTTTGAATTCCATTTGCATGTTGGTAAACTTTGATTTTATGGAGTGTCGATTTAACCCGATGCCAGTTGTTGATGAATTTCGAGCTACCAGTACTGATTCTAACCCAATATGTTTGATCTTGAGGTATAATGGCCTATGTGGGAGCTGTTTAATTCTCATTTGGGCTCCTCCTTGGGCCCAACGTTGAATGGTATGCATCCATGATTCTCAGGCCTCACGTTGGGCCAGAAGCTCAACTCCAAACCGTTAAACCCTTTCTTTATTCAAAATAAGTTGTTAGCCCGAGCCATGGTAGAATTCTTGCCCATTAATGTTTAATTGATTAATTTTCTCCAATTAAGGGAGGCGAGCCATAATGGATTACAAATAGTTTATGGCCCTCCAAATGTAATTAATTTTCTCTTTTAAATTAGAGTAGATTGAGGTGCGCCACGGCAAACAAAAAATAACAATTGCATGGCCCTCGCTTTATTTAATCTTGAATTGATCCTTAGATTCTAAGGCGCGCCGTTTAGCTAAATTCCATGGCCCTCGCAAATTGCAAATGCAAAATTGCTTTAGGCACGTTAATTTAATAATATTACTTTCCTAAACTTGGGTGCATATTTATGTGACCTAAATCAAAATCTCAACGGTGTTAAAATATGTCAGAATCGCGGGTGCATTTATGTGACGTGGTTCTAGACATGTTTTAATAACGTTGCAATCTTCTTTAATTAAATAAATAAAAGTGGTTAAAGCTGAAATTTGCACATAGGTTCATAATTGATTAAAATCAGATAATTAAGCTGAATGTAACAGTTGAGAAATCATGCTAGAACCACGGAACTCGGGAGTGCCTAACACCTTCTCCCGGGTTAACAGAATTCCTTACCCGAATTTTTGGTTCGCGGACTATAATACATAGTCAAGATTTTCCTCGATTCAGGATTCAACCGGTGACTTGGGACACCATAAATCTCCCAAGTGGCGACTATGAATCTTTTAACAATAAATCCTGTTTCGATTGTCCTTTAATTGGAAAAACTCCCATTTACACTCCCTTTAGGGGGTGTAGGTAAAAAAGGAGGTGTGACAGCTCTGGCGACTTTGCTGAGGAATGAACCCAGAATCTCTGGTTCAGGGTTCAGAATTCGAGCTTAGAATAATTGTTGTATTTGGCTTTATTTATTATCTGATTTTATTCACATGTTTGGGCCTAATGTGCTAAATGTTGCTTTTACCGCTTTGATATTATCTGAACTGTATATAAACTACTATGAATCCCTTCTCTTCTCATCTTTAGGGATGTGCTCGCTGGTCGAGACTCCCTATTCTATTAGTGTCATACCTTGAAATAAGAAAGAGGCTCGGACAAGTTACTAAGCCGGATGGCCTCTTGGTTCCCGGTACGTAGCCCCCTCCTCGGCTCGAGTTGTCCGCTCGGGTACACAGTCTAGAACATATACCCAGGTTTCGAACCTAGAATAACTCAGCCTCATGCCGGATCCCTAGTAGGAATGTTTGTTTGCATCATGTGCATTTTGACTTTGGAGACTCAACACAGGGGTTGGGTCTGTCTAGGACACGTGTACCCGAAATGTAAAGACCATTATGATGCATCTTACTTTCTACTTGTGTATTCATTTGCTTAGGATTTGCATGTTGACCGGCTTATAAGGAAAAATTAGAAGGGTTAATGAGATGGTTGAGAGGGTAAGTGTCTGTTTTGAAAAATCAATGTCCCAAACATACCGAACTCTGCCGAAATTTTGAAAAGAAGAAGAAGAGAATTTTGTAGTTTTCAAAGAAAAGAAAAAAGGGGAAAATCTTTGTGTTTTAGAAAGGAAAAATAGTTGGTTTTATTTTAACAAATTTGCCCGAACTACGCCAGTTTGATTCTCATAAGGGGTGAGATACGTAGGCAACCCTCATCGGGTCCAACTTTTTTTTGCGAAAATAGCCCAAAAAGAACAAAAAATTTACTTTTATTTGAAAATAGTTAGGGTGATGCCATTCTTGTCAAAAATAGCCGAATGTCCCTAAAAAGGGCACCAGAAGGTTGTTTTTGTAAGAACAGCTAGTTGTGGTCATTTTTCAAGGTTTTCACCGGTTAGCTAACGCAGCCTTAAAATCTTCGACTCCGAGGTGCTGAAAGGCCATATTTGCAAAATCGGATTTTATTTTTAAATGAAAAAGTGTCAATTTGTTTTTGAGTCAATTGAATCGTGATTTTTGCTTAACCACCCTAATAAATGTGCAGAATGAGCACAAGTCAGAATTTGCCAATAACAGTCGTGAACAAGATCCTTTTGGAGTTGCATATGTGGTGGGATGATCTGGGTAAATCGGGACAAGACACGGTCAATCTATACTTGGGAGGCCTCACTAGGTTGCTGAAGATTAATCCTAGGGGAGACATCATAAAGGCATTGGTTACAATTTGGGACCCGGCCCACAACGTATTTCATTTCTCAGATTTTGAACTTATCCCAATATTGGAAGAAATAGCCGGATATATTGGAAATCCCAAAGTTCCCTTGAGACACCAGTACCTGATTGTTCCAAGGTCCATAGTCGTACACAGGTTCTTAGACTTTTTGAAAATAAGCAGGGGGTCCACAACCCAGACTTGGTAGCTAGTTTTTGTACTTTGCAGTTTATATACAACAGATATGGTCATGTAGGAGGGTTCAACAAGCCGGAAAATAAAATTTGTAGCAAAGGAAACCGCCTTAAGTGGGAAGAACACATGTGTTTCGCATTTATGGTGGTCTTTTTGTGACTTTTGGTGTTTCCTAGAAAAGATGGGAATATTAACATACGAGTAGCCGGAATTGTCAGCACTTTGCTTACTCAGGCCAACAATACCCTCACACCCATGATAGTAGCTGAAATCTTCCGTGCTCTCACAGCCTGCAAAGCCGGAAGAGACTTTTTTGAGGGGTGCAACGTGTTGTTGCAGATGTGGATGATCGAACACTTATGTCATCGTCCTCAATTTATGAGTTATGGGTCGACAGAAAAAACATGCATAGAAGAATTTTACACGAGGGTTGACGGGATCAGCTTGCCAGAGGGGGTCGCAGAGTGGGTAACGCACCTCCGTTCCATCACTGCAAACCGAATAGAGTGGACATTTGGATGGCTGCCTGTGGATGAGGTCATATACATGCCAGCCACCAGGCCTCATTTCCTCTTGATAAGACTTAGGAGTATCCAGCCTTATGCCCTATATCGGGTTTTGAGGCAGCTCGGGAGATGCCAGATAGTTTCGAGAGATGAAGATCTTAGTGCTCAAGTGGTCGAGATCGAACCTAACGGTCAGTTTCATGAAGCAGCAGTCCGTCAAATCTGGAGCAAATGTAAATACTTAACATCCAATACTTGTGTACGTGATCGATCCAAAGGTAAGGTTTCACCTGGGTACCTTGCTTGGTATAGGAGAGAAATTGAGTTTGGGAGGCCAGCCAAAAGACCCTATCTTCAAGAATTTGTTGGGGCATCGCAAGAACAGTGGGTTTGGTTGGCCAAGGAGAACGAGTACAGAGCCACAATAGGAAAGTTGGAAAAACAAGTCAAAGAACTTCAATTCGAGAATAGCTTGCAAGTCGCGGCAGACGAAGGTGAAAAGAAAAAGCTAGCTAAAGAAAATAAGGCCCTTCGAGCCCAAATTCAGAAAATGAAAATAGCGGCAGAAAACCCCTCCCGAAGTGCCAAAGATGAAAAACTCATAGCTAACTTGAGGCAGAAAGTCAGTGACTATAGTTTTGATTTGAACAAAGTAGAAAGTGAACTAGCCAAGGCTTGAAAGCAATTGGCTAAAAACGCAGATGAACGAGTACGCCTGGTTAAGCAGTTAAAAGAAAAGTACGACAATGAGGTCGAGGGGTTAAAGAAAAGGGTCATCGCCACGGAAAACAAAATGATCAAACAAGCAAAAGATTTCAAGGCTGAAAGAGAACATTGTTATACAGCATTGGTGCAATTAGAAATAGATTTGCAACAACTTCAGGAGCAGAATCATGTGGCAGAACAAACTTTGGAAGCCAGGGCCCAGCAGATTGGGCGTTTGTTACAAGAAAAAAGTGTCATAAGAGAGAGAATTAGAAACATCGCAGATTACATCATTATGAAGTGTCAAATCTGTGAGGATATGACTCGCACTACCTTCTTCGCGGTAGTGATGACATTTGTTAAACAGATAATGAGCGACTTGGACCGACTTCAAAGGGATCTTGCATATAGGCCCGCGGCGAGACCGAATGATGTCCTGCGGACACCAGGAGCATTGATGTATTCATGATTTTTCATTTGAGTCTATATTTCCTTTTTCGTTAGAGTTTGTCAGTTGTGTTGAGTTTGTATTTTCTTCCTGCTGGAGTCTATCATTTGTTGTCAAGTCTGCATTTTCTTCTGTTGGAGTATGATAATTTATTTTTGGAGTCTGTATTTCATCTTTTCATCAGTGTCTGTTAGTTTCTCTTGGAGTCTGTTAGTGTTGAGTCTTTGTAATCAAAGTGTTTGCTTTTTATGAAATTGAAAATCCCAAAAATTGTTTTATTGTTTACTTTCGTATTTATCTTCCCGAACTACGCTCGGTCTGATTCATACGGGGTCATGATACGTAGGCAATATACATAGGATTCGACCATAACCAAATGAGAAAAAAAAGAGAGGGAAAAACAAGAGAGAGAAAAAAGAAAAAAGAAAAGAGAGAAAATAAGAGAAAAACAATGGCAAAACAAGAGGGAAATGAGAGGATAAAAACAAAGAAAAGCAAAGGCCAGAATGGAAAAAGAGAAGAAAGAGAAGGAAGTTGCAAATGAAAAAGCCGGGATGACGCAAGTAGTCGATCAAATGCATAATAGAAACGATTAACTACTTAGGTGCATTCATTCCCCAAAATGTGGTTACCAATATGTTTAAATCCTAATCGCTAACAAGGTTGTTGTTGATGTATTGAGCTCAGGCAGGTGGTTAGTTGGTTGACATTCTGGAAACTCACTCATATAACACCCGATCAAAAGACAGGTTAAATATGGCCAACCAAGAACCGGAGACAAGTATTGTTGACCCGTCAAAAGATGTGGAAGAACTGGATGTTAATGCAATAAAGGAAGAAATGTATAAGTTAAAGCAACAGATGGCTGAAATGTACCAAGCCTGGGCAAAGGGGCATCCACCAACGGTTTATCCCGCCAACCCTGCTTATATCCCACCATCGGCCCAACCTCAAGAGCCTCCCACTGTGAACTCATCTCCAGCCTTTCCCTTCTACCAAAAATGCTATGGCGCCACTTCCCATACTTCTCAAGGTCCACCACCCAAACAAGTCCCATACCCTCCCCCACCAATTACACCCGTTTTTGTGGCACCCCACATGCTACATTACACCGATCTTCCAGTGAACCTCTGTTCCAAACTCACGATAACCAATACTATCCCCCTGAACCCACCTTCAAAGTTCCAGAACCATATTCTTACACCCCTCATCTTGATCTCCCGGTAGAGACCGAGAAGCCACCCAAAAATCTCGAGCATGAAGAGATGATCAGAAAGGTCAAAAGCTTAGAACAATCGTTAAGAGATATGAGGGGGTTGGGAGGTCAAGTAAGTGTGGCCTATAAAGATTTATGTCTGTTCCCAGATGTTCAGTTACTAGCAGGGTTCAAAATGCTCAAGTTTGATCTGTACGACGGGCATGGAAACCCAGTAGCACACTTAAGAGGATTTTGTAGCAAGATGAGAGGAGCATTGTAGAAGAGATGAATTACTGATAGCATATTTCAGCCAAAGTTTGAGTGGATCAACATTAGAATGGTATACCAGACAAGATCACAACAGGTGGTACACATGGGATGATTTGGCCCAAGCCTTTTGCCTGCCATTTTCAGTACAATCTTGAAATTATCCCAGACCGTCTGTCATTAAAAAAGATTGAGAAGAAGCCTGGTGAGAATTTCAGGGAGTATGGATTCCGGTGGAGAGAACAAGCAGTAAGGATTGACCCTCCGATGAAAGAAAGTGAGATGGTTGAATATTTCTTGCAGGCTTTGGAACCCACTTATTTTGGTCATTTGGTGTTAGCAGTGGGCAAGTCCTTTAATGAAGTTGTAAAAATGGGAGGCATGGTTGAGGAGGAACTCAAGTCCAACAAGATCATGAGTTATTCAACAATCAAAGCAACCACCCAGGCCAGTCAAAACAGTACTGGAGATGTACTCGGGAAGAAGAAGAAAGAGGACGTTGCGACAATTGAGTTAGAAGCTTGGGTCGGTTCCAAGAACCTTCCATGTTACTACAACCCGCCTCGACCCTATCACCAAACTTACCCCCACACTCCATGTAGCCCACCACAATACTACTACCCACCGCTAGATCCCCATTTTTCCATCCATCATGCACAAACCTATACCCAACCTCCCGCTCACGCACAATGGCGTGCACCGGCTCCACAAAGTTCATACTTAACTCCACAAAATGCCCATCCACCCCCAAGAGCCTACATAAATCCCCCTGGAACAGGTTTTCGACCCATTCAAGCCTTTAAGAATGAAAGGTTGCAGAAGTAGAAGATTTTCACTCCGTTGGGAGAATCATATGCTAGTCTATTCCACAGACAGAGACAGTTGGGTATATTGAATCCAATCGAGGCTAAACTACCGAATCCCCCTCCCAGAAATCTTGACCACTCGGTGAGTTGTGATTATTGTTTAGGGACCCCGGGTCACGACACAGAGAAATGCTGAAAATTGAAAACAATTATTCAAGAGCTCATTGAAACTATTCGGATTGAGGTCCAAGCCTCGGAGGCACCAACATCAACAAGAACCCATTGCTGGCCCATCATGAGACTAATATGATTGAGATAGTGCATAAGGGAGGGGAGCCTAAGAAGCCTTCGCAAACCGTCATGATGATTTGGGCTAGTGAAGCCAAGCCGTTTGAAAAGTCAACAAGTGAGAAATCTGTGATCAAGTTGAACAGGGCAAATAATGAACCATCTGTGGAGGTCAAGAAGGGGTCCTCAAGTGACGTTGCAGGAAAACATGAAAGAGCGAAAGTGGTTGTGTCAGGAGTGACGAACAAGCCTGTGGTAATTATGAAGGGCGCCCATACAGATCCTGTCATTATCAAACCGGTAACTCAATTACCCATAGTCAACAACAAGGCAGTCCCATGGAATTATGAACGAGTGACAGTGACTTACAAGGGGAAAGAGATTAAAGGAGAAGTGTGTGAGACCCATGGTTCGACCCGATCGGGGAGATGCTTTGCCCCCGAAGAGTTGAGAAAAGCTAAGACCTCAAAAGATAACCCAGTGTTGGTGAAGAAAGCTGTGACCGAGGAAGAAACAGAAGAATTTCTGAGAAAGATGAAAGTACAAGACTATTCCATTGTGGAGCAGTTAAGGAAGACACTGGCTCAAATCTCGCTCTTGTCATTATTGATCCATTCAGACGAGCAACGTTGGGCTTTGATGAAGATCTTGAACGAAGCCCACGTTCCTGACAAAATCTCAGTAAACCACTTGGAAAAGATAGCTAACAATATATTTGAGGTAAACAGAGTCACTTTTTCTGATGATGTATTGCCCGTGGAGGGTACTGAGCACAATAGAGCCCTCTATCTGACGGTGAAATGTGAAGATCCTCTATCTGACGGTGAAATGTGAAGATTCTGTGGTTACTCGGGTACTGGTTGACAATGGTTCCAGTGCAAATATTTGCCCTCTTTCCACTCTGAACAAATTGAAGGTGGATGATGAAAGAATTCATAAGAACAGTATCTGTGTTCGGGGATACGTTAAGGGAAAGATCCAGTCGGGGACATAGTGCTCGAGCTTACAATAGGGCCAGTTGAATTTACTATGGAATTCCAGGTGCTCGATATGGCCATTTCTTACAATTTGTTGTTAGGACGACCCTGGATTCATGCTGCCAAAGCGGTCCCGTCTACTCTACATCAAATGGTCAAGTTTTAATGGGATCGACAGGAAATTTTTGTGCACGGCGAAGATAATTTGTGTGTTCCCAATGATGCCATTGTTCCACTCATAGAGGTTGAAGATGACAAGGGACCATGGGTTTATCAGGTTGTTAACATTGTATCAGTAGATAAAGTTCCAGAAGGAAAGTGCGTGCCAACTCTAAGGGTAGCTGCTGCATCAGTCATGGTAGCCGTTGAAATGTTAAAAAATGGTTTTGCATCGGGCAAAGGTTTGGGTACATCTCTGCAAGGTATCGTACAACCAGTTTCTCTTCCTAAAAACTTGGATAAATTTGGTCTGGGGTTCAACCCACAGTCGCAGACGTGAGAAGAGCCAGAAAAATGAAACAGAGAGCATGGGCCCTTCCAAAGCCAGTCCCGCGTCTTTCCCGATCATTTGTAAAGCCTAGTACCCGAAAGCGCTCAGTGATGACGGTTCCCCGTTCGGTGGTTGATGTGGATGGAGATTTGATGGAAAGGTTCGAGAGGATATTCGCTGATGTGAACGTGTTGGAAGCTGGAGAAGGTTCTAGCAAGGCGAATGTGTAATTTGTTGGGCCTAGTGCAAAGATTAACAATTGGGAAGCTACTTCTCTCCCCACTAGGAGGGAGTTTTGGTAGTTTGCTTTGATTTTCTTTCAATTTATCTGGATTATTCTAGGGTTGTAATTCAGATTCTATGTTTCGTCCGTTTGGATGTATAAACCCTGTTATCGTTAATTTCAATGAAATGCAATTTCTCTTTTCCTCTCTTCCTGATAGTTTTATTTTTGTTTTCCTTTTTTCCTTGTACAGTTCTTTTTATGCTGGCTTCAATGATATGACATGCATGCGGAATCTCCGGCCCAGTCTTAAAAGCCAATCTAATTCTGAAATAGAAATTCAAGAAATAGAATGTGATGTTGAATCGAAATATGACAAGGATGAAACATTTGAAGAGATTAGTAAAGAATTAAGTCAGTTTGAAGAAAAACCCAAGCCTAACCTGAGTGATACAGAAGCAATCAATTTAGGGGACCAAGATAATGTCTAGGAAACTAAAATAAGTGTCCATCTTGAACCACAACTCAGAGAGGAGATAATTAAAACATTTTTCGAGTATAAAGATGTTTTTGCATGGTCCTATGATGACATGCCAGGTCTAAGCACTGGTTTGGTGGTTCACAAATTGCCCACTGATCCAGCATTTCCCCCTGTCAAGCAGAAGCTGAGGAAATTTAAAACTGATATGAGTGTGAAGATTAAGGAAGAGGTCACCAAATAGTTTGAGGCCAAAGTCATTCGGGTCACCCGGTATCCTGCCTGGCTAGCCAATGTTGTGCCTGTACCGAAGAAGGATGGCAAGACCAGGGTGTGTGTGTCGATTATCGAGATCTCAACAAGGCAAGTCCCAAAGATAACTTCCCATTGCCAAACATTCATATATTGATCGATAATTGTGCCAAACATGAGATTGGTTCTTTTGTGGATTGTTATGTGGGCTACCACCATATCTTAATGGATGAGGACGACGCAGAGAAGACAACATTTATCACGCCCTGGGGAACGTACTGTTATCGGGTCATGCCATTTGGTTTGAAAAATGCTGGGGCAACCTACATGAGGGCAATAACAACCATATTCCACGACATGATACATAGGGAGATCGAGGTTTATGTGGATGATATGATTGTAAAGTCTAGAAAGCAGTCTGACCATGTTAGAGATTTGAGAAAGTTCTTCTAAAGTCTTCGCAGGTACAATCTCAAGCTCAATCCTACAAAATGCACGTTCGGTGTTATGTCTGGAAAATTGTTGGGATTCATAGTCAGCCGACGAGATATTGAATTAGACCTGTCAAAAATCAAAGCCATCCAGGAATTGCCACCTCCAAAGAACAAGACTAAGGTGATGAGTCTGTTGGGAAGATTGAATTACATCAGCCGGTTTATTGCTCAGCTCACGACAATTTGTGAGCCTATCTTCAAACTGTTAAAGAAAGATGTTGCAGTCAAGTGGATAGATGAATGTCAGGAAGCATTTGATAAGATAAAGGGGTACTTGTCAAACCCACCTGTGTTGGTCCCGCCAGAACCAGGGAGACCTTTGATTTTGTATTTGACGTTCCTGGATAGTTCATTTGGTTGCGTGTTGGGCCAGCATGACATTACCGACAGGAAGGAGCATGCCATTTATTATCTCAGCAAGACGTTCACAACTTACGAGGTTACGTACACTCATCTTAAGAGGACGTGTTGCGCCCTAACTTGGGTAGCCCAGAAGTTGAACTACTATTTGTCATCTTACACTACTTACATAATCTCTCGTTTGGATCCGTTAAAGTATATCTTTCAGAAGCCTATGCACAAAGGGAGGCTCGCAAAATGGCAAATCTTGCTAACAGAGTTTGACATCATCTATGTGACTAGAACTGCAATGAAAGCACAAGCATTGACCGACCATTTGGCTGAGAATCCTGTGGATGAAGAATATGAACCTTTGAAGACTTATTTCCCCGATGAAGAGGTAATGCACATTAATGAGTTGGAGCAGGTTGAAAAGCCAGGATGGAAACTTTTCTTTGATGGGGATGCTAACATGAAAGGCATTGGGATAGGAGCGGTACTTGTTTCTAAAACAGGGCATCATTACCCTATTACGGCTCAGCTTCGGTTCTACTGTACTAACAACATGGCTGAGTACAAGGCATTGATTTTGGGTTTGAGGATGGATGTAGATATGGGTGTCCAGGAAGTCTTGGTCTTGGGTGACTCGGACCTTCTAGTGTACCAGCTTTAGGGAGAGTGGGAAATACGAGATTTAAAACTCATACTGTATCGACAGTGTTTACATGATCTTTGTTAGCGATTCCAATCAATAGAGTTCAGACATATTCTGAGGATTCATAATGAGGTCGCAAATACTTTGGCTACTCTAGCGTCAATGTTACATCATCCAGACAAGGCTTATGTAGACCCGTTGCATATTCAGGTCCGAGAGCAGCATGCTTATTGTAACGTGGTGGAAGAAGAACTCGATGGCGAACCATGGTTCCACGATATCAAGGAATACATCTGGATGGAAGTATATCCAGTACAAGCTACAGGTGATCAGAAGAGGACAATTCGTCATTTGGCAAGCGGATTTTTCTTCAGTGGGGGAGTTTTGTACAAAAGGACTCCAGACCTAGGACTGCTGAGATGCATAGATGCTAGGCAGGCCACAACTATTATGACCGAAGTACATTCTGGAGTCTGTGAACCGTACATGAGTGGGTACGTATTGGCAAAGAAGATTCTTCGAGCAGGTTATTATTGGCTCACTATGGAGCGAGACTGTATCAGTTTCAAGTGTAAATGTCATCAGTGCCAAGTGCATGGAGATTTGATTCATTCTCCACCATCTTAATTACATACAATATTTGCACCATGGCCTTTTGTTGCTTGGGGAATGGATGTCATTGGACCAATCGAGCCAGTAGCGTCCAACGGGCACAGGTTTATGTTGGTGGCCATTGATTATTTCACCAAGTGGGTAGAGGCTAAAACATTCGAGTCTATAACCAAGAAGGTGGTGGTTGATTTTGTGCACTCAAATATCATTTGCCGGTTCGGGATACCAAAGGTAATCATCACAGATAACGACGCTAATCTCAATAGTCATCTGATGAAAGAGGTGTGTCAATAGTTTAAGATTGCGCATCACAATTCCACCCCATATCGTCCCAAGGCGAATGGAGCAGTCGAGGCGGATAACAAGAACATAAAGAAAATACTTCACAAATGGTGGAGGGTTCTAGGCAGTGGCATGAAAAACTGTCGTTCACATTGTTGGGTTATCGCACTACTGTCCGTACTTCAGTAGGAGCGACTCCTTATTTGTTGGTGTACGGCACCGAAGCAGTGATACCCGCAGAAGTGGAAATCCCATCCTTTCGAATTGTTGCAGAGGCTGAAATCGATGACGAGGAGTGGGTCAAACCCCGCTTGGAACAATTGAGTTTGATCGATGAGAAGAGACTGGCAGCAGTGTGTCATAGCCAGTTATATCAACAGAGAATGGCAAGAGCATACAATAAGAAGGTGCGTCCACGGAAGTTTGAAGTAGGGCAGTTAGTATTGAAACACATTCTTCCTCATCAGGTTGAAGCAAATGGAAAATTCGCCCCAAATTGGCAGGGGACGTTCGTTGTAACTAGAGTGTTGTCCAATGGTGCATTGTATTTGGCAGATGTAGAAGGCAAATGTGTAGAAATGGCTATCAATTCTGATGCAGTCAAGAGATACTATGTATGATTTTTTTTCTTTGATTATACTTGTTTGTATTTGGCATGTCTCGAATATTGAAATGACGAAGGCATTTTGTTCTGCTATCTAAACACTTTATCCCTCGTTACCCCTTTGAGCCTCATTTATTTTCTTTCATACCCCTCTTTTGGAATCAATAGCAAATATCAGAAACACAAACGTAAAGATAAGTAAATGAAGGAGAGAAAAAGAGAAAGGAAAAAGAAAAGAGAAAGAAAAGAATGAAAAGAGAAAGAAAAGAATGAAAAGAAGAAAAGAAGAGAAAGAAAAAGAGAAGAAAAATCACAACAAACAAAGTAATTCCTATGTCATAAACTACGTTCGACCTGATTCCTTTTAAGGATACGTAGGCAGCCTCACGGTTCAGTCTCATCAAAACAAAACAAAACAAAAAGCCAAAAGTCCCCAAGCAAGAAACTGGGGCAGAAGTTGCGGTTGTTGTAAGAAATCTGATTCCGAAAGTTGTAATTTTGAACCCATGATGAGTTGTTTTGAGCCTTTTATGCCCTTTCTTTATAACCCCATCCAAAAGACCACATTACAGTCCAAAGAAAGACCTTCCAATCAGTCTTCAAGCAATGCCAAGGCAAGCAGGTAGCGGTGATTCACATCAGGGGTAACACTCTGGTCCAAAGAGGGAAAAGGAGTTAAAAATAAGAGAGTCTAATTGGTGAAAACCCTCACGGGAACCGTAAGGTGACGGGAGCTGAGAGAAATCAAAAAATGAGATAGTCGTATTGATGAAAACCCTCACGGGCATCGTAAGGCGAAAGTGAGTTGAAAGATGAACGGATGAGAGAGGTATGTTGGTGGAAACCTTCCAAGGCACCGCAGGATGAATAAGGTCAAGATTTGGTTGAAGAAATCATGTTATAGAAATTCCGAGGCAATAAAGTGTGGCAATTGAAAGTTGATTGGTTGGACATATTGGGCCGAGTAATCCAAAATGCATGTCATGATCATTGGTGCCGGCTGCTCCACTCAGATAAGTCCTTTTTCTTTTTCCTCTTTAGATAGTTTTCCAGTTTTGGATTTCCTTATCCTTAATTCCGAAAGTCATTGCATTTCATTTCTTTTGGGTTTATTTCTCTAAGATGTTCCCGATGTCAGTTCTATTTAAGCAAATAAGAAGGAATTTCAAAGCTCACTACCAGCTTCAAGATGGCAAAGCACAGTGCGGTTAGAGCATACCAAAGATAGCATGATGTAAAGTGGGGTAAGTGCCAGCAAAAGTTCCATCAGCAGAATAATTTAGTAATTTCATGGGAGATGCCGAGTTTCAGTTAAAGGGGTCAGAGGTGTGAAACAACAGTTTGGGTATAGAACACTCGGGTCATCCAAAGTCATGGGGTTTGGAAAGTCGGTCAGAAAGTCAAGTGGTTCAGGGCCAGTTCGGGGAAGCCAGTCAAAACAAAACAATGAAGCGGAGAGACCTTCAGCAAAGAATGCCATCAACTAACCACCACATTTTAAATTGACGAATTTTTCTTTGATTAAACAGGGGCGGGAAATTTTGTTTGTTTCGGAGAAACCCTCCGTGGAGAAAGGCAGTCACCAAACTGGTTTGATTTTTGATTTTCAGGACCCTCTTGGAAAATGGGACCTAGTTTAAAGTTCAGAAATAGCATAATTTAGCATAAATGTATCCCAAAAGAGTATAAGTTAGCTTAACATTTGCATGATTTGAGATAAGATTCAATTAGGAGTTTCCAGGACTCTCCTGAATAATGGGACTTAGTTTTAAGATTTCGATAAGATAACAACATTTAGCGTAGACTCTGTTGTAGGGTAGTATAATTCAGCCATGAAAGTTGTCACCCTTAAGATAAAACTTGACCTTTAATTTTCAGGACCCTCCTGGATAATGGGGAGTAGTTTAAGACCTTCTTAGATAACAAGATATTGCGGAAGTCATGCCTTTAAAAGATATAGCTTAGATTTAAAATTGTCGTTTAGTTAAGAGTTGTCAGGACCCTCATAGATAATGGGACCTATCTTTTAAATTCTTAGTAATACTTGGTAATATGATTTAGTTTTGCACGACCAGCCACCAAACTGGGGCAAAAAAATTCTTTGTTTTTGTCTGTTTTGTTGAAGTCAGGAGCCCGCCTGGAGAGCAGGGAATACATTTTAATTCAGCAATCAGGAGCCCGTCTGGAAAGCAGGAAATACATTCAAGTTCAGCAGTTAGTAGCCCGCCTGGAGAGCAGGGAATACATTCGAGTTAGTATTCAGGAGCCCGCCTGGAGAGCAGGGAATACATTCGAGCTCAGCAGTCAGGAGCCCGCCTGGAGAGCAGGGAATACATTTCAAGTCAGTAGTCAGGAGCCCTCCTGAAAAGCAGGGGATACATTTCATGTCAGCAATCAGGAGCCCACCTGGAGAACAAGGGAGTATAACTCAAGTTTTAGCTTTCAAGTTCTTATTGATATTTGGTAATGTGGTTCGTTTTACACTTACATATGTGTCCAGATACCCAAACTGGGGCAGAAAATTTTTCTTTGTTTTGTCTATTTTATTGAAGTCAGGTGCCCACCTGGAAAGCAAGGGAATACTTTTCAAGTTCAGCAGTTAGGAGCCCGCCTGGAGAGCAGGGAATACATTCAAGTCAGGAGCCCGCCTGGAGAGCAGGGAATACATTTCAAGTCAGCAGTCAAGAGCCCGCCTGGAGAGCAGGGAATACATTTCAAGCCGGCAATCAGGAGACTGCCTGGAAAGCAGGGAATACAGTTCAAGTTAGAAGTCAGGAGCCCGCCTGGAGAGCAGGGAATACATTTCAAGTTAGAAGTCAAGAGCCCACCTGGAGAACAAGGGAATACATTCAAGTTTCAGCAATCAGGCGTCCACCTGAAGAAAGGGAAACATCTCATATTACAATTCAAGGCGGCAACAAGGGGATTCCACTAGGAAAATACCAGTCAATAAGGCAACAAGAACCACCAGAGTAAGTCTGAAGATATAGATAGGATTCTGTAATGCATAGATCATAGCGTAGTCTAGATTCTTTTATTTTATCATGGTGTAATAAGGGGATGCAGTAAGCAGTAGCAGCACCACCACCACCAGTAAAATCACAACTTCATGGTAGTCCCAGCTACCAACATTCCTGAACTACACTAACCTGATTCCTTTTTAGCCAAGGATATGTAGGCAACCTCAGAAGCAGGGTGCGGTCAAATATTTCAAAAATGTTTCCTACAGAGTATTCAAACGGGCAAAAATCAATCGTATCCGCTCACTTTATCTTTACACAAAAACTCTTTGTGTTTCCGAGCAAAGAGGGGCAGCTGTGAGCACGTGATTTTTGCCCTATATATGAATTATAATAATAGGCTAAATTTTTTAATATAGCCTATGTTTTAGCTCAACTTAAGGATGGTTTACTATTGTAAATGTTCAAATAATGCAAAAATTGGCTTTAATCATGACTTTAATGTCTTACAGGAGTTTAATAAACAAATGAGGATTTATGATGGTAATCAAGTGAAAAATGGAGTCAAATGACGAAAAGTTGAGCAACACATCTTAACAAGAGAGAAACCCCACTAGCGCGGGTCATGCGCTCCCGTGCTAGTTCATTGATTTGGACAGAAAGAAACTCGATATGCGCGAGATGTGAGCTGGTCATGTGCTCCCCCGCTAGTCCTGTCCGGAAAAGCAACTATTGAGGGGTAAATTGGTCAATTTGGGAGTAATCCACTAAACTACCATAAAGTAAAAGTTCCATTATGAATGATAATCAGATTTTGAGGGAGAAAAAGCCATAGAAGAAGGAGGAGCTTCATCTTGGAGCTAAGAAAGGAGAAGAAGAACAACATCTTGGAGCAAAGATTCAAAGAGTTCTTCTAAACTTTCTTCTATTTGCTTGTTAATATTATGTTTAAAACTTTTATTGTTGATTTTTGTATGATTATGAGTAGCTAAAAACTCTAGTATTCTTGGGTCATGGATGTTAGATAATTATGTTATTTGAAGCTTAGATTGAAGATATTGAATTTATTGTTATGGGTTGTTTATTTGATTCTGCTTCTAATTATTTTACTGCGTAGCTAACAGTGAAATATTATTTACGAATCTTGAATTAAACTTGACAAAGGAAATTCTTGATTGCATATAGAATCAAATAGAGCAAGATCCGGATCCTGGGCATCGGGTGAAAGATTCGCAATTAAGATAGAACTATACTTAATTGTCTTGCTTGGTTGAAAAATAGGAGTTGTAAATGCATTCTTGCTAATATTAATACCATAACATATAAGTATTAGTTTAACTTGAATAGATGCATAAGAACTCGAAAGATTCTTATGAATATTATTAACCCTATAATCAATAACCCGGATAATTCAATAAATCCATTTTAAGCTAAAATAGTAGCATAATTTCTAGCAAGTCCATGACCCAGGAATATATTTATCCAAATTGTTATAAACATATTGTAAAATTGGTGTAGTAATTTTGTGTTGAATTATTGTGCAATTATTAAGTAAGTTGTAAATTGGTTCTTTTATATATTTTGTGATAATTTAGCTTGAATTGATAATTGTTTGAGTCTACATCAGTCGATAAGTTGATCACAATTCCTCGTGGGAACGATACTTTACTTACTACTATATTACTTGTCGATCGCGTATACTTGCGTGAGTGTTTTGGTCGCAACAAGTTTTTGGCGCCGTTGCCGGGGAATTGAAATTAGCTACTTGACTGTTTTAAGATTTTATTAGCTGTTAATAAAAACCTAAATTTTCCATCTACTTTGTTTGTGTTGCGCAGGCTCTTCTCTTGAATGCGGAGGAGTAGAAGCACAAACAACCTCTTCCCTTTTGATCCTGAAATTGAACGAACAATTCATAGAACAAGGAAGGAGTGGGAAGCTAGAAACAGAACAGAAAGAGAGTTGGACATTCAAGTTCAACCACAGCCAACAGTGATGGCAGGTAATCAAGAACGTGCGGTGATAGAAGCAGCAAGGCCAAACCTTGCTAATATGACTCAGGCCATTGTGAAGCCTGAAATCACCGGTCACTTTGAGCTTAAACAGTACATGGTGCAGCTGATACAGTCCACTGGGCAATATGTTGGTCTATCTCATGAAGACCCACAAAGGCACATTCAAAATTTTTTGGAAATAACGGATACTTACAATTATCCAAATGTTTCCAAGGATTATGTCAAGCTGACCTTATTTCCCTTTTCATTATTGGGGGATGCTAGAGAATGGTTGCAAAAAGAGCTAGCTAATTCAATCCACAATTGGGATGATTTAGCAAAGAAATTCCTAATCAAGTTTTTCCCCACCAAAAAGACAAAGTTTTTGTGGAGTCAGATTCTTGGGTTTCAACAACGGGATGGTGAAACTCTTCGCCAAGATTGGGAAAGATACAAGAAACTACTTCGGGATTGTCCTCATCATTGTCAAACTGATGAAGTATTGGGCCATAATTTTGTTGATGGATTAGACGAAACTTTCAAAATGAATCTTGATTCAGCTTGTGGAGGTAGTTGCATGGCAAAACCATACAGTGAAATACAACTTCTACTGAATAACTTTACTGCTAATGATCATAATTGGCAAGGTGAAGGAGAACCAAGGAGACCAATGAAACAGAAAGTAGGGTTACTTGAACTGGATGACATTTCCGCCATAAGAGCAGATTTAGCAAAATTGGCAAATCAAATGACCAGAATGACAATGGGACCATCACAACCAATGCAGCAGGTTCAACAAATGTCAGTTTGTTGTGAAATGTGTGGTGACAATCACACGAGTGACATGTGCCTCGTGAATCCTGAATCTATTTACTATGTTGGGCAACAAAACAGAAATCTGATGAATCAACAAGCCCAATATGGGAACACTTACAACCCAAATTGGAGGAATCATCCTAATTTCTCTTGGGGTGGGAATCAACCCAATCAAAATCAATTTAGACCCCAAGGAAATTTTAATCAACCTCAAAGGCCGCCACAACAAGCAGAAGAAAGTACAAATGATTTGTTGAAAAAATTGTTGCAAGACAATCAGCAACTCAGAACGGACTTTAGAAATCTTGAAAGGCAAATGGGACAACTGGCTGCAAATCAAAATACTAGACCTGCAGGGGCTCTTCCAGGTGATACAGAAAAAAATCCTCAAGTGAGTGCAATTACACTTAGAACAGGAAGGGAGTTAGAAGAAGTTCCATCAAAGAAAAAGAACAAGCAAATACCTGAAGGTGAATTAATTCCCAAAGAAGCACAAGAGGAAAAGAAAGATGATACAATTCCAGCACCTGTAAACATTCCAAGACCACCACCACCATTTCCACAAAGGCTGCAGAAAAAGAATGACGATCGCATGTTCAACAAATTTCTCTCTATGTTGAGTCAGATTCAATTGAATATTCTGTTGGTAGATGCGATTCGTGATATTCCAAAATATGCCAAATACATAAAAGACATTGTGGCTAACAAGAGGAGACTGACTGAATTTGAAACAATTGCACTTACTGAAGAGTGCACTTCAAGGGTCCAAAATAAGCTTCCTCAAAAGCTTAAGGACCCTGGCAGCTTTACTATCCCTGTGAGAATAGGCAATGTTGATGTAGGCCACACACTTTGTGATTTGGGAGCAAGCATAAATTTGATGCCATTGTCTTTGTACAAACAATTGGGTTTGGGAGCTCCAAAACCCACCATGGTGATGTTGCAACTAGCAGACAGGTCCATAGCTTACCCGGAATGGGTGATAGAAGATGTGCTACTGAAAATTGGGAAATTTATTTTCCCGGCTGATTTCATTATCTTGGATTTTCAGGCCGATGAAAAAGTTCCTATTATATTGGGAAGACCTCTCTTGGCTACAGGTGATGCTATAATTAAAGTAAGAGAAGGAAAAATGATCATGAGAGTTGACAACGAGGAAGCTGTTTTTAATGTATATAAAGCAATTCAACTTCCTCGACAGTATGAAGAATTGTCTATGATATCTGTCATGGAGATTGATGAACAACTTATTACCCCAAGTGTATATTTGCAGGATTCTTTAGAAAAAGCAATTGTGTTGTTTGAAAGTTTGGAGATTAATGATGAGGTTGAGGAGATGAAACATACTTTGAATGCAACATGTGAATATATAAAAGGTTTTAATCCCTTTGAACCTTTAAACAGGCCAGATGGTCCTCCTCTGAAGCCCTCGGTTGAAGAAGCTCCCAAATTGGAATTAAAGCCTTTACCTTCTCACCTTCATTATGCTTATTTGGGTAGTTCTAAAACTTTACCTGTTATTATTTATGCTGACCTATCTGAATTGTAGGAGGAGAAATTGTTAAGAGTACTACGTGAGCATAAAAGACCAATTGGGTGGACAATGTCTGACATAAGAGGTATTAGTCCAGCTTTTTGCATGCATAAAATTCTCATGGAGGAAGGGCACAAGACAAGCATAGAACAACAACGCCGCCTAAATCCAAACATGAAAGAGGTGGTAAGAAAAGAAGTGATTAAATGGCTTGATGCAGGTATTGTATTTCCAATATCTGATAGCAAATGGGTAAGTCCAGTCCAATGTGTTCCAAAGAAAGGAGGAATGACCGTAGTGACAAATGAAAATAATGATTTGATTCCCATTAGAACTGTTACTGGGTGGAGGATTTGCATAGATTATAGAAAATTGAATAATGCCACCCGAAAAGACCATTTTCCCCTTCCCTTTATTGACCAAATGCTTGATAGATTAGCCGGGCAGGAATACTACTATTTTTTGGATGGCTACTCGGGATATAATCAAATTGTTATAGCCCCAGAAGACCAAGAGAATACCACATTTACATGTCCCTATGGGACATATGCATTTAAAAGAATGTCATTTGGTCTTTGCAATGCACTTACGACTTTTCAAAGGTGTATGATGGCTATTTTCACTGATATGGTTGAAAGATTTGTGGAAGTATTTATGGATGATTTTTCTGTATTTGGATGTTCTTTTGATGAATGTTTAATGAATCTTGATAAGGTCCTTGCTAGGTGTGAAGAAACAAATTTGGTGCTAAATTGGGAAAAATGTCATTTCATGGTACGAGAAGGCATAGTCTTAGGGCATAAAGTGTCCAAGAATGGATTGCAGGTGGATAAAGCAAAGGTGGAAGCAATTGAAAAATTACCTCCACCAACATCAGTTAGAGGCATTCGCAGTTTCTTAGGCCATGCGGGTTTTTACCGTCGTTTCATCAAGGATTTTTCAAAAATCTCATCTCCTTTGTGCAGGCTTCTTGAGAAAGATACATCTTTCAAGTTTGATGATGCTTGTCTGAAAGCATTTGATGAGTTGAAACGAAGATTAGTTACTGCACCGATTATCATTTCTCCAGATTGGAAACTTCCACTTGAATTAATGTGTGATGCAAGTGATATAGCCATTGGAGCTGTTTTGGAGCAGCGGAAAGAGAAAATATTTTGTTCCATTCACTATGCGAGTAGAACTCTTAATCCATCTCAAATGAATTACACTGTTACAGAAAAAGAGTTGCTCGCAGTAGTATGGGCATTTGATAAGTTTAGGTCCTATCTAGTGGGGACCAAAGTCATAGTTTACACAGATCACTCAGCTATAAGGTATTTATTTGCAAAGAAAGATGTCAAGCCAAGGTTAATTCGATGGGTTCTTCTTTTGCATGAATTTGATTTGGAGATTCGAGATCGAAAGGGAACAGAGAATCAGGTTGCAGATCATTTATCTAGGCTGGAAAATAGAGGCCATGTCACTGAAGGAGAATCAATCAAAGAAACATTCCTTGACGAACATTTGCTAGCCATCACTTTGGATGAAACCCCGTGGTATGCTGATTATGTGAATTTCATTGCAAGTGGGGTGACTCCACCAGAATTCACAGCTGACCATAGAAGAAGGTTCTTACATGATGTGAGATTCTACATGTGGGACGAGCCTTTTCTATACAAGCAATGCGCAGATCAATTGGTAAGAAGGTGTGTCCCTGAGGAGGAGATGAATGCAATATTGCATGACTGTCATTCTTCTCTTTATGGAGGTCATCATGGTGGAGACAGAACTGCACAAAAGGTTTTGCAATCAGGTTTTTACTGGCCAAAATTATTTAAAGATACACATGCTTTTGTTAAAAATTGTGACATGTGCCAAAGAACCGGAACGATCACGAAGAAGCACGAGATGCCATTACAAAATATTTTGGTAGTAGAGCTCTTTTATGTCTGGGGAATAGATTTCATGGGACCATTTCCGTATTCTAATGGGCATAGATATATTTTGGTTGCAGTGGATTATGTGTCTAAGTGGGTTGAGGCCATTGCTCTTCCTACTAATGATGCGAAGGTAGTGGTAAGTTTTGTGAAGAAGCACATTTTCACACGCTTTGGAACTCCAAGGGTGTTGATAAGTGATGGAGGAACACACTTTTGCAACAAATTGTTGAAAAATATTCTAGCAAAATATGGTGTAAGACACAAGGTTGCTACTGCATATCACCCTCAAACGAGTGGTCAAGTTGAAGTGTCAAACAGGGAAGTAAAACAGATTTTGGAGAAAACTGTGAGCGCAAATAGGAAAGATTGGTCCGGTAAGTTAGAAGATGCATTGTGGGCTTACCGAACTGCATACAAGACTCCAATATGTACTTCTCCATACAGGTTGGTTTATGGAAAAACATGTCATTTGCCTGTTGAGATAGAACATAAAGCTTATTGGGCAATGAAAAAGCTAAATATGAATATGGACTTAGATGGAGAAAAAAAGACTGCTACAACTCAATGAACTTGATGAGTTTCGGTTGCATGCTTATGAAAATGCCAAGTTATATAAAGAAAAGACCAAGAAGTGGCACGATAAACACATCCAACATCGTGAGTTTGAGGCGGGTCAAGAAGTTCTCTTGTTCAACTCAAGGCTAAAGCTTTTTCCTGGAAAGCTTAAGTCCCGTTGGGCAGACCCTTTTATTATAGTAGGTGTAACTCCTCATAGAACAGTTGAATTGCGAAACATTAATTCAATAGGCACGTTCTTGGTAAATGGGCAACGAATTAAACACTATTGGGGTGGTGACATTCAACGTCACAAAACCTCAGTAGATTTAATTGATGAATAATGCAATATGGCGTCGTGCAGCGACATTAAATCAGGCGTTGTGTGGGAGGCAACCCACAAATGTATTGTAAATATAGTTTGTAAATGAGAATTTATAACTTGGCCTTCTTGTGAGGCTATATGTTAAAAAAAAACAAGAGAAACGTTCAGTGATTAGCGCGAGAGTGCATAACCAGCACATAGCCCGCGCTAATCGGGTTTCCTTCTGCCCTGACCTTCAGTGATTAGCGCGGGAGCATATAGCCAGTGCATAGCCCGCGCAAATCAGGTTTTAGTCTGCCTCGGAAAAAAATGACTAGCGCGGGAGTGCATAACCAGCGCACGACCCGCGCTAGTCACAGGTAACTCTGTTTTAAAGTTTTTTTTACTTCTTTAACTTAATAACACTCCCATTCTTCCTCTTCCCAACTCTCCCAACAAAACCCTAATCTTTTTATTCTTCTTATTCTTCACAAAATCTCCCCACCTCTTCATTCACCCCATACCCCATCTCCTCTAAGGTATGTCTTCTTCATCTTCTTCTTATTAGTTAATTTTTTTTTATTTTCAGATTAATTTCATTTTTATTGTGAACATAGTTTTAATTTTCTATTTTTTTTGTTCGATTTTCAATTTCTTTGCATATATTTAGTATAATGTCTTCATTTTTTCCTTGTTTAGTTTTATTATGTAACATTATTATGTGGTTGTCAAGATTGTATATTTTTAGGATAGTTTCTTAAATTTTTTCTTATTTAACATTAGAATGTAGCATTTATAGAAGATTTAAACATATGTTTGATGTTTGGTTGGGTTGAGGAAGTGAAAAATTAGGAGTATGGTGGTGTAAAGTAGTAATTGGGTTGGTTGATGGTGAATACATTGTGACATAGGGTTGGAAAAAGCTTGAAACTCAACATGCTCACAATGTGTTTGAAAAAATGCCTCTTTGGAAGAAGTGATGTGACCAACTATGTGGTGAAGTCTAAGTAGCCCGGTTTGGTCACCCAATTGAATAGGGCTAACTCTAAACTACTTGCAGGTACCATGGCCCCTCATAAACGCCCAGCATCAAGTTCCTCATCCGAACGCCCAGCTACAGCAAATGTTGGTGGATGGCCCAGAAAATCAGTTGATACTAGGCCATTCAACAGTCAAAAGTTTGTGTCAGCCAAGGCACAGGACAGATTTAACAAAAAGGAGGAGAAAACAATAGTGCCTGAACAAGCAATGGATGCAAATGCTTTGGCTATTAATTGTCCAAACATAGCAAACGAGTTGAGGAGGCGTGGGCTTGACATATTCTTCGAGGAGCCAATCGCGGCGAATGTAATGCTAGTGAGGGAATATTATGCCAACCTTCCGGAACATGATAACTACAATGTTACAGTCCGAAAGCGACAAGTCAATGCATTTATAGAAACAATTCGGGATGTGTACAGGCTACCCCCAGTGGAGGAAGATTACATGGATATGTTCCGGGCATATAACAACAAGCTAATACCATGGTCCACGTTCACCAACATAATTTGTCGCCCAGATGCAGATATCCAATGGTATAAATATGGGAACAAGTTCCATGCTAATGCCCTGAAGTTCGAGGCCAAATTTTGGTTGTACTTCATCAACAGCCGTCTCTTGCCTTCCAAGAATTTGACTGAAGTAAACATCCCTCGAGCTTGCTTAATATGGTGTTTCATGAATAGGGGATGGTTTGATTTGCCATTGTTGATACATAAAGAAATGTTCCAGAGGGTTAGAAGTCAACGCTACGGGTTGTATTACCCATCTCTTGTCACCCTACTGTGCCTTCGAGCCAATGTACCAAACAATCTTGCTGCAGATGGACGACTAGCTAAAGTCAATCCTTCACGGCTAAAATGGTCACCATAGTTAAGGAAGTTGTACATCCAACTGAATTGGTTGCTCTTGATTCTGATGACAATAACGATGAGGAAGGAGGGGACCAACAAGGAGGAGCTGACGATGTGGAGATGGGAGAAGATGCACCACATGCACAACCACAAGCTTTTGATGCAGCAGGACCATCTAGGGCTAGTCGGGGACAAAGGATAGACCGCATGGAGCAGGAAATCACTGAAATTAAAACATCAGTGACAGTTCTGGGGAGACGTGTTGATGAAATGCAAGGTCAGCAAAAGAAAACGGAAAGCCGGCTCTTAGGTTGGCTTCGTGCAATTGGTCGGGCATGCAATGTGGATTCCGGTTCTGTCTCCGACCAGGAGTGACTCCTCGGGGAAGTATCTTTGCTTCATCTCTTGTTTATAATGAAAGACATGGGGACATGTCTCGCTTTAAGTGTGGGGTGGAGGATTCCCTTAAACATATGTTTAACTGTTCTTAAATATTTTGGATGGTAGTAATTATTATGGATTTTTAGGTTGTTTCAATTGTTTTGGATTGTTGTAATATTTTGGTGGTGTGGTACAATATATAATGTTTTGGGATTGCATGACTATTTCACTTTTGTTTTTAAATGTTTTGGTGATTTAGTATTGTTGGAGTAATTGTTGTCTGTTCTTAAACAATTTTTTAAGTAGTTATATTGGCGCGGCCCGATGACGGATTCTTTTAGATAGGAGTTCTTGAGGGACTGAGCTTATTGAAAACAACAAAAAGATTTTTATTTTTATTTTTTATTTTTAGGTAGTATAACAAATCCCCCTTGGTTTTTCTTTAAGCCACGGTTCTTTTCCAAAGGTTTATTTTGAACCGGGCATATGTAGTTTTTAATTTCTGTTTCCATTTTTTTATTTGTATATTAAATAAAGGGATGCAAGCTATAGAAGAGAACTCATAGCGTTGACACACCTGAACACATTAGACCCTAGAGTGTAACGCGCTTAGTCTTAATTGTTGAATCTCACTGAAAGTGCCTTAATTTGTATGTTTGTACTGAATTGAATGCTCGTAATGGAGTGTCTTGATGAGCTGATCTGGAATGAGTCATATGCCATGTGTGGTGAGTATTTGTGTAGTCCATGTATTGTACTTGTGTCTAGAACTTGCTCGGTATATGAGTTGAAGCGAAATTTGAGGCGATGCTCGGTTTGAAAAATGATGTTAGGCTTACTTTGACCTTTTTGAGCTTAATTGCTTATTAAAAATAAAATTTTCCCTAGTTAACCCTTTTGAGCCTTCAGACTTTTTGTTTGGCACCCGCATTACAAGGCTATACCCTTTTGTTCTTAATTGACATTGTTTTGATCCTTTTACCTCTTAAAGCACTTTAATTGTGAGAAGAGCGCTAAAAGAAGTAAGAAGGAAATAAGTGTGGGGTGGCTTTTGAGTGGAACCAATAAAAGGATGAAAGGTGCACTTATGTTGTAAACGAATACACCACTAGCAGAAATTGAGTGACAAGAAAAAAAGAAGAGATAATTACATTGTGTTTTGCTCTAGCTAGTGGGAATGAATTAATAGAGTGCTTAAAGAAGAAGGGCATATTTGTGGGGTGATATTATGTATAAATGAGAAGTGGGTTGAAGAATTTATGCTGAAAATTGCTCGTGTGATGTGTTAAAGTGCTTAGGGGTTGAGTCACTATTCCTAAATACATCCTACCCGTCCCTTAGCCCACATTACAACCACGAAAAAGTCCTAATTAATTTTGGATCGAGATAACCTACCTTAGTAGAGATTTACATTAAGGGCAAGTTTATGGTACCAATTGCATGCATGTGACCTATTTTGTGAGAGTGAGTGATTTCCTTGATATATGTGAATATATGAATTAAATGTGGTGGATTGAACTCAGTTTTTGTTGATGTAATTGTGAGGGCATATGAATCGTGACGGAGAAGCAAGTCTTGATTTCTGTGTAGAGTACTTTGAGGAAGTGTGAATATTGCATGCCACTTAGAGTTGACTTTGAGGCTAGGATTGTTCACTGCTAGGCGTAATATATGTACAATGTTCTAGGTGTAATGCGTGAGGGAAAATGGTTGAGTGAAGAATTCTCTAAAAAGAATATAATGGATTGCTCTAGGACTAGCAATAAGCTAAGTGTGGGGTGTGTATAATAGGCTAAATTGTTTAATATAGCCTATGTTTTAGCTCAACTTAAGGATGGTTTACTATTGTAAATGTTCAAATAATGCAAAAATTGGCTCTAATCATGACTTTAATGTCTTACAGGAGTTTAATAAACAAATGAGGATTTATGATGGTAATCAAGTGAAAAATGGAGTCAAATGACGAAAAGTTGAGTAGCACATCTTAACAAGAAAGAAACCCCACTAGTGTGGGTCATGCACTGGTGATGCGCTCCCGCGCTAGTTCAGTGATTTGGACAGAAAAAAACTCGATATGCGCGGGATGTGCGATGGTCATGCCCTCCCGCGCTAATCCTGTCCGGAAAAGCAATTATTGAGGGGTAAATTGGTCAATTTGGGAGTAATCCACTAAACTACCATAAAGTAAAAGTTCCATTATGAATGATAATCAGATTTTGAGGGAGAAAAAACCATAGAAGAAGGAGGAGCTTCATCTTGGAGCTAAGAAAGGAGAAGAAGAACAACATCTTGGAGCAAAGATTCAAAGAGTTCTTCTAAACTTTCTTCTATTTGCTTGTTAATATTATGTTTAAAACTTTTATTGTTGATTTTTGTATGATTATGAGTAGCTAAAAACTCTAGTATTCTTGGGTCATGGATGTTAGATAATTATGTTATTTGAAGCTTAGATTGAAGATATTGAATTTATTGTTATGGGTTGTTTATTTGATTCTGCTTCTAATTATTTTACTGCGTAGCTAACAGTGAAATATTATTTACGAATCTTGAATTAAACTTGACAAAGGAAATTCTTGATTGCATATAGAATCAAATAGAGCAAGATCCGGATCCTGGGCATCGGGTGAAAGATTCGCAATTAAGATAGAACTATACTTAATTGTCTTGCTTGGTTGAAAAATAGGAGTTGTAAATGCATTCTTGCTAATATTAATACCATAAACATATAAGTATTAGTTTAACTTGAATAGATGCATAAGAACTCGAAAGATTCTTATGAATATTATTAACCCTATAATAAATAACCCGGATAATTCAATAAATCCATTTTAAGCTAAAATAGTAGCATAATTTCTAGCAAGTCCATGACCCGGGAATATATTTATCCAAATTGTTATAAACATATTGTGAAATTGGTGTAGTAATTTTGTGTTGAATTATTGTGCAATTATTAAGTAAGTTGTAAATTGGTTCTTTATATATTTTGTGATAATTTAGCTTGAATTGATAATTGTTTAAGTCTACATCAGTCGATAAGTTGATCACAATTCCTCGTGGGAACGATACTTTACTTACTACTATATTACTTGTCGATCGCGTACACTTGCGTGAGTGTTTTGGTCGCAACAAATTACTCCCACAAATTCAAAACAAATATAATTTCTTTCAGTGTTTGCAATTTTGTGGATTTTTGTGGCATTTCTGCTAATTGTTTGCATTTCTGTTTGTGCATTTTAATTAATGAAAAATACAAAAAATATATGTTGCATTTGCATTTAGACATTTTTTAAAATTAATTAGTAATTTAGTCGATTTACAAAATGGAAAAATCACAAAAAATAGTTTACTTTGCACTTTTTAAATTTCAATTTTTGAATTATGTTAGTTTCTCTTTTAAATTGGTTTTTTATTATTTGTGGTAATTGTTATTTAGAATTAATTTGATAGGATAATTTGATTAGGAATTAATTGAGGTTCTTAATTTGAATTTAAAAGGAAAAAAGAGATTAATAAAAGGAAGAAAAGAGAAAGAACTGGAAAGAGTCCATCGAAATTCGACAAGTTAGGATGTTATAACGTGTACTTTTGGGGTGAGACTAGGGTGCTTAACATGATAAGGAGGTTCTTTTATGAGTTATTTTAGTTTTATGATAGTCGTGCATTATGTTTTGAAGTCAAGCGAGTTGTGGAACAAAAGTTGGCAAAGGTCATCACAAGTTACATTCATAAATATGCTGAAAATTAGGTCAAATGTAGCTGAGCTTTTCTCCCAATGTACTTGGAATTACGGTATGACCTACCTACCAAATTGAATATCAACGAGTCTAGTTTCCAACTGATTAAACTATTCATTGATACAATATTGGAGTAGAGAAATATTTGCATTTTTATGAGACATCACAAAATGGTAGGTTACAAGCAGGTACATCACCTACTTGCCAAAAGGAGAGGCCTCAATTAAAAGATCCTAAAGTTGGCCAAGAGGGGAATTTTAAGGGCTTATAAAATAATTTAATTCACTCATCTTTCATACCTTGAAAACCATATTTAACCCCTGCAACTCCTCCCCAAAAATCCCACATAAACACTAGGATGTTATGATGTGATTCTAGTGAGGAAAACCTTGGACAACTTGCTAGTTTCTCTTTCTCCTTCTTGTTGATGCATTGGGGAACTAATATTTGATGAAGAAGGACTAGGTCTCTCTAGTTCTACGTAGTACAAGAGTAACATTATGCTTCTTCTTACATTATCTTTGCATTTGCGAGTTGTAACTCGATCGTAAAGACTAGACCTAGCAAGTTTCGAAAGAGTGGTATGTCGTTTGTTGTTACGTCACGGTTGGCTGGTTGTGAACTTATTTTAAGTTGAATTTATGGGTGGTTTATAGGGTAAGTTTGGATTAATTACATACTGTTTGTTTGTGTTTCTCAATTTGAAAGAAAAGACAAGTTGAAACGTATTTTAGTAAACCAAAAAAATCAGTTTTGAGTTGCTGAACTTGTGGGACTGTTTTGTGAACTATTTTTTGTTGTTGTTGGGTTTTCTATGTTGCTACTGTTTTAATGGAGTTTGAGAGGAGAAAGGGTGTGTAGAAACACCACATAGTTGTAGGGTAGTTGGCTGGTCGTTTGTCATTAAATTTTCGGTTGTTTGACACTACTAGGGTTGTCGTTTTGTGTATGAACTGATTGGGGTGTGTGGGTTGTTTTGTGGTGGGTATAAGGTTAGAAAATAATGTATATATGTTGTGAGCACGTGATTTTTACCCTGTATGAATTACTCCCTTAAATTCAAAACAAGATAATTTTTCCATTTGTTTGCAATTTCGTAGATTTTTGTTTGTTATTGTTTGTTATTGTTTGCATTTGTCTGTGCATATTTATTTTATTTAATTAATGAAAAATAAAAAATATGTTGCATTTGCGTTTAGGATTTAATTTTACATTTTAGGATTAAGTGAAAAATTAGTTATTTTATAAAAATGGAAAAAAATCACAAAAATAGTTTATTTTGCACTTTAAATTTTAATTTTGAATTTCGGTAGTTCTTCCTTTAATTTAGTTTTTAATTATTTGCAGTAACAATTATTAGGGTTAATTAATTTAATTTTGTAGGATAATTAGTTTTAGGATTTAATTTAGGTTTTAATTTTGAAAAACAGAAAAAGAATTTCGAAGGAAAATGAATTGAAAAAAAAAAAAAAGAAAAGAGAAAAGTAAAGGAATTTTGGATAATTTGTCTTAAAATGAAAATGGGAAATAAGAATAGGATTGGGCTACTCTTTAAGTCCAAACACTCAGGCCCAACGTTATTTCCTCCTATACCCGTTCCAAAAACTGAGCCCAAACCCGCCTCTACCCGGTCCGCCCATATTGTGACCAAACGACCCTGTTTTGGTTAATTCTAATCTGGACCGTTGATCTCAGTTGATCAAACGGTCCAGAACTGGTTTATTCTCTATATTTAAGTGTCCAAACCAGCCCCCCCCCTCATTTCTCGTCTCTCTCACACACCCCATTCTAGAGACCTGGAAACCCTAGTTAGCCGCCTTCAAACCCTCACCACCGGTGGCGGCACCACCACAAACCGCCACCAGACTTATATCAAATGTTTCCCTCCACCACCTCATCCCAAATCTTCGTTCAATTTCTCTCAAATATACTCAGAACCTCTCGAATCTCAGTTTACAGGTGGAAACCCTAGCGCCGACACAGTTTCTCCGGTGGCGGTGCCACCTCCGTTCAACCCCAAAATAACACCCTACAACCCCGTTTACCCCATCACTCCAAATCCTCACCCCGTTTCCTTCGAAACTCGCTCGAAATCTTCGAATCTTAAATCTAAGGTTAACCTAAGCCTATACATGCAAGGTCGTTTCTCTGAGTCGTGATGAGTTCTCAACACTGATTTCACCACAAATAATGTTGTTCGCCTGTTCTTTACAAGAACAGGCGTTTGAAATTATTTGAGGTTTAAATCAGTATCAGTTTCAATTTCAAGTTGATGGGTGAGTTTTTCTTTCTCTGTCCATTATTGTTCGTCCCTTCTCTTGTTCTTCTCCTTCTCTCTTATGTCGGTTTGAAGGCATGTCCTCTGTCTGAATTTGTTGAAAAATTTTGAACCATGTCTTTCCCTTTAGCTTAATTTAGGGTTCATTTTGTTAGTTCTTCAGTTCCTCTTTTCAAGTTTTAATTGCTGTTCTCCGTGTTCTAAATTTTATTTTAGGCTATGGCATGTTCTGTTAATTAGCTTAAGTTGGATTTTGTTAATTTGTTAGTTTAGTTTAATTCTGGTTTGGTATTTAGCTTAAAAGAAAATCAATGGTTAGTTTAGATTTTGGGCTTTTGTAGTTGTTTATTTGTTTTCCTTTCTGCTTCTCGTTCGAGTTAGTCAATGGGAGTTCTGATTTTTGGTTTGGGCTTTGGATAATTTCTAACCCATTTTCAAGAGGAGCCCGCTCAGTTGGGTTTAATTCACTGGGTAGATTTGACCCATGAGGTAAGCTAGGGCAATTGACAGGGGTTTAAGGGGTAGTTTAGGGAGATTGGGTAGGGGGATCTCTTGTAACTGATTGAAGGAAGCTTCCTGGAAGCTTGCTTTGGGACTTCACTGAAAATACTGATTTTAAGCTAGGGATTGAATAGCAAAAATGAAAATATCAAAAGGTTTAAAGTGCAAATAAGAATCCCTTTTATGTTGCTCTAATAACTTGCCTATAAAGGCAACTTTTCTTGCCTTTCAAGAGAGACCCAAGACCTAAGAGATAGAGAGAGACTTAAAAAAAAGAGTGCAGAGCTAAGAATCCAAAGAAGAAAAAATCTGCAATGGCTGAAACCTCTAGGAAAAACATTATTCCATTGAATTGTAGCTTGAGAATCTGAAATCCTTCTCCTTTTAAATCAATTTCCTATAGGTTTGGACTTCGAAATGGCTTGAGATTTAGTCATTAAGGTTAGGTTTTGGTGCTTACTTGTTTGAAAGTGTGTTTGACACTGCAATCTGGTCTGCTGAAGTGCATTTTCTGGGGTTTGAGCTATTTTTGGTACACTATTCCATTGGATTTGAGTTCCACTCTGCTATTTGTTACTGATGCTGGATCTCTGATTATCTCGCTGTTGTTTTCTTCACATTTTCAGGTATGTAAAGACATTTGATCCCTGAGTAAATGTAGACCGGAAGTTTTATGAAATCAAGCTGAAATGGCTATTTTGTTCCTTCGAACAGAGGCTATTGATCTTCTTGCGATTCCTGCACATTTTTATCGTTAATCATTATGAGTAGTTAGTTATATATAGTTTGTAGCCTGTTTCCTTTTCAGACTTTGGGTTTGCACCTATGTGTTATAAGTAATGTTGGATTATTGGACTGTTACAGTGCTGTAAGTCAGTGCTAAGTTTAGCCACGTTTATGTCTTGTTCACAAATGTCACTCATGTCTTTGGGGAACTGTCAGAATGTGTAGAGTAGTTTGACCTTCCCTTTATCATGTTCTTTAAATTATTTAGCTGTAAACCTGCTTTGTAGCACTAGCTGACTCTTTGATGTTTTTTGGCTGTGAGGTATGGATCTCAGTTAGGTTCTTGGCTGTGAGTTACTGGGGCTCTTTGATGTTGATGTACATTTGAGTCCGCTGTGAAATAGTTAATTGTTAGTTGGATTTTACTTAAGCGAGACTGGTTTGATTTGTTTTTAAATCTTCAGGCCTTTAAGTTAGTCTGGAGGTCTGATAGTAAGTTACCTACTGCTAGTTATTTTAATCAGACTCTCAACTACTTGCAAACTAAATTATTGTTAAACTGCACATAATCATGCATTGAGTAGTCGGAGGCTAATTTTTAAGGTCGATTGAATATATATGGGTATTCCGTTGTTATCCAATTGGACTCATGTTGTATCCAGTGACGTTTTTCAGACGCTACTGGTGGGCCTCCGAGATTCGATCAGGAATCCCTCTTTCCGCTGATGCCCTATCTCCCCAAAGTCTTGGGCTCACGCTTGGGCCCAAAGTGTGCGGCCCCTTATTCACTAAGCTATCAGCTCATTTGGAGTTGGGTTAAACCCCTTGGCTTAAATAATCGACCCTACCTTGTAAGCCTTTAGAGAAACCTTTGATTGCACTTGGCATTTTGATTAATTAGGCCATTATCAATAACTGAGGCGAATCATCTCTTATAACACAAGTAGTATATGGCCCTTCATGGAAGTGTACCGTGCCAAACAAAAATCTTAAATGTACGACCCTCGCTCAATTAATTTTGAAATCCCTAGAATTCGAGGCATGCCATTTAGCAAATTTCCATGGCCCTCGCAGAATTAACAACACGTTAGTTGCTTTAGGCACATTACTTAATAATTTTACTTTCTTAAACTCGAGTGCGCATTTCATGTGACCCAAATCCAAATCCTAAAGCGTTGGATAAATGTGTTCCGGATTGCGGGTGCATTTCATGTGGCGCGATCCAAAAACATATTTTAAATGACGTTCAATCTTCTTTAAAATTGAATAAAAGCGGTGGAAAGTTAAAATTTGCAAATATGTTTAAAAATGTCTTAAAATGAGATAATTAGGCCAAATATAACAGTTGAGTGACCGTGCTAGAACCACGGAACTTGGGAATGCCTAACACCTTCTCCGGGGTTAACAAAATTCCTTATCCGAATTTCTGGTTCGCGGACTATTAAACAGAGTCATATTTTCCTCGATTCGGGATTCAACCGGTGACTTGGGACACCATAAATCTCCCAAGTGACGACTCTGAATCTTTAATTGCAATAATCCTGTTTCGATTGTCACTTTAAGTTGGAAAAAACTCTCTTGTATACCCTTTTCGGGAGTGTAGGTGAAAAGGGAGGTGTGACAGCTCTGACGACTCTATTGGGGATCGAACCCAGAATCTCTAGTTCAGGGTTCAAGAATTCGAGCTTAGAATAATTGTTATAGTTGGCTTTATCCATTATCTGATTTTGTTACATGATTTGGGCCTTATATGCTAATTGATTTCTTTTACCACTTTGATATTCCATGAACTGTATATAAACTATTGCGAAATCTCTCTTCTCTCTGAGTCTTCTAAATCATGAAGAAGTGTGCACTTCGTGTGACATCTTTTCTGTTAGAGTCATATTCCAAATTTAGAACGAGGTTCGGACAAGTTGCAAAGCCGGTAAAGCTTCTATATTCCCGGTACGCTGCCCCCCCTCGGCTCGAGCTCTCCGCTCGGGTAAGCCTGGTCTAGAACAATAAACCCCAGGATTTAAACCTAGTATAACAATACCTCATGCCGGATCCCTAGTAGGAACGTTTGTTTGCATCACGTGCATTTTGACTTTGGAGACTCAACACAGGGGTTGGGTCTGTCTAGGACAGGTACACCCGAAACAAAAAGACCATCCTGATGCATCCTACTTGTTACTTGTGCATCTATTTGCTTCGGACTTGCATGCTGACTGGCTTATGAATATCGGGAAAAGTCGAGGAAAGAGAAATAACAGTATGAGGGGTAAAAAAGGTTAATCGCCTGTTCTGAAAACCCAATGTCCAAGTAGTGTCGAAACTCTACCGAATTTTCGAGAAAATGAAAAGGGAAAGAAAAGGAAAAAAAGAAAGAAAAGAGAAGGCTTTTGTTTTCAAAATAGCATGTTTTATTTTAATGAAAGAAAAAATGTTTTTGTTTTCAGAAATGGCTTTATTTATAAAATAATAAAAAAGCCTCTTGTTTTCAAAATAGTTCGTCTTATTTGCCCGAACTATGCCAGTTTGATTCTCACAGGGTGTGAAATACGTAAGCAACCCCCATCGGGTCCAACTTCCTTTTTGCAAAAATAGCCCAAAAGCCAAAAAATTCTACTTTAATTTGAAAATAATCAGGGCGATGCCATTCTTGTCAAAAACAGCCGAATGTCCCTAAAAAGGGCGCCGGAAGGTTGTTTTTTTCAAGAACAGCCACTTTTGGTCACTTTTAAAGGTTTTGACTGGTTAGCTGACACAGCCTTAAAATCTTCGTTTTCGAAGTGCTGAAAGGCCGTGTTGGCAAGGCCGGGTGTTTTGTGGAAAATTTTGAAAACTGTCTTTTCTCTTAAGTCAAAATGAGTCATAGTTTTCTTTTAATTAAAATCACCTTAATAAATGTGCAGGATGAGCACAAATCAAAATGAACCTTTCTCAGTCCGTGAGGAGATCTTTTTGGAGCTACATATGTGGTGGCATGATTTGGGGATGACAGCAGGAAAGTTGTGACAAAAGCATTGGGCGGTCTTATTGGGTTCTTGAAGGTTAAGCCCAGAAAAGACGTGATTGAGGCCTTGATACCATTTTGGGACCCAGCACATAATGTGTTCCACTTTGCGGATTTCGAGTTAACTCCTACGCTGGAAGAGATAGCAGGCTATGCCGGGTTCGAAGGGAATCTCATAAGTCAGTACCCGGTAGCACCAAGAGCAGTGACCCCTCACAAATTTTTGGACTTCTTAAGCATCAGTCGGGACATCCGAGATGGAAATTTGGCCAAAGGATTTTGTACCTTCTACTTTCTGTACCGACGATACGGGAATCCCCGTGGCTTCGAGACACCAGATACTGGTCTTACTCATGCTGGGAATCAAGACAAGTGGGAAGCTCGGAGTGGATTAGCTTTCATAGTGGCGTTCCTAGGTATTTTGGTTTGCCCGAGAAAAGACGGAAACATAGAGATGGGGCTAGTAGGGATAGCTGACTCTATGATGAAAAAGGCAAATGGGACTATAGTGCCGTTGATCTTGGCAGAAATTTATCGAGCTCTTACTCGTTGTCGAGAAGGAGCAAAGTTCTTTGAAGGGTGCAATATGTTGTTACAAATATGGATGGAGGAACACCTTTGCCACCGTCCCGGATACTTGAATTGCGGTATGACTGGCCTCGAGTGCATTGAAAAACATGAAAAGCGAGTAGAGGGTTATGAGTTTCCAGATGGTACGGAAGCATGGCATGCTCATCTGAGATATTTGACCGCAAATAAGATCGAATGGACATTTGGTTAGCTTTCAGTCGACGAAGTAATCTATATGTCGGTTGAGGTGTGTTTTTTGCTGTTGATGGGTCTTCGGAGTATCCAGCCTTATGCTCCGCACAGAGTTTTACGTCAGTTAGGCCGATACAAGATCATCTCGCATAATGAAGATTTGAGTCAGCAAGTCATTGAGTTAATGCCAAAAGCGGCCTTCCCAGAAGAAAAAGTGCGTCGGGTTTGGCATCAGTGCAGATTCTTAGGGCCTAACACTCAAGTATGAGACCTATACAGAGGCGAGGTGGAGCCCAGTTATATTGCTTGGTATGGTAAAAGATCCCGAGTTCAACATGAGACTGACAAGCCCGCAAAGAGACCCTATGTCCAGCAATTAACCGACGAAGCTCAGGTGCAATGGGATTGGCTGACCAAAGAAAACAAGTACAGGGCTACCATAAGCAAGTTAGAAAAGCAAGCCAGAGAACTTCTATTCGAGAATAGCTTGCAAGTGGCGGCGGATGAAGGAGAAAAGAAAAAGCTAGCCAAAGAAAATGAGGCCCTTCGAGCTCAATTTCAGAAATTAAAAGTAGTGGCAGAAAATCCAGTCCGAAGTGACAGAGATGAAAAGATCATAGCTAACCCGAGGCAGAAAGTAAATGACTACAATTTTGATTTGAATAAAGCAGAAAGTGAATTAGCCAAGGCTCGAAAGCAATTGGCTAAAAACACAGATAAACGAGTACGCCTGGTTAAGCAATTGAGAGAAAGGTACGATGATAAGGTCGTAGGGTTAAAGAAAAGGGTCATCGCCATGGAAAACAAAATGATCAAACAGATAAAAGGCTTCAAAGTTGAAAGGGAACATTGTTATACAGCATTGGCGCAATTAGAAATAGATTTGCAACAATTTCAGGAGCAAAATCATGCGGCTGAGCAAACTTTGGAAGCTAGGGCCCAGCAGATTGGGCATTTGTTACAAGAAAAATGTGCCATAAGAGAGAGAATTAGAAGCATTACCGACTACATCGTTAGGAAGTGCCAGATTTGTGAGGATATGACCCGCACTACCTTCTTTGCAGCAGTAATGACATTTGTTAAACAGATAATGAGCGACTTGGATCGACTTCAAAAGGAGCTTGCATATAGGCCCGCGGCGAGACCGAATGATGTCCCGCGGGCACCAGGAGCATTGATGTATTCATGATTTTTCCGGTCGAGTATGCATTTCCCTTTGGTTAGTGTATGTCGGTCATGTTGAGTTTGTATTTTCTTTCTGCTAGAGTCCGTTGAGTTGTTTTCAAGTATGTATTTTCTTTTGTTGGAGTATGAGGTCTATTTTCGGAGTCTGTATTTCATCTTTGCATCGAAATCTGTTAGTCTTTTAGAATTTATTAATTTTGAGTTTGTAATAGAAGCATTTGTTGTTTTTTATTTTATTTTAGGAAAACTAAAATCCCAAAATGTTTTATTTCACACTTATCTCCAAGAACTATACTTGGTCTGATTCATGCGGGGTCATGATACGTAGGCAATCTCCATAGGATTCGACCGTAACCAAATAAAAGAGAGAAAGAAAGAGTGAAAAAACAAGAAAGGAAAGAGAGAAAATAAAATCAAGAAAGAATAAAAACAAAGAGAGAACGAAAGGAAGGAAAATAAAAAGAAAGAAAAGCGGGAGGTTTGCAATTGAAAGTAAGAAAAGGCCGGAATGACACATGCAACCGATCAAATACATAATAGAGACGATTAACTGTTTAGGTGCATAGCCCAATATGCGGTTACCAATCTGTTTAAGCCTAATCACTAACAAGGTTGTTGTTTGATATATTAAGTTCAGGCAGGTGGTTAGTTGACTGGCATTCTAGCAACTCACTCCTACAACACCCGATCGAAAGCCAGGCTGAATATGGTCGACCAGGAACCGAAAACAAGTATTGTCGACCCATCGAAAGAGGTGGAAGAAATGGACGTTAATGCGATGAGGGAAGAAATGTATAAGCTGAAGCAGCAGATGGTTGAAATGTACCAAGCCTGGGCGAAGGGGCATCCACCACCAGTTTATCCCGCCAACCCTACCTATATCCCACTACCAGCCCAACCTCCGGAGCCTCTCACTGTGAACTCATCTCCAGCTTTTCCCCTCTACCAACAATGCTATGGCGCCACTTCCCATAATTCTCAAGATCCACCACCCAAACAAGTCTCATACCCTCCCCCACCAATTGCACCTGTTTTTGTGGTACCTCCACCTGCTACATTACACCGATCTTCCAGTGAACCCCTGTTCCAAGCTCACGACAACCAGTACTATCCCCCTGAACCCACCTTCAAAGTTCCAGAACCATATCCTTACACCCCTCATCTTGATATCCCGACAGAGACCAAGAAACTGCCGAAAAATCCTGAGCATGAAGAGATGATCAGAAACGTCAAAAGCTTAGAGCAATCGTTTCGAGATGTGAGGGGGATGTGGGGTCAAGTGAGTGTGGCCTATAAGGATTTATGTCTGTTCTCAGATGTTCAGTTGCCAGCAGGGTTCAAAATGCCCAAGTTTGATCTGTACGATGGGCATGGTGACCCGGTAGCACACTTAAGAGGATTATGTAGCACGATGAGAGGAGCAGGTGGAAGTGATGAATTGTTGATGGCATATTTCAGCCAAAGTTTGAGTGGATCATCTTTAGAATGGTATACTAGACAAGATCACAACAGGTGGTACACATGGGATGATTTGGCCCAAGCCTTCGCCTGCCACTCAACTCACGACAACTTGCGAGCCAATCTTCAAACTGTTAAAGAAAGACGTTGCGGTCAAGTGGACAGATGAATGTCAGGAGGCGTTTGATAAGATAAAGGGGTATTTGTCAAATCCACCCGTGTTGGTCCCTCCAGAACTAGGGCGACCGTTGATTCTATATTTGATGATTTTAGACAATTCATTCGGCTGCGTATTGGGTCAATATGACATCACTGGCAGGAAGGAGCAGGCCATATATTATCTCAGCAAGAAATTCACATCGTACGAGGTCAAGTACACTCAGCTTGAGAGGACATGTTGCGCCCTAACCTGAGTGGCGCAGAAGCTGAAACATTATTTGTCATCTTACACTACCTATCTCATATCTCGCTTGGATCCATTGAAGTATATTTTTCAGAAGCCTATGCCCACATGGAGGTTTGCAAAGTGGCAGATCCTGCTCATAGAGTTTGACACTGTCTACGTGACTCGAACTGCAATGAAAGCACAGGCCTTGGCGGACCATTTGGCCGAGAACCCGGTTGATGAAGATTATGAACCTTTGAAAACTTATTTCCTTGATGAAGAGGTGATGCACATTGATGAGTTGGAACAAGTCGAGAACCCTGTATGGAAACTTTTCTTTGATGGAGCCGCAAACATGAAGGGCGTGGGGATAAGAGCAATACTTATTTCTGAAACAGGGCAGCACTACCCTGTTATGGCTCAACTTTGTTTTTACTGTACCAACAACATGGCTGAGTACGAGGCATGCATTCTGGGTTTGAGGTTAGCTGTGGATATGGGTGTCCAGGAAGTCTTGGTCTCGGGTGACTCGGACCTCCTGGTGCACCAAATTCAGGGAGAATGGGAAATACGGGATTTGAAACTCATACCATACAGACAATGTTTGCATGATCTTTGTCAACAATTTCAGTCAATAGAATTCAGGCATATCCCAAGGATCCATAATGAAGTCGCCGATGCTTTGGCTATTCTGGCGTCAATGTTATATCATCTAGATAAGGCTTATGTGGACCCTTTGCAGATTCAGGTCCGTGATCAGCATGCTTATTGTAATATGGTAGAAGAAGAACTTGATAGGGAGCCATGGTTCCACGATATCAAAGAATACCTCCGGATGAGGGTATATCTGGTACAGGCCACAGGTGATCTGAAAAGAACAATTCGAAGATTGGCAAGCAGATTTTTCTTTAGTGGAGGGGTGTTATACAAAAGAACTCCAGATCTTGGATTGCTAAGATGCATAGATGCCAGACAGGCCACAGTTATCATGTCATAAAACTTTCGGTCTACATTTACTTAGGGATCAAATGTCTTTACATACCTGAAAATGTGAAGAAAACAACAGCGAGATAAACAAAGATCCAGATTGCAGTGTCAAACACACTTTCAAACAAGCAAACACCAAAACCTAGCCTTAATAACTAAATTTCAAGTCATTTTGAAGTCCAAACCTTCAGGAAATTGATTTAAAAGGAGAAGGATTTCAGATTCTCAAGCTACAATTCAATGAAACAGTGTTTTTCCTAGAGGTTTCAGTCATTGCAGATTTTTTCTTCTTTGGATTCTTAGCTCACCACTCTTTTTTTTAAGTCTCTCTCTATCTCTTAGGTCTTGGGTCTCTCTTGAAAGGTAAGAAAACTGCCTTTATAGGCAAGTTATTAGGGCAGCATAAAAGGGATTCTTATTTGCACTTTAAACCTTTTGATATTTTCATTTTTGCTATTCAATCCCTAGCTTAAAATCAGTATTTTCAGTGAAGTCCCAAAGCCAGCTTCCAGGAAGCTTCCTTAAATCAGTTACAAGAGATTCCCCTACCCAATCTCCCTAAACTACCCTTAAAACCCCGGTCAATTGCCCTAGCTTACCTCATGGGTCAAATCTACCTAGTGAATTAAACCCAACTGAGCGGGCTCCTCTTGAAAATGGGTTAGAAATTACCCAAAACCCAAACCAAAAATCAGAACTCTCATTGACTAACTCGAACGAGAAGCAGAAAGGAAAACAAATGAACAACTACAAAAGCCCAAAATCTAAACTAACAATTGATTTTCGTTTAAGCTAAATACCAAACCAGAATTAAACTAAACTAACAAATTAACAAAATCCAACTTAAGTTAATTAACAGAACATGCCATAACCTAAAATAAAATTAAGAACACGGAGAACAGCAATTAAAAACTTGAAAAGAGGAACTGAAAAACAAACAAAATGAACCCTAAATTAAGCTAAAGGGAAAGGCATGGTTCGAAACTTTTCAACAAATTCAGACGGAGGACATGCCATTCAAACCAACATAGGAGAGAAGGAGAAGAACAAGAGAAGGGACGAACATTAATGGACAGAGAAAGAAAGAAAAACTCACCCATCAACTTGAAATCGAAACTGATATTGATTTAAACCTCAAATAATTTCAAACGCATGTTCTTTATCAAGAACAGGAGAACAACATTATTTGTGGTGAAATTAGTGTTGAGAACTCATCACGACTCAGAGAAACGACCTTGCATGCATAGGCTTAGGTTAACCTTAAATTTAAGATTCGAAGATTTCGGGCAAGTTTCGAAGGAAACGGGGTCAGGATTTGGAGTGATGGGGTAAAGGGGGTTGTAGGGTGTTATTTTAGGGTTGAATGGGGGCGGGGGCGCCACCGGAGAAACTGTGGCGGCGCTAGGGTTTCCACTTGTAAACTAAGATTCAAGAGGTTCTAGGTATATTTAAGAGAAATTGAACGGAGATTTGGGATAAGGTGGTGGAGGGGAACATTTGGTGTAAGTCTGGTGGCGGTTTGTGGTGGCGCCGCCACCGGCGGTGGAGGGTTTGGGGCGACTAGCTAGGGTTTCCGGGTCTCTAGAATGGGGTGTGTGTGAGAGAGATGAGAAATGAGGGCGGGGGGCTGGTTCAGACACTTAAATATAGAGAATAAACCAGTTCTGGACCATTTGATCAACTGAGATCAACAGTCCAAATTTGAATTAACCAAAATGGGGTCGTTTTGTCACAATATGGACGGACTGGATAGAGGCGGGTTTGGGCTTAGCTTTTGGAACGGGTATAGGAGGAAATAACATTGGTCCTGAGTGTTTGGACTTAAAGAGTAGCCCAATCCTATTCTTATTTCCCATTTTCATTTTAAGACAAATTATCCAAAATTCCTTTTCTTTTTCTTCTTTTTTTTTTCAATTCATTTTCCTTCGAAATTCTTTTTCTTTTTTTTTTCAAAATTAAAACCTAAATTAAATCCTAAAACTAATTATCCTACCAAATTAAATTAATTAACCCTAATAATTGTTACTGTAAATAATTAAAACCCAAATTAAAGGAAGAACTACCAAAATTCAAAATCAAAATTAAAAGTGCAAAATAAACTATTTTTTGTGATTTTTTTCCATTTTTATAAAATAACTAATTTGTCACTTAATCCTAAAATATAAAATTAAATCCTAAATGCAAATGCAATATATTTTGTATTTTTCATTAATTAAATAAAATAAACATGCATAGACAAATGCAAACAATAACAAACAAAATCTACGAAATTGCAAACAAATGGAAAAATTATTTTGTTTTGAATTTATGGGAGTAATTCATACAGGGCAAAAATCACGTGCTCACAGCTGCCCCTCTTTGCCCGGAAACGCGGAGAGTTTTCGTGCAAAGATAAGGTGAGCGGATACGAGCGATTTTTGCCCGTCTGAATACTCCGTGGGAATCATCTTTGAAAGATTTGACTGTACCCTGCTTCCGAGGTTGCCTACATATCCTTGGCTAAAAAGGAATCAGGTTAGTGTAGTTCCGGAATGTTTGGTAGTTGGGACTACCATGAAGCTGGGCTTTCACTGTTGTTGCTGCTGCTGCTACTGCTTACTGAACCCCTTATTACACCATGTCAAAAATAAAAGAAGGTAGACTAGACTATGATCTATGTTTTACAAAATCCTATCTAGATCTTCAAACTTGCTCTTGTGTTTCTTGTTGTCTTGTTGTCCTCTATTCTCTCGGTGATATCCATTTGTTGTCTCCTTGAATTCTAAGCTAGATGTCTTCCCCTTCTTCAGGTGGGTGTCTAACCGCTGAACATGATACGTATTCCCATGCTATCCAGGCGGGCTCCTAACTTCAAAATTTGACTGTATTCCCATGCTATCCAGGCTGGCTCCTGACTTCAACAAAAATAGACAAAAACAAAGAAAATTTCCTGCCCCAGTTTAGGTATGTGGGCCCATGTGTAAGTGTAAAATGAATCATGTTACCGAATATCAACAAGAACTTGAAAGCTAAAACTTGAATTGTACTCCCTTGTTCTCCAGGTGGGCTCCTGATTGTTGACTGGAAATGTGTTCCCTACTCTCCAGACGGGCTTTTGACTGCTAAACTTGAATGTATTCCCTGCTCTCCAGGCGGGCTCCTGACTTCAAAATAGATAAAACAAAGAATTTGAAAGCTAAATTTAAATTTTACTCCCTTGTTCTCCAGGCGGGCTTCTGACTGTTGCGCTTGAAAGTATTCCCTGCTCTCCAGGCGGGCTCCTGACTTCAAAATAAACAAAGAAAAGAATTTGAAAACTAAAACTTAAATTGTACTCCCTTGTTCTCCAGGTGGGCTCCTGACTGCTGCGCTTGAAAGTATTCCCTGCTCTTCAGACGGGCTCCTCACTTCAACTTGAAATGTATTCCTTGCTCTCCAAGCGGTCTCCTGACTTCAAAATAAACAAAACAAAGAATTTGAAAACTAAAATTTTAAATTGTACTCCCTTGTTCTCCAGGAGGGCTCCTAACTGCTGTGCTTGAAAGTATTCCCTGCTCTCCAGGCAGGCTCCTATCTTCAACTTGAATGTCTTCTCCCTGTTCTCCAAGCGGGTACCTAATTTAAACAAAATAGACAAAAACAAAGAAAAAATTTTCTGCCCCAGTTTGGTAACTGGGCATGTGAGTGTTAAACTGAATCATATTACCAAATATTACTAAGAATTTGAAAGCTACGTCCCATTATGCAGGGGGGTCCTGACAACTCTTAACTAAACGACAATTTTAAATCGAAGTTATATCTTCTACAGGTGTGACTTCTGCTAAATCTTGCTATCTAAGAGAATCTTTAAACTACTCCCCATTATCCAGAAGGGTCCTGAAAATCAAAGGTCAAATTTTATCTTAAGGGTTACAACTTTCATGTCTGAATTATACTACCCTACAGTAGAGTTTACGCTAAATGTTGTTATCTAATTGAAATCTTAAAGCTAAGTCCCATTATTCAGGGGGGTTTTGGAAACTCCTAATTGAATCCTATCTCGAACATGTAAACTTCTAAGCTAACTTATATTCTTTTGGGATACATTTATGCTAGATTATATTATTTCTAAACTTTAAACTAGGTCCCATTTTCTAGGAGGATCCTGAAAGTTTACGGTCAAACCTGTTTTGGTGCTTGCTCTTTTTCCCTACAGAGAGTTTCTCCGAATCAAACGAATTTTCTGCCCCTGTTTCAATCAAAGAAAATTTTATCAGTTTAAAGTGGTGGTTAGTTGATGACATTCTAGCTGAAGATCTTTCTGCTGCAATGTTTTGTTCTGACTGGCTTCTCCGAACTGGCCCTGAACAGCTTTGACTTTCTGACTGACTTTCAAACCCCATGACTTTTGACGAGCCGAGTGTTCTATACCCCCACTGTTGTTTTACCTCTGACCCCTTTATCTGAACTTTTGCATCTCCCGTGACATTACCAAACCATTCCACCGATGAAACTTCTGGTGATTCTTTGTATCCCCCTCTTACATCATGTTATCCTTAGTATGCTCCGACCATGATGTGCTTTGCAATTTTGGAAGTTGGTAGTGAGCTTAGACTTGCTTTGAACAAGACTGACATTGAAACATCTTTAGATAAATACCCAAAAGAAAATGAAATGCAATAACTTTGCGGGTTAAGGATAAGAAGAATCCAAAACCAGATGACTGCTACAAAAGGAAAAAGAAAAGGAAACTTATCTGAGTGGAACAACTAGTACCAATGATCATGACATGCATTTCGGATTAATCAGCCCAATTTGTCCAACCAATCAACTTTCAGTTGCCGTACTTCATTGCCCCAGAATTTCCATGACCTGATTACTTTACCCAAACCTTGACCTTGTTCATCCTGCGGTGCCTTAAAAGGTTTTCACCAGCAGACCTCTTTCATTCGTTCATCTCTCAACTCACTTTCACCTTACGGTACCCGTGAGGGTTTTCACCAATAAGACTCTTTAATTTTTTTTCTCTCAACTCCCGTCGCCTTACAGTGCCTGTGAAGGTTTTCACCAATAAGACTCTCTCATTTTTATTTTTCCTGCTTGAACCAGAGTGTTGCCCCTGACATGAATTACATTTACCTGCTCGACTTGGCATATCTCAAAGACTGATCAGAAAGTCTTTCTTTGGACCGTAATGTAGGCTTCTGGACAGGGTTAGAAAGCAATGGTATAAAAGGCTCAAAACAATACAAATGGGTTAAAATTACAACTTTCGGAATCAGGTTTCTCACAACAACCACAACTTCTGCCCCAGTTTCTTTCATGGGGATTTTTGGATTTTTGTTTTGATAAGACCGAATCGTGAGGCTGCCTACGTATCCTTAAAAGGAATCAGGTCGAACGTAGTTCATGTCGTAGAAATCACTTTGTTGTTGTGATTTTATTTTCTCTCTTTCTTTTCTTACTCTCTTTTTCTTCTGTTGTTCTTCTCTTTTTTTTTCTTCTTTTTCTCCTTTTTTCTTTTTGCTTTTCTCTTTTCTTTCTCTTTCTTCTCTCTTTTCATTTTTCTTTTTCTTTTCACTTACTTATCCTCCGCACTTGCGTTTCTGAATTGTGTCGTTGATCCCGAAAGAGTGGTATGAAAGAAAATAAATAAGGCTAAAAAGGGGGTAACAAGGATAAAGTGTTTAGATAGCATAACAAAACGCCTTCGTCATTTCAATCTTCAAAATATGCCAAATACAAACAAGTACAATCAAAGGAAGAAATCATACATAGTATCTTTTGACTGCATCGAAATTGATAGCCATTTCTACACATTTCCCTTCTACATCTGTCAAATATAACGCGCCATTGGACAACACTCTAGTTACAACAAATGGCCCCTGCCAGTTTGGGGCGAACTTTCCTTTTGCTTCAGCCTGATGAGGCAAGATACGTCTCAACACTAACTGACCCACTTCGAACTTTCGTGGACGTACCTTCTTGTTATATGCTCTCGCCATTCTCTGTTGGTACAATTGGTCGTGACATACTACTGCCAATCTCTTTTCATCAATTAGACTTAATTGCTCTAAGTGGGTTTTGACCCATTCATCATCATCAATTTCTGCCTCAGCGACAATCCGAAAGGATGGGATTTCAATTTCTGCGGGTATTACTGCCTCCGTTCCATACACCAACAAATAAGGCGTGGCCCCTACCGAAGTTTGAACAGTAGTGTGATAACCCAACAATGCGAAAGGTAACTTCTCATACCATTGTCTGGACCCTTCCACCATTTTCCGCAATATCTTTTTTATGTTCTTATTGACTGCCTTGACTGCTCCATTCGCTTTAGGGCGATATGGGGTGGAATTGCGATTTATAATCTTAAACTACTGACAGGTCTCCGTCATCAGATGACTGTTGAGATTAACACCATTGTCCGTGATGATTACCTTCGGAATCCCAAACTGACAAATGATATTTGAATGCACAAAATCGACCACTGCTTTTTTGGTCACAGATTTGAAAGTTTTCGCTTCAACCAACTTGGTAAAATAATCAATGGCTACCAGAATAAACTTGTGTCCATTTGACGCTGCTGGCTCGATTGGCCCAATTACATCCTTGCCCCAAGCAACAAAGGGCCATGGTGCCGACATTGTATGCAATTCAGATGGTGGGGAATGAATCAAATCTCCGTGCACCTGGCATTGATGACACTTGCGCACAAAACCGATGCAATCTGGCTCCATAGTGAGCCAGTAATAACCTGCTCGGAGAATTTTCTTTGCCATAACGTATCCACTCATATGCGGTCCACAAATTCCAGAGTGTACCTCAGAAATCAAGCTGAAATGGCTATTTTGTTCCTTCGAACAGAGGCTATTGGTCTTCTTGTGATTCCTGCACATTTTTCTCGTTAATCATTATGAGTAGTTAGTTATATATAGTTTGTAGCCTGTTTTCTTTTCAGACTTTGGGTTTGCACCTATGTGTTATAAGTAATGTTAGATTATTGGACTGTTACAATGCTGTAAGTCAGTGCTAAATTTAGCCACGTTTATGTCTTGTTCACAAATGTCACTCATGTCTTTGGGGAACTGTCAGAATGTGTGGAGTAGTTTGACCTTCCCTTTATCATGTTCTTTTAATTGTTTAGCTGTAAACCTGCCCTGTAGCACTAGTTGACTCTTTGATGTTTTTTGGATGTGAGGTATGGATCTCATTTAGTTTCTTGGTTGTGAGTTACTGAGGCTCTTTGATGTTGATGTACGTTTGAGTCCGCTGTGAAATGGTCAATTGTTAGTTGGATTTTACTTAAGCGAGACTGGTTTGATTTGTTTTTACATCTTCAGGCCTTTAAGTTAATCTGGAGGTCTGACAGTAAGCTGTCTACTGCTAGTTAGTTTAATCAGACTCTCAACTACTTGCAAACTAAATTATTGTTAAACTGCACATAATCATGCATTGAGTAGTCAGAGGCTGATTTTTAAGGTCGATTGAATATCTATTGGTATTCCGTTGTTAGCCAATTGGACTCATGTTGTATCCAGTGACGTTTTTCAGACGCTACTGGTGGGCCTCCGGGATTCGATCAGGAATCCCTCTTTCCGCTAATGCCCTGTCTACCCAAAGTCTTGGGCTCACGCTTGGGCCAAAAGTGTGTGGCCCCTTGTTCACTAAGCTATCAGCTCATTTGGAGTTGGGTTAAACCCCTTGGCTTAAATAACCGACCCTATCTTGTAAGCCTTTAGAGAAACCTTTAATTGGACTTGGCATTTTGATTAATTAGGCCCTTATCAATAATTGAGGCGAATCATCTCTTATAACACAAGTAGTATATGACCCTTCATGGAAGTGTACCGTGCCAAACAAAAATCTTAAATGTACGGCCCTCACTCAATTAATTTTGAAATCCCTAGAATTCGAGGCATGCCATTTAGCAAATTTCCATGGCCCTCGCAGAATTAACAACGCGTTAGTTGCTTTTAGACACGTTACTTAATAATTTTACCTTCTTAAACTCAGGTGCGCATTTCATGTGACCCAAATCCAAATACTAAAACGTTGGATAAATGTGTTCCGGATTGCGGGTGCATTTCATGTGGCGCGATCCAAAGACATATTTTAAATGACGTTCAATCTTTTCTAAAATTGAATAAAAATGGTGGAAAGTTAAAATTTGCACATAGGCTTAAAATGTCTTAAAATCAGATAATAGACCAAATATAACAGTTGAGCGACCATGCTAGAACCACGGAACTCGGGAAGGCCTAACACCTTCTCCCGGGTTAACAGAATTCTTTACCCGAATTTTTGGTTCGCGGACTGTTAAACAGAGTCATATTTTCCTCGATTCGGGATTCAACCGGTGACTTGGGACACCATAAATCTCCCAAGTGGCAACTCTGAATCTTTAATTGCAATAATCCCATTTCGATTGTCACTTTAAGTTGGAAAAACTCCCTTGTATACCTTTTCGGGGGTGTAGGTGAAAAGGGAGGTGTGACATATGTTGTTATTGTTGTGTTATTATGTTGTTGGTGTTATCTTGAATTTAGAGGAAGTATGGATTATAGGGAATATACTGCCCGTTTTAATACAAAATAAGTTTTGTTCGTTGTGCGATAGTTGTACCTTCCATAACTTGGTGATAATGTTGTTATCATTGTTGTAAATTAAGGTGAAATGAGACAAGTTTAGCGTGGTTTTTGGACAGATTGTGATAAGGTATGTTAAGGATAAACCTTTCCTTTATTTTGGCATGATCCTGTAACTACATACGTTTGATAACGAGACATAAATAGATGTTCGTATTCCTGACTTATGTACATTATCCTAGTCTTATAAGTTACAGTATTATCCCTTATCGGGACTTTATATTCAGTTTATTATTATCTTCTTTCAATCAAGAGAGCAGAGAGTCTATATATATACATTATTACGGTATTTTCACCACCACCGAGCTCTAATCGGTGGGCAGGCCCCTATAGAGCAATCTTTGATCAGATGGTAAGTTATATACGGAGCCTACTGTGGCCGAAAGCCTATGCACGAGCCCAGAATGGCCAAGATATAGATCCTAGTATGACCGATCGCCTACGAGCGAGCATACTACGGCAAAACAGTTACACATACCGAGCCTTATAAGGTCGGACAACTATTTTATATACTATATGTAGAGAGTTGAGTCAGTATCAACATGTAAGCATATCTTCAAATTATCTTTGACTTCTAGTTACTTTCAGTTAATATACTATCAGTTCGGTTTCAGATTTCAGTTATTCAGTTGCCTTACATACTCGGTACATTATTTCGTACTTATGTCCCTTTCATGCCTGGAGGTCCTGATAGACAGTTGGATAAACCTTCCCAGTAGGCAGAGTCAAACATCAACTTGGTTGGTAAGCTCCACTTCCTCGGGGTTACCAGGTCTATACCTTGGAGTCCATTTATATATACAGGTTTGATGGGTAGGTCGAAGCCCCGTCCCGACCATGATACAGTTTAGCTATCGCTGGAGGCTTGTAGACAAGTCCTGTATATTTTGTGTATCAGTAGATGTTCATGGCGGCCTCATCAGGCTGCACAGTTATATATATATATGTATATATATGTCACACCTCCTTTTTTACCTACACCCCCGGAAGGGAGTGTAAAGGGGAGTTTTTCCAATTAAAGGACAACCGAAACGGGATTTATTGTTAAAAGATTCAGAGTCACCACTTGGGAGATTTATGGTGTCCCAAGTCACCGGTTGAATCCCGAATCAAGGAAAAGCTTGACTCTGTATTACAGTTCGCAAACCAGAAATTCGGGTAAGGAATTCTGTTAACCCGGGAGAAGGTGTTAGGCAGTCCCGAGTTCCGTGGTTCTAGTACGGTTGCTCAATTGTTACATTCGGCTTAATTATTTGATTTTAATCAATTATGAACCTATGTGCAAATTTCAGCTTTAACCGCTTTTATTTAATTAATTAAAGAAGATTGCAACGTTATTAAAATACGTCTCGAACCATGTCACATAAATGCACCCGCGGTTTTGACATATTTTAACACCGTTGTAATTTGGATTTAGGTCACATAAATGCGCACCCAAGTTTAAAAAATTAATATTATTAAATTAACGTGCCTAAAGCATTTTCGCATTTGCAATTTGCGAGGGCCGTGGAATTTAGCTAAACGACGCACCTCGAAATCTAAGGATCAATTCAAGATTAAATAAAGCGAGGGTCATGCAATTGTTAATTTTTGCTTGCCGTGGCGCACCTCAATCTACTCTAATTTAAAAGAGAAAATTAATTACATTTGGAGGGCCATAAACTATTTGTAATCCATTATGGCTCGCCTCCCCTAATTGGAGAAAATTAATCAATTAAACATTAATGGGCAAGAATTCTACCATGGCTCGGGCTAACAACTTAAAGAAAGGGTTTAACGGTTTAGAGCTGAGCTTCTGGCCCAACGTGAGGCCTGAGAATCACGGATGCATACCATTCAACGTTGGGCCCAAGGAGGAGCCCAAATGAGAATTAAACAGCTCCCACATAGGCCATTATACCTCAAGATCAAACATATTGGGTTAGAATCAGTACTGGTAGCTCGAAATTCATCAACAACTGGCATCAAGTTAAATCGACACTCCATAAAATCAAAGTTTACCAACACGCAAATGGAATTCAAATGTTGAAGTGTTGCATCTACAAATTTTATTTTTCCCAACTTCTGACTTTAATAACTTTTGAAGACAAAACAAAGGACGCTTACATATGCTCTTTAAACAAACAACCACTCGATCCTTATGAATTATCTGTTGTAGGCAGTAAGTAAACAAACTACAAATTAGAACTAATTCGCCCCTTTTCAGTATTCACAATACCTAGACAATTAACAATTGAATCTCAAAAACCAACCACAGCCCCTACAAAGCCCAGATACCGCACAACTGGTCCAAAATAGATATAGAAGATACAGGGTATGACTATCAACCAAATCTCAATTTTCTTAGCACTATGCCTATAGACCAATTTTTTATTTCCAGAGTCGACAAAATCACTGGGTGCCATGTACCTCATAGAAATTGCTAAAAGCATAACAAACACTAAACATCACCTTTTCGAACCTCTTTAATAACAATCAAACATGCAAGCATTATCAAACACAAATATTGATTCGAACCAATAGCTAAAACACATCTATGGCATACTATTGTGACTGAGTCCTTTACAAAACATTTCAAAAGTTCCAAACTAAGTAGCCTTCAGAGATTTCAGTTTTTTAATATAGAGACAAACTAAGCCTACATGGTGAATCATATTACTATAACAATCAGCTATGTAAACAGACCATAGAGTCTTATCATTTCAACTTAGTCCATTTCATGCTTCAAACTCGCCTTACATTGTGTAGAGTTTAGGAGAAAGGTACCTGGTACAACAAATGAACAAAGAAAATCTGAGGTTAAGAAAGCTCAAATAGCAACAACCCAGCAACAACAATTTCAGAGATTAACACCCAGAAAATCAACTCAAAACCAATGAGAAGTTAACCTTCCACTAGCTCGTGTCAAAACTTTCAACAATCAACTCATTTTGAATATTAGGATAGGAATCTTGTTCTTCAAAAATAGAATAAATCACTAAAATTTCCAATGGAACAGTAGAATTCTCTCCTTTTTTTATTTTTTGTTTTTTGCTTTTTCTCTCTTGAAGCCTATAAAACAGTAAAGTTCTGCAGCTTTTTTGTATTTTCTGGATTTTCAGCTCTCAAACTCTGCCTTGAAAGACAAGAAAAGCTGTCTTTATAAGTAAGGCAAGTAGGGCAGCCTTAAGGGATCAATTTTTGCACTTTGCACCTTTTAAATTTTCATTTTAGCTTAGGTATCCCTATTTTAAATCTCAGAACTTCAAAATAGTCCCCCTCCCCAGCTTCCTAGAAGCTTCCTAGATAGTTAGAAAAAGATTCCCATAAGCCAAATTCCTAAGCTACCCCTTTAAAACCCTATTATTTCCCTTGAAACCCAAGTATAGGTCACACTGACCCGACTCAGATTGGTACGGGTCTGCAAACCCAAATTAAATTCCCATTTAGGCTTTCTGATTTTCGGAGTCCAATTCAAATCCGTCAGGGATTCCCAACTCGAAAGACTGACCAAAATTTTCCTACAAGAAAATCTGGAACCCCTTCTTTAAAACGTAATCAAGCAAAGACAAAGATGAATGAGCTAATTAACAGGAAATCGACTAAATTAAGACCTAATTAAGTGATTTAACGAACCAGAAACTTAACCTGTTTAACAAACCAAAAATGTCACAAAAATGGAATTCACGAAGAAAAAGAGAGAAAAGAGAAAATAACGAACGAAAGAACAAATTTGGACTCAGAAGATGAATTGAATTTTCAACCAAATTATTATAAGAAAACTAGTTTTAAGAAAGGGAAAGATGAGGATGACGGAAAGGAAACCGTAGAGGGAAAAGGACTCACCAAATCGAACCTCAAAACTGGACGGGGACAAAGAACTTATCCAAACTTATGTCGATCCTTGTTCTTTGTAACTGAACGACATCAGTTTCACCGAGTCCAAACCTTAGAGTCTGAAAGAATAGCGCTCCCCAAACATGCATGTGAAAAATGACTTTGAACTTTTTGGGGGTTGAACTCGGATTCCAGATTCGCTGAGCTCCCGACAGATTTGAAGGAAAGTCATTGTGGATTTGGTATGAGGGGGTCATGGGGGTTACGTGGTGTTATTTTGGGGTGATTTGGGTGGATTGAAGTTTGAAGGTCCAAGCTTTGATCAAAGATTCGACAGGTTTCCCGATGATTTGAAGGGAACCAATGACAAATTCGTTATGAGGGGGAAAATGGGGTGTTGTGGTGTAAGGATGGGGGCGGTTGGAGGTGACGCCGCCGGCGACAAATGGTGGAAATTAGGGCGGCGTTGCTAGGGTTTCGATTTGGGAACGATGAGGTCTGGGAAGTGAGATGGGGAGGGGGAAGATTCAGACAATTTTATACCAATCAGAACCCACTTCCGGACTGTTAGATCAAATGCAATCAACGGCCCAGATCGCAGGGTCATTAAAACGGGGTCGTTTGGATAAATGGGGGAAATCGGACCGGGTCAGGGTCGGAATAGGCTAGTTTGGGACAGGTTAAAGGGAATGGGATTGGGCTTTGGGAAATTTTCAATGACTTAGCCTAAATCGATGCTTTATCTCTTAAAAGTTGAAGTACTTGAGATGGGTAATATTCTAGTTGTTTGGTAATAGCTTTCCTTCCATTGTTTCTAGTTAGAATGACCCTTTGTTTCCTTTTGCCGTGATTTTGTATGGGCCATCCCAATTTGTTCCTAGTTTGCCTTCTCGTAGGTCTCTGCTTGCCTGTGTTTTAGCTTTAAGTACGTAGTCCCTGACTTTGAGCGGTCTGACATTTGCCTTTTTGTTATAATAGCATTTTGCTTGTTGTTTTTGGGCGATCATCCTTATGTAGGCCATGTCTCTTTGTTCTTCGACTTCGTCGAGCTCCTGCCTTCGGCTTTCGTCGTTCCTTGGTCCGCTCTCATGGGAGTACCTCAGGTTGGGCTCTCAGACCTCGACCGATATTACTACGTCAGTCCCAAAGACCAAAGAGTAGGGAGTCTCTCCTATGCTCGTCTTTGGCGTTGTTCGATAGGCCTACTGTACTTCTAGTAATATTTTTGGCCACAGTCCCTTGGCGTCTTCAAGATTTTTTTTCATGATGTTCAGTATTGACTTGTTGGAGGACTCTGCTTGCCCGTTGTCCGCGGGGTAGTATGGAGTCGAAAGTATTCTTTTAATAATGGCACTTCTCAAAAAACTCGATGACCTTCTTTCCCGTGAATTGGGGTCCATTATCGCAACTGGTCTCTTTGGGGAGGCCAAACCGACATATATGTTTTTCTATATAAAGGAGATCACTTCATGTTCACGTATTTGGGTGAAGGCTCCTGCTTTCACCCACTTAGAGAAATAGTCAGTTAAAACCACAATGAATCGTACGTTACCTCGCCCTGCTGGAGGGGGCCCACGATGTCTATTCCCCATTTGATGAACGGTCATGGTGAGGTGACTAAGTGGAGGTGTTCGTCAACTTAGTGAATCATCGGAGTGTACTTTTGGCATTGCTCACATTTTTTTACAAAGTATGCGACCTCCTTTTTCATGGTGGGGCAGTAATATCCTGCCCGTATGAGGTATCTAACTAGAGCCCGATTGTCGTATTGAGCTCCACAATGTCCCTCTTCAAGGACACATCGTGTTTGGTTTGGGCCCAAGCATTCTGCCAGAGGACCGCCACAAGTTCTTTTATATAGATGATTGTGGATGATACTACACTTGGCCACTTGCATTCTTAGTTTCTTGGCTTTTTTTTATCATCTGGGATGTCTTGCAAATATGAAATAATAAGATTATGCCATTCCCAAGTTAGGTTTATGGTTCTTACCTCGACTTGGTCTAGTGACGAGTTGAGGAGGTGGACCACGCTTCTATCTCTAGTTGTGATGCTTTTGGTGGCTGTGACTAGTTTAGTGAGGCCATCTGCCTCAGCATTCTATGCCTGTGGAATTTGGTCGAGTTGGCATTTGTCGAACTTGGGCAATAGCTTGCAAATTTCAGTCTGATACTTTGCAATCTTTGTTCTTTGATTTGGAATATTCCTGTGACTTGGTTGACTACGAGTTGGGAATCACATCGTGGTTTTAACTGTTTCGCCCCATACTTGAGTGCTAGCCTCAAACTTGTAATTATGGCCTCATTCTAGGCCTCGTCGTTAGTTATGTTTGTGAACCTCTGGACTGGCAAATTACTTTACCGGTTGGGACTTTGAGTCCGAGTCCCAGCCCGGACCCTAACACGTTGGATACGCCATCAGTGTATAGAACCTAGAGGTCCTGTGTTTAGGGGGCGGGGGAGTTTGAGCAGCTTCTCTTTCAACTTCGGGCATTACTTTTGCGCTAAAGTCGCGACAAAGTTAGCAAACACTTGCGACTTTACCAATGTTTGTAGCTGGTACGCGACATCGTGCTCGCTCAGCTCGATGGACCATTTGGCCAGCCTTCTCGATAGCTCGGGTTTATGCAAAATGCTTCTCAGGGGGGAGGTCGTGACGACCGAGATAGGGTGGCATTGGAAGTACGGTCTAAGCTTTTGCGAAGCTACGACTAAGGCTAGGGCTAGTTTTTCGAGGTGAGGATACCTCGTCTTGACGTCGACCAATGTTTTGTTAATATAATGGATGAGGGATTGTGTACCTTTCTTTTCTCGAACCAGGATTGCCTTCATAGCTACTTTGGATAAGGCGACATAAACGAGGAGACGTTCTCCTGGCTCTAGCTTTGAAAGTAGCGGTGGCGATGATATGTATGCTTTTAATTCCTTCGGGGCTTGGACACATTCCGAAGTCCATTGGAGGTTGCTATCTTTCTTGAGTATGGCAAAGAATTTGTGGCATCTATCCAATGATCATGAAATGAACCTTGATAGGGCGGCGATCCGCCAGTCATTCTTTGAACTTGCTTTTAGTGGTCAAGTGTTTCACTATCCCCTCGATGGCTTTGATTTGGTCAGGATTGACTTTAATCCCTCTTTGTGATACCAAGAAACATAGAAAATTTCCCTAGGCCATGCCAAACGTGCACTTTTTGGGGTTCAGATTCATTCTGTACCGCCTGAGTATGTCGAAGGTTTCTCTCAAATGGTCAATGCGATCTTCTTTCCTTTTGGACTTGACCAGTATGTCATCTATATAAACTTCTAACATTTACCAAGTTGGTCTTTGAACATCCTTGTCACCGACCTTTGATAAGTCGCCTCGCATTTTTTAACCCGAAGGGCATGACCCTGTAGCAGTACGTCCCTTGATGGGTGATGGATATGGTTTTTTCTTGGTCCTCTTCTTCCATAAGGATTTGATTATAACCTGAATAGGCATCTAAAAAACTCAGTAGTTCGTTCCCGGCTGTTGAATCGATGAGTTGGTCGATATGGGGCAACTAGAACGAATCCTTGGCCCATGCTTTGTTCAAATATGTGAAGTCCACGCACATTCGCCATTTACCATTCTTCTTCTTTACCATGACCATGTTGTTGACCTATTGGGGGTACTTCGACTCTCTAACGGAGCCATTCTCCAGTAGTTTTTCTACCTCTTCATGTACCGCATCATTAATTGCGATGTTGAACTAACGTCTAACCTGTCTTACAGGTGGGTGGAATGGGTCGACGTTCAGTTTGTATGTGGTAATTTCCTTTAGGATACCTGGCATGTCTACATGTCTTAAAGAAACAAATTTGTGTTAGTCGCTAAGAATTGACGGAATTTACCTGGCTCATGGATTTTGCAATCGATGTAAGCTTTCTTGCCATGGTCGTTGAGGTCCAGTTGAACGGGGTCGAGGTCTTCTATGGTTGAACATGCAGCTTCGACCATATCGAGGTCTCTGATGACGTCCTCATTGTCAGCACATGCAGACCTCGACCCTATTGATTGTTATGCCTCTTTTTCTTTTTTCCTTCTTTTGTTGAGTGACCGTACTGTCCAGGGTGATGCGGTAGCATTCCCGGGATGTGCGTTGTTCTCCTCGTATACTGAATATTCCCCACGGAGTGGGGAACTTGATGACCTGGTATAAGCTGGAAGGGACAACTCTCATGGTGTGTATCCATGATCGCCCTACTATGGCATTGCACGCCGTGTCTTGGTCCATGATGTGGAATGTGGTTTCCAGAGTGACGCCACTAGCCAGAACAGGGAGCGTAAATTCACCAGATGTTCGCTCGACTGTATTGTTAAAATTAGTTAGCGTGATGTAACGTAACACTATCTTGTCTTCTAGTTTCATTTGTGCAAGTACTTGTCAATAATGCATGCACAACTTCCATCATCTACCATAATGCGTCTCACATCAGTGTCTAAAATTCGTAAAGTGATGATGAGGGCATCATAGTTAGGAAAAGCCAAACCGTCGGTATCTGACTTATCGAAGAAGATACTCTTTTCGAGTTCATCGTACCGTTTGCAGGTGATTGATCATTTAAGCTTGTGGGTAGTGGTGAACTTCACACTATTAATGGAAGAATGGTCGCCGCCGCCGATGATCATGTAGATGGTACGGGCCGGTGAGGGCGGCTTCGGCGGTCCTTGGTATTGCTCGCGTCCTCTAGAAAAGTTGGTCCTTCCCGGTCACTCAAGAACTCTTCGAGATGTCCTTGTCATGGCATGTTTACGACCTCCTGCCTTAGGGCAATGCAATCTTCGGTCTTGTGCCCTCGTTCTTGGTGGAACTTACGGAGGGCGTCTGACTTTCTTGTGTTCTGATCTAACCTTATCTTCCGTGGCCATTTTAACTTTGGTCTGAGATTCTCCATGCATAATTGCATAAACTATTTCTATGGGTGACACACAAAAGTTGTGAGCGGGTAATAAAGGGGGCATACCTCTTTCATTTTGGTGAGTCCGTGTCCTTGGTCTAGGCGGGCCTTCCTCATGGCGGGAGGAGGGCGCCACGACTGTTCTGACATACGGTTGATGTCGTTCTCTGTTGGATTGTGGAGTTGCGAGATCTCTTTTGGTGTCATTCATTCGATATTTTCTGGATTCGGCATGTACCGAGGTGAGTCGGTGGGTAGGTCCATTGAGGTCGCCCTCATCTGCTCGGACCTCAGCACAATATGTGTTGTGTATTTTGTCCCAAGTGGTTGGAGGGTACTTCACCAGCTGACTTAATAACTTTCTTGTTGCCCTCGAACCATCCATGCTCAACATGCTCTGAAAGGCTACGACCGCCATTCCTTCCGATACATTCGGCAAGGTCATCCTTACTCGGTTGAACCTGGTGAGGAAGTCCCTCAATCCTTCACTCGGAGACTGTTTGATAGAAAATATGTCGTTCACTCTCGCCTCGGCCTTCTTAGCCCCAGTATGGGCCGTTACGAACTTGTCGACCATCTCTTTGAAAGTTTCGATGGAATGCATGTAGTGGTGAATACCATGTTAATGCTCCTCCTGTGAGGGTTTCACCGATTTTTTTCAACAAAATAGAAAATACTTGTTCTTTGGCTAGGTTATTGCCTTTTACGATGGTAACGTAGTGAGTCACATGATCTTCAGGGTCGGTCGTGCCATTATATATCCTGAGGTAAGGTGACATTTTGAAGGTATTTGGTATAGCATGTGGGGCTGCGTCATCACTGTACAGTTGTTCGACGAACCGGCCGGCGTCTCTCTTTGGCAGCAGCTTGGGGGCACCCGGTATTTTATCGACCATTTCCCTGTTCTCTTTCATTTGATCGCAGAGTACCTTGTTTTCATTTTCCATTTAATCCATCCTTTTCAAAATGGTTGCAAAAGCGTTGTCACTTGCATTATCAATGACATAGTGAGCAATACCTGTCGTTGGAGGTGGATAGAGTTGGTTGCACTATTTGTCCGCCAGCTGTATAGTGCAAATCCTTATGTTTTCTGCAGCCGTGTCCCGGACGGACTTGTTGAGGATGCTGGTTAACGTGTCGGTTAACCATACTTCGAGGAGCTTTTTACAACTAGGAGCGTCTCCTCCCCCACAAATATGGATGCTCCATTACCAAAAGATTTTGTGATGTTGCAATGAGGAGGCGATGATCCATCTCGCCTAGGGGAGGCACTGGCTGTTGCGCCTTCGTCTGCTGTTTCGTATTTTCGTTGATGACGTTCGTGAGGTTAGTTGGGAGGTCATTGATTATTCTCGCCCTTTCTTCTCGGTTACCTACCATGTTAGGATTTTGTACGTACAAGGAAATGAGGTATTTTTTACGTTATTGGCTCGTGTTGACTGTAGATCTAGAAGAAACTAAAAGCGTAACTAATAAATTCCTACAGACGACGCCAAATTGTTTGACCAAAAAGTATAACTTTCGGCTAAAACAATTGAGTTTATATAATAACAGGTTAAAAATTAGTTAATATTAATATCTCCAAATATTATTTCCGGAAAAGTTTCCAATGTTGGACAAATCTGGTGGAGGATTGATAATAATATACATTAACTATTCCAAAAAGTATGAGCAATAAATAACAATAAATGATATTTAAGTAAATATGAGGGGTGATTCACCCTATAAAGTATGAACTAGTTGATTATCCCTCCTAACAATGATGAGTGACAGGAAAATCCTAGAATATTCAAATTATTCTTGGATATGATGGAAAGATGTGAAATAATATGAATAAGAATCTAGGTGAAAAAGGTAGTGTTTGTATCTTTGTAAGAGAGAGAGAAAATCTTTTATCAAAAGTCTGTTATTGTCAAATGAATGTCACATGCCCTACATCGTTGTCTCCTTTTCTATTTATACGTGACATTTCCCTAAGAAACCCTAATAGTACAAGTGTAGAGAATATCCATTAGAATATTCTCTTTAATATCCTATTTCAAAAACTAGCCGTTACAGCACGACCACGAATCTCGTTGCTTCCTGGTCGACCATTGTTGACATCTCGACCACGAATTCCGTTGCTTCCTGGTCGATCTCGACTGACTCTTTCCTCAGTGTTATCTTACCCTAAATATTCTATGGCAGATTTTGATCTATACATATAACATAGGGAATTTTTTTATCCTTACCGCTCAAATTTGGATTCTTGACCAATCTAAAGTTTAGATATTATTATCAATTTTTATCATGTTGTGTGCCATGTGTAGTTAGTCTCAAAATAAAAGTTCATATGCTCCTCAAAATATTTCCTAGTTTTGAGAAAGACTAAAATCATTGTTTATGTGGTTGATGCTAATGTTTTTGTCTGAATATTTTAGCACAGAGCAGTCAATTACTTAACCTAAATAGATCATGTGTATAAGTTATGCAAGTCTTTTCATTTTTGGAATGTTAAAAATATTTTCACACATATCCATTAATAATGATATTACAACCGCCTTGCTCATATGAGTTTGATTTAGTGGTAAAGAACGCAACACGTAATATGTGGATTAAACATATTTGTTGAGTTTCAAACCGTGCAACACTGTCCCTCAGAGATTTCTTTGTCATGACAAATGAAACTCCATACAATTTTCACAATGAATCAAAAAATATACTTTATTCAATTAAATTGAATTTTAAGCAATGAATTTCCTATCAAAACTAATACTATACTATTATATAAGTTAAATTAACATTTTAACTTCTATGATATCAAACAGGCCGTTTAAAAATAGAACTAGAACTACAAATATAGAAAAGACTAAAGTCCCAAGGTATAAAAATAAGACCGCGAGGGGTAAAAAATGCAACTCGTGATGTGTGGAATTAAGCATATCCGTCGAGTTTTAACTTATGCGTCGTTGTCCATAAAAAATTCCTTTGCCACAACGAAAGAAAGTCCATACAATTTTCATAACTTATCAAAAATTATAATTTATTCAATTGTATCAAAATTAAGCAATGATTTTCCGATCAAAACTAATACTATGCTATTATATAAGTTAAATTAACATTTTAACTCTATAATATCAAACAAACCATTTAAAAATGGAAGTAGAACTACAGTCTACAAATATAGAAAAGACTAAAGTCTCAAGGTATAAAAATAAGACCGTTGAACCGGAGACTGTAATTTCCCAAAAGAAAAAAAGCTGGTGCCTTTACTTCTTCCATACAAAAACCCTAAAACTAGGGTTTTTCCCGCCTTCTTCTTCCTCCCATTTCGCTGCACCAGCGAGAGGAGCACTAAAACTAGGGTTTATCTTTTGTAGTTCCGGCGAACAAAGCTGAAAAGTTGAGATTAACGGAGAAACAATGGTGTCTGCAAAGAATTTGCTATCATTAATCGAATCTACCTTATTGGGACCCACCTCTCCTACGCCATCGCAGCGGATTGAGCTGCTTCACGCCATTCGGCACTCGCTTCCCACTCTCCAAAACCTCCTTTCCTATCCGGTAAACTTCTATACTTTATTTGGTCGATTTTAGTTTTATATACATTTTTTTTAACATTATCAGTTAATTTTAAGTTGTGATAGCAAGTTAGTTACCGTATTTATCATGTTATCAATTGATGTTTATCATATGAATTTAGTCAGTATTTACCTTAAAAATGACATGATTGTTTAAATATTTACTATCATTGAATTTTAACATGTAATAGCAAGTTAATTATCATACTTAGTAGGTTTCCAATTGATAATCATAATATAAGTTTACTTGTAATTCCCTTAAAAATGACCTGATTGTGCAAATATTTTCTACACTGTCAGTTAATCTTGACCTGTGATAGCGAGTTAGTTACCTTATTTACTGTTAATTGATGCTTATCATATTAATTTACTCGTGATTACCTAAAAAATGACATGACCGTGTCAATATTATCTAGACTGTTGGTGCATAGAACTTAAACTCTTGTTTGGTATGTTAATGTAGCTATTGAACTTAATCTTCACACTGTAAATGTACAGATTCTTTTTACACTGTCAATGGCTTTTATTTGTGATAACAAGTTAGTTTCCAGTTTTACCAGATTACCCAATTAGTGCTTATGAACAGATTTACCTGTAATTACCTGATAAGTGACCTGTTTGTTTGAATATTTTTTATCACTTGACAGTAATATGGAAGAATTATTGTGAAAGAATGACTGTGTTAAGTATTAAGCATGTGGATTTTGGTGTGCCTAGATTTATTGAAATCACGATTGTTATGGATGGATATGACATGGTTTGCGAAAATTGGTAGTTTCTCAACATGTGAAGAAGTTCATTTCCATTTTCCTAAGTACTTGGTAATCTGTATAATTGCCAGGGATATTGTAATTCAGTTTTCTGAGTTTGTTTGTGTTTAATTATTGAAGTTTTATAGCTTTGTCTAGAGTTCAGTGACCAAGTTCACATTTCTTCTTCTTAATATGTAGCCCCCCAAAACCTCGGACCGAGTTCAAGTCCAGTCCAAAGAAGTGAGGCTTCCGGATTCTGGGCCAATCTCACTGGATGATCAGGATGTTCAAATTGTGAGTTGCATCCCGTGTTGTATTCTCCTTGTGTCCTGTGTAGTTTAATTCATGATCTTTCTTAAAGGATTCTTCTATCATTACTTTCAAATCATCATTATCATTTGGAACATAGAACAGGACAGCCAAAACTTTTTATGCTAAGTTTACTGTTAATGCCTGCTATAAATATTTTCTGAAGAACATAGTGATGTTCTCAAGGTAACTGGCCATGGAGGATAATCTTTAAGGCCATTCCACCCCCAAGAACTGCTTGTTTCACTTGGATTGCCATTCACGAAGCTTGTTTAACTCGAGACAATTTGCAGAAGAGAGGCCCACCAATGTGCATAGACACGTTTTTGAGTTCAATGGGCTATGCCAGGGAGTTTACACTTGTTTGTGCAGATGGTATAGACAGTCCTTCTCCAAAGGCAGATAGTTCTAGGATGCTGTTCCTGCTTGCATAATCTGGAATATCTGGCTGGAGAGAAATAAGAGGTGCTTTAATGGCAGGAGGGATAGCATTTCACTTGTCATATTGATGTTTAAGAAGTCTCTGTTTATGGGATAGGAGAGTATTGTATCTGATTTTGACTCTTTGGTAGACCTTCTGCATTCCTTCAATCTATAGAAGGATGCCCTCTTTTCTGATGTAAGTTCTCAGTACCTTGTTGGTACTTTTTAAAATGAAATCTTACCTTTTCATAGAAAAAGAAGAAGTCTTCACTGGCCTTGCCGGACCGTGTCCTGACCTATTGCAATCCCTAATGTCAAGTCTAGTCTATTTAGGTATGAGATGAATTCAAGCAAGATCTACTGATGCACTTATTGGAGATAGGGATAGGAGAAATATGAGAGTAAGAGGTTGGAGGAAGAGGAAGAGGAAGACAGAGATTACTTAGAGTGAACTAAATAAATTATTGTGGTCACTTCTTGCTTTATGGTTAGAGAAAAATGTAAGAAGTGTATTTGTCTTACCAATCACTATTTCTATTTTTGTCTGGATTAAACTGTGTGTATATTTATCGATAGTGGTGGAGTTTTAAACATATTATAACTGCTTTGTTGCTGAAGAGGGTTCATTCTATATCTCTGTGTGCATATTTTGAAAATTTTCTCTTTTGACATTTGTTCTGGTTTAGCAAACCATTTGCATAGTCTCATCCTATGTTACTTTTAGGCCCTGAAGTTGAGTGATGATCTACATCTTAATGAAATAGACTCTGTTCGGTTGCTTGTTTCTGCCAACCAAGAGGTATGTCATTCTCTTTACTTGTTTGTCTTGGTGTATTTTGAAATTTTTTTGGTAATTATTTTGCTCATTGCGACAAGTAATGTACAATTGATAGGGTTCAAGTTTGCTAAGTGATGGAATTCATTGTAAGAAGTTTGATGATAAAAGAACTTAACAGAAGTCTATAAGCTAAACCTGCAGCATCGAATTTAGTATTTAAGTTGTATGCTTCATCCGTCCAATATATCATGGGCAAATTTTTTTCTTTTCAATGTGATGCTATTGTACTTTTCTGTGACCGTTCCGGCAACACTGCGCCCATGTGACCGTTTCTCGGCGGCGGTGCACCTCTTTGTGGTAGCCGTTTTAGCAGCAATGACCACTATTCCAGCGACCTATTCATCAACTTTTTCTGGCATTCCTTTAAATACTTATGAAGCTACTTTAGCACGAATTCAAACTTAATGATTTCATGAAGTTTTGCATCCGCATACTGTTGAATTTTTGGTAATTGAGAGATTCGTTTCTGTTTTTACTTTAAGAAGCACTTTCTTTTCTTCCTTATAAAAAAAGAAGCACTTTCTTTTCTTGCGCGATTATCAGCGACTATCCAACGGGAAAACTGCAACTTTGATTTTCTTCTCGTTGATTATTCCTCAGCAATTGTACAATTTAGGCATCTTTGATAAGGTATATATTGATGTTATAAGATTAGAGCCGTGTATACAAGTGATATCCAAAATGTAGAGAGCCTATTGACAGTCTAGTTTGAGGGGCCATAATGACAGTCTAGAAGAGCATTGACAATATTGTGTAAATATTTTTAAAGGTTATGTTATAATAACCAGATTTCAAAACTTTGAATTTTTTTAAAGTTAAAAAGAATAGCTTTCTTGTATGCTCGTGGACAATTTCAATGAGAGTTTCCCCTTTTTTCTTTTCGCATAACCTGTTGTGTATTCTTTGTTATTTGATTGGTAAACCATAATCCCTCGTCCTTGCAACAAATCCATCCTCTAGCAAGGTTTTTGATCTGAAGAGTGTTCTTTTTTACTTTATCTCTCCACCATTCAATTTGAAAGGTACTCTCCATTGCTTCATATCCCATCGCTAATGTGTTTAATGAACCCAAAATGAATCAAGGCTGAACGTGATTGGTGCTTGTGTCCTCATTGTGTTAAGTCTTCTTTACGTTGTTAGAATCCGTTGGGCTGAAGCAGTGGAGCTGTTCGTTTGAGGTCTTAACTTGATTGTCCTTCCCGGTTTGACGATCAGCATTGGGCCTCTTTAACTTTGGCCGATCCTTTTCTCACTTCTTAGCCTCTTACTTGTTGCCTAAGTCGGTACCTCCGCACCAACTCAATTGTCTAAATCTGAAATTTGAGGTCCGTTTATGCTTCAATAACTCTTTTGTATTGTAATTTTGATGTTGGACTCTGTTTATGCCTCCTTAGTGGAAATTTTCAGTGTTCTCCTCGTTTATTCCTCTCCGGTATTGGAAAATTGGCCTTGCTATCCTTTCTGAACAATTGTTTTTGCCGCCTCTAGTGTCTATCTTTATTGGAATAATGTAGTATCACTGACCCTCGTGCATTGTGATCATCGACTCGATAGTTTCTTTCTAGTTACCACCAGCAGTTGCACCTGGGATTGATTTTTATACCTCCTTGTATCTTTGTTTTGAGGAAGCCTCAAGTTCTCTCACCTTTTAAACAGTTGGTTTGACCAAAGGTGTAGCTGAAGTCTTATTAGTCTCTTTTTCACAGCTCTAGGTTGTTGATTGACTTGATGCAACTGGCAATTCGAGACCACCAGTCTATAACAGAGAATTTCCATCATTCTCCCTTTTCCTTTGATCTGGATGGGAACGAAAAATTGAGATATATCTCATTCATGTCTCTCAGCTTGATGCTGGCCGAGAGTCCCCACTTAGCTTTAACTCATCTTTCTATTTCGTCCTTGCTGGCTACCTCCAATGAGATTTCACCATAACGACTAAACAAGAGATTTTTTAGGAGATCACTGTTGACTTCCTTGAGATTTCGTCAAGTGCCAGCAAACACTTGTGATCTGTTGAAGTGTTGGAATTACAATGGGCGTATAGTGAGACAGAAGAAATGGTGGCGATTGGTTCCTGCTTGCATATGGTGGACAGTCTGAAAGGAGAGAAATTTAAGAACTTTTGAAGATAGAAGCAATTCTTTGCAGAACATCTAGATGAAGTATTTACTTTTGTTTTATTTCTGGTGTAAAAAAAGCTGTGTAGAGGAGGCAGAATCTTTAGTAGACCTGATAGGTGCACTGTAATCTTAGGTTGACATATCTGGTTTTTGTTTTCCTTGTAAATATGGCTTGGCACTGCCCTAGTGCTGTTTTAGTTATTAATATACATGTTACCATTATAAAAAAAAAAGTCAAATTCTTCCTCTCCCTTGCATGTATGAACTTTGATCTTCTAGCTATTGGAACATCATCGAGGTTGGACATTATTTTTAGAAACAATGCATTACAAGCAACTCCCTCTTTCTACACATTTCTCAATCGTACTCTCAAATTAGTCCACCCAGTGTTGCATCTTAGATTTGGAATGATCTAGACGCTCTTTCCTACCATTACGGAGCTTCCACCCTTAAGAATCTGCCAAAAGAGTTGAAGTTCCGTGTCACATGATATTCATAAAGATCAGGTGTTCTGTTCTGGTTCCGCTAGATTTACCCTTCTTCAATGCTTGCTTTGATGTATCACAACCCCATCAATAGTTTGAACTGTTTAGAGATTCTGTTCACTGAGCCATGTATGTCTATGTATGACGTTTTAAACCATAATGTGGACCGCTCAATAATCTGAACATGTCAATGAATGAGGTTTCTCTCTCTCTAGACATCTCTCTGACTTAAATACATCTGGTTTTAGGAGTTGAATTGGGTTTTCAACGACCACCTCCTAAGTTCCTTTCGGCACAAATTTTTTCTTATGTTACTTTTTTTTGACCAATTTTCGCCATCACTTTCCAATTGTTGATGCATGCAGTGGGGATTATTGGGACGTGAGCCATTAGAGATATTCCGCCTTGCAGCTGGACTGTGGTATACAGAGAGAAGAGATCTTATAACAGCACTTTACACACTGTTGAGGGTAAACCTCATTCTCAGTTTCAAGGAATGGAGATTTATCTCTTGTTATCTGCTTGTTAGATATGACTAAAGTGATTTTGCAGGCTGTTGTCCTTGACCAAGGACTTGAACCTGATCTTGTGGCTGATGTTCAGAGATTTTTGGACGATCTCATTAATGCTGGAGTTAGAAAGCGGTTGATTTCTCTCATAAAGGTTGTTATATTAACTTAATTTGTCTTTCATGTCTATCCCTTTGAGTTACATCTTTTCATTTTTTGAGAATCTTCAGAGCTTAGATAGAGATTTTTCTTTCCCGATGAGTGTCTTATTTGTGTATGTTTTCCTTCAACTCAATCATTGTTTGAGTTTTCCACTATTGGTTTAAAGTGTGAAAAAGTCATGTTTTTGCTGGAAAGTATTTTCCAGTGTCCTGTTCCCTATTAAACTGACTCAATACTTTACTTTATCAATTAAAAAAAAAACTGAGAATGTTCCTTAAGTGCAAGTGATCATGTGAAACATGAGATGATAATTCGCTGTTCATTTTGACAGAAGTGAGGTGAATGAATATATGCTGATGGTTTCTTGATATTATATCTTGAGTATACTTGTAGGAACTCAATCGCGAGGAACCAGCCGGTTTAGGGGGGCCTAACTGTGAACGCTATATTCTAGATTCAAGAGGAGCATTGGTGGAAAGGAGGGCTGTTGTTTCCAGGGAAAGGCTCATTCTGGCTCATTGCCTTGTCCTTTCTGTTTTGGTTGTCCGTGCAAGTACGTTATGAATGGTTATGTTTTGATCTTCTCTTTCTTTGTTCACTCCAAAAATCATAGAAGATATTTTTTATTAGGACATGCATATAGTAGCTTGTTATTTTTATTTTTGATTGCACGGGTTAGTAAATGAGTGGCTACATTTTGATTTGCAGTTTATGTGCACTCCAGAAAGGATATAGTTAAGCAAGGGTATTTTTTTGATTAGGAGTTGCTCTTTTAGCTCCCTGTTTGTGCTTAAGACTGTTTTGCTATGCCTTTCTGTTTCTAGGCTTCTATCGTTTTCGTGCATCATCAAATGGCAAAATGGAGCTGCATTATAATGAGGGCTTATCCTTTCTTCATTCTATTTGGGCTTTTGCATGGTTTCGGGTAATGATGTTTGTGCCTTAGATGATTTCAGGGTAAATCCTATATTGGACCATTTGGAGGGTTAATCATTCATATATTTTTCTTTTAATTCTTCATGGCTGATTACAACTTGTTTGTGCATAACCAAAATGAGTTTTCATGTTCGAGAGGCCTGATGTTTTATACTATGAACACTTAGCTAACCTAGTTTAGTCACATCGTTATAGAAGACCCCATGGTCATAATATCAGCCATATGTTTCTGAAGTAATACGCTGTATGCTAATAAATGTTAGTTAAATATTTTTGAAGTTATTTATGTTGGAGTTCAACCATTCCTTATCTGCTATATGTGCTTCTTGTCTGGCCTTATTTTTCTGCATATGACTCCAAAATTGAAGTGAGAACATCCTCAATATGCTTTTGCATTGGAATAGAAGAGACTGGATTCATTCTATTTTTAAATTAATGTCGTGGTTTTCGCCTTACCAACTGCCCAAGCCTCGGTGGGCAGAATTACCTGGTACCAGTGCTGGTAGGAGGTAGAAGGTACTGGTCTGAACTCTGCCGTTATAAAAAAAGAAATGTAGTGGTTCTCCCCATTATGCTTTGTTGTATGACTTTGTCCCCCTGAATGGATGTACTTATACTGAAGCTTCCAATGTTGCTTTGAACAGCAGAAAATGAAGCAATGTTCCTTAGCCAGTGTTTCTGTTTTCAATGTAGTCAGGAAAAAGGGTATATGCGTGGACAGCTCCACACCTTGTTTATCTCCTTTAACAGCAATATAGTTATTCTGTAATTTTCTCTTTTACCACTGAAAAGTAACTATCTATTTCTTTTTGTAGGCCCTAAAGATGTGAAGGATGTCTTTTCTGCTCTAAAGGACAGTGCAGCAGGGCTTAGTGGTGGCACTGACACTTTAAGGCATCAGGTTTTCGCAGCTTCTGGCCATGGTTCTCTCAAGCTTAATGATGAATAATTGGTTATGAAATTGAAAAGAGTAATATTGTAGATGGTTGAGCTGGGAAATTAAGCATTAGATCTTATGCATTTAATTGATGGTCCTTTTTTAGCTGTATCTTTTCACATAAGAACCATGTAGCTTCTCCAAGTGCCACTTTATGCTGACTTGTCATTTATTATTAACTTTATTTGTTAACCCTCTTGATATATGTATGTACAATATATATATATACATATATTTTAAAGGAACCCTCTTGATAGATATCAAACTACGTGAAGATCATATTTCATTTTCGCCAGAATTGGATTTTAAAGTTCAGCCTGTTTCTATATGCCATCTCATCTTTTGTGCCGTTTAGAGGTTCCGAATCTTCTGATTCTGTGGTTTTTGGCTCTATGATTATCCAGCTTTAGATTTTCTTTTCATTCTCTGTTTCTTTTTCAAATGCTGTATAGAGGACAGAAAGGAAGTATTTCTATCTTGTCTGCATGCATGTAATCTCCAGCTATCCTTTTTCTTATTCTTCAGTATTTTGCTCTATACTTGTATCTGATCCTGCTTTGAAAAAACTGCAGATAACATATAGTCTTCTCTTCTCTCTTGTGGTGGCCCTCATATCTGATGCGTTGAGTGCAGTACCTGATAAAACACCTGTCTTGTCTCGTGATGCTTCCTTTAGGCATGAATTCCAGGAATCTGTAAGCAGACAAACACTTTAAATGTTTGACACCAACATTGTGTCATTTTCAAAACCCTCTATCACTTTTCTTCTAGGTAATGGTCGCCGGGAATGATCCTGTTGTTGAGGGCTATGTTGATTGCTTAAGGAGTTCGTGGGTTGTACATCTAATGTTAATACATGACGGGCTTGATGCAAAAGACACAGCAGCAAATGCTTCATCAAATAATGATATAAGGAACATCTATTCATGCTTGGAAGTTATATTCTCCAACAATGTCTTCCAGTCCTGGCTGAATAAGATCCTCCTAACTCCTGCCTATCAGGTGAAAATTGTCTTCTTGGATCTGATTAAGGAACTGCTGATTGTTTTTCTTAGCCATTCTCCTTACCACCCATTGTTTTGGCTCTGATCATGACATTTGATTTACTTGTCATATTATCTTGTTGACGAGTTCTTGCCCGCCATTGATGACTAAGTTTTTCTCATTGATCAACCATAGTATGTAGTTTGTAATTAGAGTCAGTCTGATTCTTTATTAAGAATTATCATTATTCTCATTGGCATGGGTAATGGCATTCCCCTGTTGTTTATTTTGTTCTAAGACAAATATGCAATTTTGCTATAATAAATGTAGGACAAATCTGAATCTGCTACTTTGGGATTAGGTTATGGTTGAGGAGTGAAGGAAAACGTTTAAGCTATAGCAACTTAGTAATGGTAAGAGTAGTTGATGGTTTGCAGCGCACAAGAAAATTTGATTATATTAAAGTGTACGTAATGTAGTTTATTTCTTGTGGCTTTGGGAGTCTCTCGGTAGCAACAGTTAGCGTTGTTGTCCTGAGTGTTTCTGACCAAGCAAAGATAGTGAATTTGCTGGCCAAGGATTTAGAGGTGCTGGGGAAATTGAACGATGAGGATGGGATAAAGTTCTGGTGATCACTCCTGGCTGTTTCTGGTCCAGGAGAATGATTTCGATGGGAAAGGAAGAGATCCAAACTGAATGCTTGGACAAATGGAATAATGTTTTGATCATTTCTCCTGTATGAGGTACTGCTTCGGAATTAGCTGTAGTGCTTGTGAGTGTAAGACACATTGGAATGGTATGTTCAAACGGTGCAGAATGGATATTGAAGATTCTATAGCCGATCCCAACTTAGTTTGCGATCTAGGCTCTGTTACCAGCCTCAAAAGAATGTTTGCGGTTTAGGCTTAATTGTTGTTGCTGTTGCATTATGAACTGGCATTCAGAGCAATAAGGGGAGAAAAAGCAAGATAAAAACATGATCAGCTGATTTTTCCTTAATTTCTAGTGCTGCCAATTCGTTCCCAAGTATTTATTTATTTATTTCTTTGTTTTTCAAGAATGATACACAGACACTTTTGGAGATGTATGAACCAGCACAACATTTTTATGATTTAAGGCAACATGAAAGTCTTCTTTCGCGCTCCCTTTGGGTTATAATTGTCTTGTTTTTAAGTAACCATATATTTTCAAAAGTAGGGAAAACGGCAAAAGGAAAAACATAGATGGAATGTGGAGGAAACATAGGGCTAATAATTGAAGAATCCCAGTATTAACGAAAGAGCTGTGAATAGTTTGAAATGGAGTAGGGCATTAGATTTACTTATGTCCTAAAATTTTATTTGGGCGCATAATGAGTAACTTCCTATTGGCTCAAAGCCTCAAGATATTTTAATAGGTTAAGAATGACTTTGTAATTGGTCATGTGAAGATATAGGGAGGAAGAGAGTGCTCATTGAATTGGTTGAATAACAATGTATAAGAAGTGCTCCGTATATGGGAGTCTTGAACTATGTATATTATTGTAACTAGTAATTCACTCTTCAAGTGGTTTAAGTAATTTATTCTACTGCTAGATACAAAATATTTTAGGTATTGTCGGGAAAATATTACTCCATTGTTCCTTTATATATGACCTCTTTCCTTTTTAATTTGTTAAAAAAAAGAATGATACATTCCTATATTTTGAAATATTTTAACTTTAAACTTCTCATTTTTCCTTAATGACATGCTTTTATAGCCATAGAAATGTCATGGTATGTTTAAGACCGCAAGTTCTTAGGGCTCTTTTTGATAATATGTTTCTCATTTGGGCATTAAATTTGCGGTCATTGCTATGGAAAGTTGTCACTTTTGGAGACTTACACCTTGAGTGCCCCAAGGAAAATGGCTTCCATGGCCTTGTGGGGTGTGGTATGTCTAACTGGTGTCTTTTAATTCTTAAATTTAATTTCCTTCTTTTTTCAGTTTTCCTTTTTTCGAGAAGTTCGAAACTATTAATCTTCTTTAAATGAGTATGGGGTTTGTGCTTAGAAATGTTATATAATTGTCCACTAGTTCTCCTGAAACTAAGGGCCCGTTTGGCCATAAAAAAAGATTCATTTTTTTGAATTCTTTTTCACTTTTTTTTTCGAAATCAGTATTTGGCCATGAACAGCCCAAAATTATATTCATGTCCAAACACGATTCTAATTTTCAAATGCCATTTTCACTTGGCTTTTTTTTCAACTTTTTTTCGAAATTCTATAATTCTTATGTCCAAACGCCCACTAAAGGCCAACCAGCATATACCCAATATAGGAATTTAATGCTTTTAGGAAACAACTTTGGGATTTAATAGGAATGTGTCAGACTTGGGAAATGGTATTTTGGAATGTGTGTCTACAATAGCAAAATGTGTTTTACATATGTCCGATGGTTTTTATGTGTAATAGCTCGGGTGAAGAAGTGGACCATCTTCTTTTACATTGTTGGGTAGCATCTCACTTGTGGTCGGAAACTTTGTGCTCAGATCCTTCAAAGATTTCACCGGGTGTGTGTCCGGTCATTCAAAGGCTTTGCATTTTTTGGAGGATGTGACACAAATGTGGCGGTTTTTTTGAGGATCCGGGCAACATAGCTACAAAACACTAGGATGGTTTGGAATTTAGTGGGTGATGCTAACTGTTAAAGAGTGATGTTTAGCTGGACTTTTAGAAGACGTAAGAGAAGACCCATGGTGTGGATGTTGCTTCACTAGCACTTATATGGGCCGTATGAGTGCAATAGAAGAGTTTAGAAGGAGTAGAGAATGATTTTGTACCCTTCAAGTATAGCCTCTTATTCCTTATTTCTTTTGAATGATTTTGTACCCTTCAAGTTGCCTCTTATTCCTTATTTCTTTTGGTGCACTCACGGGGTTCTTATAGTATAGAAGATTGGCTCTCGTTCATAGAAAACCACATATTTTTCTTAGGTTTTCTACTTTTTGGTATGCTACTTTTATACAAGCTTTTTCCCCCTTCATTAATAAAATTTATTAGTTTATCAAAAGAAAAATAAACTGGCAAAAAACCTCATCACTTTAATGCTTCGCGGTTTCCGCATAATGTACTGATTATTAGTTGCTAGCCTATTGCCACTTCTTAGGTAATTTATGTTGTTATTTCTTTTTTGTTCACTGTCTCAATGCCTTGTGATCATTCACCTAGCCGTAAGATATTTTATTCCTGTAGCTTGTCATGTATAGATGGCAGCATATAATTTTGAGTTGTATAACAAATAGATGTTACTGGTAGCAGATTATGCTAGTTGGTTGACCAAATTTTTATCTGTGTAGTCCTTCCATTTTGTAATTATCTCAAGTTTTATTTTCTATTTTCATCGGCAGAATGACGATGAGGATATGATCTACATGTACAATGCTTATTTGCACAAGATGATAACTTGCCTTTTGTCTCATCCACTGGCCAAGGACAAGGTTTGTTTAATTTCTTTTCTGCAGTGATTCTAATTTCTTTTGAGGATAGATGGTTGAAATTGCCTCTAAAAAAGAAGTTATGTTTGTTATTTCCTCCCAATTATGTACTTTTTTTCTTTTTAAGGCGTGATGTGCAGTTAAAGGAGTCTGAATCATACTTTGCTTGCTGTCCATTTACCAAGTGCGAAGTTAGAAATTGGTGTCTTCCTCATTTCCTTTCAATTTGTACTCTCTTTTATTACAGGTTAAAGAAGCAAAAGAGAAGGCTATGTCGGCACTTAGTCCGTACCGCTTGTCTACTTCACATGATTATACTGTGGATGGAATTGGACATTTTCAAAATGCCACTGAATCAGCGCCACAAACTTTTGTCTCTCTCTTGGAGTTTGTGAGTGAAATTTATCAGGTTAGTGCCATTTGCTGTTTCTTTTGTCCTGGGTGTTGACATGTGATTTTTGTCCCTCCCCAAAATTTTCACATTTTAGCACGTAAATATTTAATTTAGCCTTAATGTAGCTATTTCAGCTTATTTTGACTCTTTTACTTTATTTTCGTCACAAAAATGAAAATTACAAAAAAAAAGATATATAAATTTTAGTTTATTTATTTCTCATAAATTTCGAAAAATACAAAAATAGTACTTTATTTTTATTTTTATCTATACTATATTAAAAGCACGAAGACCCTTAGCGAAACGTCGTTCGCCTTTTTTACCCTTCTAAAATACCTTTCATAATGGATAAAATTGTAACTCAAGTGCTTTCCTAATATTTAGGATATTAAAATCAATTAAAACTTATCTTTCCTTATTAAATTAGGTAAGAAGAAAATACATATATATTTTACCTTATATATATTATACTAATTGAAAATAGATGAGAACATTTATACGGTGCTTTGAATTGAATTCTAATTTAATTGAAATATGAGGACATGAAATCGCATATTAAGTTAATGTTTTTTAATACAATAGCATCCACATTAAAATTGTTTTAACATGGAACAATTAAATGTGCACTTTAAATATTCTTATTTTAGTCATATAATATAATTAATCCATATTCAATTAAGCAACCAAAATAATTATTTGATGCATATTTTAATCATACTAAACCGTAAAAGCTAATCTATATTATAAAAGCACGAAACCTCTACAGAAAATGATGTTTGACTTTTTATTCTTTAAAAATAAATTTCACATTGAATACTAATATAATTTAAATATTTTTCTAATATTTCGGACTTTAAAATCAATTAGATTTTTACTTATTGAATCTTTTTTTATTTAAACTATATAGGAAGTATAAATATTTAGAACTTTAAAATAGATTATATATTAAAAATAAAATGTTTAAATTAATATGTACATGCACACGCATTAAATTTCAATAATGTTTTATAGTATTTGTGCATCCTATTAGATTTTTATGTTTCAGTAATGCTTTCTTTGCTACGCACGTTTCGACAAAGTTATGTAAATTATGATATTTTTTTCATCTCAGCAACTAAAACCTTACTACTTAGGTAATATTGAAACCTTTGAAAGGAGATAAATTGAGACATAAGATTTAATTTTTAAATTTATGTTATATGGGTTTTTTTTAAAGAATCGTAATAAAAGTGCTAATTAAACATGTTTGTATCTTCTCGCATTAACTTAAGAATAGCTTTTGAATAATATTTTTAGAAAAAGTTTTACATCTTCAAGGCTATGTGTTTTTACTGAAACTAAAAAGGAAGTATAATAACTGGTAAAATTGAACTGATAAAACTAAAAAAATAGAACATAATTTAAAGTGAATATATTGATAATGATTGAGAACTTCTATGAACAAAATTTTTTCTTTATTAAGTTAGTTATATAGGATTAGTATTTAATTAACTACGGAAGCTTACACTTTATTTTATAATTTAAAAATATATATTTAATTTTCTTACCAAAAATTGCTTACTAAGATAGGGAACACGCGCAACGCGCGTACACTAAAACTAGTATAATTTTAAAAATACAAAAAATATATATATATTTTTGTTTTAATTATCAGTCTGTTTTAATAATTATTCTGCTTACGTAGGATTAATTAAATAAGGTCGTATTTTTATTCTTGGTTGCGAGGAAAGAATAATATTTGGGTTCAAACGACTCATTTTAGGCCTAATTTTCAGACCTAGCCCAAAACATTTTCAGCCGATACACACATGCTAACACATGCTAGCACATGCTAACACATGCTAGCACATGAACACAACACACAACTCACACTTGAAGACATCTTCTTCATGGTCTTCAATATCCTCCACTATAAAACCTTAACCAAAACCACCTGCCTCACACGGGAGACCCCCCCTTCTCCTCTCTTCATCTTGTTCAAACCACCCTACCACTGCCCAGATCCATCGCCAGAGAACACCCCTCCCAAAAACGTGGATAGAGTATACATTCGATATTCACTCGATATACCGCGGATATACACGGGCAGAACACCCCCTCCCCAACGTATCTCCTTCTTCTTTCTTCTCAAACCAGAAAACAACGACCCGTCCAGCAGCCATGAACGACCAGTGAAACGACCATCGCTGCGGCTGCTGCCCAGCTCCCCAGTCGACCAGTCACGAACCTCGTCGTCCACCCAAATCACCCGTCGACCACACCACCAACAGCCCGTCGAGGTCGTTGGCAATCTTGGTTCGAGTTTTCCGTTTCCATTGAGGTCGCCGTTGTTCGTCGAGGTCCGGGACGTCGAGGTTGTTGTCCGAGTTTCTGTTCCGTTGCGGTCATTTCCGGTTAGTATTCTAAGTTGTAATTTTGAATCGATGAAAGGTCTAATTCTTTTCCTTTCTTCTTGCGATTTTATCTCCTAAATTTGTCGTCTAATGAACGACTTTATGAAATGTTCTCGTGATTGACATTATTGTTTGTGTTAATTTATTCTTAGTAAATGAATTGCTATGTTTGAATTGCTGTCTTTATTTGGAATATAAAAAATATGAACTGGTTTAATTTTGAGTTATTGGAATATAAGATTATGATTAAATCTCATGTTAAACCTTTGGATATATGCCTATCATTTTTCATTCTGAACTAGCATGCTAAGTGGTTATTTTAAATCATAATTGTGTTTCCTTGATTCACTGTGAGCATTTTATCCATAGTACAGTGAATGTATTTTGTCTTTTGTCATCTCGTTATTAATTTAGTACATTGGAATAGTGAGAGTGATTAATGAATTAATGAAAAGTTAGATTTGGTTGAATTGGTAGATGTTATTAATCAAGTTTCGTTGATTAGGTGCAATTAATAAATCATTGTGATTACGGGTACGGTTCCCGTGACGTAGTTGTGATACTTTATTTCTTAAATTCGGGTGCGCATTTATGTGACCCAAATCCAAATCTCTGCTGGGGGTTTTGGCGACTCCCGTGACGTAGGTGCGCAAAAAGGAGGTGTGACAGTTCTGACGACTCTGCTGGGGATTTTTACTGGGGCAGATCTCATTGTTTTTTTTTTTAATGCCTTTACTTTGGAGGTAATCAACATCATGATCAGTCGGGATTGGACTGACGCACCACTGAGGCTGGGTATCTTCTTCACTTCTTGCTAGACGGAGCTCTGTGAAACCGGTCCTGCCACCTTTTCTTTCTAACACATTTTGGAATTTAGGGTTAAAACGAAAGGGATTCAAGGAAAGGTAAACAAAGAGCGGAGAAACGAATTTAAAAGAGAAGCGTCCCTTTCGGGGAAAAGAAGGACTTATCTGAGGTGCATGCTGGCTTTAAACTGACATGATATGCCTTTTGGACTCGATGCCCGAACCTCACGAAGTTGCATTTCCTCACGAACCAAAAACGGATCTATGTTTCCCCACCAGGGAACCTTGCCAGAACTTTCTGTGGTGAAATCATCTTTTCGGCCGACAACGCCCTTTGCGGGTTTTCGCTAGTCGACCTCTCTCATTTCTCTTCTCACCGTCGCCTGATAGCACTCTTTACGAGTTTTCACTAAACAAGCTCTCTCATTTCCAGTTTCTCTACTCACCCTTGCCTTATGGTGCCCGTGTGGGTTTTCACCAATAAGACTCTCTCATTTTATTTCTCTCATAAAAAAAATGACTTAGGATTGACTTACGACTTTGGAACCATTCAAAACGGGGTTACCGCGGGACCATTACCACATCTGCCCTATTTTCATTTTTGAGGGAATTTGGATTTTTATTTTGGTGTGACTGAACCCCATAGAGAGGCTGCCTACGTATCCTTTCGGAATCAAGTCAGACGTAGTTCAGGCAAATCATTTGTTTTTTTTTTTAATTTTTTTTTTCAACGGTGCTTTTGGATTCCAGAGAGGGTAGCCAAAGAAATGTAACCGGCTCAAAAGGTTTGTAGAAAGAGTTGATAGTGTTTGGGTAGCGGGAATAAAAGCCTTCATCATCTCAAATGTGCCAACATATCACCGAAGTAAACTCAGACATAGTACCTTTTGACTGCATCCGCGTTCATAGCTGTTTCAGGATCATTTCCTTCGATATCACCCAGATATAACGCTCCTCTTGATAATATCTTCCTGATGATGTACGGACCTTTCCAATTAGGAGCAAATTTTCCTTTCGCTTCCTGGTGATGTGGAAGAATGCGCCTTAACACTAGTTGACCTACTTCAAAATTCCTGGGTCGCACTTTCTTGTTGTAAGCACGGGCCATTCTTTGTTGGTACAACTGCCCGTGACAGACCGCAACCATTCGCTTTTCATCAATTAAGGTCAACTGCTCCAATCGAGTCTTAACCCATTCGTTATCTTCAATTTCTGCTTCAACAATGGTTCAGAGCGAAGGAATTTCTACCTCTGCCGGTATCACAGCCTCGGTCCCATAAACCAACAAGTATGGGGTTGCCCCTACTGATGTGCGTACTGTAGTGCGATATCCCAACAAGGCAAAAGGTAACTGTTCATGCCATTGTCTGGAACTCTGGATTGTCTTCCTCAAAATCTTCTTGATGTTTTTGTTTGCTGCTTCAACAGCGCCATTGGCCTTGGGCCTATAAGGAGTGGAGTTCCTATGCGTTATTTTGAATTGTTCGCATACATCCTCCATCAAGTGACTATTCAGGTTTGCCGCGTTATTTGTGATGATAGTTGCAGGAATACCGAAACGACAGATAAGATTTGAATGTACAAAATCCACCACGGCCTTCTTAGTGACCGATTTGAGAGTGATAGCTTCAACCCATTTTGTGAAGTAATCAATAGCGACCAATATGAATCTGTGTCCATTTGAGGCTTTTGGCTCGATTGGCCCAATGACATCGATGCCCCAAGCAACAAATGGCCAAGGTACAGACATGGGATGCAGTTCTGTGGGAGGTGCATGAATCAAATCACCGTGCACCTGACACTGATGACACTTTCGAACGAAACTAAAACAGTCCTTTTCCATGGTCATCAGTAATAACCAGCTAGAAGGATTTTCTTTGCTAAAACGTAACCATTCATGTGGGGTCCACACACTCCTGCGTGTACTTCATGCATGATTCTTCCTGCTTCTTCGGTGTCAACACATCTTAATAAGTTGAGATCCGGGGTTCTTTTATACAATACCTCGCCGCTCAAAAAGAATCCACTCGCATGTCGCCTAATGGTTCTCTTTTGATCTCCAGTAGCATGTTCGGGATATTCTTGTGTTTTCAAGAACCTCTTAACATCATGGTACCATGGCTGGGTATTTGGTCCCGCCTCGATTACATTACAGTAACCGTGTCTTTCCCTGATTTGGATTTCCAAGGGATCGATGTGGGCATTGCCTGGATAAGGTAACATTGAAGCTAAGGTGGCAAGTGCATCGGCTAGTTCATTGTGACACCGCGGGATATACCTGAACTCTATTGATTTGAATCGCTTGTTGAGATCCTCCACGTGCTGCCGGTAAGGAATAAGCTTGACATCTCGAGTTTCCCATTCACCCTGGGCTTGTCGGATAATCAGATCAGAATCCCCCATAATCAACAAATCTTCAACATCTTGATCGATCGCCATATTCATGCCCATGATGCAGGCTTCATATTCAGCTGTATTGTTTGTGCAAAAGAAACGAAGCCTAGCTGTAGCCGGATAGTGTTGACCAGTGGGTGAGATCAAAATTGCCCCAATTCCTACACCTTTGGCGTTTACAGCCCCATCAAAGAACATCTTCCAAGCATGAGCGTCTTCCGAGACTACTCCTATGGTGTTTATCTCTTCATCTGGAAAATAAGTACTCAATGGTTGGTACTCATCATCAATCGGGTTCTCAGCCAAATGATCTGCTAGCGCCTGAGCTTTCATTGCCGTGCGAGTGACATAGACTATGTCGAATTCAGTAAGCAAGATTTGCCACTTTGCCAATCTCCTAGTAGGCATCGGTTTCTGGAATATGTACTTCAAAGGATCCAACCTGGTTATGAGGTAAGTATTATGAGCTTGGAGATAATGTCTCAATTTTTGAGCGACCCACGTCAAAGCACAACACGTTCTTTCCAACAAAGTGTACTTGGCCTCATAGCTGGTGAACTTCTTGCTTAAGTAATAGATCACCTGCTCTTTCTTTCCAGTTATGTCATGTTGTCCGAGGACACAACCGAAAGAATTTTCCAAGACCGTCAGATACAAGAACAAGGGTCTCTTTGGCTCTGGCGGGACCAAAACTGGAGGATTCGAAAGATATCCTTTGATCTTGTCAAAAGCCTCTTGACACTCAACCGTCCATTTGATTGCTGCATCCTTCCTTAATAACTTGAATATGGGCTCACATGTGCTAGTCAGTTGGGCAATGAATCGATTGATATAGTTTAACCTGCCCAATAGACTCATCACGTCTTTCTTCGTTCTTGGAGGAGGTAGATCTCGGATAGACTTTATCTTTGTTGGACCTAACTCGATACCTCTCCTGCTTACTATGAAACCCAGAAGCTTGCCCGATGGGACTCCGAAGGCGCACTTAGCCGGATTCAGCTTCATGTCGTACTTTCTCAGCCTCTCAAAGAATTTCCTCAAGTCTCGAACATGATCGTCCTGAGTCCTGGACTTGACTATCACGTCGTCTACATACACCTCTATCTCTTGATGCATCATATCATGAAAATGGCAGTCATGACTCTCATGTAAGTTGCCCCGACATTCTTTAAACCGAATGGCATAACCCGATAACAGTAAGTACCCCAAGGTGTAGTGAGGGCGATTTTCTCGGCATCTTCTTCATCCATCAACACCTGATGATATCCAGCGTAACAATCTACGAAAGACTGTATCTCATATTTGGCACAGTTATCAACAAGGATGTGGATGTTGGGCAACGGGAAATTGTCTTTGGGACTTGCCTTATTCAAATCTCGATAATCCACACACACCCGAGTCTTCCCATCTTTCTTCGGTACCGGAACTACATTAGCCAACCACGTAGTATACTGGACTACCCGAATTACTCCTGTTTTCAACTGCTTTGTGATTTCTTCGTTGATCTTATCACTGATATCAGTTTTGAACTTCCTCTGCTTCTGTTGAACTGGAGGACAATCAAGGAAAACTGGCAATTTATGCACCACTAGATCAACACCTAATCCTGACATGTCATCGTATGACCAAGCAAACACATCTTTAAATTCAAAGAGGAGTTGAATTATTGCATCTCGTGTTTTCTCATCTGTGTGAATGCTTATTTTGGTTTCTCGGATTTCTTCAGGAGTTCCCAAATTAACCGGTTCGGTGTCATTCAAATTCGGCTTAGGTATATTCTCAAAGTGTTCCAATTCTCGATTTATTTCCCTAAAAGCCTCTTCTTCGTCATATTCCGGTTCTTGGTTCATTATTTCACAATTAGACAGCTCGTTTGGATCTGGGCGTGAAGTCCGCAAGCATGTCATATTATTTAAAGCCGCATTATTATAACTGAAAGGAAAAGACAAAAGAAAAATAGCAAAAATCAGAAAGAATAATGGAAAAATGATGAAATACTGATTTTATTCCTTGGAATTGAGAAGATAACAAGGTTTATAATTCAGAAAGTTAAAACAGGAAACTAAAGAAAAACATCCGAGTTACACCCTGGGATAACTCGTGATGCGGGAAAGGTGGCAGGACAATTATGGTTTGAATCCCTTGTCCAACGCTTCAGTCATGGTTGCTAAAGAAATGATCTGACAGGGATTCAAACCAGGAAAAGGGCTTGGAAGAACGCTGCAAGGAATAACTGAACCTATCACCTTGCCTTCTACTAAGAAACTCTTTGGGATAGGCTTCCAACCTACTCCAAAAGATGAAGATTGGGCAAAGAAGAGAAAAAATGAGGGGTGGAAGTTGCCTCGACCATTGCCACATTTGTACGAAACTTTCGTCCGACCAAAGTACATTGAAGAAGAAGATGACGAGGCCTTTACGGCCGAAGAGATTGAAGAAATATGTGGGGCAATGAGAGAAATGCTTTACGAAACTCACATGGTTCAGCTGGGAGAAGGCACAAGCACCGCTGAGGTGCTATACATGGGGCCAAATGCTAAGCTTCAAAATTGGGAGGCCACACCGTTGCCAGTTAGGCAGGAGTCCGGGTAGATTTGTCCTGCCACCTTTCCCGCATCACGAGTTATCCCAGGGTGTAACTCGGATGTTTTTCTTTAGTTTCCTGTTTTAACTTCCTGAATTATAAACCTTGTTATCTTCCCAATTCCAAGGAATAAAATCAGTATCTATTTTTCTTTTGTCTTTTCCTTTCAGTTATAATAATGCGGCTTTAAATAATATGACATGCTTGCGGACTTCACGCCCAGATCCAAACGAGCTGTTTAATTGTGAAATAATGAACCAAGAACCGAAATATGACGAAGAAGAGGCTTTTAGGGAAATAAATCGAGAATTGGAACACTTTGAGAATAAACCTAAGCCGAGTTTGAATGACACTGAACCGGTTAATTTGCGAACTCCTGAAGAAATCCGAGAAACCAAAATAAGCATTCACACAGATGAGAAAACACGAGATGCAATAATTCAACTCCTCTTTGAATTTAAAGATGTGTTTGCTTGGTCATACGATGACATGCCAGGATTAGGTGTTGATCTAGTGGTGCATAAATTGCCAGTTTTCCTTGATTGTCCTCCAGTTCAACAGAAGCAGAGGAAGTTCAAAACTGATATCAGTGATAAGATCAACGAAGAAATCACAAAGCAGTTGAAAACAGGAGTAATTCGGGTAGTCCAGTATACTACGTGGTTGGCTAATGTAGTTCCGGTACCGAAGAAAGATGGGAAGACTCGGGTGTGTGTGGATTATCGAGATTTGAATAAGGCAAGTCCCAAAGACAATTTCCCGTTGCCCAACATCCACATCCTTGTTGATAACTGTGCCAAATATGAGATACAGTCTTTCGTAGATTGTTACGCTGGATATCATCAGGTGTTGATGGATGAAGAAGATGCCGAGAAAATCGCCCTCACTACACCTTGGGGTACTTACTGTTATCGGGTTATGCCATTCGGTTTAAAGAATGTCGGGGCAACTTACATGAGAGCCATGACTGCCATTTTCATGATATGATGCATCAAGAGATAGAGGTGTATGTAGACGACGTGATAGTCAAGTCCAGGACTCAGGACGATCATGTTCGAGACTTGAGGAAATTCTTTGAGAGGCTGAGAAAGTACGACATGAAGCTGAATCCGGCTAAGTGCGCCTTCGGAGTCCCATCGGGCAAGCTTCTGGGTTTCATAGTAAGCAGGAGAGGTATCGAGTTAGGTCCAACAAAGATAAAGTCTATCCGAGATCTACCTCCTCCAAGAACGAAGAAAGACGTGATGAGTCTATTGGGCAGGTTAAACTATATCAATCGATTCATTGCCCAACTGACTAGCACATGTGAGCCCATATTCAAGTTATTAAGGAAGGATGCAGCAATCAAATGGACGGTTGAGTGTCAAGAGGCTTTTGACAAGATCAAAGAATATCTTTCAAATCCTCCAGTCCTGGTCCCGCCAGAGCCAGAGAGACCCCTGTTCTTGTATTTGACGGTCTTGGAAAATTCTTTCGGTTGTGTCCTCGGACAACGTGACATAACTGGAAAGAAAGAGCAGACGATCTATTACTTAAGCAAGAAGTTCACCGGTTATGAAGCCAAGTACACTTTGTTAGAAAGAACGTGTTGTGCTTTGACGTGGGTCGCTCAAAAATTGAGACATTATCTCCAAGCTCATACTACTTACCTCATAACCAGGTTGGATCCTTTGAAGTACATATTCCAGAAACCGATGCCTACTGGGAGATTAGCAAAGTGGCAAATCTTGCTTACTGAATTCGACAGTCTATGTCACTCGCACGGCAATGAAAGCCCAGGCGTTAGCAGATCATTTGGCTGAGAACCCGATTGATGATGAGTACCAACCATTGAGTACTTATTTTCCAGATGAAGAGATAAACACCATAGGAGTAGTCTCGGAAGACGCTCATGCTTGGAAGATGTTCTTTGATGGGGCTGTAAACGCCAAAGGTGTAGGAATTGGGGCAATCTTGATCTCACCCACTGGTCAACACTATCCGGCTACAGCTAGGCTTCGTTTCTTTTGCACGAACAATACAACTGAATATGAAGCCTGCATCATGGGCATGAATATGGCGATCAATCAAGATGTTGAAGACTTGTTGATTATGGGGGATTCTGATCTGATTATCCGACAAGCCCAGGGTGAATGAGAAACTCGAGATGTCAAGCTTATTCCTTACCGGCAACACGTGGAGGATCTCGGCAAGCGATTCAAATCAATAGAGTTCAAGTATATCCCGCGGTGTCACAATGAACTAGCCGATGCACTTGCCACCTTAGCTTCAATGTTACCTTATCCAGGCAATGCCCACATCGATCCCTTAGAAATCCAAATCAGGGAAAGACACGGTTACTGTAATGTAATCGAGGCGGGACCAAGTACCCAGCCATGGTAGCATGATGTTAAGAGGTTCTTGAAGACACAAGAATACCCCGAACATGCTACTGGAGATCAAAAGAGAACTATTAGGCGGCATGCGAGTGGATTCTTTTTGAGCGGCGAGGTATTGTATAAAAGAACCCGGATCTCAACTTGTTAAGATGTGTTGACGTCGAAGAAGCAGGAAAAATCATGCATGAAGTACACGCAGGAGTGTGTGGACCTCATATGAACGGGTATGTCCTGGCGAAGAAAATCCTTCGAGCTGGGTATTATTGGATAACCATGGAGAAAGACTGTTTCAGTTTCGTCCGGAAATGTCATCAGTGCCAGGTACATGGAGATCTGATTCATGCACCTCCAACATAGCTACATCCTATGTCGGCACCGTGGCCTTTTGTCGCCTGGGGTATGGACGTCATTGGTCCGATTGAGCCGAAAGCCTCAAATGGGCACAAATTCATATTGGTCGCTATTGATAACTTCACAAAATGGGTCGAAGCTGTCACTCTCAAATCAGTCACTAAGAAAGCCGTGGTGGATTTTGTACATTCAAATCTTATCTATCGTTTCGGTATTCCTGCAACTATCATCACAGATAACGCGGCAAACCTGAATAGTCACTTGATGGAGGATGTATGCGAACAGTTCAAAATAACGCATAGGAACTCCACTCCTTATCGGCCCAAGGCCAATGGCGCTGTTGAAGCAGCAAACAAAAACATCAAGAAGATTTTGAGGAAGACGATCCAGAGTTTTAGACAATGGCATGAACAGTTACCTTTTGCCTTGCTGGGATATCGCACTACATTACGCACATCAGTAGGGGCAACCCCATATTTGTTGGTTTATGGGACCGAGGCCGTGATACCGGCAGAGGTAGAAATTCCTTCGCTCCGAACCATTGTTGAAGCAGAAATTGAAGATAGCGAGTGGGTTTAGACTCGATTGGAGCAGTTGACTTTGATTGACGAAAAACGAATGACTGCGGTCTGTCACGGACAGTTGTACCAACAAAGAATGGCCCGTGCTTACAACAAGAAAGTGCGGCCCAGGAATTTTGAAGCAGGTCAACTGGTATTAAGGCGCATTCTGCCACATCACCAGGAAGCGAAAGGAAAATTTGCTCCTAATTGGAAAGGCCCGTACATCATCAGGAAGATATTGCCAAGATGAGCGTTGTATCTGGGTGATGTTGAAGGAAATGATCCTGAAACAGCTGTGAACGCGGATGCAGTCAAGAGGTACTATGTCTGAGTTTACTTCGGTGATGTGTTGGCACATTTGAGATGATGAAGGCTTTTATTCCCGCTACCCAAACACTATCAACTCTTTCTACAAACCCTTTGAGCCGGTTACATTTCTTTGGCTACCCTCTCTGAAATCCAAAAGCACCGTTGAAAAAAAAAATGATTTGCCTGAACTACGTCTGACTTGATTCCGAAAGGATACGTAGGCAGCCTCTCTCTGGGGTTCAGTCACACCAAAATAAAAATCCAAATTCCCTCCGAAATGAAACTGGGGCAGATGTTATTATGGTCCCGCGGTAATCCCGTTTTTGAATGGTTCCAAAGTTGTAAGTCAATCCAAATCATTTTTTTTATTTATGAGAGAAATAAAATGAGAGTCTTATTGGTGAAAACCCACACGGGCACCATAAGGCGAGGGTGAGTAGAGAAACTGGAAATGAGAGAGCTTGTTTAGTGAAAACTCGTAAAGAGTGCTATCAGGCGACGGTGAGAAGAGAAATGAGAGAGGTCGACTAGCGAAAACCCGCAAAGGGCGCTGTCGGCCGAAAAGATGATTTCACCACAGAAAGTTCTGGCAAGGTTCCCTGGCATGGAAACATAGATCCGTTTTGGTTCATGAGGAAATGCAAGTTCGTGAGGTTCGGGCATCCAGTCCAAAAGGCATGTCATGTCAGTTTAAAGCCAGCATGCACCTCAGATAAGTCCTTCTTTTCCCCGAAAGGGACGCTTCTCTTTTAAATTCGTTTCTGCGCTCTTTGTTTACCTTTCCTTGAATCCCTTTCGTTTTAACTCTAAATTCCAAAATGTGTTAGAAAGAAAAGGTGGCAGGGCCGGTTTCACAGAGCTCCGTCTAGCAAGAAGTGAAGAAAATACCCAGCCTCAGTGGTGCGTCAGTCCAATCCCGACTGATCATGATGTTGATTACCTCCAAAATATAAAGGCATTAAAAAAAAAAATCCCCAATGAGATCTGCCCCAGTAAAAATCCCCAGCAGAGTCGCCAGAGCTGTCACACCTCCTTTTTGCGCGCCTACCCCGAAAGATAAATGCGTGGGGGAGTTTTTCCAATTTAAGTGACAATATTCGAAATGAGATTATTTATTTAATTCAGAGTCGCCACTTGGGAAAGGTTTGACTTTTGGTGTCCCAAGTCACCGGTTTATCTTGAATCTCAATTCGAAGAAAATATTCGACTTTCCAAATGAAGTCTGCGAACCAGAAATTCTAAGTAAGGAATTCTGTTGACCCGAGGGAAGGTGTTAGGCACCCACGGATCCCGTGGTTCTAGCACGGTCGCTTAAATTGTTATAATGGCTAAATATCTGATTTTAATACATGTTATAACCTGTGTGTTTTTATTAAGTTTAAAACCGCTTTTATTATTATTTTTTAATAGAATTGCAACGTCGTGAAAATGCATCTCGAACCACGTTACAATCAATGCACCCGTGGTTGTTAATACGTTCCGACTCCGTTGAGATTTGGATTTGGGTCACATAAATGCGCACCCGAATTTAAGCATGTAATTTAATTAAAATCGCGTCTAAAGAGTCTAACGCGTTATTATCTTTGAGGAAAACCGTGAAGTTCGCTATACGGCTCATTCCGTATTCTAAGTATTTTAATATATACATTTATGAGAGCCTCGCAGTTTGTGCATTTTTTTTTTGCGAGGCTCGTCTGACAACCAACTTAAAAAAAATACTTCAAATAAATGCTGTACATATGTTTAAACTAAAGCTAAAGCCAAAAGCAAAGTTAAAGCTTAAAGGTAAAGCAAAAGCAAAAGTTAAAGCAAAAACAAAAGTTAAAGCAAAAGCAAAGTTAAAGCTAAATTTAAAATTAAAGCAAAAGTTAAAGCAAAAGGGTGTTATTATTTTAATAACTTTTACCATTTCGGAAAAATTCAAGGTTATTTAAAACATCTCAAACCATGACACCCGTGGTTCACAACACACTTTATTTAACCTTGTTCGAAATTGAAGTCGGGTCACATGAAATGCGCCCCCGAATTTAGAAATTAAGTATCGCAACTACGTCACGGGAACCGTACCCGTAATCACAATAATTTATTAATTGCACCTAATCACCGAAACTTGATTAATAACTTCTACCAATTCAACCAAATCTACCTTTCATTAATTCATTAAACACTCTCACTATTCCAATGTACTAAATTAATAACGAGATGACAAAAGACAAAATACATTCACTGTACTATGGATAAAATGCTCACGGTGAATCAAGGAAACACAATTATGATTTAAAATAACCACTTAACATGCTAGTTCAGAATGAAAAATGATAGGCATATATCCAAAGGTTTAACATGAGATTTAATCATAATCTTATATTCCAATAACTCAAAATTAAACCAGTTCATATTTTTTATATTCCATATAAAGACAACAATTCAAACATAGCAATTCATTTACCAAGAATACATCAACACATAAACGATAATGTCAATCACGAGAACATTTTCATAAAGTCGTTCATTAGACGACAAATTTAGGTGACAAAATCGCAAGAAGAAAGGAAAAGAATTAGACCTTTCATCGATTCAAAATTACAACTTAGAATACTAACCGGAAATGACCGCAACGGAACAGAAACTCGGACAGCAACCTCGACGTACCGGACCTTGACGAACAACGACAACCTCAACAGAAACGGAAAACTCGAACCAAGATTGCCAACGACCTCGACGGGCTGTTGGTGGTGTGGTCGACGGGTGGTTTGGGTGGACGACGAGGTTCGTGACTGGTCGACTCGGGAGCTGGGCAGCAGCCGCAGCGATGGTCGTTTCACTGGTCGTTCATGGCTGCTGGATGGGTCGTTGTTTTCTGGTTTGAGAAGAAAAAAGAAGGAGATACGTGTTCTTCCCGTGTATATCCGCGGTATATCGAGTGTATATCGAATGTATACTCTGTCCGCATTTTTGGGAGGGGTGTTCTCTGGCGATGGAGCTGGGCAGTGGTAGGGTGGTTTGAACAAGATGAAGAGAGGAGAAGGGGGGGTCTCCGATGGCGTGTGTATGGTTTTTTTCTTCTTCTCCAAAAATGGAGAAGAAGACCAACAGTAGTGGTCTTCCTTTTTTTTTTCCAAAAAAAATGTCTCCCTTCCTTCATGTGCTCATCCGTGTATATGTAAATGTAGGGTGTTTTCATGTGCTTTTTCTCTTTTTTCTTTTAAATCTAAGTGGTCCAAATTTTAAAAGCCTTCCCATGTTACTTTGTCCATGTGCCCATGTTCTTGTGTTTTGTCTGTGTCCTCTACGTGTGGTGGGCTCGGATTGTTACGGGCTAGGTTCGAAAATTAGGCTTAAAAATGGGTCCTTTGAACCCGAATATTATTCTTTGCCCGGAACCGAGAATGAAAACATGAATTTATTTAATTAATCCTACATAAGCAAAATAACTATAAAAATAAGACTGACAATTAAAACAAAACTATTTTTTATATTTTTTCAAGTTTTTTTTTAAAAAAAAAAGAAAAGCTACAACACATTAATTAAACTATTTTTACAATTTTCGTTTTTTATATATAAAGATAAAAATATAAAGTACTATTTTTGTATTTTTTAAAGTTTATGAGAAATAAATAAACTAAAATTTATATATCTTTTTTTTTGTAATTTTTATTTTTTTGACGAAAATAAAGTAAAAGAGTCAAAATAAGCTGAAATAGCTACATTAAGGCTAAATTAAATATTTACGTGCTACAATGTGAAAAATTTGGGGAGGGACAAATCACATGTCAACAGCTTTTTTCGAGTCATGTCGATATGAAAATTCGAATTTTGAATATGTCGAATCACATGTCGAAAATGATATATCGAATGTATACTCTGTCCGCGTTTTTGGGAGGGGTGTTCTCTGGCGATTGAGCTGGGCAGTGGTAGGGTGGGTTGAACAAGATGAAGAGAGGAGAAGGAGAAGGGGGGGTCTCCCGTGTGAGGCAGGTGGTTTTGGTTAAGGTTTTATAGTGGAGAATATTGAAGACCATGAAGAAGATGTCTTCAAGTGTGAGTTGTGTGTTGTGTTCATGTGCTAGCACATGCTAACACAGGGTGGGGAGTTTTCATCTTGGGTAGGCCGTGTTAACTTATTGTTTTTTGTCTGATGCTGATGATCTCTTTGTGTTCGAATCTTCTGTTACAAAGTGGGTTGTTTGGGGAAGACATTATCAATGTTCGCTGTAGTCTCTGAGCTATTGAGTTTTGCCTGGTTTCTTAGTTTAAGCACCGGAAAGACTTAACTATGCTGTTACCGCAATCAGTAAATGATTTAAGACTATCTTGGGGTATAATCAAGCATAGGCAACATAAATAAAGACCCGGCTTCTTTTTGACGAGGCACAATAACACAAAATGGCCGCCGTTGCTCAATTTGGCTGACATTGACCTGAAGTTTTCCTTGTATGGGAGTCTTTTGTTACATACAATGTTATCAGAGGCTCGGTTGAGTTGCAATTAAACCCTGAAGCTCAGTTAAAGCCGAGGTATGCGCTTCGCCTTGCTTAGGTGGCACTTTAATGTTGGTGGTAAGGTGATAAGGATGACCTCATCACCCAGGGACTCCTCTTTAAGTGATCATCAATAGACAAAATAGTGATGGTAAACTAATATATTACAAAATATTGATGGTAAACTAATATATTAATTGTTAAAAAACGTTATGGATGAAATTTTAATAAGCAATAATAAGAGAGTAAAAATTTAGTATAAGAAAACTAGCCCAATTAAAAATTAAACTACGTTTGTCCACCTGAATCAGAAGTTCAAAATGGGTTTTAAACTTGATGGGCATGATTTTTACTTCGTATATTGTGCTTATTATAATTTTATTTTTTCAAATTATTTTATCCAAACAATAAATGTTTGTGTTTGTAGTTCTTTTTCTTGCATTACATATATAAATTTCTTTTTTTTTTTTCATTAGTCCCATTCTTTTTTTTCCATTAGTGGACCTTTTGTTGTAGATGTCAAACATTGCTGTTCACTGTACCTATGATCTCTGAGATATTGAGCTTGCCTGGTTTCTTTATTTAAGCACTTCAACAGATTTAGCGCTATGCTGTTAGCAGCAGTGGTATTAAAAGCCATTGCTTCGTTGTTTAAAGCGACGTCAAACAAGGAGTTTTTCCTTCATGGCAATGCCACGCGCTTCAAAGAAGTGTGTACTTCAAATAATGACGCATAAAACGATCCAAAAAATAAAGCATTGTTTTTTGAATCTCAATTTTGAGTTGTTGGATTTATATTGTTGCTATTATTGTATGCTGGATGCTAAATTTAGTTATTTTAATTGCACTTTGATTATTATAGTACTTAATTTAAGTATGTTTGGTCTTTTCTATTTTTTCCATAGTTGTTTGGGTTACTTCAAAGAGTCTTTTATTCAAAATTGCTCTGCTATATTAAGGAATGATTTAAGACTATCATGGGAATAGGCAACAAAAATAAAGACTAGTATTCTTTTTTGATAAGTTAGGTAGTTAGCCTCACTAAGAGAGTGCTGAAGTGTGTACTGAGAGTGAGGGCCATCTTTCTTATAACTATGTACTATCTAATTCTCTAAGTAAAAGTTAGGATCTACTTTTTGAGCCCCTAAAGATCCTCAAATCTATGCCCAAGTGATTCCTAGAATAGACCATGAAAAGCGTGCTTGTGTAACCATAGCTTGTGTACTGTATCAATTGATACCTTTTAAACATCATATTTTAGGCTGTTAAAGGGAAGTTGATCTGCACTGTTGCATGACTCCTTATTACAAGGTAATCTATCTGCTTAAACCTGTTACGAAGTGAGATTGACCCGTTCCAGTAGATGTTTTATGTGGTTTTTGAAGGCCGTTAAGGATTGTTTTACTGACGTCGTGGTACATGGTCTGCATTGTCTTGAGGTTATTTTAGTGAGTATCCATTAACAATGAGGTTGTGTCGAAACTAAAGTTGTGGCATCACAATCAATGAAGTTGGAATTAAAGCCTTGGAAGATCAAGACCTTATGGTGTGACTTAGTGGTCGATGAAATGGGTGCAACCTTTGAAAAGCAGGGTTTAATCCATTAAAGATAAAAAACACTAACTGATTTCTTCCCGCCTAGCTAAGCTTTAGTGGGTAGAGTTACTCTGTACCTGCGCTGGTGGGAGGTAGTAAATACTCGGTGGAATAATCGAGGTGCGCAGATGCTGGATCGTGTACCGCCGTTAAAAAAAAAAGGAAAGCAATGGAAGACCAAGATTCAGATCCCAGCAGAAACAGAATTGCTGGGTCATTTGTTCCCATCTGCCTAATCTTTGGTGGGGCATTGGTTATGCTGTACTGATAGGAGGATACAAGTATCCAGTGAAACTGTCAAGATGCATGCAAGATGGCCCTCTCACAACTCACAACTATTATTTCAAAAGAAGTTAAAAAACATGAAATTGTGGAGACAGAAGTTACAAATTGTTTTTTCTTGTTCCATCTTTCTTCTGTTCTTTTTCCCTATATGATTGTTATCGTCTTACTTTGACTTCCTTGTCTGTGATCTTTCATTAGAGAGAACCCGAGTTGCTGTCTGGTAATGATGTTCTGTGGACATTTGTCAACTTTGCCGGGGAGGATCACACTAACTTTCAAACACTTGTAGCATTTTTGAGAATGCTGAGTACCTTGGTAAGTAAGTTTGGCTATATTGTCAAGTTGGTAAAAGTTTCATACCTTCTAATGATAAGCATGCATCAACTAAGTCTTGTGATTTTCATGCATCTAACCCAGGCTTCTAGTGCTGAGGGTGCTTCCAAAGTTTTTGAGTTACTTCAGGGAAAAACATTCCGTTCTATCGGATGGAGCACTTTATTTGATTGTTTATCAATTTATGAGGAAAAGTTCAAACAAGCTGTGCAAAGTCCTGGCACAGTTTTGCCAGAGATACAGGAAGGAGATGCCAAAGCACTTGTTGCTTACTTGAATGTTCTGCAAAAGGTGAGTGATATCACTGGCCTATCTCATTTTTGTCTATGTTCTTTACAGTTTTCACTTTATAGACTAGAATGCAATGTGGTGGAAACGTTATCTCCTTTGTGTCTCAACTAATTTCATGTCTTGTTTTTGGGGAGCTTTGCATGGGAACATATCTTCAGTTATATATTTAAAATTACCTAGGTATTTAGCCGCCACGAAGTCTGAAACTACCCACATTTTATATGTGTACTACTTTGGCTTTATGTAAAAACATCGCGCTGCACTCTTTCTGTGAAAAATAATCGATAATCAGTTTTTGGTGGGAAGCCCTGGTTGTTTCTAATGAATGTTGGGAACTATAAACTGCAAAGCTGGTGCTTAAGTTAATTTTATAATATCTTAGAGAATTGGATAACATAATAGGCTTCTGATATTTCTTTAATCAGTTAATTTTTAATTCACAGTTAATTTTCTCAACTTTTTTTTTTTGATAAGGAGAATCCCGGAGGGCCAGCGGTGCTAGGTTTGAACCTCGGTGGATAATGGGCCCTGCCTCTACCCTTCTCCACTTAAATATTATGCTTTTGTCTACTTTAGGATTCGAACCCGTGATGTGCCTCTACACATGTACCACTGGACTAAAACCCTGGGAACTGGGGGAAGTTAATTTTCTCAACATAACCTACTTATAGTTAGTGTGGTCTAAGAAATTTTGTAAGATGCTAATTGTTTTGATAGCAGGTTAGAGATAATAGAGGTACCTCTGTTTAGCTAAAAAGGCCGGCGGAGGAACAGCTTTTGTACCTCAACTTAACCCTATAATGCACTGAGATAGAAATGAAATAACATTTTGTATGGAAGGTCATGGATTTTTCTCTCTCAAGTGATTAATCAAGAGATCTCTTAACATCTGATTTTGATTTATTTTTAGGAGATTGTAATGGAAATTCAGTCTATGTATGTTTTTCTGCTCAGGTGCGTGGATATAACAGACTTGAGATGATTTTTTGTGTGGTGCAGGTTGTTGAAAATGCGAATCCCGTAGAAAGGAAGAATTGGTTCCCTGATATTGAGCCGTTGTTCAAGCTGCTTGGTTATGAAAATGTCCCTCCCTATCTTAAGGTAAGTCGTCTATTTTCTTGTCCCTTTTGGTTTAGTCGCTCTTTCAGTTTCATGCTTATTTGTTGCCACTAAGTTCTGCTACTAATTATTTTTGTACCTGTGATTAATAGGGTGCGCTAAGAAATGCGATAGCTACTTTTGTTCAAGTATCACCAGTTATGAAAGATACAACTTGGAGGTATTTAGAGCAATATGATCTACCTGTAGTTGTTGGGAATACAACACAACCCTTGACAACACAGGTTGGTGTGTCTGTTATTTTATCTGCTTGGCAGTCTCTGTGTCTTATTTTTTATATATAATAAAGTAATCATTTTATTATATAGTTGGGAAAATCCCGTGTACAAGAGGTCAAACTATTTTATTAAGTAGAGCTCGATTCTGTTGGATCTGTATTGCTGGGAGGGGTTGGAATGGGTGGGTGGCTGCTGGAATAAATGAAAAGATTAGACCATCACTCTGCTTGTATGAAGATGCAATTTTGCTTTTTCTGATAAGGCGACTATTTTTCATGGTCTAATGCATTGTCATTTGCCTTCCCAAGGCAATTCCTTATTCTCTCCCATCTTCCCTCTGCTTTGTCTATTTTTAAAGGGGAACTATCTCATCCAACACTTTGTTCTTGCAGGTTTATGATATGCGATTTGAGCTGAATGAAATTGAAGCTAGGAGGGAGCAATACCCTTCAACTATATCATTCATTAATTTGTTGAATACACTTATTGCTGCTGAAAAGGATGTTAGTGATAGAGGGCATAGGTATTGGGCTTTTGGCGATTACATGTACCATATCATGGTTTCTAGTTAATATTTTTCGGGAATTGTATTATTTCTCATTCCGAGCTACACCTCTCCAGATTCATTGGCATCTTTAAATTCATTTATGATCATGTCTTTGGGCCATTCCCACAGAGAGCTTATGCTGATCCGTGTGAGAAGTGGCAACTTGTCATAGCTTGCCTCAAACATTTCCACATGTAAGTCTTATCTCAATTTCCTCTATGGCCCTTTGTACATTTTTTTCTTTTTTTCTCTTGGGCCTTGTCTATGAGGGGTATAAGATTTACTTATAGATTTATGAAAGAAGTTGCTGACTTTCATGTCCAATAATGTTATATGCAGGATGCTGAGCATGTATAGTATCAGAGATGAGGATATTGACAGCGTCGTGGACCAATATCAGCTATCAGAAGCAGGGCAATCTACTCCGCTGCAGATGCAGCTGCCTTTAATAGAATTGATGAAAGTATTACTTCCTCAAACTACTCTGTTACTTTACTTTAGTGTCTCTTTGTCCTGTTGATGCAATCTGATTTTGTTTTAGTGTCTCTTTGTCCTATTCATATCTAGCAAGTATTTGCTATTATTTGTATGCTATAAGTTACTATTGCCATACTTATCGTTGGCAACATGAGTTATGTAAATTCTTTTTGCTGTTACGCAGGATTTTATGAGTGGTAAAACTGTGTTTCGGAATATCATGAGTATTCTTTCACCAGGAGTCAATTATCTAATCGGTGAACGAACAAGTCAAATTTACGGGCAACTTCTTGAAAAAGCTGTCCTGCTTTCTTTGGAAATTATAAATCTCGTATTGGAGAAAGATTTAGCTGTGTCTGATTTTTGGCGTCCTTTGTATCAAGTAAGGATCCTAATCTTCATCTCGAGTTTCCTGCTTTTTCTTTTCTGTTGCCTCACCTCCACTGGATGAAGCTTCTAACTTGAATGAATATAATGTTCTGCTAATTTTGTTGTAACCACTATTCACATATTACTGCCTATACCAATTGTAATGTGTCATAGTGGTTGTTTTCTTTGCAACTAGTTGAAACGGGAGCATAGATGCTGTCACTTTGGTCTGATATATGTAGGGACTGTTCATGTTAATTGACACTACCCGTTTTTATTTTTATTCAGTTTGTTTTATTTATTCTATGCTTGTTCATAATAAAACATGTCAATACCAAAAGTTTAGTCTCTGTTTCGCATGATGGGAAATTTAATGAAATATTTTTTTTGGGTCAATGGTTGTGTATAATGTTGACAATATTTTTCTCATACATTAAAATGGAGAATAATTGTGTCCCCCCTGAGGGCAGCTGTTATTTTCTGTGAGAAATCTGCTCGATTATTCCCTCAAGCTACTGGGATTAAATAGTGAGCGACATAGTTGTTCACCAATTTTATTCATTCCAATTGAACATGATGAATAATTTCAAGGTTTGGAAACTATTTTTCGTGAGAACATTACATCATCCGAACAGAGATGGCGAATCCAATTAAGAGCCATCGCTTCGTCGTTTAAAGCGTTGAAGAAATGTGGAACGAGGGGTTATTGCTTCTTTATAAAGCCATGTGCTTTAGAGAAGTTTGGGCTTCAAACAATGGTGCAAAAAGTATGATTCTAATCACAATTGGTCGCTCTTTTGAATCTGAACTTTGAGGAGTTGGATTAACCTCGGCATTACTGTATATTGGATACTGAAATCAATTAGACTTTAATTTAGTTTCTCAAAAAAAAAAAAATAGTTTTTGTTGTCTTTGGGAATGTTTGATATACTTTAGTTTCTCATAATTGTGCATTGGTCTTTGAAGAAGCGTGCGCTTTTCTTCTTTTCTTTTCGCTTCGAGCACTATGTATCTTGTCACTTTGTTGTACTTTTCGCTTTTAAAAACATTGGGCTGGGAGATGATTGAGCAAATCATTCACTACAGGTGGTTAGTGAAGAGCGGCCAACATAGGGCTGTAGATATTAATGCAAGACCAATCATAAGATACTGAATCTAGGACGGGTGATTTTAAAATATCATAAAAGAAGAAATTTCACAATCTGTAACTCTTGACACACTTTCTTGGTTCTGTTATATTAAATGATTTAGAATCTGGTTTCTTGAATGTCTTGACTAGTTTTTTTGGTATATATTCTAGGTCTCTTACACTTCTTATGGATGGGTAGCTGCCACCTCCTTTTTTGCTGTATTTTCTGCTAATACAATTTCTTTTTTCCATAGAGACCTTGTAACGTAATTTGCCAATAAGATTTTATGCAAACATGTTAATTTTTCAACCTTTTTTCAAGTGGACACTGGTTCCATAGCGGTCAGAACATACAGGAATAGTTTTGGCCATGCTTTTGGTTTTACTTACTATCAATGCCACTTTACAGGGTAACATGTTGTCTTTGCCACTAGCAGCACTTTTTAATGTTCAATTCTCGAGTAGTTACAGGTATTTCCGTGGAAGAACATTAGGGTAATATTTTCGTAGATGGAGAGTAAATGATATTAAACGAATCAATGTTACTACCTAAGTACTGTTTTGCTACATATGAAATATAGAAAAGTTACCAGTTTCAAAAAAATGATATTAAACGAATCAATGTTACTACAATGAATATTCTTAAAATGAAACATGCTGCACGTGATTATATGTATGCACTAAAAACTTATATATGATTTGATCGAGTTGTTTGGCTGCATATTGTTGCCTTCTTTTGCTGTCATCTCATTGTCTAACTGGTGCTTCTTGTTTATGCAGCCTCTGGATGTCATTCTCTCACAAGATCAGAACCAAGTTGTGGCTTTATTGGAGTATGTCAGATATGATTTGCAGCCCCATGTTCAACAGTCCTCTATCAAAATAATGAACATCCTTAGGTAATACTTTCATCCTCGCCTTTTCATTTCTACTTCCTCATCCCCAAATGTTTGTCATTCTCTTAGTCCCAGTTGTTCAAACAACATGATTAAATGCAATGATTGAAGTTCTGTTCCTTCACGCCAATGATATTTCTGTTACCAACTCAAATGCGGGCATTTACCCCGCATTTACCTTTTACAGTTTCCCACCTTTTTTCTTTCCCTTGTAATTAGTTTTTACCGAAAGCACAAACTATTTTAGGGCAACCGAAAGAAGAAATGTAGCATCATATTTGGAATTAAGAAAGGATTGCATTGTCTCATGTTACAGTGCCAATTTCTGACGTTGATGGTGCTTTATGGCAGTTCTCGCATGGTTGGGCTTGTTCAGTTGCTCATAAAATCCAATGCTGCAGGGAGCTTGATTGAGGATTATGCTGCCTGCTTAGAGCTGCGATCTGAAGAATGTCAAATTATTGAGGACTCCCGTGAAGATTCAGGCGTTCTCATACTGCAAGTAAGTTCCTGGATCTAAGACCTTCAGAATTGGAAGGTGAGAAGATTTTAATCTAGCAAATAGGGATCCTGTATTCTTTAGCCAAGTTTCACTGGACTGATGGGAATGACGGAGAAGGATGCAATATAGAATAGTTGGTAGAAGGGCAAAATTTGCCATAAAATGACTGGAATGTGTAACTGAAACATTGAATGAGGTGGAATCTGTATTCTTTATTACTTGGTATGATACTGTATAATTGTAACCCTAATCTATGTTACTCGGACTCTTCACAAATATTGTCGGGTGCGTGTTAGATCCTCCAAAAGTAGTGCATTTTCGGACGATCCGACACGGGTGCGGCAGTATTTTGGAGAGTCCAAGCAAGATAGACCCTAATCTACTTACTTAATGTACTATTAGAGGAACTTGAACCTTCTAGTTTAACTTCGAAGAAAAGGACTTCCAATAACATTTTAAGAAGGGACTGCATTGCTATATGCAGAATATGCAAATAAAATGAGTTATTTTTGAGAAACTATGATTAAACACAATCAATAGCATCAATTTCTAAGAACTTGCTATAGTAATTGCATATGTTGATCGAATATCTTAGTTCCTCATTAACAATATATATTTAGAAATGGAAATATTATGAGTTCCCTTGGGATGTCAAGATAAGTGTCTGCCCACTGTGCTATGTTGTAGTTCTGCAGTTAGTTTTTATAACTGTTATGTGCTTTCAATTTCACATATTTCTGCATTTTATATTTGTAACCTATACATTTATTTTTCCTTACTAAATGTAGCATGCCCTTTCCCTCCTTCGTGAGTTTTTCCCTCCGTGTCTTGTTTATTAGTTTGAAGTTCTCTCCTTTTTTAATAAAGGTTTGAAGTTCTCTTTTTTCTTTCTTTAGGCAATCATAATCAGTGGGTTCCTGAACTTGGAACATTAAGAAGAAATTAAGTTGTGGTGTTATACTCCCTCTATCCAAATTTATGTGACACTATTTCCTTTTTAGCATGTCCCAAAAAGAATGACACCTTTTTATAATCAGGAATAGTTTACCTTAAAACTTCTCATTTTACCCTTGATGAGATGGTTTATAGCCACATAAATTTCTAAGGCTTGTTTTAGACCACAAGTTTCAAAATCTTCCTTTCTTTCTTAAACTCCGTGCCTAGTCAAACACCATCACATAAATTTGGATGGAGGGAGTATCTTTTTTCAAAGCTTCTGATTCCTTGAACGACTTTGCCTTATCTGTTTGAATAAAAAGAGATGTTCTTACTTAGGCATAGATGTAGCATCCTGAAAAGTATTTGTAACTACAGTCAAATACATGCTGGAATACCGGCATGTATTTTGTGTACCGTATGGAAGGAAAGAAATGCCAGATGTTTCGAAGCCAAATGATGCTCAATCCAGCAAATCAAATTTAAGCGTACGCTTTTGTTTTCATTTTGGTGCAAAAAGGAATTCATAGAAGAAGCAGAATCAATACTTAGCTTCTTAGACTCCCTATAAGATTAGAACAAGAATTTGTTTTGTTATTTGTTCACTTGTATGTAATTCAGCACTTTCTTAGTGCTGCTGATTTTATAAAACTTACCATTTCTCAAAAAACTTAATAACAGATGTGTTTCTTCGCTTTCTTTCTGGTGTAATATGGCTTCATTTAATGATGTAGAAGCTATGATTGTTTGAGCACATTACCTGACATGTAATGCTGCTATATTGTACATACTACTAACCAGCATTCACTTGATGTTGGATATCCATAAAATCTTCTTTCAAAAAATTAATTAATACTTTTAATTATCTTCGCTTTTGATTTTAAAGAATGAAATCGGTCAAAGCTAGTGCTCTTTTCCTTCTATTTTCTTCTAAATTTTGGTTAGGATCATTGACTGATTCTCCGGTTTCAACTGCAGCTACTTATTGATAATATTAGTCGGCCTGCCCCGAATATCGCACATCTATTACTCAAATTTGATGTCAATAGCCCTGTGGAGAGGACCATGCTTCAGCCAAAATTTCACTATAGGTTCTGTTCAATTGACATGTTTTTTCTACTCCCGTGCCCCTTTGTTTGCTCAAGGGCTTGAAATTCCTTTCTTTGTACTGCAGTTGTTTGAAGGTCATTCTTGATGTGTTGGAAAATCTTTTGAAGCCTGATGTCAATGCTTTTCTCCATGAATTTGCGTTTCAGGTTTGAATGGTTTGACCATCGTATTGCATTCTAATTCGTATGTTCTTGTTTAATGTCTTTTCATGTGAAAAGGGAGATTGTCTAATGACTTTAAGCCGCAGAGGCTTTGTCAGTCTATATTCTTGAAAACTGCTATAACTCCTTTAACTTTGGTGAGCTTATAATTGGTTATTATATGCAGCTTCTTTATGAGTTATGTACAGATCCCCTGACTTGTGGTCCTATGATGGATTTGTTAAGCACCAAAAAGTATTGGTTCTTTGTGAAGGTGCATATCAACTAATGCATGGATTGAAATCACATTTTAGAAAACTTTCTTCTTGATCAATGTTGTCTCAGTTGTTTGTTTAAATTTTATCTTTACAGCATCTGGATATAATTGGTATTGCTCCACTACCCAAAAGGAATAGTAGTCAGGCACTTCGCGTCAGTTCCCTTCATCAGGTCTGTTTTTGAGCTAGTAGTTCTTCCTTCTTTCCTCTATTTAACCAGGTGAATATGCTTCAAATTTTTATCCAAGTTTGCTTACCTGATCTAATTCATTTCTCACATCTCCATTGTTTCTTCAGAGGGCATGGCTGTTAAAGCTGCTAACAGTAGAATTACATGCGGCTGATATGTCTAGTTCCACCCATCGAGAAGCTTGTCAAAGTATCTTATCTCAATTATTTGGGGACGGAATTTTTGAATATGATGCTGATCTTGGTGTATCTTCTCCCAATCATCAAAGCAGTCCTGCAATGAATGGAGCCAGAATGATTAGTAAGGCTAAGGTGAAGTTTTCACTGCTCATTGTGTCATGAGTTTATTCAGGAGTATTATTGAAGTGTGTGACCATCTCATCAAAACATGGAATTCTTTTGGCATTTTTTTGATAATGAGTGGCAGTGAGAGTTGAACCTAGAAACCCTGCCTGCTCTGATGCCATGATGAATTTCCACCCTCTGATGTTGACTCCCTTTGATAGTATGCACATGTGTCATGTATAAGTCGCTCCTAAACCTGTGCACCAAATTATAGCTTTTACTACTATCAAAGTATTTATAATGATTCCGTGACTGCAATTTCAAACCCTTTGGTGGTCGTTTCTTTGCGGACAAAATTATGATCGGATTATAATGCAGGATTGTGATACTGGAATTAATAATCGTTGGATTGTAATGCTGAGATTAATACTTTACGATTTGCTTCATGCATTGCATTAAAAATGAGAAATATGGTGTATAATCTAAGTTTGATTTTAAACTGGAGAAACTTGGATAGATTTTTGTTTCTAGTATTAAACTTGACCTGCGTACCTTCCCGTTGTCCCATTTTATGTGAAGCTTTCCTTTTTAGCTGATATGCAACTAGATTGTCAAACTCCTTCCCGCTATACCCAGCCAATTCTCAATAACAAAAGGTAAACCTAACATTTTAACAGACAAAATGAAAGCCAGGTCTCTACTTCTTCTTCATGAGGATGAAAGGCCTTGTTATCATCTAGGTCTATATTTGTCCCAAAAAGGACGACAACTTTCTATATTTAGAGAAAATTTAACTTTAAATTTCACCATATTACCCTTAATGAAATAATTTATCGGAACAGAAATGTTGTTGGCATGTTTTAGACCATAAATTTAAGAAAATCTATCTCTTGTTCTTGTACTCGGTACCAGTCAATACCATCACATAAATTGGGATGAAGTAACTTTTGGAAATGGCTTTGGCAGAAGGGCCATTTTCCATGTTATTTGTTTTATCTACGTCTAGCTAATCCTTACTTTTAACTAATGTGGAAAAATGTAGCCGTCTCACAGTTAGAGAAAACACACCTTTATATACTTAGTTATGTATTCAACACGCTTCTTCACATGCAAGTTTGATTCATTTTTCACGGGTCAGGCACATACACTTTTTTTTTATAACAGGTGGCAGTGAGAATGGAACCTAGGATCTAGCCTGTATACAATGTTAAAAGTCTCTGACCATGACCAACTCATCTAAAAGCTTAAATTGTCATAGAAAGAGAGAGAACACACTTTTATTTATTTATGTCTTCAACATTGAAAATATAAATGCAACTAAAGTATAAAGTAATGCCAAATTTAGTACTGGGATTTTTGTAACCCTGGTAACTAAATGAGTCGTTATTGTGGTATTGCTTCCTTGTCACTTGTGTTTTCTTAATATTTTTTGAATAAGTATCTTCTATTTTCTTTATTAAAGCAAGTTGGAACAACTTCCTTTTGCATTCATGTATAGGTATTGGAGTTGCTTGAAGTTGTCCAGTTTAAATCTCCTGATACTTTGTTGAAATCTTCACAAGCTGTTTCGAGCGCGAAATATGGGTTTCTGGTAAGAACCATATTGTGTTTGAATCCGTTTTTCTTGATTTTTCTGGGTGTAGGATTTTCATTCTCTGGCATTCTGCAGGCTGAAGATATACTCACCAATCCTGCAACTTGTGAAAAAGGTGGTGTTTACTATTACTCAGAGCGTGGAGACCGTTTAATTGATCTAGCTGCATTTCGTGACAAATTATGGCAGGTGCAGTATTTTTTATCGCCACACCACACTTTTCCTTTGTTTTGCCGCCTTTATTTTTGTAAGATCCCTTTAGCCAAGTGAGATTGCTTCTACCCACTGGAGGTGCTACATGACGTTTCTTTTAAATTTTGATCCCTCTTTCAGAAGTATAGCTTGTTTGATCCCCAGAATAGCTCCTTTAATAGTGAAGTTGAGCTTAATGAAATTCGAGATGCAATTCAACAGCTGTTACGATGGGGTTGGAGATACAACAAAAATCTTGAAGAACAAGCAGCTCAGCTTCATATGTTAACTGGCTGGTCTCAAATTGTTGAGGTCACATTGCTTCTCTTTGTCACTTGGTTTTCAACTCATCGATATGCTCTGATATACGTGAGTGCGTTGGGCTGACATATCCTGTTTATGCAATTTTTCTTGCTAGGTCTCGGCCTCCAGAAAAATATCCTCTCTTCCCAACCGTTCTGAAATATTATTTCAGTGGGTGACCATTTCATCATTTTTTTTTTCATTTTTTTGCTAACCTATGATCCCGTCTCACCTTTACTTCCATACATAGGTTGCTAGATGCCTCTCTCAGTGCTTCTGGTTCTCCTGACTGTTCATTGAAGATGGCACTGATATTGACACAGGTTGCACTTATCTCATCTTCTTGGTTTGTTGAAGTTGCGGCACCTTGTATCTAAGTTACCTCGATCATTGGCCTTATTTTGTTTAAGATATTTTTCTAGGTTGGTCTCACATGCATGGCCAAGCTACGTGATGAAAGGTTCTTATGCCCTAGTGGTTTAAACAATGATACTGTCACTTGTCTTGACATCATGATGACAAAACAATTATCTAATGGAGCATGCCACTCTATTCTATTCAAGCTTATACTGGCAATTCTTAGAAACGAATCATCAGAAGCATTGAGGAGGCGGTATAATGCTTCATATTTGATTTCTCCATTCCTTTATCTTTTCTATAGAAATAGAGAAAGTTCCGACTTTTTGTGTATGTTTCCTGACTACAGCCAATACGCTTTGCTCCTTAGCTATATCCAGTACTGTCAGCATATGCTTGATCCTGATCTTCCAACCACAGTTCTGCAATTATTGACAATGGATGAACAGGAAAATGGAGATCTGGATCTGGAAAAGGTTATACAATCTTAGTGGGGAAACCGACCTTTACACCTCCCTCTTGTTATGTTCAATTTAACACAATGATGTAGAAAGTTCTTTCTTCATTTTTTAATTCTGTTCCGCCTTAAACATGAACAGATTGTCAAAGATCAGACTGAAATGGCACGTGCAAATTTTTCAATAATAAGGAAGGAAGCTCAATCACTTCTAGATCTGGTGGGTATACACAGACCAAACTAAATTCTTAATTTTATTTGTTGTATCTTCTGATGCTGGTCTTAGTGTCTTCATCCTATGGTATATAAATATTTGCATTTCAATTCTCGCTCCTCTCTGCATGCCCACAAGCCTGTTGAAGCTAATTAGGATCTTTAAGCTTGTCCCTTAACCCAACGAGACAATGTCATCAGTAACTTGAATATTCTCATTTGTATGCTGTGATGGATTAATGATAATTAAGTACTTGTCAATTTATTTAAACGGTGTTGCTAACTAGAATTATAGAACAGCTGGATTTGAATATGGAACCAACTTAATAAGATCCATTTCATTAGCTAGAATCATAGATCATACAGTATAATCAGGATAATGCAAAAGAACTTTTACAGGACATGATTGAGGAGGTACAGAGCATCACGTTGCTAATGAAGTGGATTTTTTAAGTTTGGTATGAATGGCGAAGTTTCATTGGTGAAAAATTTAAGTAAATTGAGGGGATGGTCATTGCAATAGGGAGTACGTGGTGTGAAAGGTTGTCATAGAGCATTAAATAATGATGACATAACAACATCTGCAATATATTTTGATTAATTGGTCACAGCGCTAGCCTCAATATTTGAAGCTTCTCAGATCCTTAGTCATCACTTCTTCTGTAGCATAGCCCGGGAGATAATAAGATTTAGTTCGATATGAGGGAAAATGTATTATCAAAAAATCTTCTCCTTGATAAAAATTATGTTGTTGTAATTAGTTACATTGAATTCCCCAACTAGCTCGTATTGAAGCATAGGTGTTATTGTGGTGGTTGTTTGGTTGCATGGAATTGTTGAATATATTTTATTTGTAGATTTTCCACCAAATGAGAAAGTAACTTCTCTCACTCATTGGTGCAAATTCTTTGCTTTAAACTAGCTCAAATGTTACTCAATATCACTTTCTTCTGCTATCACTTTGACATTGTTGTCAATGTTCAGTACATAAATATCCTCAGAACCAAAAAAAGAAGCTCAGAACGCTATTCTCATATCATATTCTCCACTTTCTATGATTATCATATGTCATCTACTTCTATACTCGATCAAAAACTTAAAAATGATTTCCTGCGGTAAAAGCATTTTCCACCATATCAGACACTCTATTACTCTATATTTTCCTTTTGCATTTTGAGGTGTATATGTATTAAAATTGCTGTTCTGCTGCATTAGCTTACTGTGTTCTTTGCTTTGTTCGAAAAATAGATCATAAAAGATGCAACCCATGGCAGTGAATCTGGAAAGACTATCTCGCTCTATGTTTTGGATGCTTTAATTTGCATTGATCATGAAAAGTTTTTCTTGAGCCAACTGCAAAGCAGAGGCTTTTTGAGGTCTTGTCTTGTGAGCATCAATAACTTTTCTCAGGTATTTGATCCATCTCCTCCATAAGATCTCTGTTGATATCTGGGCAGTCTTTCCTTTATGTCAAGCATTACTGTTATACATGATAGAGAGCAATAACAATCTCTGTTTTCCTGTTGGAGCATCTGATCTCTTTTCCACTAAGTTCATATTTTTGGGTGTAAAATATGTTCCACTAAATTTCGTTTACAGGTTTCCATTATTTCCTTCAAGTTTCACCTTTTAAGTCGTCAACAATTTTTTTTTTTTGGTAACTAAACATTTTTATTACCAAGTAATATTTTACACACATCTTCTTTCTATAGCTTGTTCTAGACATGAGTCCCAGACTAAGCTATTTCTTCTGTAACTCTATCCCTCCTACACTTTCTATACAATTCAATGGACATTAGGATAGTAATTCAATTCTAGTAAGCTTCCCTTCAGTCGCTGCTTCACATTTCCTGTACAGTGTAGATCCTGAACTAGGAGTCGTCAACAACTTTGTTATGCCATTATTTATTAATTAGTAATAACCAAATTTATAGTATGTTCACTAGAGTGTCATTATTCTGTCTACCCTGTATTTGTTTCCTTAGCTGTGCAGCATACTGTTATTTAACTGAAGTGTAATCCAAGCACATGCAAAAGTCTCTTTATTATGACATTTGTCCCTTTGCTAATTGAAAAATCTTAGTAAGCCAGCTTACTTCTGTTTTAATATTCTTCTGTTTTGGTATTAATTCAAGCCATGACTTCTAGGAGTACCAGAAATGGCAAAAGAAATGAGTAACAAAAAATGTTGATCAATGAAGCAATGATTTTTTGTATCAACTTCAGTAGATCCAGTGTCAACCACACAAATCAGAAGGTTGCGTTTTATTGGTTTTGTTGTTGTTGATAGTGATGTTTTAGAGTTATTTTGGACCTTTATTGGAAAAAACTTTTTTATCTTTTTCTTGTATAAGTGAGTGAGCTCGGAGCAACGGTAAAGTTGTCTCCTTGTGACCTATAGGTCATGGGTTCGAGCTGAAACCACTGAAGGTTGTTAGAGTAGACCGCCTACATTACACTTGTCTGGGTGCGGCCCTTCCTCAGACCTTGCGTGAACTTGGGATGCTTCGTACACCGGGCTGCCCTTTTTTTCTTGTGTGAGTCTTTGTATGCAAAGTGTGGTGAAGAGTAAGAAATGAAAGCAAGGGAAAGTCATGATTATGTCAAAGTCCATGCAGCCTAATTAGGGGTGTATTTACCCCTCCCCTTGAAATGTGTATTAAGTTTCCAACCTGATGGAAACCCTTTCAGTCTTTTGTGTCTTTTATGACACAAGTTCAGATTCTATGTATTAACTTGCATGTATAAGGTATGTTCTTTATTTCATTCTCAAATTTTTTTTTTGTTTTGTTTTTGTTTTTGTTTATATATTTTTCGTGGGTTTTAAAAGTTTGATTGGAGTCCCTCATTAGGATGGTGGGCTATCTTTGGAGTCAATGCAGCGTGTCTGCACTCTTGAAGCTGAACTTGCTCTTCTTCTGAGAATTAGCCACAAGTATGGGAAATCAGGGGCCCAAGTGCTTTTTTCAATGGGTGCATTCGAGCACATTTCTGCCTGTAGGGCACTGAGTATACAATTGAAGGTCTTTGTTCCTCTCTTCATGTGCTTTAGTTCGCAATGACATTTTTCATTAAATTGTTACGACCTATTATCAGGGAAGCTACCAGCGCATGGATGGAAAGTTTGGCAGAGAATTGTCAGTTGACGTTGATAAACAACGAATGATCATTGCTCCAATCTTGAGAGTGGTGTTTTCACTTACTTCATTGATTGATGCATCTGAATTTTTTGAGGTTAGCTTTGAACTTCAATATAATGCAGTATAAAGTCGTAAAGACATGTAAAAGATATTTCATATTGAAGTCAAAAAGTTGTTGATGGCGAATAGTGCATAGAATTCTTGTACACTAACGAGTAACCTTTTGTAGAAAGAAAAGAAGAATGCACTTCTGATAATTTGGCACTTATGCACATGATGTAATCATTTTTTCTAAAAGAGACTTTGTTTTTGGATGGGGTGGGCTCATGAAAATGAGGAAGGGGAAAATAGAAGTGGAGAGGCCTTTTGACTGAAATCCTGTAGCGCTAGGTTCATCCACAATCCCATTGTAGTCATAAACTCATATACTCCCTCCTCCCAGATTTGTTTTGAGGTATTTGGTTGAATGCAGAGTTTAAGAAAGAAACAAATGACTTTTGTCATATAAGTTGAATATGCATAAGATATAAAGTAATTGATGCAACACGACTGAACTTAAATGTCATGAAGAAGCTACTAAGTCTTGATATTAATTAAATGGCTTAACATTAACAATCTCCTTAAAGCTTATTTCTTTCGCGGGTTTTTCTTCATTTAACCTCACTTTTCTGTAGTGTAGTTGGTCTTTTCCACTGGGAAATGCTATCTTTCTTAAGTTTTGTACATTACAATGTAACATCTATCTCATGCATAGATGAATGCGTTTTTGTTTTTTCTTTTACAGGTATAACTGTAAATGACCACATATATCTTTCCTATTGTCAAAAACTTTCTAATTGAATACTCCATACTTTCAATTTGCTATGATAGATTCATTCGCTTCTTGTATTTCATCTATGTTCAAGAGGTTCCACTTTGGTCACTGTTGTCATAGACATTATGTATGAGGTGCACTTAAACCCTCTAGCACTTAGGGCGTACCTCAGCAAAACCAAGCAGCCAAGCACTCACTTATTGTTGAAAAAATTAGGTTGAGTATCAAAATCAAGTTAGGTTAACTTACAAGGATCCTGTTTCCTCTCTTGAAGAGGACTGTGAGAAATACTAAATATAGTAGCTAAAATGATACTAATGTATATAATGGATAAATGTGAGTCTCTGACTGTGATTAGTAATAGGAAATTAGAAACTAAATAAGAATAAAATAGTCATTTAATTTGGATTAAAATTTATGTTTGCGTTGTTGTATTTCAATCATAAAGTTAAGATGGTATTTTAAATTGATTCACTTTGTCTCTTTCATGTATATCACTAAAATGAAGTTGAAGTTTTCTTTTTCCTGCTACTTATATAATTATCTATGTGTATAGTTATGTTTTCTTGCTTGTACATGTCTATGTGGGTGTCTTTGTACATATATTGTTCGTGCATATTTCTTCGTGCGCTCGTTTCTTGAGTTGTAGGGCTTTGGTACATTTCTACACATTTTGCTTTTGACAATGCTGCTTTTGGTGAAATGAAACCCTTTTACTTATATATAGCAGAGGGAGGGAGGGACCGAGGGAGGGAGGGAATTTTAGAAGCGCAATGGTGTCATACACTCGTATATGTGAATATACATGTATGTAGAATAAATGATTCTTTATTTTCTAGTTTAAAACCCTTGAACTTTGTCACAACATTTCCCTGTTGTTTTCTGCTTCTCCTGATTGCACTCGACCTTCTCATTCCTGTTGAATTTTTGAATTGTTTTACTTCATATCTTAAAATCTGTCATCTTAATTACGTGGGTGACTAGCAGGTTAAAAATAAAGTTGTCCGTGAAGTCATTGAATTTGTAGGAGGTCATCAATTACTTTTTGATCAAATTCTTCGAGAAGATCTTTCTGATGCTGATGACTTGACAATGGAACAAATAAATCTGGTGGTTGGCATACTTACAAAGGTACAGATATGCATAAAGTTTGTTTGGCATTGCTGTCTTTTAGATTGATTTCAATTCCATTGAAGGGTAAATTGCTGATGTTTTAGCCATTTAAATTACCATTTGCTAGTCCACCTCTTATCTAACACTTCTTCTTGACCTACTTTTAACTGTAAATCTGTGCAGATCTGGCCATATGAAGAGAGTGATGAATATGGTTTTGTTCAAGGGCTTTTTGTGATGATGCGTTTTCTTTTCTCTCGTGATCCAGATTGTTTTATTACAAACCAATCCATACGTTTTCTGGAGGTAATAAGAACTCCCAGGTGTAGCTTGATTGTGTATTCCGGAGGCAAGATATAAGATATATTTATAACGTTGAAGTCTGTATAGTCATAGTTCTTCTCAGCTGTGTTTCCTTTTCTATTTTCAGGAAAGGCGGAAGGCAGCAGTGAATGTTTCTCGTCTTTGCTTTAGCCTGAGCTCTTATCTCTGTTTTCTTGTAACGAAGAAGTCTTTAAGATTGCCGGTACATCAATTTTGCTTCTTTAACTATTTTCTTCTTATTAACTTTTAACTTAACGGTTAGGCATGAAATGCTTATGTCTCTTTCTATTGCTGCTGCCTTGAGAATAAAGAATGGCATGTGTCATACAATTTTGTTCATTATATTTGGATCAGGTCTCAGATGGTCCAATGGACTATCGTGCTTCCGCTGCTCAGCAACAGCCAACCTTGAATTTACTTGGTTTTCTTTTGAACTCTCTGGCTACAGCACTGGAAAGGGCTACGGAGGACAGATATTTACTGCTTAGCAAGGTGAAAGATCTGTGTTTTGGCTACTGAATAAAGAATAAAAATTGTACTTCTTATAATCTGAGTAGAATTATCTTATAAAAATATTAATTTTAACTTCAAATCTCTTTATTTTCCCAGATTCAAGATATAAATGAATTATCAAGACAGGAAGTGGATGAAATCATTAACATGTGTATTCCCAAGGGCTGTTTTTCGTCATCTGAAAACATTCAGAAAAGGTACATGCAGCTTCATGTAATACGATTTCAGGAGATATACATGTCCAGTTGTAATATGATGTCTGATCTAGATTATTGAACTTTCAATACTAGCTGGAGGGTGGTCGGTACTTACTGGGAGAGCATGGATAATATTTTGTTTTCTCATCCTTCTGCTGTAACGTGTGAGAGATTCAGAGGCTTACTTGGTATTAGTGATTTGTTGATGCAACGTATGCATATTTCGGAATGTCATCTATAGTTCTATTGGAGGACTAGATGATCTAACGCTGTCTGTACTTAGGCAAAATATACTATTTATCTTGTAATTCCTATATATATCATTCAATGTCTATAGGCTCCTTCTAATTCATGTTTAAGTTTCTCATTGAGTGTCAATGAACTTCCTATTAGTGCAACTCCATCAGTCCAACTCATGTGTTTTGGTCTCTCGCTTTTGATTGCTGATAGAAAAGACAGATTTTTCGCACCAGCCCTGATGCACTGATGATAGTACATAATATCTCCTTGGAAATTTCTTTAATTCCAAGACATAAAATAGATTCTGTGGGTGGTCAAATCTTAGGAATTGCAGTTAATTTTTATTTCATTAAACGCTGATACAGAAAATAAATTCTCTTTGCCGTCAAATATTGGATATACAGTCGTATGCTTAGTCTTACTTGCAATTATTGTGTTGACTGTATGGTCTGCATTGCTCAGAGGTGAATAATTATTGTGCCTAAAATCTCTTTAGTATACTAATCAGACTAATTTCTTGATTGGTCCCTCTGCTCACATCATTTTGTATTCCAGGAGATATATTGCAATGGTGGAGATGTGCCAGATTATTGGAGATAGGAATAAACTGATGACACTATTACTTTTACTGGCGGAAAACGTGATGAATATTATCCTTGTCCATTTTCAGGACAGGTATTGTTGCTAATACATTTTTTCTTTCTTTCATGGTTATGCAAATTCTGCTTGCTTAACTTCACTTGGGCGTTGCAGTTCTTTTGAATGTGGCACCAAACCATACGCAAAAGACGACTTGAATTTGCTTTGTGGAAAGTTAATCTCAGCTTTGGAGAGGCTTGAACTTCTAAGCGAGGTATGCTAACTAAAACTCCTCTCCTTCCCTGTACCCTAAACAATACTCCCTCTGTTTCAATTTATGTGAACCTATTTGACTCGGCATGAACCTATTTCAACTTCCTATACTTGCATGCCAATGCTTGTAATAATTCTCACCCGCAAGGCTTTGGTTTAATGGTAAGAGCGCATTTCATAATGTGGCTTATGTGCGCTTCACGGGTTTTAAACCTCCTGCAAAACATGATATGTAAGGGTTAGAAGGGTGAACCCATTATTCATTGAGTTTCGAACCATGCGCCATTGGCCCTTGAGGATTTCTTGGTTATCAAAAAAGAATAACATGCTTGTGATAATTCTCTTGTTCAGCCATGTTTAGCAATATTTTAACTTTGTAACCTGCATGCTAATGCTTGTTATAATTGTCTCTTCTTAATTATGGGAATCTAGCATTTCATTTTTTATCCTTCATTTGTCTGCAGGATAAAACGGGTCATGACCTTAAGGTGTTCCGAAGATTAGCTAGTTCTCTGAAAGAAATATCGATTCAGAAGTCACCTGTTTGAGTAGAAATCTTGTTCATTCTTTTTCTTTTCTAAATTTTGGCATAGGTAGGATGAGTTTGGAAGTCGTTTAAATGTAATTGTATATCGTCTTTTATCCAGTGTCGGTCTTGTAATTTTTATTAATCCTCCAATCAGTTGTACATATTGTATGTCATACAACTTGCTGTAATGTGCAATTTAGTATTTCCCATTTCAATGGAGTTTTGTTTTGTTTGTTCTAAATGTTTGTGCGTTAGAATGGGGTTTTTATGATGTCTTTTCCAAATGCAGTAAGAAATTTATTATTGACGACATAGTATTTTTATGGGAGCTGGGAGGTGGTGATGCGAGTTTTTCTAGTGATCGCGGTGAATGATTCCTGCGTTGTAGCCTTGTAAGTAGTGGCGCAATCAGAAATTTGAACAAGGAAATTAGAGAAACGTTACACTAAAATGTTATTTAATATAACGAGAATTTTATAAGTTTTATATATATTTAAAATATTTTTCTCTGAATGGGCAGTGGTGATGTGAGTTTTTCTAGTGATCGCGGTGAATGATTCCTGCGTTGTAGCCTTGTAGGTAGTGGCGAAATCAGAAATTCGAACAAGGAAATTAGAGAAACGTTACACTAAAAAGTTTCTTAATATAACGAGAATTTTATAAGTTTTATATATATTTAAAATATTTTTCTCTGAATGGGCGGTGGTGATGCGAGTTTTTCTAGTGATCGCGGTGAATGATTCCTGCGTTGTAGCCTTGTAGGTAGTGGCGAAATCAGAAATTCGAACAAGGAAATTAGAGAAACGTTACACTAAAAAGTTTCTTAATATAACGAGAATTTTATAAGTTTTATATATATTTAAAATATTTTTCTCTGAAGATGCAATATAATTTTCCAGTGAAGGCTCGATTGAACCCGTTCACCATGCATAGCTCCTGTCACTGGATGTAGTTGCCTGGTGAGTATTTGATGAATCTTAGAGAAAAAAACGGGTACTCCTTTGTTAATATATGGCTCGAGACAATTGATTTTGTAGTCCGTTACATTTTTTTAAGTTTTATGTAAAATCTTTCAAGAGATTTTTATTCTTACATATAAGAGATCATAGAATAAAATACAAGTGTTTGCAGGATTATTTTTCTGTTTAAATTGTAAAAGATGAAAGTTCAATAGAAATGAGAGGTGAGCTGTGGTCTTAACTTGTGAGGTACTTATGCTAGTGGAAAATAATCGATACCCAATAAAATATTCAAGGTGGGTACTAGTTGATCCAGACAACGCCGTCATAACAAAAAGGCAAAATTTGATGGGTGGATGCGGTGTTTGTTTGGAGAAAATAGTTGAGAGAGAGTTTTGAGTAAATGAAAGAGTCAAAGAGAAGGGATCTGTGCAAAAAATTATCTGCAGCATTTGTTTTCTCCGAACTATTGAGATTTCAAACATGAATTTACTCTCCCTGTCAATTTACTATTGTTAAATGATTAAATGTGGTAGAATATGCATAAATTAACCATCGTCATGTGAAATAAGCCTACATATAAGCCGGTTTCTGAGCAGAACAATACTATTGAGACTTCAAACATGAATTTACTCTCCCTAAATGCGTTGATCAAAACAAAAAGCAGATTGAAGATTAAACTCAATGTTCTTTTTTAGCTTCAAACTCATATGTATTTTTGAGATTACGGGTTCATAATTTAGTTATTATTGAAATTTTCAGTAGTTTTTCAATATATATCTATATTCCATGTCGAAAATAATGGTTTCAGTTGATTCCATAGTATATAAAATCCATCCGATGCTTACTATTAACTTCTTGTGAATAGTTTGGCAGTGCTTGCAAGGACATGGTAATATAAGTTAACATTGCTTTAAATACATATTCAAACTTAATAAAAACTTGTCCATACCTGATGTTCACACCAAACCAATGAATGCATGATATATGTTTTTCACACATTTTTTTCCGCTAATGTTAAATTTCTTGATTTGGTGTATAACACCGAGGAATAGATATTCAATACCATTTTCATGAGAGGTAACTCGAATGCAAATTAGCAATGTTATTTACCAGAACATATTTGGAACATCAAGCACAAATATCGCCATAAATCTGAACTGCAGTATATCAGTACCATGCACTGATATAACAATGCAACTAATACAACTAACATAAGCAACACCAGGAAGGGAAGTTACTGCTCATTGTAGGAATACTTATGGCCAAGAATATAGTATTGAACCCGGTCCTTGTCTATCAAAATACTGAGATTTTACTCTCTCAACACCTACTTGTAGCACAGTAATCATTGTACATTGAAATTTTTGTTTAGCCTTGATTTTATGCTTTAAGTTATGCATTGCTAATTTCCTAAGTTGTACCATAGTTGATGTTGGATGAAAATGCGACTTGCAAGTGGTTTTTGCTACGACGAAAATTTCTCTAAACTATTTCTTGTAACAGTTTTTATTTAAAAAAGAAGAGACAAGAGATGAGGCATTCACCTGACTCACCGTGTCTAAAATAGAGAAATTTAAGCAATTGTCCATATCAATCTATGTGAAGAGATAATCTAGTGTTGAATTTGATCGTCAAAGCTTGCTGGTACTTGGATTTGATACCTCAAGATTTTGCAGAAATAACCACATTGACTTACCCTGCATTTATGCAAGAGGCTGCTTCCACGGCTCGAACCCGTGACCTCATGGTCACATGGATGCAACTTTACTCCAAGGTTCTCCTTCTCTTTCAAAGTTTATGTATAATAGCGAAAGATTTTCCTAACTTGTTTATACAGGTCTAGTTTCTCTTATGACCTACCAACATTCAGAAAAGACTGAACAAAATCCAATTCTACCCTAAATGAAAAATCCATGGAAATTTGAAAAATCCAATTCCAGCTTAACTGATATGGACCTCAGCAGAACTTGCATAGTTATCTTGAATGTCCTGTTGAATCTGCTTGGCGGAATTCCCAACAATTTTTTCGCAGTCGCTTATATCAATTAGAGCAAGTATGGTTCCTCAAGTACTAATACGGAGTGGGAAGTAGCTGAGAAAGGGCTTCCACAGCTGAAGTTCTTGCTGCTCAACCACTCGGTCCTTGTCGCATGTTTCTGTGGAAAAAAGAAACATCACAAAGGATGAAAAATGAAATGGTAGATTTTTCAAAATTAAGGAACAAGAGAAAGTTATAGCAGGAATGAGCATGCAGGTATAACATGTTACATGTTATTATTCGATGGATTTAACTTGTAGAAGATGATTTTCACTCTATCAGTGCGATTTAACTTATTAGAGCAGGTTATTACTCTATTATCTAGGTTACTATATCGGGCTTACTATGAAGAGTTATATGTTATTGTAGATCAATATTACGCAATGATATAAGAAAATATACAGCAGTGCACATAACTAAAATAAGACTATCTATTTACTATACTCTTGACCAAACAAGCCGTAGCATTTGACACAGAAAAACAACTACAAGCAACAAAACTTGTAAATCGAGGAAGAAGATGTCTTACAAAGGCTTCCGGATATTGACTTCAACAAAACTGCCATAGTTTTCTTGAATGTCCTGTTGAATCTGCTTGGCGGAATTTCCAACAGATTCTGCACAACTGCTAATATCAATCAGAGAAAGGGTAGTTATATCTGCAAAATCTTGAGGGATTGAATCCAAATCCCAGCAACGTTCAAGAAATAGCCGTTCAAGGCACGGAAAGTGATCACAACTGGCTCTCCAGTAACGAACCTTCAAACGTTCCAGTAGCAAAAACTTCAAGCTAGGAAAACCATCCTTAACTACCTTCCACTCCACGCCTATGCAGGCACTATTTCCTAGTTTAAGGGCCTCGAGTTTGGGCAATTTACCAACAATGCTCAAATCCTTCCACTGCAAACAAGTCCCGTAAAAAGCCAGTTTCTTGAGGTTCTGCGGAAAAGCATCTGGAGGAGGAAGGATTGAATATGGAAAAGTTTCTGTAGGAGGAAGGGCCAGAGATGGTCTCTCCAGCAAAATTGCTCGTCGTTTTTGCCTCGTGAACCTCAAAAGGCCTGAAGATGTAATGCTTTCCAGAAAGCAAGCATAACATGAATAAGTAAGAACAAAATCTAATTCCTCGAGCTGATCTAAATAGTGAAAATCATAGAGGTCCTTGCGACTACGAAAGTCTTCCCAGATGCCACATATTTGCAACTTCTTTAAATTGGGAAATTGTCTAAAGACGGACCTAGTACAATGCCAAGGATTCAATCCAGACAGACATTGCAAATTTTTCAGAACCAAACTTTTCTCCATAGGCTCATGATACTGCAAGTAATTCCAGTCCAAATGGAGGTGCCTCAATTGTGGCATCGTCAAAATTTTGTATGGTAATACCAGAGGATATTCCCGGGCATTAGGCTGTAAAAGTTTTAGTATAAAAGTTTGCAGATAACATAGGCTAGATATCGATGGAGGAATGTCTACTGAAAAAGATGAGGAAATCTCTTCTCCTAGATAATGCTGCAAGCTAGGAGAAAGACTCAAAGCTAGGTATCTCAAGTGAATTAAATCAAGAATCAAACTGGGAAAAGCAGAAAATCTCATTAAAGCAAGATCTAGTACTCTTACTAGCTTGAAGTGCAACAACTTTGGCACGAACATTTTCACTCTAAAACAGATAATAGAACGAACCTCATTTTTAGGATACCTTGCCAATATTTTCTCAGTATTCTGCTCAGACGTGATCAATTGGATACTGATCCGACCTCGACTCTTAGAGGAAAAATGCATAGATTGCACACATGAATTTTGATACTTCTCTTCCCTCGTAACATTCACAATGTTCATGTTTCGAGCTTCTCTCAAGCAGATTTCACGGGTCACATCATGCATTCCACAAATCTCAATTTTTCCATCAAAACTCAAATTGTGGATGGAAATTAAACTTCTATCTATAAGTTCTTTTAGACATTTTTCTGCCACTTCTTCTATGCTTTTCCTCTCTTCTACCTTCAAAAACCCCTCTGCTGCCCATAATTCCACAAGTTTATTGACTAAAATCCGTTCATCCTCTTGGAAGATTGCAAAATATAGAAAGCACGATTTTAGGTGATGAGGCAAGTAATGGTAACTTAATGCAACCACCCTCATGCATTGGACATTAACCTCTGTGTTTACCATTGAACTTACATTCTTGACAACACTTTCCCACTCATCCAATGAATTACCAATTTTGGAGAGAAGTCCGGCAATCAAAACAAGTGCTAGAGGTAATCCTCCACAGTTTAGTGCAATCTTTTTGCCAAGTTGTTCAAATTCAGGGGAAAAATAGTCTTTTACAAAGACCTTTTCGTACAACAAACTCCAACTTTCATCAAAATTCATGAGGCGCATGTGATAAGGAGTCTTACCTGAGCTAGCACATTCAGCCACCTCCACATTCCTCGTGGTCATGAGTATTCGACTCCCATTGTTACAGTCTGGGAAACATCGTTTTATACCATCCCATGCTTCTCTAGTCCATATATCATCAATGACTACCAAGTACCTCCCGCATTTTAGAAGCTTTTGTAGTTGGTCTGCTAGTTGATCATCATCTTGATGCTCATGAAATTCATCGAACTTTCCACTTATAGAAGAAAGAAGGCCTAGAAGCACATATCTCGCACAGTACTCTTGTGAAACTGTTGCTTTTGCACGAATGCCAAAGTGAGACATCATGAATGGATCACTATAGATTTTGTTAGCCAAAGTTGTCTTGCCGATGCCCCCCATCCCGACAATTGAGACAACTTCTAGTTCCCTTGCTCCTCTAGCAAGTTGATCCTGCACCATCTCGAATTCATTTTCAAGGCCAACCATCTTATCCTCAGGCTCTAGGCCATGTCGTGACGTACTGACAAGAGACAAATCTTGTGCTTTAAGATCTTGGATGTTCTTGAGCTTGTTTTGAATTGCCATCCACTTCTTCATTGTTGAATCAATGCGTCCTACTACTTCTTTTACAAGGGAATAAAGATTCACAAAAGCTCTTCTTTGCTTTTTTTCATTTTCGGGCAAAAAAATATTTCTTGATTCCAAGTCAACCTTATATTCTGCTTCATCTGCTAGCTCTGCGATTTGCGCTTCCAAGCTTGTCAATACATTGCCTGTTACATTGCAGGATTTCTCCATAATAGCTCTCAATGATTCAAGCTTTTCATAGAACAATTGCATCACAAGTCCAGTCGATTCCATTGATTGTTGTATGGTGTTCATAAGAGAAGTAATAGCAGCATAAGCCATGTCCCTCTTTCTCTCTCTCTCGTGTGTATGTGATGCAATACACAGAATCTCTCAACAGAGTTTTTGTAGCCTACTCTGTTGAAAATGGTGGTTTTTGATAAGAATTAAGTTTGCTTAGAGATTCTAGTTTAAGAACAAAAAAAAAATTAGCTGTAAGCTTTCATTGGTTGACTGAAAATATCAGTAGTTAAAAGATGACCTGTTAAACATTAATAGAGTAAAGGACAAGTACATGAATAATTTATACTAAATGAATACTTGACTAAGCTGTAGAGCCATTCCAACTGGAAAATTTGTATAAAAGCAATTTTATTTGTTAATTAAAATGAGAAAAGCTTAGCTGACTATAAATCTCACACTGCACGTCTTGGCTTCTTTTTGAATAATCAGTTATTTAAGTTCATAGAATAAGTTATTTATGACATAAACATTAAATTACGCCTACACATACAGCTTGTGTTCATAAGTCAAACCTTCCTTTTATCAGGGAGAAAATTACCGAGGGAAGTGATGAAATGAATGTGATCTCTGCACCCTTAACGAGAGAAAAATCCAAAGAGCACATATTAGCCACGGAGCTCGTATACGGTTTTCTGATTAGACATCCATGGATTACATATGGTATCCAAAGGGTCAGGATTTGAACCTTATGGGTTCCAGCATTTGGGCAAAAGTGATACTTTCAGCAGGTAAAATTTTTTTTTAATGCTAGCTGGTCTATTTTTAAAAGAAAAAGAAAAAGTAGAAAGATCCTAGGGCCTAGGGTGTTGTTTTGTCAAAAAACTAAAACAACATGAAATCTGCATTTTCTTCCAATGCCTAAGATGCCACGATTCGAATTACAGAACATACGAGTTGTAAAAGCTCGAATACTATAACAGGATCAAAAGCAAAATGTAAATCATTGGCCCTTCTTTTTTGGTTTTGCTGGAAGAAGGAAACTAACATTGATATCAGAAAAAAATAAGGAAAACACAAAAGAATCTAACTTTAGATCACATTGTAACTGAAGGCAGATCAGTAAAAAATTAAGAAACAGAAGATGCATTAGAAAACCAACTAAAAGATTATATTACAACTGACTTTACAAAACTATTTCTATTTATACGGAAAAAGATTTACAACTGACTTTACTGAGCTCTAAAAATTGATATTCTGTATAACAGTCCTATAATCAAACTGAAAATAGATTAACTAAAGTAAATATTATTGGCTTTCACAGGCCTAAATATAGTAACCTCAACAGATGTTCCATAGTTATCTTGAATGTCCTGTTGAATCTGCTTAGCGGAATTCCCAACAGATTCTGCACAACTGCTAATATTAATCAGAGCAAGTGTGGTTATATCTGCAAAATCTTGAGGGATTGAATCCAAACCAAGACAACGTTCCAGAAACAGTCGTTCAAGGCATGGAAAGTGATCGCAACTGGCTCTCCAATAACGAATCTTCAGACGTTCAAGTAGCAACAACTTCATGTAAGGAAACCCTTCATCAACTACTTCCCACTCGTCGCCTATACATGCATCATTTTCTAGTTTAAGAACCTCGAGTTTGGGTAGTTTACCAACAATGCCCAAATCCATCCATCGCAAAGAAGTCCCACTGAAAGCTAACTTCTTAAGTCTTTGCGGAAAAGCATCTGGAGGAGGTAAAAGCAAATGTGGCAAAGCATCATCTGTAGGAAGAAGGGGCAGAGATGGACTCTCCATCGAAAATTTCAGCCTCCTCAGAAGGTCTTGTGAAGTAGCGCCTGAAGGTTTAAGTGTTTCCAGAAAGCAAGCAGCATCTACATTTCGATAAGCAAGACAAAATTCCAATTCCTCGAGCTGATCTAAGCAGTGAAAATCATAGAGGTCTTTACAACTACTGAAGTCTTCTCCGATGCCACGTATTTGCAACTTCTTTAAATTAGGAAAGAAGAGAGATCCATTACAATACCAAGGATTCCATCCATACAGATCCTGCAAATTTTTCAAAACCAAACTTTTTTCTGTTGGCTCGAAATACACCAAGTAATTCCAATCCAAACGGAGGAGCCTCAATTGAAATGCGACAACTCTGAGAACCAATTCCCTCTAAAACAGATAATAGAACGGACCTCAATATCAGGATACCTAGCCAAGTGGACACTGATCCGAACTCGACTAATAGAGGAAAAATGCGTGGATTGCAGACATGGAGTTTGACCACTCTTAGCTCTGAGAACATTCACAAAATTCATATTTCGAGCTTCTCTCAAGCAGAGTTCACGGATCACATCATGCATCCAACAACTCTCGACTTCTCCATCAAAACTCAAATTGTGTATGCAAATTAAACTTCTATCTATAAGTTCTTTTAGATATTTTTTTGCCACTTCTTCTATACTTTTCATCTCTCCTACCTTTAGGAATCCCTCACTTGCCCATAATTCCATAAGTTTATCTACAAAAATCAGTTCGTCCTCTGGGAAAATTGCAAAATACAAAAAACACGGTTTTAGGTGATGGGGAAAGTGATGGTAACTCAATGCTAGCACCGTCATGCATTGGACATCAATATTTGTGCTTACCGCTGAACTTACATTCTCGGCAACACTTTGCCACTCATCCAATGCTTTACCGATTTTGGAGAGAAGTCCAGCAATCACAGTAATTGCTAGAGGTAATCCTCCACATTTTGATGCAATTTATTTCCCGATTTTTTTCAAATTCAGGAGAAAAATATTCTTTCTCAAACACCTTTTTGTGCAGTAAATTCCAACTTTCATCAAAATTCATGAGGCGCATATGATAAGGAGGCTTACCTGAGCTAGCATATTCAGCCACCTCCACATTCCGAGTGGTTAGGAGTATTCGACCCCCATTGTTACAATCTGGGAAACATAGTTTTATATCATCCCAAGCTTCTGTAGTCCATATGCCATCAATCACTACCAAGTACCTTTTGCCTTTTAGAAGCTTTTGTAATCGGTCTGCTAGTTGCCCATTATCTTGCTCCTCATAACATTCATCAGTCTTTCCCCTTGTTGACGAAAGAAGGCGTAAGAGTACATTTCTCACACAATGCTCTTGTGAAAGAGTAGCTTTTGCACGAATGTCAAAATGAGACACAATAAACGGATCACAGTAAATTCTGTTAGCAAAGTTGTCTTGCCGATGCCCTCCATCCCTACAATGGAGACAACTTCTAATTCCCTTGCTCCTCTAGCGATTTGATCATGTATCATCTCGAATTCATTTTCATGGCCAACCATCATATTCTCCATCTCCAAAGCATGTTGAGATATATCGACAAGAGAGAAATTTTGTATTTCCCGATCTCTGGTGTTGTTTGTACCTATCCCCTATTGCCATCCACTGTTTCATGGTTGAATCAATGCATTCCGTTGCTTGTTCCAATAGAAAAAAGAGTTCCTACAAAGCATTGATGAAATCTGCGAAAAGAATCTTTCTTGACTCCAAGTCAACCATATCTTCTGTGTTGCATGCTACCTCTATGATTTCAGCTTCCAAGCTTATCAATTCCTCAAGGGGCTCTGCTGTTAATTTCTCCATAATAGTTCTCGAAGATTCAAGCTTCTCATAGAACGATTGCAAATTACATCTAGTAACTTGCATTGATTCATGTACGTTGCTCATAAGGCAAGTAATTGCAGCATAAGCCATGCCCCTCCTCAGTGGCGTACGCAAGATTTTCCATAAGTGGTGTCACATTTAAAGAAGTAAGAAATGATATTTTTGACACTGCTTCAACCTTGGTGCTGTTAGGACCGAAAAAAATCAGGTGTCATGCGGAAGCTTCAAAGCAAACCTTGAACAACGATAAATCAGACAACAAACGAGAAATCTACCAAAAGAGACACAAACATTTAACGTGGTTCGGTCAACTGACCTACGTCCACCGCGGAGATGAGCAATCCACTATATAAAAAGAGAGTACAAAATATCGAGAGAACAACCTCACGAAGAGGCAAACACAAGTGACACACTAACACTTGTCCCGTAAAGTTCTCCCCCTAAACACTACTCTCAAGCCCCTATGGCTACATTGTGGATGCTGCTGAATGAGAAGGACGGATCCTCAATTTATAGAAGTCCAAACCTTTTCCTACAAGAAAAAGGACTAGCCAAGTATAGGAGAATTATAATTTCCTTCTACAAAAAGGAAAACCAAATATGGTAAGAAAATTATGGCAAACACCTAACAATTCTCCCCCTTGGCCTAAATTTTCTGACAAAATAAACTTGATCCACCTTCTTCACATAGCCTTCAACAAGTCGCATCTCCAAATCTCCGCCACGAAGTTTGTCTCAACATGCGTAGCACACCGGTCAAATTTCTCAGAAAGAAATCACGATTATCGTCAAATGTGTTGCGGCTAGAACTGAACCCGCCAAGATGAACCTATCTTGAACCTCGCTCTGATACCACTTGGTAGGACAGAAAAAAATCAGGTGTCAAGCGGAAGCTAGCAAAGCAAACCTTGAACAACAATAAATCAGACAACAAAGGAGAAATCTACCAAAAGAGACACAAACATTTAACGTGGTTCGGTCAACTGACCTACATCCATCGCGGAGATGAGCAATCCACTATATAAAAAAGAGTACAAAATATCCAGAGAACAACCTCACGAAGAGGCAAATACAAGTGACACATTAACACATGTCCCGTAAAGTTCTCCCCATAAACACTACTCTCAAACCCCATATGGCTACATTGTGGATGTTGCTGAATGAGAAGGAATGATCCTCAATTTATAGAAGTACAAACCTTTTCCTATAAGAAAAAGGACTAGTCAAGTATAAGAGAATTATAATTTCCTTTTACAAAAAAGAAAAACCAAATATGGTAAGAAAATTATGGCAGACACCTAACAGGTGCATCCGCCCGGGTGTAAACCTTATACTTAAAATACATCTCCTCTCCTTGATTAATGCATTCATTTTGAATCAAGTAACAATAGAAGCAAAAGTCTCATAATTCGTTACACTATACCCCATCCTGTTATACTTAACAAACCTTTGAAGATCAAAGCGACAAATTTATCATAAATTTCTTTAAGAAAAATTGTGATTTCGAGGTTGGAAAAGACATTTATGAAGATATGTTTTTCTCATTTTATCATGGTTATTTGAATAATATTTTGAGGTGCTAATAATTTTTTTCGGGGTCAACCTTTAAAGAATTTAAATTAACTCTTTTAATTTGTCGATGTTGCTCTGACTATTGACCCTTTCTTCCAAATTAGATGAATTTTGAGATTCTGAACGTGATTTGAAAGTTTGGAAGATGCTTAAAATACATCTCCTCTCCTTGATTAATGCATTCATTTTGAATCAAGTAACAATAGAAGCAAAAGTCACATAATTGGTTACACTATACTCCATCATGTTATACTTAACAAACCTTTGAAGATCAAAGCGACAAATTTATCATAAATTTCTTTAAGAAAAAATGTGATTTCGAGGTTGGAAAAGACATTTTTGAAGATATGCTCTTCTTATTTTATCATGGTTATTTGAATAATATTTTGAGGTGCCGATAATTTTTTTCGGGGTCAACCTTTAAGGAATTTAAATTAACTCTTTCAATTTGTCGATGTTGCTCTGACTATTGATCCTTTCTTCCAAATTAGATGAATTTTGAGATTCTGAACTTGATTTGAAAGTTTGAAAGATGCTTTAGGATAATCTAATGAATTTAAGCTGAATTATAAATTTTTTTAGAATTTCTTAAAATAGTTTTACCATAAAGTAACAAGAGATACATTCTCTTGCCTTTTTTTTTTTTTTTTTACCAGTCCAAATCCTCCACAAAGAACTGAAGAATAAAACCACATAAAACCATGTTCGATCCCGCGACTTTCGTTAAGGAAATCAGGCGCTACACCAACTGGCCAAGATAGGCTTGATGTCAAGTGTTGTCACACTTATTTATTTTCTCATAGAACGATTGCAAATTACATCCAGTAACTTGCATTGATTCGTGTACGGTGCTCATAAGGCAAGTAATTGCAGCATAAGCCATGCCCCTCTTTATCTCACTCTCGGAAATGTGTGATGCAAGTTGATCCTGTATCATCTCGAATTCATTTTCAAGTCCAACCATCTTATTCTCAGGCTCTAAAGCACTATCAGATGTAGAGGCAAGAGTCAAATTTTGTGCTTTCAGATGTTCACTGTTCAACATTCCTATCCACTGCTTTACGGTGGAATCAATGCGTCCTACTGCTCGTTTCATCTTGAAACGAAGTTTCCAAATTGCTATTCTTCGTGAAATTGGACTTTCTACAACGAGAACCTTTCTTGATTCCGAGCCAACTATATCTCCTGTCATGTATGCTAGCCCTTCGATTTTAGCTTTCAAACTTGTCAATACCTCAAGATCATCGCCTATTACTTTCAACGGTTTCTCCAGAATAGCTCTGACGGATTCAAGCTTTTTATAGTACTTTTGCAAGTTAAGTCCAGTAGATTTTACTGATCTCAATATGGTGCTCATAAGAGAATTAATAGCAGCATAAGCCATGTCCGTTAGTATGTATGTGATGCCAGTGGCTAAGCCAGGAATTTTCGAGGGTGTTCAAATTTAAAAGAAGTAAAAAAAAAAAATCCTAACAAAGACTGTTCAATATATGTTATATATCTCGAAAATCTAATATTTTACCTATATACGCAGTGTAATTTTTCGACGTGACCAATTGACCACCTCACCAGAGTGTAACTTCGCCCCTGTGTGATGCAATAGGGGAGTTTCTGCACAGAGAAGAAGGCAGAATATCTCTTTGTTTTGTAATTTCTCAATCACCCAGCTGGAAGTCAATCCAGCTCTAGTTTTAGTTTTACACTCACTAATCTGAGTACTAGAAAAAAAGGAAATTTAAATTAAAAAAATTCTAATAAAGAAATTGTTTTTTCTTGAAAAAGATTAAATAAAGAAAGCCTGCCAATATAAAATGGGAGGATCAAGAAATACTATATTTCAGAGTGTTAACTGTTGCGTTTAGAAAGAAAGGAAAAACAAAAAAACTGTTGCGGTTAGTTGTAGGTTTAGTGGAGAAGCGAATTCGAAATTTAAATTTTATAGATTCAACATTTTTGGTTTTTACCATTAGATCCGTTATATTTTAAAGTTATGAGTTCTATCTACTATTTTTAATAATTTTAATAAACTTTTACATATAAATTTATGATCCATCTTGAAAGTTAGGGGTTCAATTGAATCAGTAGCTATAATGTTGCATACCCCACTAGGGTTAGATCTAGTTTTCCAGGCCACGTTAGATATTACTCCTTTTTCTCAATTTATTTGATACTATTTTGTTATTAGTCTGTTTAAAAAAAAAATTTCTATATTTTTTTTATTGGAAAACATTTATAGCCAGACAAAACTATGATTTATTTAATACGACATATCACAAAAGTCTTTATTTCTTTATTATAATTTATGTCAAGTCAAACTATGACAAATAAATTAAAATGGAGGGAGTACTACTAGTATATGTAATTCTTCTTATACATGCCTTTTTTCTTGGGAAAAACAAGAATTCGAGCGACACGCTCCGAATCGCCTGAAATTTTGTGGAACCATTAGAAACTACCTAATGAATATAGTGATGCTTCACCATGAACATTCCCCGTTTTTGGTGTTTTAGGGCCATAAAATAGGAATTCAAGTCGATTTCTAAATTTTTTGTGCTAATATCCACGTCATCTTCATGAATTCGGGCAAAAGGTTTCGAATCGCCTAATACTTTTTGGGCCCATGATAAACGACCTAATGAATAATAGTATTACTTTTCCATAGTCGTTCCTCGTTTTTCTGTGTTTTAGGGCCATAAATAGGAATACAAGATGAGTTTTAATTTTTCATGCGCTAATATCCATGTGATCTTCATGAATTCGTTCGACGGGCTCCGAATTGCCTAAAATTTTGTGGCACATCAGAGATGACCTAATAAATAATTGTTATTGCTTCGCCATGACTATTCCTCGCTTTTTAGCATTTTAGGACCATAAAACAAGAATTCAAGACAAATTTCAATTTTTCTTATGCTAATCTCCACACCATCTTCATGAATTCGGGTGACGGACTTCAAATCGCATAAAATTTTGTGGACTCATCAAAAATGACATAATGAACAATAGTCATTGTTTCGCCATGACTGTTCCTTATTTTGTTTTGGCATTTTTGAGCTATAAAACAGGTATTTAGTATGATTTCAATTTTTTCGTGTGGTAATATCCACGTCATCTTCATGAATTCGTGCAACAGGCTTCGAATCGCCTAAAATTTTCTTGGACCATAAAAAAAGATCTAATAAACAATAGTCATTACTTCGACATGACTGTTTCTTAATTTTTGGCATTTTAGGGACATAAAATAGGAATTCATGACGATTTTTATTTTTTGTGTGCTAATGTCCATACCATCTTCATGAATTCGGGCGACGGGCTCCTAATCGCATAAAATTTATTGGGCTCATTAGAAACGACATAATGAACAATAGTCATTACTTCGCCATGACCGTTTCTTATTTTTTTGACATTTTAGGGCCCTAAAACAGGAATACTAGATCATACACAATTTTTCGCCCAAATTCATGCAGTTGGTATGGACTAATATTTTAAAAGGCGGGGGCGTGAGTCGAGGCGTTTTACCTCTGACGAGGCAAGGCGTAAGTTCTGAGACATGGGACGTAAGTCATGGATCTTTGAATTTTACTAATTTCAAAAATTTTAAGATAATATAGATAAAAATAATAATAAAAATTACATTAAAATCATAAAATTAGAACAAATAATTTATTTAAAATATGTATAAATTATAATTCAACTATGAATAATACGAAAAGTATGACATATATCATGATATGCAAATTAGCTATAACAACATTACAACTCAAAAAGTAATGTATTCGATATGAAATCTTATATGTATCTCTTAAGGAGTAATGAATCTTGAACGTTGGATATTCACAATTTAAATATAATTCTCTAGCATCATTTAGTTTTAAGTTTCAACAAGTTAATAAAGTGACACATAATTCACCATATCCATGATAACTAATTATTTGTAAATAATTACTACTTAATACTGATCTATTTAATTACTAAGTATTTTATCTCATAAATGTGAAAAAATTGAATATTTTAGAAATTGAATGCTGGTACTTTGCATTTATTTGATTTATATGTCAAAAGAAAATACTCTTTTCTTCTCAATTTATGTGAAAATGTTCGGATTTCGAGAGTTAGATGAGTTGTTTTTTGACAGTAATATTTTTACATATCTTTTAAATATTTTAATTTATTAATTATTATGACGTATAGTATTATATATTTAATTGGAATTTTTACCTTTCTATGCCACTTATCAAACCTTATTACCCTCCATGTTTAAGGTTAGAGATAATTACATTTAGTATACTAAATTACCATTTATATACCATAATTTGAAACAGGGATATAATTAATGGGGCATTTATTTTAGGCATAATTATAGGACCGTATATTCCCACGTTTCTCTTTCCTTTCAGCTCAACCCATCTCCCCACCTTTTACCTTTACCGTAACTCCCCCACCCCCCCACGTTTTACCTTTACCCTTCACTCCTCCACGTTTTCTTCAGTTTTCTTCTATACAGAACAAAAGCTACCCACGTTCTTCATTTTTCTCAATTTAATTTCACCAAATATTGAAGTTAAACCATGAAGAACATCAAATCTCCCAAAAAAATACATAAAAATCTAACAGTAGGTGATATCCCCTCTTTCGATTTGAGTGTTTTAACACCAAAATCACCACAAAAACAAGTAAAATCTATACATGCAATGGAACCTACTACTCAGAGTTCATCTCCTAGACAAATCTGTGCTGAAATGCGAACAAAGAAAATGCACGATGTAGATGCTGGAGGAAGTGCTACACCAGGCGGCAAACAACTCAAAAGAAAGGGGAAAGAGATATGTGTAGATGACGACTTTGTTGAAGATGTCCCTAAAATTCCAACAGTTAAAAAACCCAAGTTGCCTCCTGCTTCCACAAAACAAAAAACGAAGAAACAATCCAAAGAGCTCCCAAAATTGGTTCAGAAATTTTTTTTGGTGAAGGCAAACATTTAGTATTTTCGTTTCCATTTTTTTAGTTTTGTTTTGGATGTAAAAATCTCTGTTTTAAGTGTTTTGGTAAATTGTAGATTAGTTGTCTTAATTTTCTAGATTTTTTGTAGTTGTGGTTTAAAACACGGATATAATTGTAGTTATTTTGTAGTCATGTTGTAGTTATATTGTCCTTAGCTTTTAAATTTTGAAACAGAGCTGTAGCTACTTTTTGCTTCCTGCATTTTTGTAGATAATGGTTATATGTGTAGATGTCTTGTATGTTTTTGTAGTTATATGTGTGGGTTGGCTGTATTTTTTTGAAGCAGATTTGTATGTATTTTTTCTCCCTGATTTTTTTTAGCAATAAGTGTAGTGATTATGTAGTTATATGTAGATATTATTTATATTAATGCTTAATTTCTATGCAGTTTACTAATGTGAAATAATTTATCATTTTGTGCAGAATGGACATTATTTTGCCCCACATAATGTGGATTATGGTGTGCTTAGATTCCACACTTAGTGTGATCCTAGCATTCCTAGCCAGAAAAGAGTTATTGTCTCCAAATGCTTTAAAGCTTTTTAAAAATACTTGTTTTGGTTACTTACTGTCTCTCCCCTCCATTTGCATGCAAAATCAAGCTATTCATCTTCTGATGAAGTATGAACTGTCTAAGTCTAATGAATCATTTTTTTCAGTCCACTTGAAGGGGAAAAAATTGAATTTTGCCTTGAGAGAGTTTGGTTTAATTACTGGTTTAAATTGTGTGAATAAGTTTACAGATTATGGATATACTTCTAGTTATGTTAGCAAGTTAATGAATAGCTATTTTCCTAACAAAAAAAGAGTAGACAAGTGGTATTTGAAAAACATAGTAACAAATAGATCTTGGGTAAACGATGAAGATGCAGTCAAGTTGTCCATTCTTTATCTTTTGGAATTTTTTGTTTGCCTTTCTGTCAAAGATCATGTGTCTTTTATAGACCATTTTAGGTTCTATTTGGTAGTGTCTGGTAATTTTGAGTCATACCCATGGGGTATTAAATCGTTCAATCAGGTTATGGAATTTGTTAGGCATCAATCCCCGTGTACATTCTTATCTCATACGGGGATGCTCATTAGCCTTGCAAGTATGGCTTTATGAGTGTTGCTCGACCGTCAGCACGGAGCTTGCTACGAGGTGTTCTGACTCAATACCTCGTATATTAAGATGGTCAGCTACTAAGGGGCAGATTTGGTTAACTGCCTTTGAAGAGAAGATGATCAAGCCTGAGTGGATTAAGGTATTTTTTTCATTTTTTTATGTTCCTACATTTACCTTCATAATATCTACATTTAGACTATATTTTTTTGTCTTAGTGGAACTAACTGTTTTTTTTCATGATTCAGTTCACAAGCATGACTGAATCTGGAGAAGAGATTGGAGTGCTTACTCTGCCAAACAAGATTGAGTATGAAGATGAACAAGGTGCACAATCATCAGAGGTTCCAAATGCTGATTCTCCAACATTGGAACCCAAACATACAGACTGTCAAGAGGACAAGGAATCTGTGGCTATGAAGCTCAGGAAGCTAGAAAAGGGAATTAAGCAGGTAAAATTATTAACTACAAATCTATATTGCATAACATTGTTGTTAAATTGTAGTATAACTGTATCAATTTGGAGACAATTGTATAAACAATACTGCATCGTACATAATTAAACTAAATTGTAATTTATTTGAATAAAATTACCAACTAACTATATTTTTAACTTTTAGGTTGATGGAAAGTTAGAGGATTTTAGGAAGGATGTATTTAAGGAACTCCATGACCTTCGAGTGTTTATAGATGATTCTATGAAGAGGGTTTTGAATTTGATAAATAGGAGATATGATGTGGATGAGGCAAAGGTAAGAGTTGATATATATTTATATGCCAAAACAAATTATGACATTTTAAAAAATATAATCAAACTTACATAAAATCTTTAGTTTGCTGGTAGTTAAATCAAAAATAATGACCAAAAACAAGGAGTGAACCACCAGCAATTTCCGTTCAATCTTGGTGATCAAGTGCATGCAAGCACAAGCAACACATGTATCTACAAAATACATACAAATATATACACTTATTATAAAACTTTATAGAACTGAGTTTTATTATTCACAATTTATCTACAACTTCCTACATGTATCTGCAACTTTCAAGGCAACATTATCTAGTATTTTTTACCTATTTGTTTTTATAAATTGAAGCTGCAGTTTGTCCAGAACATGTTCCAGTACATGTTGACTTATATGGAGAATTTCAAGAAGCAGCTGAGGTAGAACAAGCATGTATAATATCATACTGTCATTCAGAATAAATAATTGTTGTTTATACAATTTTACATTCCCTATTAATAAGTATTGTTTTTTGTAACAGATATTGAAGATATCAATGCACAGTCCCCAATTCACGGAGTGACTGTAGCAGCTCAGACAGAACAAGTCATTGAGAAATAACTAAATGAATGTGAAGATGTACATATGTGGATGAAGTTGTTTCTGAAGGTTCAGGCATTGATAAGAAGCGTGTGACATTGGATGACTTTGAGTTGCCAGACAACTTAACACAATTGGTTAAGTATGACGAGCCCATACCAGATGAAGCAACCCCTAATCATCCGGGGAGAACCAGGCAACCGGGGAAACATGCATGATCACCTTTCATACCGCTATATAGTTCTGGAGGCAGCAGCTCTATTGGACCTAAATTTTTCTACCTCAAGCACCCATTCACAACTCTTATAGGTGAAAATGTAGATTCTGATATGTTAGATAAGTTCAACAAGTGGTTATACCACCGTACTAACAAAGTATCTAAGAGGTATCAATGCTTAATTTGACACTTTCATTTCAACATTTTATAGTTAAAAAATGTAATTCATTATGTGAATATTTTTGATTGGGCATTTATTTGTTGTTACAGGAAGAAGGCTCCCTTTTCCATAAAGGATAACCAAATCAATCCTTGGTTAGACCTTGGAGTTGAAAAGGTGGATAAGAAGGACAGGTTTTATTCCTTTGCTCACCCCGGGGGAGTCCTCAATGACTCGGTAAGTATCAAAGAATAAATTCACAAGATATATTTTCACTTTTGTTTTGTAGTTATATTGTAGATATGAAATATATGTGACCATGTCCTTTATTATAAATTGTAGATATAATGTAGACATTTCTTATAAATGTTGCTCTTATTAATTATAGTGTGATTGTATTTAGGTTGAACCTTATGTATCATATTTGATGATGAATTGTATGTAAAAATTGTATATTTATTAATTTGGACAGAATTGGTATATCTATATTTCATGGTTGTAGTTAATTTGTAGTAAAATTGTAGAGCCAGTTGAAGACTTATAATATTAACTTTAGTTTGCATGTAGATATTATTGAGGCCTTTTGTGGTAGTTGCTGTTCCATGTGTTGCTGTGTGTAGCAGTTAAAGTGTAGTTATTTGTTAGATTATTTGAATTCTGACTTTGTATTTTAAGGTGTAGCTGCTTTGTTGATAATTGTAGTTACATTGTAGCTAACAGTAGATTTCATTTTATTTTGCAGCACATTGATGTTCTTATGTATTACCTGAGAAAAAGAGGCAAATATGGCCCCAACCCCAACAACACTAGGTTTACAACAACCGATTGCTTGTTCAAGTCAAAGATTGTACAAATCTATGACAAGTTCATAAGTTCTCTGCCAGAAAAAAAGTATTCAGTTATTAAACCTGATGATGATGTTGCAGAATATATTCTTGGGTATAGACTCCTTGCTAATGTTGCCTGGGATGAAGTTGACTATGTCATCATGCCCGTGAACATTGTAGAGAATTTCCATTGGTTGTTGAATCATGTGTTGATAAGTGGACAAACAACTTTATGTGTATGATTCCATGGTGTCTTCACACCATCATAATGCTGTTGAATCATGTGTTGATAAGTTTTCAATCATTATCCCTCTGTATTTGTCTTGCACTGATTTCTACGGGAAGCGTAAAGACATTGACTTCAAGACCACAAAGGCATACATTGAGAAACCAGTTACAGACCCTCTCAACATACAGTGGATGATTGCAGAGATTCCACAGCAAAAGGAAGGATCACTATAAAAAAACCTTTCTCTCTTTCTGGATGTTTAATTATTTTTTTATAATCATTTGTTAAATAATTAAATTTTTTTGTCTTATGCAGTGATTGTGGTGTATTTGTGGCTGCTTTTGTGGAGTATGTTTGCATTGGAGATTTGTCAATCCCTTCAGAAGACCTTTCGGATATCGACCAACACCGTAGACGCTATTGAGCTCTCATATGGGACTATGCTACAAAGAAGCAAGAAGATGGGTCAATCAGTGAAAGTGAGGTTACAGGCAGGCTAGCAAGGAGGAAGGGTGCTCCTGCATTGAATGAGAAGACTAGAGTCCAGAGAAAGAAGAAATATTGTCCTGTTTTCCTAGTTTAGTTGATGCCAATTTGTAGTTGAAGGAGAATACACTACTTTATGAACAATTTTTTTTATTGCAGCATGCCTTTTTGTTTTGTAATTTTATCTTTCATCTTAGAATACAATTTGCCTACAAATAATCTCCACAATATCTACATTTTGGCAACACTCAATGTAGTAATTGTATATAATTTTGTAGTTGTATATGTTCATAATTTTTATGAAATACCTTCAAGTTCTAGGTAATATCTGTATATAACTGTCAGATGAAGTTAAATTACACAACAAACAGAATAAATAATTACTCCAATCATAGAAATATATTACCCACAATTTATCTACAAATCATCTACAAATTATTACTAAGACTACAATTTAAATATAGTTAACTTATATTTTACCTACAATCTGGAAACACTTTACATTAAAGTTATTTTTTTTAATATCAATTGTATTGTAGATAATAAATATTTAAATTTAATTACACTCTATCAAAGACAAATTTAGATGCCTGATCTTTAAAAACAAATGTAGCATATTAAACAAACATAAACAAATTTTAGTCTACTTCATAATGATATTTAAAAACTTAAACTATTACACAAAAAATCTGCTAACTTTAACTCACTAACAGTTATTTTGAATAACTATTCTAACTACATGATATTCATTTCTTCGTGGGCGCATTCTTGCAAGATCTTTTGTTATGCCCTTCACCTCCATAATTTCCACATGACACCTTGTACTTCTTTGACTTTATTTCATCATAGGTTTTCTTTCCTTTTGAGGTCTCCCTGGCTGTCTTTTATCTCTCGTCGGTGGTTTTACTACCTCATCCAAAATATGTTGTGGCACATTCCATTTGCTTTCATCAGGAAGAAGATTTACTGGCATTTCATACGTACGCAGAAGGCTCTCCCTTGTGTAATACGAAGAGTAATAGTTTTCATATGTTTCATTCCTGTGCCTTAATGCTGCCAAAGTATGCGCACATGGAAGTTCTTCAAGTTGGAATTGGCCACAACTACATTTCTTGTTTTCTAGACACACAATGTACCGCTTCACACCATCTAACACAGTATGTATATGATCTGTTGAAGCCCTCACCTACAATTGCAGAACAAACAGAAAAAATATTATCTCAATCAAAAATATTTATTATCTACAACTTATATACAAATCATCTACAAATATTCTACACCTTATACACAATCTACAATTATCTACAATTTGACTACAATTTATATACAATCTGGAAACACTGCATATTAAGTAATTCATTTTTCTGCACCAAATAAACATATATTACCCTAAGCTTCTGAGATAATGTTCTGTTGTCATCTAATTCTTTGTTGAATTTGGCCCCAAGAAATGTGAAAGTACCCTTCGCCTTCAATAACTTCTCATTGGTCCAACGTTCTAGCAGTGTCCGCATATACTCTAAAAGGTCAAATATCGGCAGCTCTCTTGCATCTTTGTTACTGCATTCAACGACTCTGCAATATTTGATGTCATTGTCCACGTTCTATTCACTGTTGCATGTACTCTTGACCATCTATGATAACCAATATCATATAGGTAAGATTTCACACGCGGGTCTACCTCTTCAATCTTCGATATCCTTTCATTAAATTCATCCAGAGTGTATGACCGTGCTGTAGCAAAGTACAATTCATGCAATTGTAGATGACCCTTCTTGAATTTTAACCTTATATTTGTCCAAATATGCCACATGCAAGAGTAGTGTGGGATGCCCGGATAGACAATTGATGTTGCCTTCAGTATACTCTCATTCCTATCTGAAACAACACACTTTGAAGGTCTTTCACCATATGCCTGCTTGAATTGCTCAAAGAACCACTTCCAAGATGCGTCGTTTTCAGAATCAACCATAGCATATGCCAAGGGCAATATTGTTCCTACATTATTAATTCATAAAATATTAATTGGCAGCTTTGAAAATTCATATAAAAATATAAATACATAACAACTACAATATATATTCATAATATATTTATTTTATCTACATTACATGTAATAACTACAAAATAACTACAAATTACTACAATATATCTACATTTTATAGACTGCCTACAAAATGACTACAAAATTTTTACACTTTTTACCTGCTGCATCCATGGTGCTTGTTGTCTGCGTAATCCCCCTGTAGGCTGACTTTAAGAATGTCCCATCAACCACTACTACTGGCCTACAATGTTGCCAACCACTTATTGATGTACAAAGAGCAACAAATGCGTATAAGAAGCATTCATCTGTTGTCTTTTTCAATTTAACAACCGAACCAGGATAAGTCTCCTCAAGAATATAAAAATATTTGGGTAATTTGCTGTAGGAGTCAGCCGGATTCCCTCTCAAAAACTGTAGAGCCTTTTCCTTTGCTCTCCATGCTTGCATGTAGCTTAGGTTCACTCCGTGTTTGGATAACATGTCAGTATGTATGTCTTTTGGTGTGTAAACAGTCTTAGGATCACAATACTTTGGAATTACCATGCTACCAACTACATCTGCTGTACGTTTGCGCTGTATGAATGTTTCGTCCATTAGGGAGCATGTGTGTTGTCGGTTGAAACTCCTTATCTTGAACATTGCAGAATCATTAATTGACATTGCCTTGAAGTGCCATTTACAGTTTTCACCAATGCATACAAGCCAGTAGCTACAAAAAGAAATACAATATTTAATACAGATTATAAATGTAGATGCAACAAACGGACTGTTTTAACATAAAGTAACATAAACTACAATGTAACTACAATTTATCTACAATGTTACATTACACATATCTTGAGTATAACACTGCTTTTATTGGTCTTTTCTCCACAAATATCTCCATACCTTCTAAGACTAGATCTTTTAACTCTGAACTGGAACTTGTGCATCACAGAAAAGTGCTTCATTGCAGCAGCTACAGTTTGTTTGTCATGATACACTTGTCCTTCTTCAATAGCAGTTTGCGTAGATTCTGTTATTATTTCACTTTGATATTCCTTTATAGCTGGAGATGATGATATATCAAGTAACTTTATGGATCCAGATGAACCTGCATCAAAATAAAGATAAACAGTGTACTTATAATTTTGTAGAATATTTGTAGAGAATTTGTAGATATAGTGAAAATTTTGTAGTCATCCATTTTTAGGATGTCAGCCATTATAGTTAATTTCTACTATAACTGTTGCAATTGTAGTTTTATTTGAAGACAACATTTTGAAATCAACAATTTCTAATCATAATTGTAGTTTATGTTGTTTTATAAATGTACTAACTTTGTAGGTAATTTTGAAAACAACATTGCTTTATTATATCATTAAACAGATTTGTAGTTTAATTGTAGATAGCTGTAGTAATTTTGAAGATAATACCGTAAAAACATAAATCCATGCAATTTACAACTATACAAACCTGCACTTGTGTTATCGTTGGTGATTGCCAATTCCATATTGAAATCTCGTACACTTATACATAACAGATATGAACCTAAGTTTTTATTCTCCTTTTTGGTCTCCATATACACACGAACCCCCATATCATTCCTAATCTCCATTGGGGGACAATTGTCGTTCACCATGTATTTGATTTCTACAATTTTTTCTAAAGTATCAATCGATAGTTGTTCTGTAATTGTAGAAATCAGAATACTGTAGCTTGCATTCTCATCTACCACAATGACATCAACTTCAAAATCTCTAAATCTGCCATAGTTATCCCAATTCCCATTCAATTATAGCATGATTGCGATTTTGGACATGATTGCTGATGTATTATTCTAAATTTTTTCGTTTTTTTGTATTTGTAGATTGAGAGAAAAAAAGATGAAGAACAGATTTATGATCGCCAATTTGTTTTCTGAAAACGAACGAAGAACAGTATATACCAATGTTGAGTTGTTGAATCTCGAAGATTTGAATTCTACAATTTGAATTCAGTTTGTTGATGCTGTTCGTAGTTTGTTGAAGCTGGTCGTATTTTTTTTTAAAAAAATTTCAAATTGTATTCTAAGAGTAAATTATGCAGATGCGAAATCTCCTTTCCTTTTCAAAACTTGAAGTTAATGTAGAATCAATCTATCCCAAGATTCTTTCCTGATTTTTAGCACGTTTTTATGGAATATTCTGCCCTAATTATTCATAATAGACAAATGGTACGTGAATTGTAGGAAAAATGTGAACTAGGCGGGTAATGTAGATACTATGCACATATTTGGTAATAAAATTTCATATATGGTATATGAAGGAAAAAATCCCTATTTAATTTATGTGTTATAGAAAATTTACCACTTACCAAAATGTCTTACAGTCTCTAAAGTCAAGACCACTTGTAATGTGAATAAAGGATTTCCTTTGCTAAAATTATTATGACGTAAAGTTGTTGTTTTTGAATAAAGGTATTTCAAGAGAATATAAATCAAACTTCCCTACTTAATGCTCTCATAGAAACTTTCTTTTCTTAATGAAGTTAGGGTAATGAAGTTAGGGAAAAAGAGAATTTTATTCATCTAGCAATTACAAAAGGAATACTGAAAAAGAGAATTTTATTTACGTTAAAACGATGATGTGATTTAAAATATTAATTGAAGTTTCCTTAGTATGACTATTGAGAAGCAAAAAGTGACAAACATTTTAATTTGGAACAAAAAAAACTATTAACAGTTTAAATATATTTTTGGGACTATTCATATTACTTCCAGCTGGAAATGTGATGGAACAACAGAAAGACCTTTCCACTTTTTGCTTTTAAAATTATTGAGAAATTACCAACTTAATTGTGGCATTAGAAAAAAGAGGTTCTGCCTTTTTCTCTGTGCAGAAACATTCCTATTTTTATCACACATAATTATGGCTTATGCTGCTATTACTTCTCTTATGAACACCATAGACCAATCAATGGAATTGACTGGACTTACTCTGCAATCGTTCAATGAAAAGCTTGACTCCTTGAGATCTATGGAGAAACCTTGTAATATAACAGAGGATATTGAAGCACTGACAAGTTTGGAATCTGAAATCGTAGAGGTAGCATTCAATGCTGAAGATAAGGTTTGTTTAACCAAAAATATGAGTCCTTGGTCAAAGCTAAAAGAGAAATTCGGGTTACTGATAATCAGGAGACAAAAATAAAATACTTTTGAGAACAATGGCAGAAGGTAAATAGATAAGTATTTCAATGAATTCTCAATAGTATTCCGTGTCCTTACAAATGATGATCCTTCTTCCCTTTATAGATCATTCTAGGTAAAGGAATAAAGCCTCAGCTTTAATGATATAATCATGAGCAATAAATGACATTAAATAGGCCGTTACACAATCATTCCTATTAAATACCAACTTTATAACGTATCAGACATTTAATAATGAATTTGGGCTCCTTTCTGTCATCTGATCCTTGCTTTCAATGCCTTCTAATCCGTTGGCTGCAAATAATTTAAATTGGTACGAGACTCGTATCTATACGTCGTCTCGTGCTTATTTAAATTCTTCTTCCCGTGACTGTTTTCACCGTGCCTCTTAGTCAATTGCTGTTCTTTGACCATTCAACTAATCCACGTATCATGCCACATCATTTTTAATATAAATTCAGTTTTTTTCCCAATACAGATAGTCCCCCCACTTTCCATTTTTTTTTATCAATTAAATAATTGGGAAGTGGATCTTCATGTAAAAAGAACTTTTGCCACAATTAATGCTCATGACAGTACTAACGTCTCAGCAGTCTTTTCCATTTAATGCTCTGTCCATGTATCATTTTATAATTGATTCTGCTATTCATTCCTTTCTTCGAGACTTCTTCATTCTCACTATTTACGAAGTGATAGCTGCCTTTATTATAGGCTTTTCATCATTATACTTAAAAAGTTGACGGTTCCCATTTTACACATAACTTTGTCTTCCTTTGTCTTCTTCACTAATCTTCGACACATACCTTCTTCTTGACAATGTCTTCTTCAAACCCTAACCGTAAAAAAGTTCCAATTCTAGATCAGTTCCCCAACGCCCCTATTAGACACAGAAGAGGCGGAGGAAGTAGGCCTCGAACAGGGTTAGAATCTACGCGAGGCGGTTCCTCTGGTTCTTCTTCAAGGAGTTTTGTTCCAAAAGCCCCTTCTTCTAAGAGTAGGGAAATTCTTGATACTTCTCAAGAACCCTCAGTTGATGATATAGTTCCCAGTGATTTGTCTTTTGAAAGTGACAAAACGTCTCTTCAAAAACAAATTAAAAATTTAGAAAGAGCCGATACTTACCCAACATTAGTAACCGAGCTTACAATCCCCACTATAAGAAGAGATTGTAATTGGAAGGATAGTCTTCGAATGTCAATTCCTTCCCCAAATCAAAGAATTTCTTCTTTTAGAAATGGGTATTCTTCTGTTTACACTTACCCCTTCACTTTGGGTTTTAATCCTCCGATTGACCCAGTTATTCTCGATTTTTGTCGTTTCTTTACCATTTGTTTGGCCCAAATTGGTCCATTGGTGTGGAGAACAGTGGCTTGTTTGAGATATTTATCATCCAAGGCCAATGTCAATTTCACCTTTTCTCATCTCATTCATCTATACCATCCCAACTTAATACGCCATGGGGTTTTCACCTTAACTGCAAGGAGCAAAAAAGTTTTGGTAAACCGTGAGGATGACAAAGATCGTGGATGGTATATCCGTTACGTTGCTGTCCGTACAGTGGATTTGATTGGTGAAACAAATATTCCCTTTCCTGAGAAGTGGAATTTTGAACGTAAGTTTTCTCTTATTTACCGTACCTGCTTTTGAGAATTTCAAAAGAATGTTGTTTTTTAACCTCGTCCCTTCTTGGTTTTTTGTAGAAACCATGGGAGATGTGGAACCTATTCCCAACTTTCGTGGTTGGGTAGACTCACTTTTGAAAATTGCTACTAGGGAGCAAAGAACTTGGAAATCAATTTCTTCCTTACATGGCTGGAAAGTCAAAACACATGGTATCCCCTCTTTTACAAAATTTTGTTTTACATGTTAAGCACTTTTTCCTCAACTTTAATCATGTATATCCATTCTTTAATCAGGATTTGGCATTAGAAGAATGACAGCTGAGGTAGCTATGGCCATTCGCATGTCTGCGAATGCTGCTCTGGATTTAGATAAGGCTCGAGCCTTGCTGCCTAAAAGAAAAGCTACAAAGGAAAGTTCTGAAGAAGAAGAGGAGGGTACCTCCCTAATTACCAGGCCAAGGGTCAGGAGACGAATAATAATTGATAATGAAATTGAAAACTCTCCTGCTCGTACCTCCACCACCGAGCCTATTTTGATTCAATCTGATGAGGATGCCGAACCAAGAGATAATAATGAATCAATTCAGCACCTTTTTGACAGTGGTTTCGAGAGTGACGAGCTCGGACCTGTTTTTGACGAAGCTCCTCTTTCCTCACTTGTTCCTCTTTCCTCCATTCCTCTGCCTACCGTAAGTGTTTCTTTACCAGTTTTAACACCTTCCATTTGTTTGCCAATTTCTACTACTCCTATATCTGTTCCCTTGGCTACTTCAACCGCACCTGCTTCTGTTCCGGTGTTGGTTTCGACATCTTTTCCTTCCATTCCTTCTATTCCCTCCGCTGCTCCTCTTTCCCTCTGTTCATCATACAGAGACAGGTTCTAGCAGCGGAAATATGTCAATGAGAAGTGTTACTTTGGAAGTTCCTGCCAATCATAGCCTCCTGAGGAAGACTGGCAGAGCCAATGTTTGGCTCGAACCTCTCATTGGAGATATCGAGAAGAAGAAGATGGAGAGCCATAGCTGCTTAACTTTGATGAACGACGTAGTTCATTCTACTTTGAAGGTATTTCTACCAACAAGTTTTTTTTTTAAAATTATCTTCAATTTCTCATTTCCATGACTTACCTCTGTAGGCTAACCTTATTAGCACGGAACTAATGAGAAGAATTTCCTTACTGGAAAGAAAAGCTCGTGAGTCTGAAAAGTCTATCCACGAGGCTGAGGAAATAGCTAGGGGAGCCCAACTTGAAGCAACCAACTGGAAGGAGCAGTTCGAAAATGCTCAAGGAACTATAGAAGAGTTGCAAGAAGATAAAAACTTCCTAGAGCAGCAAAACCGTGGTTTAACTTCTGAGCTGGCAACAGTCAAAGCTTCTTCAAGCCAATTGAAAAGAGACAAAGAGCTTTTGGAATGCTCTTTGTCATAACAATTATCCAGAGCTAGTGAAGAAGTTAGAGAGCTGAAGGCACTTTTGGCTAAAAAGGAAGAATATGCAGGAGAGTTAGTGCAAAGCTTGACTCAAGCTCAGGCTGACTTACAGACTTCTTCTGTCGAGATTCAAGCCTTGAAGAGTTCTCATGCTTCTCTTGAAGCTTCCCTTGATTCCCATTTAGCTGAAAATCAAATTTTAAAAAACGATTTTGCTATGTGGGAAAAGGAATATGGACTTCTAGAGGAAAATTTTAACATAGAAGTGAGTTGGGCTTTTCTGAAATCTCGTCGTGATGCTTTGACAGAAGCTGCTCAAGAGGGTTTTGACTTGCAGTCTGAACTGGCTAAAGTCATAGATACCATCGAGAAAAGCCAACAGTCTACTGATACTCCTTCTCCTACCCTTGAAGTTCCTGAAAATGTTGCTATTCCAGCTTCAGAGGGTGAAACTTCTACCACCCAGTCTATGGAAGTTGAAGCTTCCGTGACAATCCCCTCAACTGAATGATGGTTTGATCCCTTAGTTTTTTTTAAAGGATTTTTTGGTGAAAGTCCCCAGTTATCATAATGGGGCAATTGTATAAACTTTTATTAAGTAAGTTTCTACTTAGTCTTTTTAATTAGATCAAGAAGTTTGTTAATACTTCAATGTGTTCTACTCTTGCCTTTTCTTTACTTATTTAGGACTTATAGAATAGTTTAGCATTTTTATCCTTTGAAAATGCTTTATGATTCTCCCATGACTTATTGACATGAGGCTTATAAAAGAGGGCCCTTTTATTTTATCGACACTTAATGAAGAAGACGTCTCAACTTCATAATGGTGTTAAAATACGATGAAAGTAATAGGAAAACACACGTTTTGTATGAAACAACTTTGGCAAGTTTTCATTCATAAACTTTTAACAAGTGTTTGACTGTTACATGTATTACAATACATCTACAACTTTTCTCGTAACTGTTTTTCTTGTAACAGATTTGTAAATAACATAAACTAAACAAGGTTTTTTTATAACCTGTTTCAGTACATAGTCATGACCCTATCTTTACATGTTAAGAAGGGTTTGAGAGGTGACTTTGTTTATGAGTTTGAGAGATGACTCTGTTGTTCTCATGAATGCTGAAGACTTCGTAACTTCTTCTCAACACTTGCTTCAGTTTGGCCGACTTTTATTCGATACTCGTATCTGATTCATTTTTTTATAACCTGTTTCAGTACATAGTCATGACCCTATCTTTACACGTTAAGAAGGGTTTGAGAGGTGACTTTGTTTATGAGTTTGAGAGATGACTCTGTTGTTCTCATGAATGCTGAAGACTTCGTAACTTCTTCTCAACACTTGCTTCAGTTTGGCCGACTTTTATTCGATACTCGTATCTGTTTCTTTGCACCTATCTGTGTATAATATGTAGTCCCCCAAGTGTTTGAGCGGTGAAGTATGAAGCCTCGAACACTTGTTTATTTCTTTTTACTTTGGCCCTTTTCCTGAAACAGAAAGATATACGGGACTCGACTATGTGATTATAGATGAAGACTGCCTAACTCGTGTGTATTTCCATCAGATTAATTGTAACCCTGGGCTAGGAATTTAAGCATACTCCATTTTGCCTTGCAGGTTGTGACTCATCATTTGGCACGAGTTAGGATATTTAGCCTAGCATCTAAAATCGTTAGTAAAATATTAAAAAATCAAGAGAAGAATTTTTACATGATGATACCTGACCGTAGGTACTTTCTTAAAAGTAATATCTTTTTAAGTGGACAACATTCCAATGTGAGGGTAAAACTTTACCATCCATTGTTTCCAACTGGTATGCTCCTTTTCCCGCAATGCCACGAACTTTGTATGGTCCTTCCCATGTTGGACTTAGCTTTCCTGAGTTAACAGCTTTTGTAGATTGGAAAACCTTTTTAAGCACGAAGTCCCCAATTTTGAAAAATCTGAGGCGTGCTTTCCTGTTGTAATATCGTTCTATTACTTGCTTTTGTGCTGCCATCCTTATCAAAGCAGCTTCTCTTCTTCCTTCAAGTAAATCTAGGGTAACCCGCATCTCTTCATTATTGGATTCCTCCGTTGCCTGATCGTACCGTGTGCTTGGCTCACCTATTTCAACTGGTATTAAGGCTTCCGTACCATAAACCATCGAAAATGGTGTTTCTCCAGTGCCTGTTTTGGTCGTTGTACGATAAGCCCATAGTACTCCGGGTAACACCTCAGGCCAATTACCTTTTGAACCTTGTAACCTCTTTTTCAAGTTATTGATAATAACTTTGTTAGTTGATTCCGCTTGTCCATTCCCCACTGGATGGTATGGCGTAGATGTTATTCTTTTGATCTGCCAACTTTGAAAAAATTCTGTAACTTGTGCTCCAATGAATTGTGGTCCATTGTCACATACAATCTCCTTTGGTACTCCAAAGCGGCATATTATATTGCGCCATATGAAGTCTTTAACTTCTTTTCTCGTACCTGTTTAAATGCCCCTGCTTCTACCCATTTAGTGAAATAATCTGTAAGTACGAGTAGAAATTTTACCTGACCTTTTGCTTGTGGAAGTGGACCTACGATATCCATTCCCCATTTCATAAAGGGCCAAGGGGCTAAAACAGTATGTAGTAACTCAGCTGGTCTGTGCATATTATTGTCGTACCTTTGACATTTATCACATTTGGACACGAAAATGGTTGCCTCTTCTTCCATCTTAGGCCAATAATATCCTGTGCGAATTAACGTTCTTACCAGTGACCGTCCTCCTGCGTGATTCCCACAATGTCCTTCATGTACTTCTCTCATGACATATTCGGTTTGAGAAGGGCCGAGACACCTTGCTAGTGGTCCGCCGAACATCTTTCGATAAAGATTACCTTGATATAAACAATATCGTGCAGCTCTTTTGCGAAGCGCGTAAGCCTTTTTTTTGTCATTAGGCACGGTTCCGTGCTGTAAAAAGGCAACAATTTCATTTCTCCAATCCCATGTTAGATGATTAAAATTTACCTCGTTTTTGTCAGGTTCGAGAACAGAATGAAATAGATGTATGACTGAAGCATCTGTATTGTTTGCCACGTCTGCTGCGGATGCAAGGTTTGCTAAAGCATCTGCCTCTGCATTCTCATCTCTTGGGACTTGCACTACTTTCCAAGTTTGGAATTGCTTTACTAAATCCCGTACCTTTGCGAGGTATTCTTGCATTCGTGACTCTCTGGCTGTGTAAGTCCCCAGCATCTGATTAACCACGAGTTGAGAATCACTCTTGATTATAATCTGTGTTATGCCGAGTTCTCGTGCCAATTCTAAACCTGCAATTATAGCTTCATATTCTGCTTCATTGTTAGTTATAGAATGACATTTTATAGCCTGTCTAATGGTCTCCCCCGCAGGTGGTACGAGGACTATTCCTAAGCCTGCCTCTTTTACATTAGATGAACCGTCAGTGTATAAAACCCAAGTCCCCGGGTTCGCACCATTAAAAACTAATAATTCTTTCTCTGCTTCTAAATGCATCCCCTGGCTAAAATCAGTCACGAAATCAGCTAGTACTTGAGACTTTATAGCGGTCCTGGGTTGATAAATAACTTCATATTCACTTAGTTCTATAGCCCATTTCGCTAATCTTCCTGAAAGCTCATGTTTATGCAAAATATTTCGAAGCGGAAAAGCAGTAACTACAACAATGGGATGACATTGAAAATAAGGTCTTAACTTTCTAGATGCCATGACCAAAGCTAATGCTAATTTTTCTAACTGTGGGTATCGTGTCTCAGCTTCCAATAAAGACTTACTTACGTAATAAATAGGAGATTGTTTACCTTGGTCCTCGCGGACTAAAACAGCACTTACCGCGACTTCAGATACGACCAGATAAATGAGAAGTTTTTCTCCTACCTTTGGTTTTGCCAACAACGGTGGTTTTGACAAGTAAGTTTTCAAATTTCTAAGGGCTTGCTGACAATCTTCATTCCACTCAAAATGATCCTGCTTTTTAAGTGCAGAGAAAAACTTAAAACACCTTTCTGAGGATTGTCACACCTCCTTTTTCCGCACCCGAGGGGGTGCAAGGGAGTTTTTTCCAATTAAAGGACAATCTAAAGGGGATTTATTTATTTATTTCAGAGTCGCCACTTGGGAGATTTAGGGTGTCCCAAGCCACCAATTTTAATCCCGAATCGAGGAAAAGAATGACTCCATGTTATAGTCTGCGTACCAGAAATCCGGATAAGGAATTCTGTTAACCCGGGAGAAGGTGTTAGGCATTCCCGAGTTCCGTGGTTCTAGCACGGTCGCTCAACTGTTATATTCGGCTTGATTATCTGATTTTATACACGTGTGAACTTATGTGCAAAATTTAACTTTTTACCGCTTTTATAATTATTATTTTAAAAGAATGTGAACATCATTTAAAACACGTCTTTGGACTGCGTCACATGAAATGCACCTATAATCCGGAACACATTTTATTTGATGTTTTGGGATTGGGATTTGGGTCGCATGAAATGCACACCCATGTTTAAGAAAGTAAATTATTAAACACGCGCCTAAAGAGACTATCGCGCTATTATTTTGGGAAAGCCACGAAATTCGCTAAGCGGCCCTCCTGAATTCTAAGTAATTTAAAACAAGTATTTACTGAGGGCCCTGCAATTTGTATTTTTATTCGGCGAGGCTCATCTCATTCTTATTTTTTAAAAGGAATTTGCAACGTCATGGAAATGCATCTCGGGCCACGCCACAATCAATGTGCCCGTGATTAGAGGCGTATTTCGATCCCGTTGAGATTTGGATTTGGGTCACATAAATGTGCACCCGAGTTTAGGGAGATAACATTATTGAAGGCGCGCCTAAAGCAACTAGCGCATTATTATTTTGGGTAGGGCCGTGAAATTTGCTAAACGGCCCGTCCCGGAATCTAAGTATTTAATGCATATATTTTTGTGAGGGTTCCGCAATCTGTACATTTTTTATTTTTGGTGAAGCTTGTCCCGTTTTTTTTATTTTATTATTTATTTTTATTTTATATTTTAAAAGGATGCCATTTTTACGCCTTTAACAATACTAAACCTTACGGCTTATTTACAACTACAATCTCATAACTTGTCAAGATTTAATAAAAGAAGTTAAGCGAATGAGTGTTTCGGGCGTAGTAACAACATGTACTAATACTAATTTTGTCCAAATAAACTGAGACAATGAAGGGACGAACGAATCAACGTCAAACTGTGTCTTAGGACTACTAATACAACTAAATCAAATGACATCAAGTAAACAATAATAACATCACACAAAAATGAACTAAAATGCATACGGTGAAACATAAGCAGAAAATTATCATACCAATTTCTATATTGCATCTTCGAACATTTAATGTAAAGTTTCTTTATCTAATACATCGAGGTTTACTAACCTGAATAAACAGAAACGCATAGAGCCATGGACCAAACCTCAACATCGACTTCGACGGATAACCTCGAACGGGAAACCATAGAGAAGGTCGTCAGAGCTCGGACTGAATAGCTCGCGCCAGAAACTCGAACACGAACGGACCAAAATGAGTCATGACTGCGACTGGTTTTTCCAGGTGGTCATTTGGACGTGAGGGGGCTGAACGGAAAGCAGCGATGGTCGGATTTACTGGAGGATCGCCGGACTGTTTTTTCCTTTGTTACGACGAAGGAGAAGAAGTCGTCGTGGGCTGGTAGTTCGGATGGTCACTAGACGTGAGGTCGAGGAGCTGGGGTCCGACGTGGGGGGATGGGGGTTTCACGATAGGAGGGTGATGGGGAAGGTGACGGACTGGTGGTTTTCGTGGTGGTTTTGGGTTAGGGTTGGGGGTGGTTTTCGTTTGCTGGATGCAGCAATAGATGCTGCTAGATAGCAGCTGAGGTGTGGGGGGTCGTTTGGCTTGAGGAAGGAGCAACTATGGTGGTTTCACGGAGGTGGGGATGTTCGGAGATGGTAACGATGATGGTGAACATTCGGAGGAGATGGGCGTCGTTTGTGGTGGTGTTCGGACGTGAGGCATGCGGGACAGTGACGACGATGGGACTGTTGGTCGTCGTCTTTGGACAGTGTCGACGGGCCTGTTTGGTTTTTGAAGGAGGTGGTGAGACGGAGAGGGGTTAGCTGGACGGGACGTAAGGAATGGTTGCGACGGAGTTTGAGAGGAGACGGGATGGTTTGGTGGTGGTGTTTGTTGGTGAGAGGATCGTGGGTTTTTTGACGTGAGCCCGGGTCTTTCCTGTTCTTCTTCTCTTGAAGAAGATGATCCACAGTAGTATCCCATTTTTTTTTCAAAAAATCTCCTTTTTCTTCCTTTTTCCAAAAGTCCCCCCATGCTTTGGCCTTGTCCGTGTATTTGATACACAATGCCCAGAAAAATGAGCCCCACGCGTGGTGGGGTTCAAGGTTTGTGTCCCCCACGCATGGTGGGGTTCCCCATGTGTCCTGGACTCGGTTTATTATGGGCTAGGTCCGAAATTAGGCCTAAAACCGGGTAGCTCGAACCCGAATATTATTCTTTTGCCCGGACCCGATTAAGATCACAACGTTGTTCGACTAATCCTATGTAAGCAAAAATAACTACAAAAATAAGACTAATATTTAAACAACACTATATCTTTTTTTTTTAAATATTTTTTCAAGATTTAAAATAGCTACAAAATATTACTAAAACTATTTTTGTAATTTTCGTTTTTATATGTAAAGATAAAATATGAAGTAATATTTTTTGTATTTTTTCAAAATTATAATGACTGCAAACATTAATAGAACTATATTTTTTGTGATTTTCGAATTTATATAAAGTACCAAAATAAAGTACAATTTTTGTATTTTTTCAAGTTTATGAGAAATACATAAACTAAAATTTATATATGTATTTTTGTGATTTTTTCTTTTTGCAACGAAATAAAGTAAAATAGTTAAAATGGCTATATTAGACCCAATTACATATTTATGCTAACAAAATGTGAAAATCCTCGGGGAGGGTCAAAAGTCACGTGCTTACAGCTGCCCCTCTTTGACTGGAAACACGAAGAGTTTTCCGACAAAGAACGACTAGACGTGTTTTTGACCCGATCATTATTTGGAGGGACCACACTAGGGAAAGGAAGGGAATGTGACCGAGCCCTGGTATCTGAGCTGCCTACATATCCTTGGTTATACCGGAATCAGGCCACGTGTAGTTCGGAAATGAGAGAGATGGTAGAGTGTACCGAGGTGTAGAGCCGATCGAGGTGCCGTTCCGTTGAGGTTCCGGTCCGCGGTTCTGTCATTACAACAAAAAATGAAAACTGAAAAAGACTAACTAAGCCTATCAGCTACTAGTTACAAGGATTCCTATCTTTAAGTCTTCTGAAACTTGGTCTTGAGTCTTGAATGGTGCTTCATACAGACTTTGGATTTGAACCTTGATACTTGCTAGTTGTAGGCGCTAGTTCTTGAGCAGACCACATTTGTTCTCCACTTCCATACTTTGGATTCATTTTTTTTCTCTCTTTTTTTTCTAGTTTTTTTTTTTGTGACCAGCCTTTAGTGAATGCTGGGGATTTTTGCTGTAGCCTTCTGCTTCCCGGTGCTGGGGATTTTTATTGCTTCTTGCTGGGGATCCCTGTTGTATTCCTCTGCTTTATTGATTCTAAGTGTGCTCCTTTCTCATATGAGCGGGCTTTTGACTTCAATACTTCAATTGTATTCCCTTATTCTCCAGGTGGGTGCCTGATTTCTATTTCTTTTATCCTTGTTCTCCAGGTGGACGCCTGACTTCTTCCTTCCTTTGTCCTTATTCTCCAGGTGGACGCCTGATTACTTCTTTTCTTTGTCCTTGTTCTCCAGGTGGACGCCTGATTTCTATTTTTCTTTCTATGTCCTTGTTCTCCAGGTGGACGCCTGATTACTTCTTTTCTTTGTCCTTGTTCTCCAGGTGGACGCCTGATTTCTTTCTTTCTTTGTCCTTGTTCTCCAGGTGGACGCCTGATTTCTTTCTTTCGACATACGACAACCTCCATTCACAGGCGGGTCCCTGACAACCAAAACAAACAAAACAAATAAAACAAACAAAATCTCCTAACCCAGTTTGTGCTGGAAAGATTTGTGAGTCGTTAGCAAAATTTACACTACTGATGCAATGATGCTAGCAAATGCGTCTGCTAAAATAAAACCTCAATGACTCAAACTAGGAAGTGTGTCTCCTATGGTCGAATCGGAATGACCTAAACTAGGAAGTGCATCTCCTATTGGTAATGACATGCCTGCATTTATACTGGTGGGCGACCTAGAATATGGAATGAACAGACAAAATGTATTCCCTCATTATGCTGGTGGGCGACCTAGAACTTAAAAGTATTCCCGCATTATACTGGTGGGCGACCTAGAACTTAAATGTATTCCCGCATTTTACTGGTGGGCGACCTAGAACTTAAAAGTATTCCCGCATTATACTGGTGGGCGACCTAGAACTTAAAAGTATTCCCGCATTATACTGGTGGGCGACCTAGAACTTAAAAGTATTCCCGCATTATACTGGTGGGCGACCTAGAACTTAAAAGTATTCCCGCATTATACTGGTGGGCGACCTAGAACTCAAATGTATTCCCGCATTATACTGGTGGGTGACCTAGAACTTAAAAGTATTCCCGCATTTTACTGGTGGGCGACCTAGAACTTAAATGTATTCCCGCATTTTACTGGTGGGCGACCTAGAACTTAAATGTATTCCCGCATTTTACTGGTGGGCGACCTAGAACTTAAATGTATTCCCGCATTTTATTGGTGGGCGACCTAGAACTTAAATGTATTCCCGCATTTTATTGGTGGGCGACCTAGAACTTAAATGTATTCCCGCATTATACTGGTGGGCGACCTAAAACTGAAATGCTTGAAATGTAAAGGCTGAAATGTATTCCTCTGTTCTATGGGCGGGCTCCCAATTTCAATACTTGAAATGAAAAAGACTGAAATGTATTCCTGTCGTTATATAGGTGGGCGCCTGGAGCATGAAATGCAAATACTGAAATGTATTCCTCTCGTTATTCAGGTGGGCGCCTGGGTTTAGGAAAATGACTCCTTTTTTTTCAAACGTTTTTCTTTTTTTCTTTTGTTCTTTTCCTTTTTTTTTGGTATCTTAGGAGAAAGATTCATCAGACTAAGATTTTGATCCTAGGAGAAGGTTCGTCAGACTAGGTCTCTATCTTAGGAGAAAAATTCATCGGACTAAGATTTTGATCCTAGGAGAAGGTTCATCAGACTAGGTCATTTTTGTTTTTTGGTTATCTTAGGAGAAAGATTCATCAGACTAAGATTTTGATCCTAGGAGAAGGTTCGTCAGACTAGGTCTCTATCTTAGGAGAAAAATTCGTCAGACTAAGATTTTGATCCTAGGAGAAGGTTCATCAGACTAGGTCATTTTTTGTTTTTTGGTTATCTTAGGAGAAAGATTCATCAGACTAAGATTTTGATCCTAGGAGAAGGTTCGTCAGACTAGGTCTCTATCTTAGGAGAAAAATTCGTCAGACTAAGATTTTGATCCTAGGAGAAGGTTCATCAGACTAGGTCATTTTTGTTTTTTGGTTATCTTAGGAGAAAGATTCATCAGACTAAGATTTTGATCCTAGGAGAAGGTTCGTCAGACTAGGTCTCTATCTTAGGAGAAAAATTCGTCAGACTAAGATTTTGATCCTAGGAGAAGGTTCATCAGACTAGGTCTCTATCTTAGGAGAAAAATTCGTCAGACTAAGATTTTGATCCTAGGAGAAGGTTCATCAGACTAGGTCTTGTTTTTTTTTATCTTTAACAACCACTTAGGAGGAAATGCATCTCCTACGGGTGAAACTAAAACTTAAACTTAGGAGGAAATGCGTCTCCTATGGGTAAAATAAACTTAGGAGGAAAGGCATCTCCTATGGGTGAAAGTAAACTAAGGAGGAAATGCATCTCCTATGGGTAAAAACTAAACTTAGGAGGAAATGCATCTCCTATGGGTGAAAGTAAACTTAGGAGGAAATGCATCTCCTATGAGGCGAAACTAAAACAATCTTAGGAGGAAATGCATCTCCTATGGGTAAAACTAAAACTTAGAAGGAAATGCATTTCCTATGGGTGCAACTAAAACGAACTTAAGAGGAAATGCATCTCCTATGGGTAGAACTCTAACGATTTCAAACTAGGAAGTGCGTCTCCCATTAATGAAACCTTCGCTTTCTCTTTTTTTTTTGAATTATTTACTTACCTGTGTTGTCTTCCCTCGAAACTGTTGGGGATTATTTAGACGGGGATGACTTTCTTTTTCTTTTTCTTTTGTTTTTTTTTATCTTTTTATTCTTTTTGTTTTTCTTTTTATTATTCTTTTTTTTATTCCTTTTTTGTTTTGTTTTTGCATAGCTTCTTCCTTCAAAGACTACCTCCCTTGATTTACTTACCTGTTGGGGGGTAAAATGTTATCAGCTGGGGGTACCTGACTTCCAGAAAATTTTCTAAATGGAAGGAAAATTTTCTGCCCCAGTTTGATAATATCCCTTGTGGTGTGCGTTTCTGCATCAATGCCATTTCCTTTACCTGTTTCAAATCAAACAAAATTTGTTAGTTTAAAACATGGTGGTTGGCTGTGATACTCCTATTGGGATTGCTTTCCCTTTCTCCTTCATTGCGCTGTGCTCCACGACTTGTTGGGGATGATATTATGTGCTGGGGATAATCCCTTCCTGCTGGGGATATCCCTCTTCTTTTGTGGCATAGCTTGGAAACTGGCATTTCCCCGACCTTTTAGTCTAGTATGGATTTCGCCGAATCATGCTCACTGCTCTCCTTGCTTTGTTCACGGGCCTTGTCTTTGAGGTTTATAACCTTGGTTTTGGCAAGGATATCCCTCTTGACGCTCGTCAATCCTTTTGTCAATTCCCTTTTGTTGGGGATATCTTTATTGACACTGGCCTCGCGCTTGTTCCTTGCTTACTATACCATTTGGATGTACTAGTCAGATCTCATCTTGAAAAGCTGATGGCATATTTGAAGTCATTTCATACTTGTTCTGGCCCGACAGACTCTATTTGGGAATTTTTCTATGAAAGGAGAAAGATAAAAGAAACAAAATAAAAGACAAAGGAAACGAATGACTCTTTTGCAAAAGAAACTATAAATAAAAATCTATCAAACGCAGATACCGACTCTAATGGCCATGACATGCGTATGTGGCCTATCCTCTGCCGTCAATCATCTTTTAAGATCTTTAATTGGCGATTCCCCCTCTGATTCTCAATCTTATTCGACTTGTAGTGCCCGAAGGGTTTTCACTATCAAGTCTCTCTCATTTTTGGGGTTTTCTCTCAGCTTTCATCGCCTTATGGTGCCTGTGAAGGTTTTCACCAATAAGACTCTCTCGTTTTATATCTCTCTCCAGCTGGGGATTTGGAGTGTTGCTGATATGACTCTTTATGTTGGAGATTAGAGTCCTTTCTGCTGTGGAACAGAATGTTATGTTCGCCGGTAAGACTCTTCATTTGTCTGACTTGGCATTTTTTGAAAACTGATCAGAAGGTCTTTCTTAGGACCGTAATGTGGGTTTTTGGATAGGGCTAGAAAAAAAGGGTATTAAACGCTCAAAAAAATGCATTAGTTTTGGGTTATTAGTTACAACCTTCGGAATTAGATTTATTTACAACGACCGCAACCTCTGCCCCAGTTTCTTGCTTGGGGATATCTTAATTGTTTTTTTTTTCATTTTTCAAAACTATGACCGAGCCGTGAAGCGCCTACGTATCCTCTTTGAGGAATCAGGTCAAACGTAGTTCCCAATTCCTCTTTTCATTTGACTTTCTTTTGTTTTTTTTTCATTTTCTGTTATCATTTCTCTTTTCTTTTCTCTTTTCCCTTTTTTTTCGTTTTGTTGTTTTTTACTTTTTTTTTCTTTTGTTTACCTGCCACGCTTGTGTTTTCTAGTCGTTTTTACTTATTCCGAACGAGGGATACGAAAGAAAAACAATAAGGCTCAAAAGGGGTTAACGAAGGATAAAGTGTTTAGGTAGCAGAACAAAATGCCTTCGTCATTCCAGTCTTCAAAACATGCCAAGTGCAAACAACACACTTTAAATTTGTAGTCTCTTCTGATGGTGCTGGACTTGACAATTATGTTAAACATTTTATTTTTCCTTTGTCATTTCTAAACACCGTTGGGCGACACTCTCATTATCATGACCGACCCTCATGCCAATTTGGCGAATCTTGCTTTTAACGGTTTTCTTTGTGCTTAACTTGCCCCAGTTCCACATGACTCGAGCTCTGAATAATCTCAAACCGTCCTTATTTTCTTTAAATGGTCTGATCGCCTTTCCAGGGTTTTATGATTAACTTTAAAGACTAGGCCCAAAGTGTGTGCGCATGTCATGTCACTAGAATCGGCACTGAACAAAATGATAAAAGGACTAAACAAAAGATGACTGGATATAATATAAGACCGGATTTTGCGTTAGACCGGTGAAATGGTTTGAATAACAAAACAAACAAAATAAACCAGAACAAAATCCTGAAACAAACTGGACAAAATTTAAACAACCACTATAAAAAAATGGAAAGATAAGAAAGTTTGACACAGGACAAAATCCGAATTATAACCCTAACAATCCGAACAACAGAAATGACCACAAAATAAGCCACTACAAGCTTCTCTCTTGCTGACCAAGGAACGAAGCGTCCTCCCACTTTATCAAAACCTGGCATCTTAGCCACTGAGCTTTGCATCAATACTGCCAAGACCATTACCCGCTTCAACATCATCACCCTCCGTCAACAAGTTCTCGATAGGGTTCGAGTGCTCCATGTCACTGTTATTGATCACAATCCGCCCTTCTTGGATCATTCTTTCTATTTCTCTTTTCAAATCCCGACAGCTTTCAACATTGTGCCCCTGGGCATTGGAATGGTATTCACACCTTTTAGAAGGGTCAAAGCTTCTTGCACGTGGGTCCACACGATTTGGAGGAATAGGTGCAATCATGTCATGATTCTTTAACTTCTCAAATAAGCTTTCATAGGACTCTCCTATTGGTGTAAAATTATCTTTCAACCTTTGCTCCCCTTTATACCACTGGCTTGGATGTGGGTTATAGGGCATCTGAAAATTTTGTGGAGACTTCTGGAGATTTTGTGATGCTCGTGCTCGCCTCCTGGGGTGTTTTGGTGGCTGGACAACATACTGAGGTGGAGCGACAGAGTATTGAGCGTCCTGAGGTGGATAATACTGCTCAGGGGAGCATAGAAAACCTGAGGAGGCTGCTCATACCTTCGAGATGTTCTCCTGGGACCTCTTCTAGACCCTGATGTCATCATGATTTCTTCAATCTCCTCATTTGTGTCGCTAAGATTATCTGACTCAACCCGGATAGCCTGAGTTGCGGCTTTAAGAACAGCTTGACTTATAATTTTGCCTGTCTTAAGACCATTCTCTACCATTTCTCCAATTTTGATTGCTTCCGAGAAGGTTTTGCCAACTGCGGACACCATGTTTTGAAAGTAATCTGGCTCTTGCGCTTGAAGGAAGACAGTAATTAGCTCGTGGTCATCCATGGGTGGCTTAACTCGAGCTGCTTGCTCTCTCCATTTTATGGCATATTCCCTGAAACTTTCACTTGGTTTCTTCTTCAGGTTTGAAAGGGACATGCGGTCTGGGGGAATGTCGATGTTGTATTGGAACTGTCTGACAAAGGCCTGTGCCATGTCATCCCAGACATACCAGCGAGACGTGTCTTGATCCATAAACCATTCGGAGGCTACTCCCGTAAGGCTTTCCACAAAATAAGCCATCAACAATTTTTCATTTCTTCCTGCCCCTCTCAGTTGATTGCAATACCTTTTCAGGTGGGCTATGGGATCTCCATGTCCATCGTACTTTTCAAATTTGGGGGTCTTGAAACCAGGCGGCAAGTGGACATCGGGGAACATACATAGATCTTTGAAGGCAACACTCTTTTGGCCTGCTAACCCTTGTATGTTTTCCAACCATTGTTCTAAGCTTTTCACTCTTTGGGTCATCTCTTCCTGTACCATCTTTCGGGCAGGCTTCTCAGTTTTTGCAGCAAGATCAAACGAGTACGAGTGATACTCAGGAGAGTGGTACTGCTCTTGTTGTGTCGCAAATTGTGACTCATGACGAGGAACCTTCCCACTCTGAGTCTCTGGAGCACTTGTAACAGCTTCGACGTTAGTTGTCATTTTTCTTTGAGGCACAAACCAACCACCTCAACTTTCTTCACAATTCAAAACCAAATATGTTAGAATGGACTCAGTCGGTCCTTATTATTATCAATATATATATATATTTAATTATTTTTTTATTATCAATATATATTTATTTATTTATTCATTTATTTATTTATTTATTTTACCTTTATTTTTCTTTTTCTTTTTTTTCTCTTTTTCATCATTTTTTGTGTGTGGTCGAATCTTATGGAGATTGCCTACGTATCATGACCCCGCATGAATCAGACCTTGCGTAGTTCGGACCAATAAAAGATAAACAATACTAATCATTTTTTCAATTTACATATTCAAATAAACTGAAAAAATCAAACAAACCACATATTCTAATTAAAGATTTATAAACTCAAAAACAAAAGGCTAGCTCCCTTTCTCTGTTCGACAAATGCAACCAAATGGTTATTTTTGCTAATGTGGCCCCTTCCAAATTTCACATGAATTTTGAGGCTGGGGAGGGTTATTTTATGACACTTTACAAACTTGTCCGTTCTTTTACGAAAACAACCTTTCGACAACTGAAAGATACTCTGAGGCTATTTCGGCAAGAACGGTTTAAGACGCGGCCGAAGCTGGCTCGGCTTATTATGACAAAATTCAAACGGTATTCACCTGACCGCCGACTCTTTGTTTTTTTTTCAAATTATAATAAAAACCCGGTGTTGCAAACACGGCCCTTCAGTGCCTCGGGGACGAAGATTTTTTAAGGCTATGCGGATCAACTGGACCAAACTCCTAAACATGACCCAAAAGGTGGCTGTTTATGCAAAGTCAGCCTTCCGGCGTTCCTTTCGGGAACATTCGGCTATTTATGACAAACAACATCACCTGACTTATTTATAACTCTTTTTTATCGTTTTTCAAATTAGAAAAGTCAATATTGAAAACATGGCCTTTCAACGTCTCGGGGACGAAGATTTTTAGGCTGTGGGGGTCAACTGGACCAAGTCTTAAAAAATGACCCAAAGGTGGTTGTTTATGCAAAGTCAGCCTTCCGGCGTCCCTCTCGGGAATATTCGGCTATTTATGACAAAACAGCATCACCAAAATTAAAATTTGACATATATTTTTTGTTATTTATTTATTTTTGGCTTTTTTAGCAAAATGGGGGTTGGACCCGATGAGGGTTGCCTACGTATCTCACATCCGGTGAGAATCAAACCCGCGTAGTTCGGGTAAAAGAACTACTTTAAAAGAAGAAAGGAAGCATTTTTTTTGATTGATTTTCTTTTTAAAAGAAACACTTCTAAGATATATTTTTGAATTTGAATTTGCTTTTTTTTTTTTATTCTAAAGAAGAAGAAGAAAATATTTTTTCGGAATTTTACTTTTAATAAAAGAAATGCTTCTCAAAATTTTTTTTTTTGAATTTTGAATTTTCTTTTCAATTTTGAAAAAAGAATCAAAATATTTTCGGATTTGTTTTTTTTATATATATTATATTATTATTTTTTAAAAAAACAATTAGAAAGACTTAGAAGTCAATAATGGAGAAAATATTTTTGGATTATTTTAATTTTGTCATTTTCATAAACAAATAAATAACACATATTTTAAAAACAAGACTCTTTTTTTCATTTTTATGGCAAGACAAACTTTTATGGCAAAACAATGATTATTTTTTCTACTTTTCCTTTGCTTTAATAAAACAAACAAATAAGACATATTTTTATTTTTATTTTATATCCTCCAAATTTCGGCAGAGTTTCGACACTACTTGGACATTTGTTTTTTTCTAACAATAAGTAGTTATATCTCTACACTGTTATTTTCTCCTCTTTTCCACTATTTTCTAATTTGTGGATGATGATGAAAACATACACAATCTTTTTTTTCGAATTTTCAATGTTTTTTTTTATATATATACATATATATTTTATTTTTATATTTTTTTATGTTTTCAAAAATGTGGCATGGGGGACATAGGGAATTTCAAGACTTCTTGGATTCCGCAAATGTTCCCCATGTACTTTTCCCAAAAATGAAGCGTGGGGGACATAGGGAATTCCAAGACTTCTTGGATTCCACAAATGTTCCCTAGGTGCTTTTCCCAAAAATGAAGCGTGGGGGACATAGGGAATTCCAAGACTTCTTGGATTCCACAAATGTTCCCTAGGTGCTTTTCCCAAAAATGAAGCGTGGGGGACATAGGGAATTCCACGGCTCCTTGGATTCCACAAATGTTCCCCATGCTTTGATTAAAATAACACCATGCTGAAAATGACCAAATGACCCATTCGCCCTTGACTAAATACAACATGTAGCACATAGGATGCCAAAAGCTGGTCTATTATTTTCAGGTTGCTTGTCCTAGACGGACCCAACCCCTGTGTTGAGTCCCCTAAGTCAAATGCACATGATGCAAATAAACGTTCCTACTAGGGATCCGACATGTGGCTTTGTTATACTAGGTTCAGAACCTGGGTGTTTGTTCTAGACCTGGCTTACCCGAGCGGACAGCTCGAGCCGAGGGGGGCAGCGTACCGGGAATACAGAAGCTTCACCGGCTTAGCAACTTATCCGAACCTCGTTCTAAATTGGGATTTGACACTATACAGAAAAGAAGTCGTACAAAGTACACCCTTCTTCATGATTTAGAAGACTCAGAAAGGATATGGGTTTCGGCACAGTTTATATACAGTTCAAATAATATCAAAACGGTAAAAGCAGCATTTAACACATTAGGCTCAAACATGTAAAAATCAGATAATAGATAAAGCCAAATAATAACAATTATTTTAAGCTCGAATTCTTAACCCTGAACCAGTGGTTCTGGGTCTAATCCCCAGCAGAGTCGCCAGAGCTGTCACACCTCATTTTTCCGCACCCGAGGGGGTGCAAGGGAGTTTTTTCCAATTAAAGGACAATCGAAAGGGGATTTATTTATTTATTTCAGAGTCGCCACTTGGGAGATTTAGGGTGTCCCAAGTCACCAATTTTAATCCCGAATCGAGGAAAAGAATGACTCCATGTTACAGTCTGCGTACCAGAAATCCGGATAAGGAATTCTGTTAACCCGGGAGAAGGTGTTAGGCATTCCCGAGTTCCGTGGTTCTAGCACGGTCGCTCAACTGTTATATTCGGCTTGATTATCTGATTTTATACACGTGTGAACTTATGTGAAAAATTTAACTTTTTACCGCTTTTATAATTATTATTTTAAAAGAATGTGAACATCATTTAAAACACGTCTTTGGACTGCATCACATGAAATGCACCCATAATCCGGAACACATTTTATTTGATGTTTTGGGATTGGGATTTGGGTCGCATGAAATGCACACCCATGTTTAAAAAGTAAATTATCAAACACGCGCCTAAAGAGACTATCGCGCTATTATTTTGGGAAAGCCACAAAATTCGCTAAGCGGCCCTCATGAATTCTAAGTAATTTAAAACAAGTATTTACTGAGGGACCCGCAATTTGTATTTTTATTCGGCGAGGCTCATCTCATTCTTATTTTTTAAAAGGAATTTCCAACGTCATGGAAATGCATCTCGGGCCACGCCACAATCAATGTGAGCGTGATTAGAGGCGTATTTCGATCCCGTTGAGATTTGGATTTGGGTCACATAAATGTGCACCCGAGTTTAGGGAGATAACATTATTGAAGGCGCGCCTAAAGCAACTAGCGCATTATTATTTTGGGTAGGGCCGTGAAATTTGCTAAACGGCCCGTCCCGGAATCTAAGTATTTAATGCATATATTTTTGTGAGAGTTCCGCAATCTGTACATTTTTTATTTTTGGTGAAGCTTGTCCCGTTTTTTTTATTTTATTATTTATTTTTATTTTATATTTTAAAAGGATGCCATTTTTACGCCTTTAACAATACTAAACCTTACGGCTTCTTTACAACTACAATCTCATAACTTGTCAAGATTTAATAAAAGAAGTTAAGCGAATGAGTGTTTCGGGCGTAGTAACAACAGGTACTAATACTAATTTTGTCCAAATAAACTGAGACAATGAAGGGACGAACGAATCAACGTCAAACTGTGTCTTAGGACTACTAATACAACTAAATCAAATGACATCAAGTAAACAATAATAACATAACACAAAAATGAACTAAAATGCATACGGTGAAACATAAGCAGAAAATTATCATACCAATTTCTATATTGCATCTTCGAACATTTAATGTAAAGTTTCTTTATCTAATACATCGAGGTTTACTAACCTGAATAAACAGAAACGTATAGAGCCATGGACCAAACCTCAACATCGACTTCGACGGATAACCTCGAACAGGAAACAATAGAGAAGGTCGTCAGAGCTCGGACTGAATAGCTCACGCCAGAAACTCGAACACGAACGGACCAAAATAAGTCATGACTGCGACTGGTTTTTCCAGGTGGTCATTTGGACGTGAGGGGGCTGAACGGAAAGCAGCGATGGTCGGATTTACTGGAGGATCGCCGGACTGTTTTTTCCTTTGTTACGACGAAGGAGAAGAAGTCGTCGTGGGCTGGTAGTTCGGATGGTCACTGGACGTGAGGTCGAGGAGCTGGGGTCCGACGTGGGGGGATGGGGATTTCACGATAGGAGGGTGATGGGGAAGGTGACGAACTGGTGGTTTTCGTGGTGGTTTTGGGTTAGGGTTGGGGGTGGTTTTCGTTTGCTGGATGCAGCAATAGATGCTGCTAGATAGCAGCTGAGGTGTGGGGGGTCGTTTGGCTTGAGGAAGGAGCAACTATGGTGGTTTCATGGAGGTGGGGATGTTCGGAGATGGTAACGATGATGGTGAACATTCGGAGGAGATGGGCGTCGTTTGTGGTGGTGTTCGGATGGTGCTGATGGGGCAGTCCGGGGGGTAGGACTGTTGGTCGTCATCTTTGGACAGTGTCGACGGGCCTGTTTGGTTGTTGAAGGAGGTGGTGAGACGGAGAGGGGTTAGCTGGACGGGACGTAAGGAATGGTTGCGACGGAGTTTGAGAGGAGACGGGATGGTTTGGTGGTGGTGTTTGCTGGTGAGAGGATCGTGGGTTTTTTGACGTGAGCCCGGGTCTTTCCTGTTCTTCTTCTCTTGAAGAAGATGATCCACAGTAATATCCCGTTTTTTTTTTCAAAAAATCTCCTTTTTCTTCCTTTTTCCAAAAGTCCCCCCATGCTTTGGCCTTGTCTGTGTATTTGATACACAATGCCCAGAAAAATGAGCCCCACGCGTGGTGAGGTTCAAGGTTTGTGTCCCCCACGCATGGTGGAGTTCCCCATGTGTCCTGGACTCGGTTTATTATTGGCTAGGTCCGAAATTAGGCCTAAAACCGGGTAGCTCGAACCCGAATATTATTCTTTTGCCCGGACCCGATTAAGATCACAACGTTGTTCGACTAATCCTATGTAAGCAAAAATAACTACAAAAATAAGACTAATATTTAAACAACACTATATCTTTTTTTTTTCATCCTTCTCCAGTCGCACCCTACCCCCACAACACCTGAACCACTGTCCATCACTCCGTCGACCATTGCTCGTCGACCACTGTCCAAACCAACCAGTCCTACACCCTAAACCATGCCAGAGCTGTCACACCTCCTTTTTCCGCACCCGAGGGGGTGCAAGGGAGTTTTTTCCAATTAAAGGACAATCGAAATGGGATTTATTTATTTATTTCAGAGTCGCCACTTGGGAGATTTAGGGTGTCCCAAGTCACCAATTTTAATCCCGAATCGAGGAAAAGAATGACTCCATGTTACAGTCTGCGTACCAGAAATCCGGATAAGGAATTCTGTTAACCCGGGAGAAGGTGTTAGGCATTCCCGAGTTCCGTGGTTCTAGCACGGTCGCTCAACTGTTATATTCGGCTTGATTATCTGATTTTATACACGTGTGAACTTATGTGCAAAATTTAACTTTTTACCGCTTTTATAATTATTATTTTAAAAGAATATGAACATTATTTAAAACACGTCTTTGGACTGCGTCACATGAAATGCACCCATAATCCGGAACACATTTTATTTGATGTTTTGGGATTGGGATTTGGGTCGCATGAAATGCACACCCATGTTTAAGAAAGTAAATTATTAAACACGCGCCTAAAGAGACTATCGCGCTATTATTTTGGGAAAGCCACAAAATTCGCTAAGCGGCCCTCCTAAATTCTAAGTAATTTAAAACAAGTATTTACTGAGGGCCCCGCAATTTGTATTTTTATTCGGCGAGGCTCATCTCATTCTTATTTTTTAAAAGGAATTTGCAACGTCATGGAAATGCATCTCTGGCCACGCCACAATCAATGTGCCCGTGATTAGAGGCGTATTTCGATCCTGTTGAGATTTGGATTTGGGTCACATAAATGTGCACCTGAGTTTAGGGAGATAACATTATTGAAGGCGCGCCTAAAGCAACTAGCGCATTATTATTTTGGGTAGGGCCGTGAAATTTGCTAAACGGCCCGTCCCGGAATCTAAGTATTTAATGCATATATTTTTGTGAGGGTTCCGCAATCTGTACATTTTTTATTTTTTGTGAAGCTTGTCCCGTTTTTTTTATTTTATTATTTATTTTTATTTTATATTTTAAAAGGATGCCATTTTTACGCCTTTAACAATACTAAACCTTACGGCTTCTTTACAACTACAATCTCATAACTTGTCAAGATTTAATAAAAGAAGTTAAGCAAATGAGTGTTTCGGGCGTAGTAACAACAGGTACTAATACTAATTTTGTCCAAATAAACTGAGACAATGAAGGGACGAACGAATCAACGTCAAACTGTGTCTTAGGACTACTAATACAACTAAATCAAATGACATCAAGTAAACAATAATAACATAACACAAAAATGAACTAAAATGCATACGGTGAAACATAAGCAGAAAATTATCATACCAATTTCTATATTGCATCTTCGAACATTTAATGTAAAGTTTCTTTATCTAATACATCGAGGTTTACTAACCTGAATAAACAGAAACGCATAGAGCCATGGACCAAACCTCAACATCGACTTCGACGGATAACCTCGAACGGGAAACCATAGAGAAGGTCGTCAGAGCTCGGACTGAATAGCTCGCGCCAGAAACTCGAACACGAACGGACCAAAATGAGTCATGACTGCGACTGGTTTTTCTAGGTGGTCATTTGGACGTGAGGGGGCTGAACGGAAAGCAGCGATGGTCGGATTTACTGGAGGATCGCCGGACTGTTTTTTCCTTTGTTACGACGAAGGAGAAGAAGTCGTCGTGGGCTAGTAGTTCGGATGGTCATTGGACGTGAGGTCGAGGAGCTGGGGTCCGACGTGGGGGGATGGGGATTTCACGATAGGAGGGTGATGGGGAAGGTGACAGACTGGTGGTTTTCGTGGTGGTTTTGGGTTAGGGTTGGGGGTGGTTTTCGTTTGCTGGATGCAGCAATAGATGCTGCTAGATAGCAGCTGAGGTGTGGGGGGTCGTTTGGCTTGAGGAAGGAGCAACTATGGTGGTTTCACGGAGGTGGGGATGTTCGGAGATGGTAACGATGATGGTGAACATTCGGAGGAGATGGGCGTCATTTGTGGTGGTGTTCGGACGGTGCTGATGGGGCAGTCCGGGGGGTAGGACTGTTGGTCGTCGTCCTTGGACAGTGTCGACGGGCCTGTTTGGTTGTTGAAGGAGGTGGTGAGACGGAGAGGGGTTAGCTGGACGGGACGTAAGGAATGGTTGCGACGGAGTTTGAGAGGAGACGGGATGGTTTGGTGGTGGTGTTTGCTGGTGAGAGGATCGTGGGTTTTTTGACGTGAGCCCGGGTCTTTCCTGTTCTTCTTCTCTTGAAGAAGATGATCCACAGTAGTATCCCGTTTTTTTTCAAAAAATCTCCTTTTTCTTCCTTTTTCCAAAAGTCCCCCCATGCTTTGGCCTTGTCCGTGTATTTGATACACAATGCCCAGAAAAATGAGCCCCACGCGTGGTGGGGTTCAAGGTTTGTGTCCCCCACGCGTGGTGGGGTTCCCCATGTGTCCTGGACTCGGTTTATTATGGGTTAGGTCCGAAATTAGGCCTAAAATCGGGTAGCTCGAACCCGAATATTATTCTTTTGCCCGGACCCGATTAAGATCACAACGTTGTTCGACTAATCCTATGTAAGCAAAAATAACTACAAAAATAAGACTAATATTTAAACAACACTATATCTTTTTTTAAATATTTTTCAAGATTTAAAATAGCTACAAAATATTAATAAAACTATTTTTTGTAATTTTCGTTTTTTTTTAAAAATATTAAGATAAAATATGAAGTAATATTTTTGTATTTTTCAAAGTTAAAATGACTATAAAATATTAATAAAACTATTTTTTTTGTAATTTTCGTTTTTTAATAAAGACAAAATATAAAGTAATATTTTTTGTATTTTTCCAAAATTAAAACGACTACAAAACATTAATAGAATTATTTTTTTGTAATTTTCGAATTTATATAAAGTACCAAAATAAAGTACAATTTTGTATTTTTCAAGTTTATGAGAAATACATAAACTAAAATTTATATATATATTTTTGTGATTTTTCTTTTTGCAACGAAATAAAGTAAAATAGTTAAAATGGCTATATTAGACCCAATTTCACATATTCACGCTAAAAATGTGAAAACTCTCGAGGAGGGTCAAAAATCACGTGCTTACAAGGATTTGGAAATAAATCTCCCCAAAGCAGCAATTCTTCCCGTTAATCGTTGTACTTCCTTTTTATTAGTAAGGATATCCAAGATTTCTTCTATTGCTTTGATCTGAGAAGGATTCACTTCAATACCACGGTTAGAAACAAGGAAACCCAAAAACTTACCTGATGCAACTCCAAATGCACATTTTTCTGGGTTGAGTTTCATATTAAATTTTCGCAAAATTTCAAAAGTAATAGATAGATGAGAAATATGATCATGAGATTGCTGGGTTTTGACGAGCATATCGTCTATATATACCTCCATTGTTTTCCCTAAATGTTCTTGGAACATTTTGGTGACCAACCTTTGATAGGTTGCCCCAACATTTTTGAGACCAAAGGGCATTACTTTATAACAATAAGTCCCCCTGTCTGTGATGAAAGAAGTTTTTTCTTCATCACCAGGATCCATTTTGATTTGATTATATCCTGAGTATGCATCTAAAAAACTTAAAAGTTCATGACCTGCGGTCGCATCAATTAGTTGATCTATATGTGGTAAGGGAAAGGAATCTTTTGGACATGCTTTATTTAAATCAGTGTAATCTACACAAACACGCCACTTACCATTTTTCTTGGGTACAACCACCGTATTAGCTAACCAAGTTGGATATTTTACCTCACGGATTGATCCGATTTTTAATAATTTTTGGACTTCATCCTGAATCACCTGGTTCTTGAAAGCACCTTGTTTCCGTTTCTTTTGCTTTACTGGTGTGAAAGAAGGGTCCTCGTTGAGTTTGTGAGTCATCACATTTGGAGGTATCCCTGTCATATCAGCGTGGGACCAAGCAAAGCAATCTAAGTTAGCTTTTAAAAATTCGATTATCATACCTCGCATGTTCGTGTCTAAATTAGCCCCGATATAAACCTTCCGTTCAGGCTGTTGATCAAATAGCGTCACTGCATCAAGCTCTTCAATCATCGTTTTGATGCTTTCGTTCTCTTCAGGTTCTTGAATTGTGTTAGGCCTTGAGTCCAAATCTGTTTTCTCTTGTTCAGTTGAAGTTTGATCTTTTTTACTTTCAACTGTTTCCTGTAATTGCTATTTTGCTTTATTTACGGCGCTCGTACTTGTTACAGCGTTGACATTTCTGGCTATCTGCTGATCCCCACGAATTTGACAAATTCCCCATGGTGATGGGAATTTGATAACTTGATGTAGGGTTGATGGGACAACATCCATATCGTGTATCCATGGCCTTCCCATGATCATATTGTAGGCCATTTCCATATCAACTACCTGAAATTTAGTTTCCTTCACAACACCCATAGCAAAAGTTGTTAGTATTACCTCACCTTTTGTTACTACACTTGAGTTGTCGAAACCTGACAAGGTGTGCGCCTTAGGTAACATTTTGTCTTCAGCTTGCATTTCCCGCAGTACCCTTAGTAATATAATATTTACAGAACTTCCTGGATCAATCAAAACTCGCTTTACATTAGTATCATATACAAGTAAAGATATTACCAGTGCATCATTATGTGGAGTTGTCACTCCTTCGTTATCTGCGTCATCGAACGAAATGCTTTCATTGTCAAGGACCTGCCGCACCCGTTTCCCGTGTGTAATCGTTACCTTAGAAACCTTGTTGGAAGCTGTGTAAGTTATGCCATGAATATCTTCTCCCCCGCTTATGACATTCACTGTCCTCTTGGGTGAAGGAGGTTGTGGTGGTTCTTGTCTGTTTTTCATATAAGCTTGTTTTCCTTTCTCACTAAATAATTCAGTGAGGTATCCTTGTTTCAATAAATGATCTACTTCACTTTGCAGGAATCTGCATTCTGAAGTTTTGTGCCCGTGATCATTGTGAAATTCGCACCAATGATCCGGATTGCGTCTACTTGGATTTGACCGCATTTCTTTCGGCCACCGTACCTTATCTCCCATGCTTCTTAAAACAGCTACGAGCTCGGAGGTAGAGACGTTAAAATTATATCCACCGAATCGTGCCTTTAAACTCTTGTCATCATCACGTGAATCTTGTCTATTCCGATCATTCCTGAACTTTGAAGAAGAGCCAGAATCCCGGTTCCTTGACTTTTGATTGTATTGCTGGTTATCTTGCTTCGACCGTGGGTCCTTTCCTGCGGGTCCCATATATGGATCGTACCTATTTTTACCTGATCTTTTTTCGGAATCTGACCTTCGGGTACCGCCCCTTTCTTCATGATGGGGCTTAGGTACGATATCTTCTTCGATTCGCAGCTTCGTGCTATACCTGTTGTAAACATCATTCCATGCGGTTGCAGGAAATTCTCGAAGACTTTCTTTGAGTCATCTCGTGGCTTCAGAACTTTTGTCATTTAAATTACTTGCAAAAGCTATAGCAGCCCAATTGTCAGGCACACGAGGTAGAGTCATTCTTTCACGTTGGAACCTATCAACGAAGTTTCTAAGCAACTCTGAATCCCCTTGTTTGATTTTGAAAATATCTTCCATCCTTTTCTCAACTTTTTGTGCTCCCGAATGTGCTTTAATAAAAGAATCTGCAAGCTCAGCAAAAGAATTAATAGAATTTTCAGATAAAAGAGAATACCAGGTTAATGCACCCTTGGTGAGTGTTTCTCCAAATTTCTTGACCAATACTGATTCAATTTCTTGTTTGGTCAAGTCGTTGCCTTTTCACGCCAGTTGTAAATGCAGTCACGTACTCCTTTTATTATAGGTGGAACTCCAGGGATTTGCTCTATTCGCTCATTTTGTTCCTTCAGCTGTTTCTGCAAGGTTAGTACTAAATTTTGCAAATATGAATTATTTAAATTACCTGGTCCCCCTTCTTGTGGTTCACTGGGGGTTGCTCCGTTTCCAGAATTATCAAGACCAGAACGGGGGTTCTCCAATGTATTATTATTAAGAGCAATCTGAACATTTTGAAGGAGTTACAACTGAAGCTTTGCAAAAGCTAATCGATGCACAAGTCGGCAAAGCTCTTCAGGCACTTGTTGGTCTTTTTTCGGAATCTGACCTTCGGGTACCGCCCCTTTCTTCACGATGGAGCTTAGGTACGGTATCTTCTTCGATTCGCAGCTTCGTGCTATACCTGTTGTAAACATCATTCCATGCAGTTGCAGGAAATTCTCGAAGACTTTCTTTGAGTCATCTCGTGGCTTCAGAACTTTTGTCATTTAAATTACTTGCAAAAGCTATAGCAGCCCAATTGTCAGGCACACGAGGTAGAGTCATTCTTTCACGTTGGAACCTATCAACGAAGTTTCTAAGCAACTCCGAATCCCCTTGTTTGATTTTGAAAATATCTTCCATCCTTTTCTCAACTTTTTGTGCTCCCGAATGTGCTTTAATAAAAGAATCTGCAAGCTCAGCAAAAGAATTAATAGAATTTTCAGATAAAAGAGAATACCAGGTTAATGCACCCTTGGTGAGTGTTTCTCCAAATTTCTTGACCAATACTGATTCAATTTCTTGTTTGGTCAAGTCGTTGCCTTTCACGCCAGTTGTAAATGCAGTCACGTACTCCTTTTATTATAGGTGGAACTCCAGGGATTTGCTCTATTCGCTCATTTTGTTCCTTCAGCTGTTTCTGCAAGGTTAGTACTAAATTTTGCAAATATGAATTATTTAAATTACCTGGTCCCCCTTCTTGTGGTTCACTGGGGGTTGCTCCGTTTCCAGAATTATCAAGACCAGAACGGGGGTTCTCCAATGTATTATTATTAGGAGTCGGCGTAGGTGGCGCAGCAGGCAATCGACTAACAAGTGCCTGAAGAGCTTTGCCGACTTGTGCATCGATTAGCTTTTGCAAAGCTTCAGTTGTAACTCCTTCAAAATGTTCAGATTGCTCTTGTTGATCAGCACATGATTCAGTAACAGAAGTGCCTTCACGAGATTGACGTGGTGAATTTAAAGGAGAGGGAACCACGGTATCTTGATTTTGATGTATTTGATTTTCATGGCTTCCCAATGTGTTGTTACTATTGTTGTCGGCGTTATTGTTTGACATGGTGACGATAATAGATAAGATATAGTTTAAAAGGAAAGATTATCAGATTCCCGGTAACGGAACCAATTTGTTTAACCAAAAATATGAGTCCTTGGTCAAAGCTAAAAGAGAAATTCGGGTTACTGATAATCAGAAGACAAAAATAAAATACTTTTGAGAACAATGGCAGAAGGTAAATAGATAAGTATTTCAATGAATTCTCAATAGTATTCCGTATCCTTACAAATGATGATCCTTCTTCCTTTTATAGATCATTCTAGGTAAAGGAATAAAGCCTCAGCTTTAATGATATAATCATGAGCAATAAATGACATTAAATAGGCCGTTACACAATCATTCCTATTAAATACCAACTTTATAATGTATCAGACATTTAATAATGAATTTGGGCTCCTTTCTGTCATCTGATCCTTGCTTTCAATGCCTTCTAATCCATTGGCTGCAAATAATTTAAATTGGTACGAGACTCGTATCTATACGTCGTCTCGTGCTTATTTAAATTCTTCTTCCCGTGGCTATTTTCACCGTGCCTCTTAGTCAATTGCTGTTCTTTGACCATTCAACTAATCCACGTGTCATGCCACATCATTTTTAATATAAGTTCAGTTTTTTCCCAATACAAGGTTGACTCGAGATCAATAGCAGTTCTTTGTTTAAAAACATAAACTTTACGGAGCAACGCTTTCTGGAAACTCTGTTGTTGCTTGGAACAAGCGGTAGAACGCATTGATTCCATCAAGAAGCAGTGGATGGCAATACGGGACTGGTACACTAACATCAAAGGTTTGAAAGCACAAAAGTTTTCTTTAGCCAGTATACCTGAACGTGCTGTAGAGCAGAGGTGAAGTCAGGATTTCGAGCTTATGGGGTCAGGATTCTAATCGTTAAAAGTTACTGGGTTCTAAATTAATCATTTATATATATTTAATGATTTTTAAGACAAAATACATGATTCGAATCAAAGTTACTGGGTTCAGCCGAACCCGGTCCCAACACTCTACCTCCGCCAGCCACTGCTGTAGAGCCCGAGAATATTATGATCGGCCATGAAATTGAGTTCGAGATGATGCAAGATCGAGTTGCAAGAGGATCAAGTGAACTAGAAGTTGTCTCGATTGTAGGGATGGGTGGCATCGGCAAGACAAGTTTAGCTAACAAGCTTTACACTGATCCATTCATTATGTCTCGCTTTGATATTCGTGCAAAAGTTACTACTCCCTCCGGTCCAAAATAAGTGATTTTTTGGATGTTTTCACGCAGATTAAGAAATTCACCTTTTAACATTAATTAACAATGAAATTGACTATATTAACCTTTACTATCTCCCATAAACACTCCTAACACATATTCCAACGCTATTTACTCCAAGGATAATGTAGGAAAAAAAATAATTAATTCATTTTTGAAATCTGGAAAAATTACTTATTTTGGACCACAATAAGAAGGCCAAAAAATCACTTATTTTGAACCGAAGGGAGTATTTCACAAGAGTATTGCACGAGAAATGTACCACTAGGACTTCTTTCTTGTATAAGTGGAAGGACTAATGAATATTTCGAGCAAGATGATGGCCAACTAGCAGACCAACTGTAAAAGCTTCTAAAATGCAGGAGATACTTGATCCTCATTGATGACATATGGACTACAAAAGCTTGGGATGATATAAAGTTATGTTTCCCGAACTACACTAATGGAAGCCGAATACTCTTGACCACTCGGAATGTGGAAGTAGATAAATATGCTAGCTCAGGTAATCCTCCTTGTCAAATGTGCCTTTTAGATTTTAATGAAAGTTGGGATTTACTGCACAACAAGGTCTTTGAGAAAGATTGTCTCTCTCCTAAATTTGAAAAAATTGGAAAAGAAATTGCATTAAAATGCGGAGGATTAGCTCTAGCAATTACTGTGATTGCGGGACTTCTTTCCAAAATTGGTAAAGCATTGGATGAGTGGCAAAGTGTTTCCAAGAAAGTAAGTTCAATGGTAAGCACTGATGTTGACGTCCAATGCGAGAGTGCTTGCTTTGAGTTACCATCACTTGCCACATCACCTAAAATCATGTTTTCTATATTTTGGAATTTTCTCGGAGGATGCAGATATTCGTGTCGATCAACTCTTGGAATTTTGGGCAGCGGAGGGATTTTTGAAGGTAGAAGAGACAAAAAGCATCGAAGAAGTGGCAGAAAAATGTCTACAAGATTTAATAGATAGAAGTTTAATTTCCATCCACTATGGGACATTTTTTGGAGAGACAAATTATTGTAGAAAACATGATGTTATCCGTGAACTCTGCTTGAAGGAAGCTCGAAATATGAATATTATGAATTTTATTGGAGAAAAGAATGATCAAAATTCATGTGCACTATCCATTCATTTTTCCCCAAATAGTCGAGGTCGGACCAGTACCCAATTGAGCTACCGTATTATTGGGGAAAAATTGGCTAGATCGTGTCCTAATAATGAGGCTCGTTCTATTTCTTTTTCAAGAGGAAGTCAGGGTTCATGTAAGAGTTGTTGCCTTTCAAGCTAGTAAGAGTACTACATCTTGCTTTTATGAACTTTACTGTTTTTCCCAGTGGGATACTTGATTTAATTCACTTGAGATACCTAGATTTGAGTCTTTCTCCTACCGTGCAAGATTATCTAGCAAAAGTGACTCCCTCATCAATAGACATTCCTCCTTCCATATCTAGACTATGTTATTTGGAAACTTTTATTCTTGATGAGGCATATATCGAGGGCCCACAACATCCTCTGATATTACGATCGAAAATTTTGACTATGCCACAACCGAGGCACCTCTCTTTGGTCTGGAATTACTTGCATTATCATGAGCTTACAGAGAACAGTTTGGTTCTGAAAATTTTGAAACGTCTCTTACGTTGGAATCCTTGGTATTGTACTGTATCTTTCTTCAAACTATTTCCCAATTTAAAGAAGTTGGAAATATGGGGTGTTGAAGAAGACTTTCGTAGTCGCAAGGACCTCTATGATTTTTGCTTGTTAGATCAACTCGAGGAATTGGAATTTTATATGTCTCCACTAAATTATCAAGCTTGCTTTCTAGAAAGCATTACACCTTCAGGTGCTGCTCCACAAGATCCTCTGAGGTTTCTGAAAATGCGAGGTCCAACTCCTACACATGTTGTTCCACCTACTCCAAATGTTGTTCCACCTTTGCTCCTACCTCCTCCAGATGCTTTTCCACAAAATCTGAAGACGTTAACTCTTTATAGGACTTATTTGTGGTGGAAGGATTTGAGCATTGTTGGTAAATTGCCCAAAATCGAGGTTCTTAAACTAATAAATCATGCGTGTAAAGACAAAGAATGGGAAGTAGCGGACCACGGTTTTCCTCGCTTGAAGTTCTTGTACCTAGTAGCAGTGGTTTTCAGTACTGGAGAGCTAGTTGTCATCACTTTCCCTGCCTTGAACGACTAGTTATTGAAAGTTGTCGTTATTTGGATTCAATCCCTCAAGATTTTGCAGATATAACCACACTTGCTCATATTGGTTGTTGAATTTGGCAAAACCTTTTGTCCCGCATCGGTGGGAAAAGAAGGGTTGGGGGGATTTTCCCCCTATAAAAGAAGGCTTAATGTTTAGGATTTAAACACACCTCTCATTTGCCTTCTCATATGTTTAAGGCATTTGTATCTTCTCTCTTTAGTATTATTTCACTTGTATTTTTGAAGTGAAATAAAATATTGGTTGTGTCCGAGGAGTAGGCAAAATTAGCCGAACCTCGTAAATTCTGGTGTTCCCTTTATTGTTGTTTTATTGTCTTATTTATTATTTGGTGGCTGTCATAATTTTTGGTATAGTAGTTGTGACTTATTCACACTATATACATTTGGCTTCCGCAACAATTGGTATCAGAGCCAAGGTACTGTCTAAGTATGCTTTGTGGTTGCAGCATAGTCTGATCTTCCACATCAGAAAAGATTTATCTTGGTAACTGATTCAAGGTTCTGTCTGAGTATGCTCTGTGGTTGCAGCTTGGTCTGATCTTCTACATCAGAAAGGAAATAATCTTGATTTGTGTCGTCAGATATTAAATAATATTTGTGTCAAATATGGGAGACAATAAACAAGAAGAATCTACATCAAGTGTCAACAACACGTCATCATTGACATCTTCGCTTATGACAAGAATTGTGTCAAATGCAAAATTTGCGGTAGAAATATTGACGGGTCCGGACATTTTGGGATGTGGCAAGGCGAGGTTCTAGATGTCCTTTTTCAACAAGGGCTAGATCTGGCCATTGAAGAAAAGAAACCAGATGTTATTGGAGAAGAAGATTGGAGAATTATCAACCGTGTTGCTTGCGGTACCATTCGATCCTACCTTGCTAGAGATCAGAAATATCCATACACAAAGGAAACTTCTGCAAGTAAATTATGGAAAGCACTGGAGGATAAATTTTTGAAGAAAAACAGTCAAAATAGATTGTACATGAAGAAGAGACTGTTTCACTTCACCTATGTTCCTGGTACCACGATGAATGAACATATCACCAATTTCAATAAGTTGGTCACAGATTTGCAAAATATGGATACAACTTATGATGATGGTGACTTGTCCTTGATGTTGTTGGCATCACTTCCTGATGAGTACGAGCACCTTGAAACTACTCTACTCCATGGAAATGACGAAGTTTCTCTCAGAGAAGTTTGTTCGACTTTGTACAGCTATGAACAAAGAAAGCGAGAAAAACAGAAGGGCGGAGAAGGAGAAGTACTATTTGTGAGGGGTCGTCCTCAAAATCAAACGAGGACAAAGAAGGGAAGATCCAAGTCAAGATCCAGACCCAGCAAAGATGAATATGCCTTTTGTCGAGAAAAAGGGCACTGGAAGAAAGACTGTCCGAAGTTGAAGAATAAGGCCAAATATAATAATGGAAAGGCCATTATGGATTCAAATGTAGCTGATTGTGATGATTCAGACTTCTCATTAGTTACAACAGAGTCATCAACATCATCAGACATATGGTTGATGGACTCGACTTGTAGCTATCATATGTGTCCCAACAGGGACTGGTTCGTGGATTTTCAAGAAGGAGAATATGAAATTATTCACACAGCGGATAACATCCCTCTTACCTCATATGAGATTGGTTCAATACGATTAAGGAACCACGATGGAATGATCAGAACATTAACAGATGTTCGATATGTACCAGATTTGAAGAAGAATCTCATCTCTGTGGGAGCCCTTGAATCAAAAGGGTTCAAAATCATTGCAGAAAATGGAGTGATGAGAGTATGCTCCGGTGCACTAGTGGTAATGAAGGCTAATCGGAAGAATAATAATATGTACCGCTATCGTGGCAGTACAGTTATTGGGACAGTGACAGTGACATCCAGTGACGACAAAGAGGCAGAAACAACCAAGCTATGGCACATGCGCTTGGGACATGCTGGAGGAAAATCCTTGAAAACTCTATCAGATCAAGGATTGTTAAAAGGAGTCAAGGCTTGCAACTTGGAGTTTTGTGAGCATTGTGTTAAAGGGAAACAAACAAGGGTTAAATTTGGTACAACGATCCATAATACTAAAGGCATTTTGGATTATGTACACTCTGATGTTTGGGGTCCTTCCAAAACACCTTCATTGAGTGGGAAGCACTATTTTGTAACCTTTGTTGATGATTTTTCCCGAAGAGTATGGGTGTATACAATGAAGAGCAAAGATGAAGTGTTGGGAATTTTTCTCAAATGAAAGACGATGGTGGAGAATCAAACAGGCAAGAGGATCAAGTGTATTCGCACAGACAATGGAGGTGAATACAAAAATGATCATTTCAATAAGGTCTGTGAAAATGATGGCATCGTCCGACACTTCACTGTTAGACATACACCATAACAGAATGGAGTGGCAGAACGTATGAACCAAACCTTGCTGGAGAAGGTACGGTGTATGTTGTCCAATGCTGGCTTGGGCAAAGAATTTTGGGCTGAGGCAGTTACATATGCATGTCACCTCATTAATCGCTTACCATCTGCTGCTATTGATGGCAAGACACCATTTGAAAAATGGTATGGAAAGCCTGCTGTAGATTATGACTCTTTGCACGTGTTTGGCTCAACTGCATATTATCATATGACAGAGTCAAAATTGGATCCAAGGGCAAAGAAGGCTATTTTTATGGGAATTACTTCTGGAGTCAAAGGATATCGCTTATGGTGTCCTATGACAAAGAAAGTAATATTCAGCAGGGATGTTACCTTTGATGAATCTGCTATGGTAAATAAGGTAACAGAAGATACCAAACAAAATAAAGGTGCTTCTAAGCAGGTGGAGTTTGAGGGAAAATTTATTTTTCCTACACAAGAAGCAGAGGAGGAAACAAATGAAGATTACCCTCTGGAAGGAGAGCCAGTAGAGGAGATTCCAACTCAGGAACCTCAACAACAACTTGAATCAATAGCAACCAGCAGGCCAAAAAGAACAACAACGAAACCTGTTCGTCTCATAGAGACGGTTGCTTGTGCAACCTCAATTGTAGCTGATGAAGTTCCTACCACTTATAAAGACGCTGTCCAAAGTTCAGAAGAAGATAAGTGGAGGATTGCCATGGATGATGAAATACAGTCCCTTCATCAGAATCATACATGGAGATTGGCCAATCTCCCGAAGGGAAAGAAAGCAATTGGGTGCAAATGGGTATTTGCAAAAAAAGAAAGATTTCCTAACCAATTAGATGTTCGCTACAAAGCAAGATTGGTGGCCAAAGGATATTCTCAAAAGGAGGGAATTGATTACAATGAAGTATTTTCTCCAGTTGTAAAACATTCCTCCATTAGAATTATGTTGGCTTTGGTAGCACAATTGGATTTGGAACTAGTTCAGATGGATGTAAAAACTGCGTTTTTACATGGAAACTTGGAGGAGGAAATCTACATGACTCAGCCAGAAGGATTCAAAGTTGCTGGAAAAGAAAATATGGTGTGCAAACTTGAAAAATCGTTGTACGGATTGAAACAATCTTCTAGACAATGGTACAAGCGATTTGACGAGTTTATGTTGCGGCAAGGGTACAAGAGAAGCAAATACGATCATTGTGTGTATTTGCACAAGCTTAAAGATGGTTCCTTTGTATATCTTCTCCTACATGTTGATGATATGTTGATAGCTTCCAAGAATTCGGAAGAAATTGATAAATTGAAGATTCAACTGAAGAAGGAGTTCGAGATGAAGGATTTGGGTGAGGCAAAGAAATTTTTTGGCATGGAGATAATTAGAGATAGACGTTCAAAGAAACTCTGTTTATCTCAAAAGGAATATTTGAAGAGAGTACTTCAACGTTTTGGCATAGATGACAAGACTAAGCCAATTAGTACTCCACTTGCTTCCCATTTTAAGCTAAGTACTATTATGTCGCCAATGGATGAAGCTGAACGAGAGTATATGTCAAAGGTACCATACGCAAATGTTGTTGGTAGCTTGATGTATGCAATGGTTTGCACAAGGCCTGACATTTCACAAGTTGTTGGAGTTATTAGCAGATATATGCACAATCCAGGGAAGGAGCATTGGCAAGCTGTGAAGTGGATTCTACGGTATATTCATAATACTGTAGATGTTGGGTTAGTTTTTGAGCAGGAAGACAATCAGTCTATAGTTGGATATTGTGACTCAGATTTTGCGGGTGATCTGGACAAACGAAGATCAACTACTGGTTATGTGTTTACTTTTGCAAAGGCACCAGTTAGTTGGAAGTCTACTTTGCAGTCAACAGTTGCTTTGTCTACAACAGAGGCAGAGTACATGGCTATTACAGAGGCCGTGAAAGAGGCAATTTGGCTTCAAGGATTGCTAAAGGAGCTTGGTGTTGAACAAAAAGGTATCACAATTTTTTGTGATAGTCAAAGTGCTATTCAATTAGCGAAGAACCAAGTTTATCATGCAAGGACGAAACACATTGATGTTGGGTATCATTTGGTACGAGAAATCATAGAAGAAGGTGGAGTCACAGTGAAGAAAATTCATACTACGGAGAATCTTGCTGATATGCTGACAAAGGTGGTGACTGCGGTCAAGTTTCAACATTGTTTGGATTTGATAAACATTGTTGAAAACTGAAGATTGAAGATGAAGACACAATCAAAATTTGTTATTGAGAGAAAATTGAAGATGTGGAGATTTGTTGAATTTGGCAAAACCTTTTGTCCCACATCGGTGGGAAAAGAAGGGTTGGGGGGATTTTTCCCCTATAAAAGAAGGCTTAATGTTTAGGATTTAAACACACCTCTCATTTGCCTTCTCATCTGTTTAAGGCATTTGTATCTTCTCTCTTTAGTATTATTTCACTTGTATTTTTGAAGTGAAATAAAATATTGGTTGTGTCCGAGGAGTAGGCAAAATTAGCCGAACCTCGTAAATTCTGGTGTTCCCTTTATTGTTGTTTTATTGTCTTATTTATTATTTGGTGACTGTCATAATTTTTGGTATAGTAGTTGTGACTTATTCACACTATATATATTTGCCTTCCGCAACAATTGATGTATTCCTGTGTGTAGAATCTGTTGGGAATTCTGCCAAGCAAATTCAACAGGACATGCTAGACAACTATGGTAGTTCCTCCCTTGAGATCTATGTAGTAAGACATCTTCTTCCTTAAAGTTAATTCTTATATCATTCATTTACTTTTAACCATTACTCCATTTAAATTACCATATATAGAAATCGTTGTAGAGATCAATTTTGTTTTCTGTCCAAATTAAGATAGAAACCTCATTAACCAATCACTAGTTAGCTTACATGTCACGTGACGTGCTTGATAAATTTTCCCAATCTTGAAATGCACAAATTGAATATCCATGGTTTTTTAGGTCACGAGTGATCCATTTATTATTATCACTCTTTTTGATAGTGAAAAGTTCGGTTATGAAATTTTTTCAATTAGGATTCGAAATAATTAGGTGTCAAGCGGAAGCTTCAACAAATCCTAAAGATCATAAATGAGACAATAAAAGAGAAATATATCAAAAGAAACACAAATATTTAACGTGGTTTAATTCCTTCTAAAAGACGAAAAACCCAATTATGGTAAATATGTTGTCATGTCTTTCAAGAGATAGGAAAATTAAATATGATAAGAAAATCAAGACAAATATGTAATTCTTATATCTTTTAGACTGCTTTGCGATCTAAAGAAGTTGCAAGTATGTGGTAATGAAGTGAGGGTAACATCCTTCATTATTTTTGTTACTCAAGTCAGCTCGAGATATTGAAATTTTGGATTAAAAAGTTCCTTATATAGCAATCGCTCGAGTTCAAGCTCAAGCCTACAGAGGAAGAGGAAGACGATGAAAAAGAAGAAAGAAACATATTGATCAGCTTGAGGAATTGAAATATCAAATGAAAATGTCATTGGTACAGTTGCTTTGATCTTTCTCAAGATTAATAAATTTTAAATTAATCACGATTATACTTCCTAAATTTGGCCATCAATAATATCTCTTTTGTGCTTTAAAGATTAAGAACTACTCGTGAAGATAGAGTTAATTTTATATGTGATCATTGAACTTTTGGATTTGTTACTCAAAAGTCACTTTTCTTTTTTTGTTACGTAAAAATCATTTAGCTTTGTGTTCATTACACAAAAGTCACTTTTCTTTCTTTTATTAAACAAAAATCATTTTACTTTGCTCTAGATATTACAAAAGTCTTTTTTTTGCTTGAAAAGTCTATTATGACCTTGATATTATATAAACCTTCATATTTATGTAATACCTTTTATATTGTATAATATATAATATATTTTTACCTATGTATTTTATTTATAAATAAAATAACTTAATATTACTTTATTTATTATTTATTTAATTTTTCTTAACTTTAATTTTCAAGATATATTAGTAGCGTTATAAAACAACTTTTTTTCAGCAATTCTTTTTTTTTGAATTTAATTGACCGACCAAAGTTGGTCGGTAATTTCCGACCAACTTTGATCGGTATGCCCTTCCGACCTTCAAAATACCGACCACACGTTAATGGTCACATTTTGGACGGTTATTGTCCATTACCGACCAACTTTGTTCGTTTTTTTTTGGATAGTTTTTCCCGAATTTCTAGTAGTGTAATTTTCCAAATAATCAATTGCCCAGGTAAATCCCCAGCTAAATTCGCATGTGGAGTTACCTAGGGATTTTTCTTCAGATTAACTTATGATTTTTTCCTCATTTTCTTTGTTTGTTTAGCTACGAATTTTTTCACGAAAATATACTTGCTGATTTATTTCTCTACTAATATATATTAAAGTTACTAACATATTTAATAACACTACTAATATATCTTGAACATTTACGTTAAATATATGAATATATTATAAAAATAATAAATAAAATAATATTAAGTTATTTTATTTATAAATAAAATACATAGGTAAAAATATATTATATAGTATATAATATAGAAGGTATTACATAAATATGAAGGTTTATATAATATCAAAGGCATAATAGACTTTTCACGTAAAAATGTGACTTTTGTGATAACTAGAGCAAAGTAAAATAATTTTTGTATAACAAAAGAAAGAAAAATGACTTTTGTGTAATGAACACAAAGTTAAATAATTTTTACGTAACAAAAAAAAGAAAAATAACAGTTCAATGACCATGGATAAAATTAACTCCAACAAGATATAATGTCTTAAGAAAACATGTGATCACAAATAAGAATCTGATCTTTATTTGTGCCACTAAGTTTAATTGTACCTTTTCCCTATTATACAATCATTTTTGTTTAAATAAAGAATAGTTTTTGTAATCCAAACAGTAAAGTGTTAAGGTTTTTTTTTTTTAAAATTGCTTCCTGTGAAATTGTTCCAACGGTAAAAATATGCTACAACATATAATTCTTTATAGCAAGCTGAATACAGTAACCTTGATAATAGAACAATTACCTTCTTTAATAAGTTAAATTGTATTGACAGTGTAAAAAATCTTTACGTTGTTATTGTATCTAGTCAAATCCGTCCAATAATGTGTAAGTTCTTATACCTACATGCTCTTTCTTGCTATAGTTTTCTCTCGTTCCTTAATTTTGGGAAATTTAATTTTTTTTTTTGTTTTCTGCAGAAACAGATGATGACCTTAAAGTGCTCCACATTAGCCAATTTTATGAAAGAAATGTCAATTCATAACTTAATTGTATATGATTTTGAGTATAGCCGTCTGTCAGTGTTTTTTTAAATGCTCCAAATTTTATGTACATATATAGCAATTCCAATTTTGGTGGATTATTGATTTGTATGTTCTAAATTTTGGTAGGTCAAAATTGGAGTTTTGTTTAGTCTTTTCTAGATATTGGTGGATTATAATAAAAATAGACCTGTATAAACAAGGAAATGAAAACTTCTCATTCAGTGATCTGCAAATTTCTTTTGCTATGGTGGCAACAGTTAGTCGTGAAAGTGGATGATAGCATCCCTGACTTTCACACTACTGCATTTTCTTTCTATATATTGTTGCGATTATGTATGCTTGTCTTGAGCTGAGGGTGTGCTGCAGTGACGGAGCCAAGATTTCATTAAGGGGAGTCAAAATATAAAGAAATAAACTAATTAGAAGTCAAGGGGTGTCATTATATATTATATATACATATTTTTTTAAAAAAATTACCGAACTAAACAATGTGATTTTATGAAGGAGTGTCAGTTGACACCTCTTGGATGCATGTGGCTTCGCCACTGGTCTATCGGAAATTGCCTCTCTACCTGCATTTGAAACACACAAGATAGCAGCAAAGAAATGGTGTCTGGCTCCTATATTTCAGCTACTATAAACATCCAAAGCATATGGAATTAAGTGGAATATTCTGTTGAGATGGTATATGTCTTTCCACTTTCTACCACAAAGGAAGTTTTCACACCTGCTGCACATAATTGGTGTAAATAGATGGTTCTGTCTTTTTATCAGCAAAGTAATTACTTGAGCAAAACATTGGTAGTAGTTATTCATTTGGTTCTGTATTTTTATCAGCAATAAAAAATGTATATATACAGGAATTATAAGATAAATAGCGTGTTTTGCATCAACGAAGACAAAGTTAGATCATCTAGTCGTTCAATAGAACTATACATGGCACTCCAGAACATCCATACTTTGCATCAACATATCATTATAAAAATAAAATAATAAATAAAAAACTAATTTCCCAAAAATTAAAACATATTTTTAAAACGTCTAGTCTAGAATACGATAACTATTTCAAATTATACAAAAAAGAATGAGTATAATATAGAAGAATTAACCCAAATAGTCATCCACCCAACCGTTTAAACTAAAAATAGAGCTAGAGGTATAATATAGGCAAAATAGTCTCTTGGCCACTTAAACTTGCGTCCATTTTTTATTCCGGTAAACAAACTTTGGACAAACTACATGCAAATCACGCTTATAATGCGCGTGACTATGCTGAGTTCCTTTAAAAATAGACAAAAACATAAACTTAAAAAACAAAAAAGAAAAAGAAAAAAAAACCGTAATTCCCCTTTCGTTTAACCCCTCCCCATTCCCCCTTCATTTGACCCCTCCCTCTTTCTTTCCCCTTTTTGGTATTCCCACCCCCATTATTCCCGATCCCTTCACCTCCCCCAATTCCTCCTTGATTTCTCTTCTTTTTCTTTCCCTTTCTCGATTGATTTTTCTTCTAAGGTTCTTACGAGGTGTTGTCACAGGTGGTCAGAAGATTGATTGGTGCTTTATTAGTTGCAACTAAGTGTAATGACCCAAAAGGTCATCACTTGCTTTTAAAATGAATTCTGTTTTTGAGGCCTTGAAAACCTCATTTAGTATCACCTTGATTTGCGTGCGCAGTCCGAGCGCATAGCCGAAAAACCTAAATATGAAAATCTGTGAAAAATAATAAATTTTGGCTATAAAATGAGTTGATTAGACTTCGGTCAACGTTTTGGGTAAACGGATCCGGACCCGTAATTTGACGGTCCCGGAGGGTCCATAGGAAAATATGGGACTTGATCGTATGCCCGGAATCGAATTCCGAGGTCCCAAGCCCGAAAAATGAATTTTTAAAGAAAATTACTTTCTGAAATTGTTTAAAGGAATTTGAAATGAAATTTGATTAGAACATGATGGTATCAGGCCCGTATTTTGATTCCGGCACCCGGTACATGTCTTATATATGATTTAAGATGTTTCTATGAAATTTGGTGAGAAACGGATGTCATTTGACGTGATTCAGACCTAAATTGCTAAAACAGATGTTTTAAGAAGTTTGAGATAATTCTTTGATTTTGAGGTTTAACTCGATGTTAATGATGTTATTTTGGCAATTTGATCGCACAGATAAGTACATATGATGTTTTTGAGTTAGTACATATGTTTGGTTTGGAACCCCGAAGGCTCGGGTGAGTTTCAGATGGGTTTTGGAAAGTTTTTGAACTTAAAAAAGTTGCAGATTTTGCTATTGAGTGCACAAGGAAATTGTTCTTCGCGTTCGCGTGGTCCCACTCACGAACGCGTAAGGCGAAAATCCCAAGTGCCAGTTTTCTTCTTCGCGAATGTGAAGCCTGAGATGCGAACGCGAGGCTGAGAGGGGAGTACCCTTCGCGAACGTGTCCAGGTACTCGCGAACGCGTAAGGCAATGGGCCTAGGGAGGGAGTTCTCACTTATTCTACGCGAACGCGGCCACTGGCCCGCGAACGCGATGACTCGAGGGGTCAAAGCTCCGCGAATGCGAGCCCAATGTCGCGAACGCGAAGGTCACTTAGGCCTAACCCATCGCGAACGTGACATGCCTATCACGAACGCGATGAAGGCCTGTCCAGTGGTCTTAAAACAGAAGCAAAAACGGGATTTCTTCAAAATTTCATAACTTCTTCTTTTCAACTCCAAGCGGGCCCGGGGTTGATTTTTGCATTTTTGGAAAGAATGATTAGAAATCTATGATTAATCATTGGAATTGGATTATTTAGCGTTTATTGATGTTATTAAGTCGGTTATGTCTAGATACAATTGATTTGGAGCCGAATTCAAAAGGAAAGGCAGTGTTTGAGGATTGAGTTGGCCATGAAAGTTCGAGGTAAGTGTTTGGTCTAACTTTAGCTTGAGAGATTAGGAGTCAAGTCCTATTTGCTATGTAATAATTATTGAGTCCGATGTATAGGCATGGTGACGAGTATCTATACGTTGGTGTCAAGCATGCCCGTGAGTCTTACATTGTGATTTTCATGACTTCGTTGTATTATCCATGCTTTAGAGGTGATTTCTATTTGTTGTGAAAAGTTTGTGAAAGGAATTGTGAACTTTGAACATCGAAGAGCATTGACTCAAGTTATATTACGAATTGTGAAAGTATATGAGTTGATTGAACCCCTTTGGAGCATTGGCTCATGTGGTAAAGTGAGTTGTGAAGTAAAAGTGAATAAGAGAAAGAAGTCATTAAATTGTTCCCTCGCCGGGATGTTGATATTATTGATGTTGCTCCCTTTCCGGGACTTAATTGTTAAATTGTTGCTCCCTTGCTGGGACTTAATTGTTAAATTGTTGCTCCCTTGCTGGGATACCTATTATAATCTTGTTTATTCCCTTGCCCCATTGTTTGTGATTGTTGTTTGGGAGGAAAAGTGTTAAAGCACGAATAGTGATGCCGTGTATTGTTTGTTTTGTGAGGAAAGAGTGTAAAACACGAAGGTTGATGCCGTGTACGATTGTGAGAAAAGAGTGTAAAGCACGAAGGGTGATTTCGTGCCGCACGATGTGCCATTTCGTGCTGAGTTTATTGATTATATGGTGAGGAAATAGAGTAAAAACACGAAGGGTGATGCCGTGCCCACTTTTAATGTATAATTGTTTTGGTGAGGACGAGAGTAAAAGCATGAAGGGTGATGTCGTGCTGTGACGACCCGACTGGTCGTCTTATGAGTTACCGCTCCGTTTTTCCCATTTTTGCTTCTTTATGCTTCGTTATCCGTATTTTGTGATATCGAGTAGGTCGGATCGAGTCCGGAAGGAGTTTGGTGAAGTTTGAGACACTTGGTCTCTTTTAAGAAGGCTTAAGTTGGAAAAGTCAACCGGATGTTGACTTATGTATTTGTAACGACCCGACTAGTCGTTTTGGGCTTTTGCACTTTGTTCGTCAGTTATCAGGCATGACTTGCCCCGTGTGATGTATTATGACTTATGTTAATCGTTGGTTTTGGTTTTCGGGATAATTAGAATGAAATTGGAAGAACAGTTCCCACTTTAAAGCTTAAATTTTGAAAGGTTTGACCAAGATTTGACTTGTTTGTATATGATCTCAGATCGGGATTTTTATGATTTAGTTAGCTCCTCTAGGTGATTTATGGATTAGGAGCGTGATCAAAATTGGTTTTGGAGGTCCGGAGTAGAATTTGGCTTAATTGGCAAAATTAATATTTTGACGATTTCCGGTTGATAGGTGAGATTTTGATAAAAGGTCGGAATGAAATTCCGAGAGTTGCAGTAGCTTCGTTATGTCATTTGGGATGTGTGTGCAAAATTTTAGGTCATTCGGATGTGGTTTGGTTAGGTTTTTGATCAAAAGCGTATTTCGGAAGTTTTTTAGAAACTTAGGCTTGAATTTGATGTGATTTGGTAGATTTGATGTTGTTTGAGGTGTTTTGATGATTGAAAAAAGTTTGAATAAGGTATTGGGTTATTTTTGTACTTTTGGTTGAGGTCCCGGGGGCCTCGGGATGATTTCGGATGGTTATCGGAGAAGTTAGATGTTGGTTGCAGCTTTAGATTTGCTGCTTCTGATATTTTCGCATACGTGATTTGGGGACCGCAGATGCGTCGCCGCAGATGTGGGTGATTCATCACAGAAGCGAAAAAGGGTCAGATGGGCTGTGACCGCAGAAGCGACTATGCGGACCGCATCTGTGAAGCCGCAGATGCGGGGAAAGGATCGCAGATGCGAGTTTTGGCCGGCAAGTGACTTCCGCAGAAGCGGAGGATGAACTGCATATGCGGTACCGCAGGTGCGTGTTTGGACCGCAGATGCGGGTCCTGAGTCATAAGTGAAATCCGCAGGAGCGGATGTTTTTCCGTAGAAGCAGAAGCGGAGATGCGCTTACTGGATCGCAGGTGCGAAAGAGCTGGGCAGAAGATATAAAAAAATTCCCTTTCGCAATTTTCAGTCATTTGTTCATCATTTTTGTGCGATTTTGGAGCTCCAAGCTGTGATTTCAAGAAGGGATCAAGTGTATCCGCAGAGGTAAGCTACTTGGGCTTTATACCTTGTGTTTATGGTGATTATATCATTGTTTAATCATGAAAATTTGTGGAAATTAGAGGAAGAGTTGGGAAATTAGGACTTGAAATTTGAGTGACCATATGAGATCGGATTTTGGTAAATTTGATATGTATGAACTCGTGGGGAGATAAGGAATCTAATGATGTGAAAATTTCTGAATTTCGAGAAGTGGGCCTAGGGCTCGGGTTTTGCTAATTTTGGGTTTTTTGATATTTCTCGATTGTTTTCGCTTGGGCTTTGTTCCCTTGGCATATTGTGACGTATTCGTTCTGATTTTGGATGAATTCGACGCGCGTGGAGGCCGATTCGAGGGGCAAAGGCGTCGCGAGCTAGAGTTGTAGCTGGTTCGAGGTGAGTAATGATTGTAAATGATTGTTTTCGCTTGGGCTTTGTTCCCTTAGTATATTGTGACGTATTCGTTCTGATTTTGGATAGATTCGACGCGCGTGGAGGCCGATTCGAGGGGCAAAGGCGTCGCGAGCTAGAGTTGTAGCCGGTTCGAGGTGAGTAATGATTGTAAATGATGTCCTGAGGGTTTGAAACCCCGGATTGCACATCGTAGTCCTATATTGAGGTGAGACACGCGCTTGATGATGAGCGTGGGGTCGTTTACTATTGGGGATTGTAAACGACCATCAAATCACGGGTCCATGTCCGTTTACCCAAAATATTGACTGAAGTCAAATTAACTCATTTTATAACCAAATTTTATCATTTTTCACAAAATTTCATATTTAAGCTTTCCGGCTAGGTGCTCGGACTACCCACACAAATCGAGGTGACTCTAAATGAGGTTTTCAGGGCCTCAGAACACAGAATTTAATTTAAAGCAAGTGATGACAAGGTCATCACATGTGTAGTACTATAAATTTATCAATGTGACTTTTTATTAACTTGTCAATTGGCTTATTATTTTGATACTACTTCTCTTTTAATAGAGCGTAACATAAGTATATGTTTTCTTATTCTGGAAATATCTTTTTTTCTATATCTATGTTATACTGTTCAAAATTCTTCAATTGTCTAAATTTATCAAATTTTCTTGAGTGTTAATTACTTATCTTTTATTTATTATTCATTCAAAATATAAATATTATAAAATTATCTTTATCCCCATCCTTTCATGCATTCTTTTCTACTGTAATATTTCATTTTGTATTTTACTAAAAATTTAAATAATATAATTTTTTTTACTAAATTATTGAATTCATCAAAAGTATAAAGTGATAAGCCTGTTATTATTTTTATAAAAAACCTACTTATATTTTTAATCATTAACAATTTGTGTTCTTATATATAATATATTATCTTATGTATAATATCCTAATAGTATCTTTATATTTTTATATTTTTTATTATGAAATTATGAGTTATGTTTATTAAATAAAATTTTCTACATGAGAAATTTAATTAGTATATACTCCCTCCGTTTCAATTTATGTGAACCTATTTCCTTTTTGGTCCGTGCCAAAAAGAATGACCCCTTTCCTTATTTGGAAACAATTTACCTTTATACAATTATTTATAGTCACACAAAATATATGTGCCTCATTTTACACCACACATTTAAAAGTCTTCTCTCTTTTCTTAAACTCCGTGCCCAGTCAAATGAGTTCACATAAATTAAAACGGAGGGAGTATATTTTTATGCTATCGCTTGATTTTTTTTGTACTCTTCCTTTATGACTATTTGTTTATTATGATTTTAGTTATGTGTATATGCACGATTTTTCTCATAATAATTCTAATTATAAGTCTTATATTTTTATATTTTTCCATAAATATATATTTTATTTCTTTTTTGATCCTTGCTTATCTAATAGTACTATCCATTACTTAATATTATTAAATTGATATATGAGTTTTTAATAAATTACCAATTTAGTATAATAACTACTCCCAAATTTTAATTGAAAGTTTTTTATTTCTTTATTTTTTTATTTTAAAATAAATTTAAAACTCTAACTAAAACTACTCCCCAATTGATATTGGCAACTTTTTATTTTTTTAATTTCGTGTACTCTATTTTAAAATAATATTAAAACTCCGATGAACTTCTAAGGTAAAAAAATTAGCAAAGGAAATCCTTTATTCACATTACAAGTGGTCTTGACTTTAGAGACCGGAAGACGGGAGAAATTCAAAAATAGCCAAATTTATAAGTGGTCATTCAATAATAGTCACAGTTTCAAAAGTAAACGAAATTTAGCCACTTTTCATGTAAAGATAAATCCAAACGAAAATAATGTTCAAAATCCGGAAAATAGTGACTATTTTTCAATAACTTTGCAAACATTGGCTATTTTTGAATGACCAGTCCGAAAACTGGCTAGCCCGTGCTATTTTTACCTGCAAGACAGGTGCTTTCGCGTGAAGTGAAACAGTGCCCTTATTTTGGTAAGTGGTAAATTTTCTTTGACACACATAAATCAAATATATAATATTATATGTCATAATAATTCATATATTAAAATGTTTGAAAGGTATATAAAAATATTATTACTAAAGAACAACTTATTTAACTGTCAAATTCAAATAGTTTCAGATAAATTAAGACGGAAAGAGTATTTTCTTTTGACATATAAATCAAATATATGCAAAGTACCAACATTCAATTTAGTAGTGGTGAGTTTTTTTTTTCCTTGAGACAAGTTGCCGACAAGGCAAACAGAAAACGTTAAAGAAGGCTGTTGGAAGTAAACTGAAGTCCGTTTTAACAAACAAAATTAAAGCCATCTTCTTTGACTGCTTCTCAAAGTGAGCAGTTGATTTGTGTACCTATGGCCATTATTGGAGTAAAATTGAGGAAAGACTTTCATTCTGCCAAAAGCGACAATATTTACTACTTACTCTATTAATATATCAATAAAATACTTTTATAAGTGATATGATAGTTGGTGGTGGTGGTAGGTGCCGACTAGGGTGATAGTTGGTGGTAGCGTTAGTTGATGGTGTTGGTTGCGGATGGTCGCTAGTAAGTAATGGTGGCTAGCAATAAAAATTAATACTGATGGTTGATGGTGGTCATTGGTGGTGGCAACTAATAATTGTGGTGGATGATAGTAGTAATTAATGGTGGTAGTGGCAGATAGCTATATTTTACGATATGTAATAATGGTTGATGTGGTGACCATTGTTGGGACTGTGGCTGTGTGATAACGGTGGTTTGTGATGATGAATTGTAACATGTGGCTAGTAGTGATGGCTGTTGACACAATGAATCAGCGGTGGTAGTTGTAATTAAGAATGGTATGTGATTATGGGTGGTGGATGGTGGTAACAGTTAGTGGTAATAGCATCTTAATAATTATATATTTTTTTTTAATTATAAATTTTGATCACTTAAATCAGTTGCACACTAGAGCCTGTTGTGTGTTTTACAGTATGTACAACAGATTGGAAGATATAAAATTATATATGACACACAATATAAAGATAATATACAATTGAATTACAAGCCATCCAAATTTATCCTAACCCTTATGCTAAAATTTGAAAAGGAAGGATCTGGTCAGTCAAACATGTGACTTTTGAATCGATATTTCTTTCAGAGTCCTAATTAATCTTTAAAACACTTTAAGGTCATGACCCATTTTATCATGCCGAATGAAATCATATTCCCAAAATTTAGGAACAGTAGAAAATTATAACATTGCCATACATGTATAAAAACTTTATCTCTAAAACAAGTTAAAATTTTAACAAGCATTGGCATGCAGGTATGAAAAGTTCACGTATTGCTCACCAAAGGGTCATCTTATGTTTTAGAAGTGGATTTCATGTTCCGAGACCTTAAACACCTCATGTTATCTCTCCTCGATTTGCGTGTACAGTCCCGACGTGTTTCCGAAAAGCTTTTATGTGAAAAATTGATAAAAATAATAACTTTTCCCTTTAAAAGTTGAATTAATTGACTTCGGTTAATATTTTTGTTAAACAGACCCGGACTCGTATTTTGATGATCCCGGTGGGTCCGTAGTGATCGGTTTACGTTTAAGTTTCAATGATAAAATATTATCTTATGTTATATTTTCAGGACAAACAAAAAGGAAAGAATGAAGATACTTAGCACGATTGCTACTGGATTCAAAATAAGGGAAGAATGAAGATTTAGCTACTGCATTATGATCAATCAAAAAGCAGATTGACTCATCCTCAATCAAGGAAAGAATGAAGATTTAGTTACTGCATTAATGATCAATCAAGAAGCAGATTGACTCAATCAAGGGAACTTAAGTTACCAATCATGGTCACTCCAGTTTTCAAGACCGCGCTTGCGAGTTAATCTCTCCTTTAATTCAGTTGTGACAAGGAAGGTCACATTCGAATCTGGGCCAGTCAAAGAGCAAGATTCGAAGAGGCACCCCTTGGGTCAAATCCCTTAACTAAAGATCATGTGACTCTAATTTCGAAAAGGACTCAATGGCTCTTTTCTCTTCTATAAGAAGGTTGTTCTCTCGAGAAGAAGATCACGCAACTTGTCATGACCCCAAAACGGATCCGGTAGTGATGGTGCCTCTCGTGAAGACAAGGTCAGCCGACACAATCCCCAAATTCATTTTTTTACAATTTTAATAAGTCAATTTATGTCATTGATAAGAAATAAATCCCAAAATTTAGCGAAATAGATCAAGTGCGGAAATAGATACAGCCCGACATCGGGGTGTCACAAGTCACAAGCATCTACTAAGGTCTAAATACAACAGAAAGTCTGAAAATATAATAAATACAGTCTAATGAAATCAAAAGGGAGAAAAGCAGTGCTGCGAACATCGGGCATCCACCTTACTAAACTCCGATGACTCTGCCTCTGAGCAACCAACACCCACTACCGGGTTCAGTATAAGGCGAAGCGATAAGAAATCACGTAAAGGCACATCAACATGTTATAAAGAAGCAGTATAAGGCCAGTAAAAGCAATGAAACAATGAAAACATATAAAGTCACCTTAGTTCCGTTTAAGCTTCTTTAAAGTACTTTTTTAACAGTTAAGCAAGTAAATGACAAGCAGCTAGAAAAGATACACACATAAAGAACCGCCCTTTGGGCATAATACCAATAGAATCCGCCCCTCGGGCAACACATATAACAACACCAGTCCCTCGGGCACAATACCAATAGAATCCGACCTTCGGGCAACATATATAACAACACCAGCCCCTCGGGTTATATCTCATATCGCAATGTGTACCCGCGCTCATCGGGGATGTGTAGACTCCGAGAGGGGCCCTTTACGGCCCAAGCACAATATCAAGCCATCTCGTGGCATAATCAATAGGCCCTCGGCCTCACATAAACAAGCCACCTCGTGGCGTACAATCTCAAACCCTCGGCCTCATAATCATAATCAGTGTATCACTGCTGCAGCGTGCAGCCCGACCCAAAGTATCCTCACAACACAGGCCCTCGGCCTTACTTAGTCAGAATCTTATAAGCCACTCGGACAATAGTAAAACATGATGCTCAGCCTAAAATTTCATTTAAAATATCATTTAATGTGTTGAAACATAGAAAACATGGTTGAGTTTTGAAAACGGTATATTATAGCATGACTGAGTACAGATATTAAAATCAAAACAGTAAGGAATTAGTAGTAAATATCCTCTAAGGGTCCAAATAGTTGGCACAAGACCCAAATATGGCATTCAGCCCAAAACATGATGATAGCAACCAGTTTTCAGTCAAATACGTGGTAAAACAGTCATTCGGGATGGACTAAGTCACAATCTCCAATGGTGCGCTACCCCACGCTCGTCATCTAGCGTGTGCGTCACCTCAACATAGCACAACAATGTGTAATCCGGGGTTTTATACCCCCAAGACAATATTTATAATCATTACTCACCTCTATCCGGTCCGAACTCTAGCCCGCGATGCCCTTGCCTCTCGAATCGGCCTCCACGTGCTCCAAGTCTAACCAAAATCACTACATAACCATCAAAATATGCTAAGGGAACAAAGCCCACTCAACAATAATCGAAATATAATGCAAATCCCGAAATAAACAAAACCCGACCCCCGGGCCCATGTCTCGGAATCCGATAAAATTTATATCAATGGAATTCTCATCACTCCACGAGTTCATACATACCAAGAATACCAAAATCGAATAGCAAATGACCGCTCAAATCCTTAATGAAAGGTCTCCAATCTCAAACCCTAGTCCCAAATTTTAGCCTTTAATTTCCATTAATTTCAAGTCAAATCAGTGAAATAATGCAATATGATCGATTATTAGGTTCAAAAATCTTACTTCCAGACGTTATCCCTTGAATCCCTCTTCAAAATCTCCCAAAAAGCTCCAAAACCGACTTGAAATAGTGAAGAACAACTCAAAAATCGCGAAGGAATTCTTTTATAGCTTCTAGCCCAGGCTTACCGCACCTGCGGCCCAAATCCCGCTCCTGCGGTCCCACTTTTGCAGTCTAGATCACCGCACCTGCGGTTTCCACTTACTTGACCATTTCCGCATTTGCGGTTAATATATCGCACCTGTGTCACTGCAGGTGCGCCTCCTCGATTGCTTCTGTGGTTACATCTAATCTTCTACCTGGCTGCATCTGCAGCTTCCCTTTCGCTTCTGTGAGGCCGCATCTGTGGTCCCAAGCCGCAGGTGCGGTTATGACAACAATGAAACATCTTCAGCTGCCAAACCAACTTCCAAACTTTCTGCAAACCATCTGAAATCACCCTGAGGCCCTCGGGACCTCAACCAAAAGCACCAACAAATCATATACCACTACTCAAACTTATACCAATCTTCAAAACACCTCAAACAACATCGAATCAACCAAAACACATCAGATTCAAGAATAAGGTTCAAAAAATCTTCTGAATTTCGCTTTCGATCAACAAGTCTATCAAACCATGTCCGAATGACCTGAAATTTCGCACACACATCCCACATGCCACAACGAACCTACTGCAACTTCCGGAATTCCATTCCGACCCCTATATCAAAATCTCACCTATCAACCGAAAAACGCCAAAATACCATTTTCGCCAATTCAAGCCTAAATCCCCTCAGAACCTCCAAAACACATTCCGATCATGCTCCTAAGTCCTAAATCACCTAACGGATCTAACCAAATCATTAAAATTCCGATCCGAGATCATATACCAACAAGTCAAAACTTGGTCAAATCTTTCAAATTTTAAACTTCAAACTAAGGACTGTTCTTCCAAATTCATTCCGTTCATCCTGAAAACCAAAACCAATGATTTACATAAGTTATAATATATTACACGGGGCTAGTCATGCCCGAGAACTGGCGAGCGAAGTGCAAAAGCTCAAAATGACCGGTCGGGTCGTTATATCCTCCCCCATTTAAACATACGTTCATCCCCGAATGTGCCCAGAGTTGTTCTGAAAATCATCAAATCGCTGTATGACCTTATCATGCATATACCTGGGGGTGATTCCACGTCACCCTATCTCACAAAGGTCGGAAGACACAATGTAATTGAAAGTTTTACAATCCAACCTAGCCCATAAACCTTAGAACCACATTTCCACTTCTGAAATCATCCACAAGATCGGAATCTCAAATTTTTAATCTGAATAAGCCCGAACAAGCTGTAATAACCCATACCTGCAACCTCAGGTGCAATTACATGATATTCCACATAACTCAAACACTTGTAGCGATAACTTCTAATCACAGCAGTTGCACACAACAATCGAATACCGATAGTAAACCCCTTATCAACTAAAGTCTCATTCCAACACCTTTGTATACTGCCAATGGTAAATTAAACTCGTAGGAAGTCAATAACCGTTCCTCAGATCAACCATTCATGAAGCCACTCCTCCTTTGGCAAGGACAATAGCAATTTCTGAGCCGAACCTCAATATTATCCTTCCAACATGTTGAAATCGAATATGTTTGTATCCATTATAGATCCCAACGATCTCATCTAATCCAACACAACTACTCTAGTAACATGACACATTAATAAGAACTAGAGCCATAAGTCGTGCAATACGCACACCAATAAGCAACAATTCGGATGTACACAAATCATGAAAAATGACTCAAACGAAAGACCTGTACCGCAAGCTCCCAGTACTACTACAACAAAATGCTAGGAACCCGACACACATCGTAGAGCTAGAACACATGAATCTATCTCGCATGATCATACCTCCACATAGTTTTGCTGCAACGCGCGACCCTATCCAAACACTGGTCCTCATGAAACACTTCCAGTCACTCTGCTTAAAATCGACAACCACACGCAACTTGATGTCTAGGACCAAAGCAAATCATCATACCCATGGTGAAGCAAATAATAATACTACACAAACCCGAAAGGACATAACCAATACACAATCCACTGAGCAATACCCAGTACTCTTCCCGCTCAACTTCCACTATGAAACCCCAATGGAACCGCACCATGTGTGCCTATAACCAAAAAATCATAATGCCTCGCAACACATAAAAGTAACTTACAGATCAACTCGGAACATTAATAGCTCAATAACAACCGAATCAACACATCCCTCACCAATAGCAACTTGAAATCAACAAAGCCGTCTCGATGCAGAACACACATCCATATAAGTCTACCAATGAACCCCTTATTAAGGAGTTCCTGAAGCTGCTCCTTCAACTCCTCTAACTCCACCAGTGCCCAACACCAAATCATTATAGAAATCAACAACCCTATCCGACGACATGCCCGACAACAGGAAACACATCCGGAAAAGTCCCTCATCACTAGAACTGAATCAATAGTAGGAGTCCCTGCACTGACATCAATCACGAAGGGCAAATAAGAAAGACAACCCTTCCCAGCCATCTGCTGGGTCTTCAAATATGACACCACCCTACTGGGAACATAATCCTCGAACCTCGCCAATCAATTCGTGTTATTCCCGGCATAGCCAACATCGCCTCCTTAGCGCAATAGTCTAGAATAACATGACATGGAGACAATCAGTATATACCCAATGTTATATCAAATCTAACATACCAAGCAACAAAGATCCACTCGGGTCTCCAAGCCCCGATAGTCACTATATAGTGCCGATACACGCGACCCACAATCACAATATAACCTGTTTTTGAGGACTCTGAGTATCCAACTCCATATAGCACACGAATCTCCATATCCAATCCCAATTCTGCCGTCCAAATGCATACTACACCTCTAATACCCAATCATTCCACGAGAGATACATCCAAAATTCTTCCGTGCCACCAATCAAACTCGAATATCAATAGTCGATCCAACAAGAGAGTGCCACAATACTAATGAAGTATCATCAACTTAAACACATTGCCCTTTTCTGAAATGTATACCCTCATCAAGCCACCCCAATTAGTAATATCATTTCCCTAATCATCTGAACTGTCCATGCTACTTAAGAATTTGTGACCTTCCTTTAAAAGCTGACTCGTGACCTTACACATGCAGATCTCAATCCTACAAAATATATTGCATATCCCATACTATCCTAGGATAAACATGAGAACTTCCTATCCATTCCGAGCCACAAGAAACTACGTTCTCAACTAACCAAGAACTTTCTATTGATCCCATCTAGAAGAAAATCGCTATACATCCCATGCTCCTCATGCTCGTAGAAAATATACATCTCTAACCGTGGTAGAAACCATCAAGAACTCTCCGAATTCCATTTGCACAAAACTACACCGTCAGGACTGAATCCTTCTAACTCCACCAAGATATGCAGGCCACTAAAACCCAAGAGCATTGTCGCGAAGCACCTGTAGAAACTCAATACCACATAATCATCTAAAGAACTAACCATAACCCTTACCATAATACCTCAATTCCTCAACCTAGACACACCACACGAGATTCAAGCATAAAACCACACCGTCTAAGGCTCATAAGCATGGATACTCTCTTAAATATTCTCAGAATCACCACATTCAAAATACCTACCCAAAAGAGACTTCCTATGAATCCAAAGCCATTACCTTTACCTTCCTGATACTGATATATAGAATCCCATAATTTACAGACATGCACAAGTCTTGACACCCTCCAATGCAAACCTCAGTTTCTTGCCAAAAATACAACTTGAAGATCTCCAATTATTACATGTAAAATCTTGAACACATTAGAACCATTCTCGAGAGTCATCCACTCTACTCAAACTGCAATTAGCCTGATCAAATGAACCAAACAACCTGTGCCTCATTAGCACTCCGACACTGCAGAATGTAACCTCACCTTAATGCAACCAAGCAACTTCTTGTACTATGCACCAAGCATCCTTTACCAATAACAACTCAAGACATTCCGTGATTCTCAAACACCTATGAAGCATAATATAACCTTTGTCAAAGTTTTCCTTTACTCGAGCCATCCTCAGTCTCAATCTCCGCAAGCCATAATTGATTCTCCAATACGCCTCAAACTTGAACCAACATAGCACATAACTGCGGAATCAACTAATCAATAGAAGACTCCCCCACTTGGCTCAAAGCCATAGATCAAAACACACCATACCTCATAATGCATATACTTTATTACTGCCATAATACCATAGTGAAATTAAACTCAGTCCCTTATAAGCTCGTGAAACACAGACCATTTACTACTTTAAATCTTCTGCAATTCTTGCATTCATCCTCGTAAAAGACAAGCCCACTCTCTTAAGCAACTCAAATTCAATTGTAACACATATCTTTCACTGGTAACAAAGATCTCCATAAGGATCACACAAACCTCAGAATAATCCGCAAGAGATAACCCACCTACTTCGCCTCAAACTAACATCTCTTTATATCCTTCCACCGGCATAAACGTTACACAGTCACTTAATCTTCCTGAGCCAGAATTCATATCAAAACGTGAAATTTACTTCACTTCCCAACTAGGCAACATGAAAAGGTCCTCCAACCCGCCTACAACTCGGGCTATACATCAAATCACAATGGAAATCAAGCACCGGATAGTTCTTACTACCCCTAAGCAGACCCTTCTTGTCTCGTCCAAATCATATGTACCCATCTCGCAGTCACATCATACTCATCACATAGCTATCCAATCATCACTCCCACTAACAGGGACACTACCGAACACATAAGTTCAAAAACACGTGCTCACACAATCAGCACCTCGATGCTCAAGCAGTAGGAAAAACCTGGCCTCAAGTCCTCCGGACTGTCCCAACATCAACGCACATAAAATCACATCTCTCCCCTTGATCAGGGAATGACAATCCATCGATGCACATTTGATCAACGCTCATATACGAACACGTGGAAGGAATTTCAAGAGTTACATTTCAAGCTGAATCAATGACGCACGATAAGAATTCCAGAATGTAGGATTTCCTAAAGGTTCTGCAGCCTCTCGAAGATAAGTACAGACGTTTTTGTACCGATCCACAAGATTCTACTAAACCCGCTCATGACTCGTGAGACCTATGTAACCTAAGCTCTAATACCAACTTGACACAACCCCAAAACAGACCCGGTCGTGATGACGCCTCTCGTAAAGACAAGGCCAGCCGACACAATTTTCAAACTCATTTTTAACAATTTTAATAAGTCAATTTAAGTCATTGATAAGAAATAAATCCCAAAATTTAGCGAAATAGAACAAGTGCGGAAATAGATACAGCCCGACATCGGGGTGTCACAAGTCACGAGCATCTACTAAGGTCTAAATACAACGGAAAGTCTGAAAATGTACTAAATACAGTTTAATGAAATTAAGAGGGAGAAAAGCAATGCTGTGAATGTCGGGCAACCACCTTACTAAACTTCGATGACTCTGCCTCTGAGCAACCAACTCCCGCTACCGGGTTCAGAAATGCCTGAATCTGCACACAAGGTGCAGGAAGTAATGTGAGTACTCCGACTCAGTGAGTAAAAATAATAAATGAAGACTGAGCGATAAAAAATCACGTAAAGGCACATCAAGATGTTATAAAGAAGTAGTATAATGTAAATAAAAGCAATGAAACAGTGAAATCATATAAAGTCACCTTAATTCCATTTAAGCTTCTTTAAGTACCTTTTCAAAATTTAAGCAAGTAAATAACAAGCAGCTAGAAAAGATACACACATAAAGAACCGCCCTCAGGGCACAATACCAATAGAATCCACCCCTCGGGCAACACATATAACAACACCAACCCCTCACGCACAATACCAACAGAATTTGTCCCTCGGGCAACACATATAACAACACCAGCCCCTCGGTCTATATCTCATATCACAATACGTACTCGCGCTCACTGGAGGTGTGCAGACTCCGGGAGGGGCCCTTTACGAACCAAGCGCACTATCAAGCTATCTTGTGGCATAATCAATAGGACATCGACCTCATATCAACAAGCCACCTCATGGCGTACAATCTCAAGCCCTCGGCCGTACTCAGTCAGAATCTCATAAGCCACTCGGGCAACAGTAAAACATGATGCTCAGCCCAAAATATCATTTAAAATATCATTTAATGTGTTAAAACGGAGTAAACATGGCTGAGTTTTGGAAACGGTATATTATAGCATAACTGAGTACATGTATTAAAACCAAAACAATGAGGAATTAGCAGTAAAAATCCCTTAAGGGTCCAAATAGTTGGCACGAGGCCCAAATATAGCATTCAACCCAAAACATGATGATAACAACTAGTTTTCAGTCAAATACGCAGTAAAATAGTCATTTCGGTTGGACCAAGTCATAATCCCTAACGGTGCACGATCCCACGCTCGTCATCTAGTGTGTTCGTCACCTCAACATAGCACAACAATGTGTAATCCGGGGTTTCATACCTTCAGGACAACATTTACAATCATTACTCACCTCTATCCAGTCCGAACTCTAGCCCGCGATGCCCTTGCCTTTCGAATCGACCTCCAGATGCTCCAAATCTAACCAAAATCAGTACATAACCATCAAATATGCTAAGGGAACAAAGCCCACTCGACAATAATCAAAATACAATGCAAATCCTGAAATTAACAAAACCCGACCCCTGGGCCCACTTCACAAAATCAGACAAAATTTACATCAATGGAATCCTCATCACTCCACGAGTTCATACATACTAAGAATACCAAAATCCGACAACAAATGGCCTCTTAAATCCTTAATCAAAGGTCTCCAATCTCAAACCCCACTTTCCCAATTTTTAGCCCTTAATTTCCATTAATTTCAAGTCACATCAGTGAAAGAATGCCATAGGATCAATTATTAGGTTCAAAAATCTTACCTCTAGACGTTATCCCTTGAATCCCTCTTCAAAATCTCCCAAAAAGCTCCAAAATCAACTTGAAATAGTGAAGAACAACTCAAAAATCGCGAAGGAATTCTTTTATAGCTTCTGGCCCAGGCTTACCGCACCTGCGACCCAAATCCCGCTCCTGCGGTCTAGACCACCACACCTGCAGTTTCCACTTACTTAACCATTTCTGCATCTGCGGTTAAAATAGCGCACCTATGTCACCGTAGGTGCGCCTCCTCGATCGCTTCTGCGGTTACAACTAATATTTTACTTGGACGCATCTACACTGCTTTTTCGGTTATGCGAGGTCGCACGCGCGGTCCCCTAGCTGCAGGTGCGGTTATGACAACAATGTAACATCTTCAGCTGCCAAACTAACTTCTAAACTTTTCTCCAACCATCCGAAATCACCCCGAGGCCCCGGGGACTTCAACCAAAATCACCAACACATCATATACCACTACTCAAACCTATACCATTCTTCAAAACACCTCAAACAATATCGAATCAACCAAAACACTTCGGATTCAAGTCTAAGGTTCCAAAAATCTTCCGAATTTCGCTTTCGATCAAAACTTCTACCAAACCACGTCTGAATGACCTAAAATTTCTCAAACACATCCCAAATGACACAACGAACCTACTACAACTTTCGGAATTCCATTCCGACCCCTATATCAAAATCTCACCTATCAACCAGAAAATGCCAAAATACCATTTTCGGCAATTCAAGCCTAAATCCACTCAGAACCTCCAAAACATATTGCGATCATGCTCTTAAGTCCCAAATCACTTAACAGAGCTAACCAAATCATAAAAATTCCGATCCGAGATCATATACCAACAAGTCAAAACTTGGTCAAATCTTTCAAATTTTAAACTTCAAAATGAGGACTCTTCTTCCAAATTCATTTTGTTTATCCTGAAAACCAAAACCAACGATTTACATAAGTTATAATACATCACACGGGGCTAGTCATTCCCGAGAACTGGCGAGCGAAGTGCAAAAGCTCAAAACGATCGGTCGGGTCGTTACACAACTACACTAAGTATATTCTAAATCTGTTTACTTCTTAGTTTAACCACTGTAATTCTGAGTTATCAGTATCTCAAAAGATAGAGAAATCTAGACTACAAAAGAAAGTTGTGTCAACTAATTAGAACTCAAGTGCTGAATCTATACGTTGGTGGTAAACACAATAACCATCAATATTGTAACTTTATTCAAAGATCTTAAGGGAACCCTTGTGACCCAAGGGAAATTGGATGTAAGTACCACAATGGTACCGAACCATTATAAATCGTGTGTATCTTGCTATTTTTCTTTACTGCTTTTGCTCTTTCTATCTTGTGATTAGTCAACTAATACTTATATTAGTCGACCAATTTTTAACTAGGCAACAATTCTCCCCCCCCTTGTACTTTCAATTGGTATCAGAACAAGGCTCACAATCTTTGCTTTACCGCTAGTGAGAAAAAGATTAATGGGATCCAACACTGTTGTTGGTGCTCTTTTTCAATAAGGAACCTCTCAGGTTCGACCTCCTTACTTCAATGGTCAGCATTTTTCTCATTGGAAAGTTCGCATGAAAACATATACCATGTCATATGACATCAAAGTATGGCGTGTGATAAAAATGGGAAACCTTCAAATTCCTCCCACAAAGGATGAAAATGGTGAAGTCATCACATCAACTGATCCTCTGGATTTGGACTATTACACTGATGAACGAGCTGTTGTTATCAATGTAAATGCAAAATCAAAATATCTACTATACAATGCTATCAATGGAGAAGAATATGAAAAAATATCCAGTTGTGAGACTACAAAAGAAATGTGGGATAAACTGGAAGTCACTTATGAAAGAACCAACAAATTGAAAGAGACTAGAATAAATCTCCTTGTTAGGGAATATGAATTATTTCAAATGAAGGATGGAGAATCTGTTAAAGAAATATTTTCCAGATTTAGCAAAATCCTTGGAGACCTCAAATCATTTGGAAGACTTATTAAAAGTGGCGAACAGGTTAAAAAAATCCTCAGAAGTCTACCTACAATTTGGCAACCAAAAGTCATCGCTTTAGAATGTCAAGATCTGGACAAAATCTCATATGATGAACTCAGAGGTGATTTAATTGCTTTTGAGAAAACTCATCTTGACAGACAAATTCAAGAGAAAAAGAAAACTGTTGCTTACAAGGCAACTATGGCTGAACCTGAAAATGAAGATGAAGTAGAAGGAAGAGAACAAGATGAAAACATTGCAATGCTCTTGCAAGTTGTGACAAACATGATGAGAAGAAACAAAAACTACAGAAGAGATAAGTTTAATTTCAGAAAAGGAAGGGCTAGCAATGAAACAGATAAAAATTATGGAAGATGTTACGAACGTGGAAAGCTCGGACACGTTCAAGATGACTGTCCTGAATTAAAAAGGAAGCTTATCAAAAACGTGGAAAAAAATAAAGCTTTTGGAGCATGGAGTGATGAGGAGGAATATGATCATGAGGAAATTGCCAACATATGCTTTATGGCTCTTAGCGACAATGAAGAATCAGAGAATCTTGGAATGATGGCAGACAACAACGATGAAGAAGATAATTCAAGAAAACTTTGTTCATTGTTGGATGAAGGAACTAGTGAGGTACATACTCCTTTATGTCCAAATTGTTATGAACTTCAAGAATTTGTTGATATTGCTCTTGTAGACATAGAAAGAGTGTAGAATTGGTGGTTGCAAACACTGATTCGTGCCTTTATGACTTAGACTCTTCTTGAAAAAGAGGGACTAAGCCTAGGAAAATTAGGCTAACAAGGAATTGGGGTTCATTCAAGAGATTGATAGCCATAATTAAAGGGTTAAACCTAAAGATAGTAATACCCGACTTGAGCCACCACCCATTTGGACTTGAGAAAGCCAAATTGGGCAAAGTCACTGAAACTATCGAGAGGTATAGAGTGAGCACTTATGTGTAATGGTTATATCACGACCCCAATCATAATAAGCTTGCCTTGAGTTCTCGATACCCGTTAGATATCCACCTAGGTGGAAGTCACTACCCTAGTCCCTTTTAATCCTTGAAAATAACCGACAAAAATATTGTACTTAGCTTTAACTATTGCATGCTATAGAAGTAGAAGTAGTAAACAAAACCAACCATTTATGGAAGTACAATCTAGAGCAAAACCCGCATCTCTACTCGGATATAAACCAAACTCCAAACTAATTAACTCCATGTGGATTCGATCCCAACCTTTATTGGGTAAAACTACATCGACCATCCTTGCTACTCTATAGTAGTGCAGGTTTGGAACCGATCACTTTTTGGCGCCGTTGCGGGGGAGTTAAACGGTTTTAGATATATCTCCGAGTATTTGGGTTTTTTTGTTTTTCTTTCCTTCTGATTTTCTAATTTGTTTGTGAAATTGCTCTTAGGTACAATATGGCTCTTAACAATGATGCTCCTAAAAATTTGCCTTTGGGGGAGGAGGTAGACGATGATAATATGGATGATATTTAACCTGAACCACAAGCACAAAGGAGAGGCCGACCGCCTTATGATAATATTCCAAATCCTCCCCCACCTCCAGCAAGGGCAGTACACCGGGTGTTGCCTAAGGAGGGATATGCCAGTGTAATAGTCCCGCCCCAAATTAGGGAGGGAAACTTCCAAATAACAAACGTGATGCCTACACTCTTGGAACAACGGGGTTTCTTCACCAGAGCTCCACACTTAAATGCCTACAAACATCTTAAGGGTTTCATTGATACTTGCTGGGGGAGCAAGCAAACCAACATTTATGAGGATGCACTGAGGTTGAGGCTATTCCCATTTTCTCTAGGGGAAAGGCTTTGGAATAGCTTGAAAGGTTGCCCAACCATTCCATCACTACTTGGGATGAGTTGGCCGAGAAATTTATAGCAAAGTTCTTCTTGCTGGGGTATATGGCGATGCTGAGAGATGCGATCCTCTGCCTTTAAACAAGAGCCAAATGAACCACTTCATGAGATTTGGGAAAGGTATCAGACGATGGTGAAGAAATGTCCGAATAATGACATGACCGAAGCAATAATCCAGCAAACATTCTACCGTGGCATCAACACTACCAACCAGTGTGTAGTTAAACAACTCGCCGGGGGAAACTTTATGAACACTACTTATACTGAGGCGCGTTATATACTTGATGCGATGGCTGATACTTCCTCGGCATGGAAAAGTCAAGCTAATGTGCCACAAGGTGATCCCAATGTTATTCACCTACACAAAGAGCTCCATGACCACGACCAAACAATTGCCGAGTTAACTACAATCATGAACCAGTTGGACAAAGCTCAATTTCAGCAAATTCAAGTGCCATGACAAGTGAATGCCATGGAAGGGGTAAATATGATGGTCAACAAGAGGTGGAAAAGAGGTCAACAAAGTCAAGGAAATCCGGATCAATGTGAACAAGGTAAGTGGTTACAACCAAGATGATGGGTATGATGATCAAAGTGAAGAAGTTCAGTATGTGAACAACTAACAAGGACAACAAGGCAATACTCCGAATCAACAACAACAGTGGAGATACCAAGAAAATTGGGGAAATTAAAATCAACAAGGAAATTAGAACAATGCAAACAACAACAACTAAAGCAACTAGGGGAACAATAACCAAAATTGGGCCAACCAAGGTAATCAAGGCAACTGGGGTGGTAATAACAATAGCAATTGGGGAGGCAACAACAACCAAGGGGGTTGGACTAATGGTAATCAGGGGAATCAGGTGTCGGGCTTTCAAAGGCTCCGATGTATCAACAACCAAACAACCCGCCTCTATTTCCGTCTCAAGGTCCTAGCTCGTTAAACAATGAGATGGAGCAAATTGAGTTAATGTTTGAGAAAATAATGAAGAAAAACGCCGACTCTGATGACCAATTGGCATCTCATAATACTTCTATCCACAACTTGGAGGTCCAGCTTGGCCAGATTTCGCAAGCTTTGAACACTCTCCCTAAGGGGGAACTTCCTAGTGACACAGTAGTAAACCCGAAGGGAGGGAACAATATGGGTCATGCTATGGCGGTGACTATAAGGAGTGGTAGAGGAGGAGTTGCTAGTACCTTGAATGCAAGAAAGGTTGTGAGTGATGATGTGTTAGTGCAAGAGAATGATGATCAAAGCAATGATGTGCAAGTGGGTGATGATATTATGAATGAAGAAGTGAGAATTGACATTGATGACATCGTGGAGGAGACATAAAATGATGAGAACCCGTCTAGGGAACACGTAATAGACATACTGGAAATGGTAGTGCCCAAAGCCGTGACTCCTCTGTCAAGGTCTCCTCCACCATACCCTCAGAGGCTTGCAAAATAGAACAATGAGAACCAGTTCAAGAAATTTATTGTTATGATGAAGAGTTTGTCGATAAATCTACCTTTGGTGGAAGTTCTAGAACAAATTCCAGGATATGCCAAGTTTATGAAAGACTTGGTAACAAAGAAGAGATCCATGAATTGTGAAACCATCAAGATGATGCATCAAGTTAGTGCCATTGTGCATTCTATGGCTCCCGAAGCTAGAAGACCCCAGTGCTTTTACTATCTCGTGCACTATTGGTAGTGCCGATTTTTCTAATGCTTTGGGCGACTTAGGGGCAAGCATTAACTTGATGCCATATTCTGTGTTTAAGACATTAGGGATTGGGCAACCAAGGCCCATATCCATGAGGTTGCAGATGGAGGATAGGACAATGAAGAGGCCATTAGGGATTATAGATGATGTGCTGGTGCGGGTCAACAAGTTCATACTTCCCGCAGATTTTGTGATTCTTGACTGCGAGGTTGACTATGAGATGCCGATTATACTGGGGAGACCTTTCCTAGCTACAGGGAAGGCTTTAGTTGATGTGGAAGCAGAGGAGATCACCTTCTAGGTGGGTGATAAAAAAGTTGTATTCCATGTTTTCAAATCAATGAGGCAGCCCAATAGCAACGAAGTATGTTCCTATGTTGATCTTGTGACCGAGGTGATTATTGAAGACACCAGTGTTGTGATAAATGTGGAGGACCCTTTGGAAGTTGTGTTGTTTAACCATGATGTGACTGAGGATGAAGGATTGGTAGACCATGTCAATGCTTTGCAAGGAATCAGTTCTTACACATATGAGCCCCGAAAACTTTCCTTGGATCTTGAGAACAGAAAGACTCCACCAACAAAGCCCTCAATCGAGGAACCATCCTTATTGGAGTTGAAGCCTTTACCTTCACACCTCGGGTATGAATTCTTAGGCCCTTGTTTATCTTTACCTGTTATTCCTTCTTCGTGCTTAACTAACGTGCAGGTAGATGCCACCTTTGTGGTGCTCCAAAGAAGTAAGAAGGCGATTGGATGGACTTTAGCTGATATTCGGGGGATAAGCCTTGCCTTTTGCATTAACAAAATTATACTTGAGGATGATGCCAAACCCTCCATGGAATATCAAAGGAGGTTGAACGAGGATATACAAGAGGTCATCAAGAAGGAAATTATCAAGTGGCTAGATGCAGGGGTTAAGTATCCCATTTCGTATAGTTCATGGACTTCACCGGTGTAATGTGTGACAAAGAAGGGGGTATGACTGTGGTTACAAATGAGAAAAATAAGTTGATCCCTATTAGGACTGTCACTGGATGGAGGGTATGCATGGATTACTGGAAGCTGAACAAAGTGACTCGTAAAGACCATTTTTCATTATCCTTTCTGGACCAAATGTTGGATAGACTTGCCCGTGCCTACTATTGCTTTTTGGATGGGTACTCAGGTTACAACCAGATTTTGATTGCACCGGAAGACCAAGAGAAAACAACCTTCATATGTCTGTATGGCACCTTTGCATTCTCACGGATTCCATTTGGTTTGTATAATGCACCGGCTACCTTTCAGCAGTGTATGATGGCCATATTTACAGAAATGGTAGAGGACTTCTTGGAAGTGTTCATAGATAATTTTAGTGTTGTGGATGACTTCTTTGAAGAATGCTTGGGAAATCTTGACAAAGTGTTGGCCCGATGTGAAGAGATGAATCTAATGATTAATTGGGAAAAGTGCCACTTTATGGTTGAGGAGAGCATTGTCCTTGACCATAAGATCTCAAAGAATGGTATCAAAGTGGACAAAGCAAAGATTGAAGTGATTTCAAAATTCCCTCCTCCCACTTCCCTCAAGGGAGTTAGGAGCTTTCTTGGGCATGCGGGGTTTTACCGTCGGTTCATCAAGGACTTCTCATAGGTGGTGAACCCCTTGTGCAAGTTGTTGGAGAAGGATGCAAAGTTGTGTTCAATGATGATTGCATGAAAGCTTTTGAGATTCTCAAGTATAGATTGACTACCACTCCCATCATCACCACACCCAATTGGAGCTTACCATTTGAGCTCATGTGCAATGCTAGTGATGTTGTTGTAGGAGTGGTTTTGGGGCAAAGGATCAACAAGATATTTTATCTGGTGTACTATCCAAGCAAAATGATGAATGATGCCAAAGTCAATTATACGGTGACCGAGAAAGAGTTACTAGCCATTGTCTTTGCCATGGAAAAGTTCTGGACATATCTCATGGGTACCAAAGTTATTGTGCACACCGAACACGCGACACTCCGTTATTTGATGACAAAGAAGAAATCTAAGGCTAGGTTGATAATATGGGTTATTTTGCTTCAAGAGTTTGACCTTTAAATTATTGATCGAAAAGGAAGTGAAAACCAAGTGGCGGACCACTTGTCCCGCTTGGAAGAGGAGGGGAGGCCCCATGATGGCCTCAAAATTAATGATTCGTTTCCGGATGAACAACTCTTCTCCATGTCTTTGAATAGTATGCCCTGGTTCGCCGATGTGGCTAACTTTCTTATGACCGGCATTATCCCGAGTGAGCTCTGTTCTAACCAAAGGAAGAAGCTACGGGAAAGCTTGGATTATTACTGGGATGAGCCATATCTTTTCAAGATTTGTAATGATGGTGTGATCCGGAGATGTGCTCCGGAAGAGGAGCAAATGAGTATTCTTGATGCTTTCTATTCCTCGCCCTACGATGGTCATCATGGTGGGGCGAGAACTGTTTCAAAGGTTCTTTACTGTGAATTTTATTGGACTACCCTATATAAAGATACTGGAGAGCTTGTTAAGAGATGTGATGAGTGTCAGAGAGCTGGTAGAATTTCTAAGAAGGATGGGATGCCTCTCACCACTATTCTTGAGATTGACATTTTTGACTGTGGGGCATTGACTTCATGGGACCATTTATGAGTTCATGTGGTAACACTTACATTCTGGTTGCTGTTGATTATGTTTCCAAGTGGGTTGAAGTGGTATCTTTGCTTAACAATGAGGCACAGAGTGTGGTGGCATTCTTAAAGAAAAATATCTTCACAAGGTTTGACACTCCAAGGGCGATTATCAATGATAGGGGTTCTCATTTTTGCAACAAGGCCTTCGATACTTTACTCTCCAAGTATGGTGTCAATTATAAAGTATCAACCCCTTATCATCCCAGGCGAGTGGACAGGTTGAGGTCTCCAACAGGGAGAAAGAGCATACACTACAAAAAAAAATTGGATTTAGCTACGAACGTCGTCGCTAATCTGTCGCTAAAATGCTCGTTGCTAGAAGAATCTTTTGATAATCCGTCGCTAATCCGTCGCTAAATGAGATTAGCGACAGATTTTTCTGTTTAGCTACAGATTTTGTCCGTCGCTAAACCCTGGTTTTTTTAGTAGTGATATTATCAAAAATTGTCAATGCAAACTGGACTGATTGGTCAAGGAAACTGGATGATGCTTTATGGTCTTACAGGACTGCTTACAAGGCTCCGATTGCTATGTCTCCGTACCAGTTGCTCTTTGGGAAAACATGCCATCTTTCGGTTGAGTTAGAGCACAAGGCCATGTGGGCACTGAAGAAGTTAAACTTTGAATGGGATATAGCTGCAAATCTTTGAGTAGAGTAACTAAATGAACTTGATGAGTTTCGCTTTCATGCCTATTCCAGCTAGTCCTTGTATAAGGACAAGATGAAGTACTCACATGACAAATACGCCTGGATTAAGGAATTCAAGGAGGGTGACTTGGTTCTTCTATTCAACTCTCGATTACAACTATTCCCGGGAAAGCTCAAGTCAAAATGGAGTAGCCCTTTTGAAGTGGTGCATATTACTCCATTTGGTGCTCTTGATTTGAAAAACAAAAATGGTGAAATCTTCCGAGTTAATGGGAACCGAGTGAAGCACTAACTTGGCAAGTTTGATGATAGCCACGTGGTGACAATGATCTATTTCAAGTGATTGATGGTAAAATGAGTTGTACCGCAATGTTAAATCAGGCGCTTTTTGGGAGGCAACCCATGTGTTTTTCTTTCTTTTTGATTTTCTTCTTAGTGTAGGCTTTGTTTTGGACTAACTTGTTGTGAAGTTATATAAGAATTGTTTGTGCAGTGTAGGACTGTTACTGGGAAAAATTTGCCTAAGTGTAAGAATCACGCTGACTGCATTCAAATTTAGCGGCCAGTAGGTGCTTTTCGCGGGGGCGTAAATGGTCAGTGGACGCGAACTTGAAAAGTACAGAATAGGAACTCTATGTAGTTGTATTCGTGTCTGCGGTTGAAATTTCACTAGCCGCGTTACTCTTTTACAGCCGCGTTTGTTTTTCCGCTCTCAGCGGTTCCCTCTTGGTAACAACCCTTCAAAAAGGTAAAAGCACAGACCGCGATTTTGCGGACCGTGCTCAGGTAGGTCTGTGGGTCCCTGTACTTTTAGTATAAATAGAAGAACCCTCCTCCTGTTCCACTTTCGAACCCTTCACTCTTACAGCAATATACTACTGTTCATCATCCTCTGATCTGATCCCAATTTCATAGCATTAATCAGGAATTAGATTCTACCACAGATCAAACAATTGTATGCTCAAATCATCGCATTGCTTTTATATTTTTGCTTTTCTTTTTTCTTAGTTTTAACTTCTTCTTATTAATTAGGGTTTGATTACTTCCCATAATCTAAGCATTGATGTTAAAATTTCATGTGGGTACTTGTTGCGCATGCCTAATAAGGGATACGGTTGATCATTATACCTGTTAATTGCTAAAAATGTGAAACCCTATGTCTAAGAGAAGTCAAAATTGAAACCCGTCTTGTTTTAAATTTTGCGGATAGTGGTCCAAATTACGTTATCCGTGTTCATGCTTTCTGAGAACTGAGTTAATTGTAAGTTTGCGAATGCGATGCTTTTTACGCGGCCCGCGATGCCTATTCTGAGGCATCGACCCTTTTTCCGTTGCCAAAGGTGCATTAACTTCAGAGACTGGGTAGTCTAATCCCCAGTCTTTCGCGGCAGCATTCCTTTTTACGTGGACCGTGGTGTCCATTCTGCGGCCATGTTCCTTTTTACGTGGACCGCGATGTCCATTCTGCTGCCGCGCTCCTCTCTCCACTGTCAGCGCACCTTTGCTTTCAGAAACACTGTTAATATTTCATATGCTTTCCTTTGATGATTCATTTAACAATAATACTAATGTGATTGCACTGATTGTGTATGCAGATAATGGTCCGATCACGAGAGGGAAGCGATAAAGCTAAGGGGAGGGTTGAAAACCAAGGCATGGGAAAAGGAGGATAAGGAAGGACCAAGTTACCACTAGCGGTCCATAAATCTATAGGGAAGATGCGGGCAACCATCAAAGTTGCGGACAAAGCCGCATCCCATTCTGATGGTAGTGGATATGTCCCTTCCCGGGATGTTTCGGAAGGAGACTTGGTGCTAACCCATGTTCCCACAAACTTTCAAGGGAAGTTCCAGTTGCGAGACGAGCCTACACCATCTTCTTCCTATGAGTCGTCTGATGGCTCAGAGGAAAGTAGTGAGGCTTCAGCATCAGCTTCCCCACCTGCTACAACTTCAGCCTCACCAACGGATCCTATTAATGTTGATGCTGAGATACTGGATGATAGGAGAGGGGGTAACACCAATGTCGGGGGGTTGGAAAGATCTAGACAAGCTATAGTTTGGGAGGATAAATTTGTTAGTTAAAAAGCCTATTACAAATTCCGAGAATGGTGGCTGCAGACGTCGCTTACCCTCGAGAGGCAATTTATAGAAAGGGATCTTCTACCCCACAATCCTAATGTGAAGAGGCAATTTGATGAAAGAGTGGGGTGGAAATTCTTCACAAACAGGCTGCATAAGGCCAATGAATATTTAGTCAAAGAATTTTACGCCAACGTGGCCCACATAAAAAAGGGCACCTATGTCGACCAAGGTGCGGAACCGCAAGATTAGATTTGATGGCAAGAAGCTGAATGAATATGTCAGGTTCGATGATGTAGATGAATCCTTATACTTGGAGAAGGTGGCATTAGATAAGTCAGCCCATCCATGGCTTGTAGAGGTGATAGCCATTCTCGGGACAACACCGGCTTGGCTTACACCTGGGGTCCATATAGCTAGAAACACTAAGCTTTGAAGCAAAAGAGTGGTGTACATTTGTCTGCAGCCGGCTAGACCCAGCACAGCATGACAGTGATATCCCAGTCTCCTAGGTGATCGTTGTGGCTTCTATTATGGCGGGGTTCTCGATAAATGTGGGAAATGTCATGTCAAGAATCATCTCCAAAGCTGTCGGGAAGAATGAAGGATCATACCCCTACCCCAACTTGCTCACCATGTATTTGGAGGATCAAGAGGTAGAAGGGAGGAATTTTGACACAAAGATGAAGCCAAAAAGGCCCTTCTCTTGGTACAGCCTTCAGGGATCCTACATCCCCAAGTCCAAAGGCAAAGCCACTACCTCTGCTGGCCAGTCTGAAGAGCCAAGGGCAGTGGCCACTGGTTTTGAGCCTTCCACAGTTGAAGGTTCTTCTGCTGCTATGCCACCTCCATCATCTGGTCCTTCTTCCACAGCCCCATTGTCTGTGCCCTCCACCTCAGCTTACCCTTTGACTGCACTGCAGGTCAATCAGTCTTTATCCAGCATCAATAACTGGATGCAGGTAGCTACATCAAAGCTATCTATTTTATCAAGCGCAATCACAACTCAAGCAGCTCCAACACAACTTCAGGTACCTCCATCACTGGAGGATTCATTAAGGAGCTTTTGGACAACCAGAAGAAGCTCCTGGGAAACTAAAAAATGATCCTGAAGACTTTAGATACATAGGGAAAGGCTATCAAGGATCTGGGCAAACAAATGAAGAAGATGAAGAAGACTCGGGACTCAAAGGAGTTAGTGGAGCTGCTAAGGAAGGAAGTAGAGAGGATTACATTAGCTGGAGATATCCCACTGGACTTGCTCTTGGAGGAGCAACTTCTAGCAGCTCAGGCATCACATGCACCAAAGCAGGAGGCTGACAGAGAGCCTATGAGAGGAGTTATGATACCCAAGTCCGAGGACTTAGAGATACAGTTAGAGGATCCAGAGGAAGCTGACCCTACTGATATGCAGGACCAGATGCAGACCACATTGGGAGTTTTCTTTACTCTCTAACCCATCTTTGATCTTATTTTTACTTTTAGCATTGAGGACAATGCTAGTTTTTATTTGGGGGGGGGGTCATATTTTGATTTGGTGACTGGCATGTAATAATTATGATACTATTTTTCTTTCTTTATTGTTACTTATCGTTATTTTTCACTTTCATTATTTTTCACTTTTGGTATGTATATAACTTTACCATTCCATGTATATATTCATTCCCATTTTTTATATATTCGCTTCTCTCCATTATTGTACATATTCATTTTATTTTCCGTAGTTTACTTTATAAATTCTTGTGTTTCTTTTCCTTAATAGCTAAGCTTTTTATTTCCTTTAGTAGTTCTTGCTAAGTTGATATCTTCTTTTTGAATTTTATGTGGACAATAAGCCTTTGATTTTCTTAATGTCATGATTCTTTTCAAAGGTGGATGTTGTGTGAACCGGGTGGCTCTTCCCGATGATAGATGGCATGATAACCTTCTTAAGGGTTTGAGTCTGTTTTCTTTATGTTGTGTGTAAATAGTAGTAATGAATAAAAGTGTCTCAAGCAAGCTTCACTTGGGCCTAACACATTTACCTTTGACATTTTGGTTAGAAACAAGTTGATTGACAAAGAATATTACTAGTTCTGACCTTTAGACTCTTGTTTGACTAAACAATCACCGAGTGGCTTCTTGGAGCCATTTGTGTTGCTCAATCTTAACTAGGGTTGTTGTGGGCCTTCGACTCTATTCTCTCTAGCAATCCAATAGCTTGTGAGGTGAGGTATTGATTTGCAAGTCCAAGTCTCGTGCCAATAAGTCTAGAACTTGCCCTGAATGTTTGTCTAGGCGAAATTCTAAGTGTAGCTCGACTTGAGAAATGAATATAGGCTCTCCTTGATCTAGCCTGAAACTTGAAAGCATCCATATCCCACCAAATATGATATCCCTAGTCAACCCCGTTGATCCAAAGACCTTAATCTTTCAATAACCATGATACAAGCCTTTATCCGTTCTAAAATGACCCTCTCTTGGCACCCGATCTTTCCTTAGCACAATTAGAAAAAGCATAAGTTTGGGGGGAGAGATGAGTAATGTGAAAGTGATAAAAGGTACAAAATAAAGAAAAGGAAAGGAAAAAAAAAATGAAAAAAAAAGTCAAAAAGAAAGTGAATAATATGGAAAAATGAAGGGAATAAATGAAAACAATGATGAAAGACTTGGAATGATTGAAAAAGGAGAAAAATGTTTGTCATGAACAAGAAAGAGTGACAGTGTGTCTCTTTGATTCCCCTAAGGAAGAAGAAAATGACTCAAAAAGTCAAGAAAGTGTAAGCTGAAATGAGAAAATGAAGTGCTTAAGGAAAGATGAAACCTTCATAGACCAACATATCCTACCTTGATCCAAAAGCCTTCATTACATTCCTACAAAATCCCTATAGGATCTCGAGTTGAGTGAGCTTACATTAGTAGTGATTCACATAAAGGGCAATCTTATAGTACTTGAAGTCAGACTTGTGACATTCCATTGTGAGATATGAGTGTACTTCTTCACAAGCCTTGTTTGGAGTGCTTCAATTCTTAAGTATTATTTGCTTATGGAGAGTAGAGGAGAAAGAGTTTGGGTTCCACAACGACTTACGTAATAGAGCGAGCTTCCTTGGTGAATTCAGTCAACTCTTGATGCTCTTGTGTCGCACTGAAATTATTGTACTAAAAAGGTTGTGTTATTGATAATGCATTTGTGTTGAGGGTAATTGTTAGTCCCAATTGATGCTTGATGAATTCATCTTAGGACAACTGAAATTTTCCTTTCTTTTGTCTTGAGGAGGTAGGAATTACTTTGTTTGTTTGAGGACAAGCAAAAGCTTAAGTTTGGGGGAGTTGATAACTATGGATTTTAGCCTATCTTATGCTCTCTTTTGCTTAGGTTTTGGATAAAAAATGTGTAAAAGTATTGCCGAAAAACTGACTTAATGAGATTTTCTGTAGGGTTTGGTCAAAATGAGGCAAAAAAGCCATAATCAACTCATGAAGGAGTTAATCTTGCACAAATCCAAAGATGGGACTAGACCGCTGACCGCGATGGAAGAGAGCGGCCGCGTGAGGACCACAGCTGGGGCGTCCACAAATACGTGGCCCGTGAAATCAAAGTTCAGAGAGCCTAATTTGAGCACAAAGTCTTCCGCTGACATCGAAGGAAAAGCGCGGCCGCGAAATACCTGACGCGGCCGCGGTGGCATTTCCCCTAAGAGCAGTGATTGAAGTTCAGAGACTCTGCAAATTGAGCTTAATTGAGGAACGCAGTCCGCGTCAAAATTATACAGCCGCAGTTGAAGCTAACGCAGAGGCGGTGGCTTTTACGTTGTTCGCAAAACTAAGTCCAAATCAAGCCCAAAATTGAAGAAACGTGAATCGCGCTCATTATTGCGCGACCGCTATAGCTCAAGTGCAGGCGCGCTCACTTTTACACCTCCGTGAATTTTGCGCAGGGGCATTTTTGTCAGAAATTTTCAACTGTGTATAAATATTTCTCTTTCACATTTTTAGGTTAAGTTATGTTTTGCTGATTACGTGAACAACCGTATTTTACCTTTTTGAGTAATTTTAGAGTAGATTAATCTTCAGTCTTTAGATTTTCATCTTTTATTTGAATCTTATGGATTATATTTCATCTTTATCTTTGATTTATGTTAGTTTTATGAGTATCTAAATCCATATCTAGGGTTGTGACCCATCCCTAGTGTGGGTATTTAATGGATCTTCAATTTTAGGGCTCAATTGTTTATGGGTTAGTGATATTTGGTCTGATTCATACTTTAATTGTAGAATTGGTGGTAGCAAATACTGATTCGTGCCTTTATGACTTAGACTTTTCCTGAGAAAGAGGGACAAAGTCTAGGAAAATTAGACTAACAAGGAATTGGGGTGCATTCAAGAGATTGATAGCCCCAATAAAAGGGTTAAACCTAGAGATAGTAATACCCGACTTGAGTCAATATCATTTGGTATGCATGGACACCCATTTGGACTTGGTAATGCAAAATTGGGAAAAGTCACTCAAACTACCGAGAGGTATAGAGTGAGCACTTATGTGTGATGGTTATACGACCCTAATTATAACAAGCTTGCCTTAAATTCTCGATACCCGTTAGATATCCACCTAGGCGGAAGTCACTACCCTAGTCCCTTTTAATCCTTGAAAACAACCAACATAAATATTGTACTTAGCTTTATCTATTGTATTCTATAGAAGTAGAAGTAGAAGTAGAAGTAGAAGTAGTAAACAAAACCTACCATTTGTAGAAGTGCAATCTAGAGGAAAACCCGCATCTCTACTTGGATATAATCCTAACTCCAAACTAATTAACTCTCGATCCTTGTTGGGTAAAACTGCATCGGCCATCCTTGCTACTATATAGTAGTACAGGTTTGGAACAGATCACGGATCACTATGGATTTCATTGTTGGACTCCCACGAACTTAGCGGAAGTTTGATGCAATTTGGGTGATTGTGGATAAGCTGACCAAGTCAACTCACTTCCTTCCTGTGATGACTACCTATTCTTCCAAGCAGTTGGCTCGAGTTTATATCCGTGAGATTGTCAGACTTCATGGCATGCCGGTATCTATCATCTCTGACCGGGTACGCAATTTACATCACGGTTCTAGAGAGCAGTACAACATGAGTTGGCTACTCGAGTGGAGTTAAGCACAATATTTCACCCTCAGACGGACGGGCAACCGAGCGCACTATTCAGATCCTTGAGGATATGCTCCGTGCATGTGTGATGGAGTTTGGAGGTTCTTGGGATCAGTTCTTACCACTTGTAGAGTTTGCCTACAATAATAGTTATCAGTCCAGCATTCAGATGGCATCATATGAGACTTTGTATGGTTGGGGATATCGATCCCCAGTGGGTTGGTTCGAGTCGGGCGAGGCCAAATTATTAGGTATGGACTTGGTTCAGGATGCCTTGGATAAGGTAAGGTGATTCAGGATAGACTTCACATAGCCCAGCCCAAACAGAAGAATTATGCAGACCAGAAGATTCACGATATTGCATTCATGGTAGGAGAGCAGGTCTTACTCCGGGTTTCGCCTATGAAGGGCATTATGAGGTTCGGAAAGAGGGGCAAGTTGAGCCCAAGGTTTATTGGTCCCTTTGAGGTGTTGCGGCGAGTTGGGGAGGTTTTTTATGAGCTTGCCTTACCTCCCAGCCTAGCAGGAGTTCATCCGGTATTTCATATTTCGATGCTCCAGAGGTATCACGGCGATCCGTCTCATGTGTTGGATTTCAGCTCAGCCCAGTTGGACCAGGATCTATCTTATGTTGAGGAGCCAGTGGCTATTTTGGACAGGCAAGTTCGAAAGCTGAGGTCAAAGAATATTGCATCAGTAAAGTTTTAGTAGCGGGGTCTACCGGTCAAGGAGGCGACTTGGGAGACCGAACAGGATATGCGCAGCCGTTATCCTCATCTTTTCACAAAGTGCAACTAAATATCCCATATCAACATCCTAAAGTAAGAATTCCAGTCAATGATCACATATTTTTCTGATTCTAACAGAGTGAAGTGATCAACACTAAGTGAACTTCTCACAACTAAATCATATACAAATAATTTCAGGAAAAAAAATCCAAAGGTTAATTCAAAATAATCATCTAAAAGCCAAAGACTCAAACTTTAGAAAATAAAAATTTCTACTAGTTAAAACTCTATTTACAAAACTCTAAAAGTTTATAAAAGCTAAACTTTTAACCAAAATGTTGTTAAATAAAATGATTCTCTCACAACAAAAAGAAAAAAAAGACACAATCTTTATTTGTCAGCAAAACTATCAATTGAATAACTTGGAGCAGAACATCCCCAAATACTACTCCATCCATTTCAATTTAGGTGAACCTATTTCCTTTTTTGTCCGTACCAAAAAGAATGACCACTTTCCATATTTGGAAATAATTTACTTTTATGCAATATTTTATAGCCACACGAAATAAATGTGCTTCATTTTATACCACAAGTTCAAAAGTCTTATCTTTTTTCTTAAACTTCGTGTCCAGTCAAATGGTTTCACATAAATTAAAACGGAGGGAGTATAAAACATGCAATTTCTTAAATAAAAATCTATGATTTTTGGAACAACAACGTATAATTTCTGGTAAATTACAACACCAAGTATAGTGCTACTCAAATTGTGTAACGACCTGGACGGTCTTTTTAAGAGTTAGAGTCCCGATCCCTTATTACCTACTTTCCCCATATCTTTTTCTGCTGTTGTGACTTGCCGGGAGGTTTCGTTTGGGTTTTTGGAGTGTTTTGGGACACTTAGTCCCTAAATGGGATTTTAAGCGTTAGAATTTGGACCGTAGTGGGAACTATGTGAAGATGACTCCGGAATATAATTCCATCAATTCCGTTAGTGTTTTGAGTGATTTTGGGCTTAGGGATGTTTCCGGATTGTATTTTGGAGGTTTGTAGCTCATTTAGGCTTGAAATGGTGAAGGTCGAATTTTTGGAGTTTTTGGCCGGTAGTGAATTTTTAGATATCGGGGTCGGAATCCGATTCTGGAAGTTGGAGTAGGTCCGTAGTGTTAAATATGACTTGTGTGCAAAATTTGGGGTCAATTGGACGTGGTTTGGTTGATTTCGGCATCAGTTGTCAAATTTGAAACTTTCAGTTGTTTGATGTGATTTGAGGGCTCGACTAAGTTCGTATGGTATTTTAGGACTTGTTGGTATATTTGGTTGAGGTCTCAAAGGCCTCGGGTGAGTTTTGGGTATTTGACGAATCAAATATTGGAGTTGTGTAGTTGCTGAAGTGATCAGATTTTTGGTGTTTTTGCACCTGCGGTGGGGAGATCGTAGGTGTGGGAGCGCATGTGCGGAGGGAGAAGCGTAGAAACGGAAAAATGGAGGAGTGTCAGGGATCGCAGGTGCAAGCTGCATTCCGCATCTGTGATGCCTGCAGATGCGGTGGAGGTACCGTAGAAGCGAACAAATTTTCGCAGGTGCGGCCCCTTTTCCGCAGATGCGGACCTATCTTTCTTAAGTGAATTTTGCACCTGCAACACTTTTCCCGCAGGTGTGGTTGATGTTTCCCCTAAACGACTTAGTTGGGCAGAAAAGAGAGAAAATCGAGGGTTGAAATCATTCTTCATTTTTGGTCTTGAGAGCTAGGATTTTGACGATTCTTTGAGGGATTTTTAGAGGGAGCTTTGGGGTAAAGATTCCTTACTCGATTTTGGTTATATTTCATTAATTTATTATTGTTTTCTTCATTTAATTAAGGAATTTGAGTGAGAAAGTTGGAAAATAGGGGAAAAGTTCCCCAACCAAATTTCTGAGTTTTGAGTAGTATTTAGACATCGGATTTGGATAATTTTGGTACGAGTGAACTCGTGAGTGAATGGGTGTTCATATTTGGTAAATTTTACCCATTTCCGATATGTGGGCCCAGGGAGGCGTTTTGGGCGATTTTTCCAATTTGTTGCCTTAGCTTTAATTTCAATAGCTAGATTAGTTTTTTATAGTTGTATTTATGTTATGTAATTGGTTTTGGCTAGATTTGGGCCATTCAGAGCCGGATATAAAGAGCATTGTGATGGATTGATTTGAGCTTGGTTCGAGGTAAGTGGCTTGCCTAACCTTGTGTGAGGGAACTCCCCTTAGAATTTTATATTGTTTTGATATGTGAGCGTCATGTACATGAGGTGGAGTACGTACCCGAGCTATTTGTTGTAAAATCTCATTTTTTTCACGAAGTCATAACCTGTTTATCCTTATTTGAACTACACTAGTATATGTAACTATCCTGTTTCAGTTAGAATAGCATGCCTACGTGTTTTAACTGTCCACTTGGACTTTATGTAGCATGTTTAGTGAAATTACCTGCTTTCCTTGCCTTGAACTTAGTCTAAACTGTAGGTTTTGTTGTTGTAATTGTTATTTCTACTGGTTGGGCTGCATATTTACTTTGGGACTACGAAACGGTATTCCGGAAGATCCCCTGTACTGCATATTTACTTTGGGACTACGGAATGGTATTTTGAGAGATCCCCCAGCACTGCATATTTTCTTTGGGACTACGAAACAGTATTCTGGGAGATCCCCCTACACATTTACGTTTGGGACTACGGGACGGTATCTCGGGAGATCTCGTGTTGTTATCACTATGTTATGAGTTGTTGTATTAAATTGATTCTATTCCTGTTAGATTTTCATATTTACTTTTACTGTGATATTTTATTCTGCCTTATTTCATTTTATTTATACCAATAGGGCCCTGACCTGATCTCATCACTACTCGATCAAGGTTAGGTTTGGCATTTACTGGGTACCGTTGTGGTGTACTCATGCCTTTCCTGCACATGTTTTTCGTGTGCAGATCCAGGTTCATCGTACCAGCCTAATCACGAGTTGCAGTCGCTACTGCTTATTGGAGACTTCAAGGTATATTTGCCCCCGCTCGTAGATCCTCAGAGCCCCCTTTATCCCCCTATGTTCATTTTTCCCCTCTTTTTGTAGAAAGGTTGTATAGAACAGTTAAGACTTCTTAGTAGCTTGTGACTTGCGGGTTTCCGGGTTTGGGGAATTATTTGGTGCATTTCAAAGGTGAAAATTGTATATACCGAGTAGCATTTAGTTTCTTATTAGATATTGTTACCATTAGTGGTTTATGTTCAAGTTTTTATCTCATTTCTGCAAAGTGTTAGGCTTACCTAGTCGTAGAGACTAGGTGCCGTCACGACAACTCACGGAGGGAGAATTTGGGTCATGACAAATAGTTACTGAAATTTGTGTGAAACAATAAGAAAACAGAAAAATGAAGCGGTAATTTTAACAGTAGGAAGAGACACTGGTTATTCTCTTTCTCTTCCCGATATGTTTATTACAACTATAGGTGACATGGTGGTCCCGGCTGGACACGGAAAAAAAGCCCGTCCAGCTAGTGTTCCGGGCTGGTTAGTGGGCTGGTAACGAGTTGGGAAAATCTGGGTTATTTAGGGCCCGTCCGGGTTAGGGCTTAGCGGGTCCGGACCGGGCCAGATTACTTACTTTTTTTAGTATATTATATTTTTCTTATTCAATGTTATTGATACTTAAGTATTTTCAAACTTTTAAGGCTTATAATTAAACTTTAAAGTTTAAAGTTTTAAATTTGAAATTTGAATTTTAAAATTTTAAAATTGAAGGTAAGTAGCTACAAAAAACTATTTAATAATACCAATATGTAAGGATCAAACTACGAAGGTTGTCATTTTATATTTTCATTGAATAACAAATAATACTTCAAATTAATTGGCAAGTTCTATTTTGATTTTCTTAGTTTTGAACTTGCAAATTAAAAGTTTACAACAAAAAAAAATAAGAAAGAGTACATCACATGCTTTGCATCATTTTTGTAAGTTCATCCATGTCAACATGAGGTTCTTGGTTTCTGGCATTGCTTGAATCGGAACCATAAACTATTATATCTCCAATTTCTTGGTTCTCCGTTTTATCTACCTTTTCACGCCCTTGATTTTGCTATTTTGACCTTGTCCAATCTCTGAAACACAGTAGAATTTCTAAAGCGTTGCTGCCCAATAAATGACATGTATTTCCTAGTTGCTTCCTTGTTTGGCTAAATGTGCTCTCTGATGCGACTGTTGAAATCAGCACATTTAGCACGTCTCGAGCCATGGCCGAAAGAATAGGAAATCGATTTGAGTTGCTCCTCCACCAACCCAGCGGTAGAAATTCTTTTGTGTGGGTCTCTGGTGGTTTTTGCAAGTAGAATTAGAGTTCATCAATATTCTGCCACTGGTTTGTTGATGCTCTCTTAGTGTAGACCAAATCAAATAATCTTCAATGCCATCATTATCCTCTAAAGCACCGGATGAAGATGTTGAAACTGAACTTGAAGGAATATTGCATCTACAGTAGCAGAAGCATCAACAATGTTAGCATAATAATTAGTCAAGTGAGAAAGATAAAAAGAGAAGAAAGATTGGGCCCTGAAACTAGAAGTATGCAAAACTGAACGTGATATACTTCAAGAAGAAGTAAACGAACTCAGGCTTCAATTGAATGGTCTACAAAGAACCTCAAGCTTTAGTTCAATCAAAACTGATCAGAATGTCCCTGTTAGAAAGAAAATATCGTGTTCTTTTTGTGGTAAAAATGGTCATAGCACTAACAATTGCAGGAACAGAATTAGATCTGAGAATAATTCTAGCAACTTCAACAGCTCATCTTGCACCTACTGCAGTAAAAGATGTCATACCTCAAATCACTGCAGGTTCAAAAACAACAAGAGGTGGATTTGGAGACCAAAATCTTCAAATAAAACTAACTCTAAAAAATATAACTATTCAAGACCCAAGCAGGCTTGGGTACCTAAAAATTAGTAATCATGTTTTGCAGGAACACCGCAAGAAGAATCGAAAAGGAAAATGGTATCTCGACAGCGCGTGTTCCAAACATATGACGGGTGACAAACAATCATTCAAAACAGTCACCAAGCTAGATGGAGGAACAGTTACTTTTGGTGACAAATCCAAAGGGAATGTTATTGGTGTTGGAAAGGTTCCTTTAAGATCTACATGTGATGTGGATGAAGTTTACTTAGTAGATGAACTCCGACACAATCTTCTCAGCATCAGTCAACTATGTGACAATAATTATGAGGTTCGTGTTAAGAAACATGGTTGGTTCATAAAACACAAATCAGGTAACATCATTCTCTCTGGTAATAGGGATGGAAATATCTATACTATTAAAAACTTAGAAAATTTTGGGGATCAAATTTGTCATTCTTCTATAATTGAAGATCCCTGGGTTTGGCATAGAAAACATGGCCATGCAAGAATGCACACCATTAAAAAACTTTCAAAATATGACCTTGTTATTGGTCTTCTAAAACTGGATTTTTGAAAAGATCATATATGTGATGCATGCCATTTAGAAAAACAAAGTCGGTCCTCTTTCAAAGTCAAAAACATTGTTTCAAACTCTAAACCTCTTCAATTGCTGCAGATGGATTTATTTGGCCCTACTAGAACTGCTAGTATTGGAGGTAAGAAATATGCTTTTGTTATTGTAGATGATTTCTCTAGATTTACATGGGTTATTTTTCTTAGTCATAAAGATGCCGCCTTAAAGAATTTTGAAGTTTTTTGTAAGAAGGTTCAATGTGAGAAGGGTTACTACATCTCTATCATCAGGAGTGATCATGGAGGAGAATTTGAAAGCAGAGCGTTTGAAAATTTCTGCAATGATCAAGGAATCTCCCATAATTTCTCTTCACCAAGATCTCCTCAATAGAATGGTGTAGTAGAGCGGAAAAACAGAACCTTGCAGGATATGGCAAGAACCATGATAGTGGAAAACTCTTTACCGCATCATTTCTAGGCAAAAGCTGTAAGTACAACATGTCATATTATTAACATATGTCTCATTCGTCCTATTCTCAAAAAAACTCCCTATGAATTGTGGAATGGTATGAAACCAAACATCAGCTACTTCCACCCTTTTCGGATGCAAGTGTTTTGTTCATAACAATGGTAAGGATAATCTGGGTAAGTTTGATCCAAAGAGTGATGAAGGTATATGTCTTGGTTACTCTCCCTGAAATAGAGCTTATAGAGTTTATAATAAGAGAACCTTATGTATTGAAGAATCTATTCATGTTGTTTTTATTGATACTAACCCTTGCCCAAGGTATGAACATGTTACTGAAGATGATGAAATTTTGTGTGCTCCAAAATCTATTATTGTAGGTAAAGATCATCAAACTAAGTCAGCCAATCAACAAACTCAACCAGTTGAAGCTCCTCTAGAAGATCGTGAGTTATCTCAACCAGATCAGTCGACTAACATAGAAAAGATATCTTCAGTAAATACTCCAAATGAATGGAAGAACAAACTAGGATACCCTTACAAATTCATTATAGGAGATCCACAGGAAGTAATAACTACAAGGAGATCACAAAAGAACAAGTCTGATGTAGCTCTCATTTTTCAAATTGAGCCCAAGAAGGTTGATGAAGCTCTAAAGGATTCTCATTGGATCAACGCTATGAAAGAAGAATTAGATCAATTTGAGAAAAACAAAGTCTGAGAATTAGTTCCAAAACCTCAAAGTTCCTCTATTGTTGGGACTAAATGGGTTTTCAGAAATAAATTGGATGAATTAGGCCAAGTCGTTCGAAATAAAGCAAGACTGGAGGCTCAAGGTTACTCTCAACAAGAAGGAATTGACTATAATGAGACCTTTGCACCTGTGGCAAGACTTGAATCCATCCGAATCTTACTTGGTTTTGCCGCTCACAAAGGATTCAAACGGTATCAGATGGATGTCAAAAGTGTGTTCCTAAATGGTTATATGTCTGAAGAAGTATACGTGAAGCAACCTCTTGGGTTTGCAAATGCCACTTTTCCAAACCATGTATACAAGCTGACTAAAGCCCTGTACGGTCTCAAATAAGCTCCGCGAGCATGGTATGAAAGGTTTTCTTTTCTTTTAAATCAAGGTTTCCAACGAGGTAGCATAGATACCACTTTATTAAGCAAATAAATTCTAGTAATCTCATTACTCAAATTTTATTTGATGACATTATCTTTGGTTTCCCTAACACTACTCTTTGTGAAGAATTTGCTCTTTCCATGAAAGGTGAATTTGAAATGAGCATGATGGGAGAGCTAACCTTCTTCCTTGGACTTCAAATCAAGCAGTCTCCTAAAGGAATTTTCATCTGCCAAACACCAATGAGCTTATCAAAAGGTTTGGTATGGAAAATGCTAAGGCTATTGGCACTCTTATGAGTCCAATTACTGTGCTAGATGATGACATCAATGCAAAAATGGTTGATGAAATCATGTATAGAGGAATGATTGGATCTCTACTTTATTTAACTGCTAGTCCACCAGATATTATGTTTAGTGTATGTATGCTAGCTAGATTTCAGTCAGCTCCTAAGGAATCCCATTTGACTGTTGTTAAACGCATTATTAGATATCTAATTGGTACTAATGAATTCGTCCTATGGTATGATCATACTGACAATTTCTCCTTAAGAGGATTTTTAAATGTTGATTTTGCAAGAGACAAAACTGACAGGAAAAGTACCAGTGGGACATGTCAATTACTGGGAAATGCCTTAGTATCTTGGCACAACAAGAAACCAAATTGTGTTGCTCTTTCAACAACTGAGGCAGAATACCTAGCTGTTGGAAGTTATTGTACACAAGTTTTATGGATCATGCATCAACTTCTTGACTATGATTTATGTCATACTACTACTCCCATTTTTTTGCGACAACACCAGTGCTTTCTTTCTATCTAAAAATTTTGTGCATCATTCTAGAGATAAGTATATAGAAATTAAATATCATTTTATTCGTGATCATGTTGCAAAAGGTGATATTACATTAGAGTTCATTAGCACTAATTCTCAACTTGCTGATATTTTCACTAAACCTCTTTTAGAAGAAAGATTTTGTATCCTTCAAAAAAAGATTGTCATTTTGCAAAATTCATAAACCAATTACTTTTTAAATGGTTAAATTATTTTACACGCTTTTAGTATATTTTATTTCCTTAATTATCCGTGTACTAATTATTTTTACTGTGGAGGTGTAATTATTATTTACAATCATTTAGAACCATAACCTCTGTATGTATTTGACCCTTCCGGTAACCAAGACGCCCTTTCACTTATCTCAAATCCTTTGTTAAGAACCTCCATCTTCCGAATACCCTCCTCATTCTCTACCAAACTACCGATTTCTCCATGGCCAAAAGAAACCCTTCCTCTGTAACCAGACGAAGTCGTAGGTTTAAAAAACCTCTCAATACAGAAGAAACAGTGGATGTAGAATCATCCATTGACTCAGACTTTCTCAAAACTAACAATGATGGCAGTGCCTCATCTGAAAATAACCCCATTAGCCAGAAAAAGGCCGAAAAATGACCCATGGAGCAAACTGCAAAAAGGGCAAGGTAGAACACTTTTTGGTCCAGAAGACAAGCTGATCTTCTATGGCCCCAGTGAAAAGGCAAGGTTTGAGTCCTATAAGCCAAAATCCATGGCTTATGGATGCTTTGTAAGTCTATGTCTTATGGAAAGTCTTCATTGTGATGTTACTGCAATTATTGATTTTCAGAACCTTTCCCCTCATTTGACACTCTTGAAAATTCTGTATATGAAGAACCTGTGAGAATGTTTTATGCAAATCTGTTTGTGAATGATAAGGATGACTTAGAATCTATGGTCTTAGGAACTAGAATTGTGTTTGACCCCTACCAATTTGAAAAGATTTTTTCTGCCAAATTTAGTAAGTATGATGTGTTTGCCCAAAATTCTGGGCCCAAAGACTTTGAAGTGTCTCTTGAAGAAGCAAAAATTTTCTTCTCAGATAACCCCCCTAACATTGGCCCCAAAAATCTGAAGTTTGAACATCATGTTCTGGCCCACATGATTGTCACTACTCTCCTTCCCAGGTCTGGGTCCCTAAGTTCATTGTCCACTAGAGATATTTTTGTCCTCTACTGTATGGTCAACAACAAACGTCTTAATTGGTTTATATGGATTCATCAATATATACTTGAGAGTATCAGGAATATTTCCTCTTCTGCTGCTTGTCTGCCCTATAGTATTCTCATCTCTCATATTTTGGAAGTTATGAAGGTTGACTTGGCACCCTTTACATCCAAGCAAATCTCCAGTACTTATGATAAAACTGCATTTTCTATGACGGGATACTTATTGGGTGAAACTGGATGGTTAAGAGGGCCAACATTGAAAGTGCTCCAGCTCTAGAGTATGTTCAAATTGATCAACCAGTTCCTCAGTCGACTACCTCCCTGAACCCTCCACACATTCAACAACACCTTGATGAAGTCAAGCTGTTGCTGGTGGGAATGAAAGATCAGGTAGATAAGATTAGAGATGTCACTAAGGAGATAGGTTCAGACGTAGCAAAACTACGGATAAACATAGGAGCTACAAGGAGACATGGAACCAAGGCCTTCAATTCCATGACTGAAAAGATGGACAAGCTCGTCAAGGATGTTGAAAACTCCTATGACTCCTTCTGCACCAAAGTGATCAACACCCTCAAATACTTTATGGGACGTCATTAATTATCTCTGACTGTTTTTATGAGAAACTACTTATGTTTTTTTGCTGGTTTTGATGGTGGCCTTTAGACAATTATTTTTTGTCTATACTAACTTAAGCATATGATGAAGGCTCTACTGTTCTAACCCCTTTAGCATGTACATTATATTGCTCTATGTTTCTGTATATTATATTACTCTTTCCTTTTTGATTGATGTTAAAGGGGAGAACAATTATGAGTAAACACTCAGGGGGAGACATGAGCACGACTTTCAAAACAAGGGAAGCACTAGCTTAGGGGGACCAACTCCTTAAAAAGGAAGTATCTTAATTTACTTTAAATTTGTTTACTCCTTCTTGATTGTCATCATCAAAAAGGGGGAGATTGATAGGTTTATGTTTAAGTTTCAATGATCACAATAATATCTTATGTTATATTTTCAGGACAAGCAAAAAGGAAAGAATAAAGATGCTTAGTACGATTGCTACTAGATTCAAAATAAAGGAAAAATGAAGATTCAGTTAATGCATTAATGATCAATCAAGAAGCAGATTGACTCGTCCTCAATTAAGGAAAGAATGAAGATTCAGTTATTGCATTAATGATCAATTAAGTAGCAAATTGACTCAATAAAGGGAACTCAAATTACAAATCATGGTCACTCCGATTTTGAAGACCGCGCTTGCAAATTAATCTCTCATTTAATTTAGTTGTGACAAGGAAGGTCACATTCGAATCTGGGCCACTTAAAGAGCAAGATTTGAAGAGGCACCCCTTGGGCCAAATCCCTTAATTAAAGATCTTGTGCCTCCAATTTCAAAAAGGACTCAATGGTTTTTTTCTCTTCTATAAGAAGGATGTTCTCTCAAGAAGAAGATCATGCAACTACACTAAGTGTATTCCAACTCAATCTACTTCTTAGTTCAAACACTGTAATTCTGAGTTATAAGTGTCTCAAAAGATAGAGAAATCTAGAGTACAACAGAAAGTTGTGTAAACTGATTAGAACTCAAGTGTTAAATCTGTACGTTGGTGGTAAACACAATAACCATCAATATTGTAACTTTATTCAAAGATCTTAAGGAAACCCTTGTGACCCAAGGGAAACTGGATGTAAGTACCACAACGGTACCGAACAAGTATAAATCGTGTGTGTCTTGCTATTTTTCTTTACTGCTTTTGCTCTTTTTGTCTTGTGATTAGTCAACTAATACTTATATTAGTCGACTAATTTTTAACTAGGCAACAATTCACCCCCTCTTGTACTTTTAATTAGGGGAGTATGTGTCACAACCCGAATTTTCCTACCCTTGGGAGTCGTGATGACAGCTACTAATGAGAGATAGGCAAGTCAACCCTTAACTAACTTTTTCATTAACACATTACTTCTTTAAACAATTATCAGTGATAGCATGAGAACAGCGGAATTAAATAAGTAAGTGGAAGACTTAAATTAAATAAGCTGAACAATAATGCGAAAGTCAACATACGCCTCTACCCAAGAACTGGTGTCACATCACTCACGAACTACTAAGAGTACTAAATACAACCGTTTGAAGGAAATATAATAATGTTTGTCTCGAATACATGAGATAACAGAATGAAATATAAGATAGAGGAGACGCCAGGCCTGCGGATGCCTGCAAGGCTACATGGGTGTCTCGGTGGACTGAAGGCTGACTCCCGCGCTACTGCTACTGTCCAATACCTGGAGCTGTGCAAAAGAGCAAAGAGTATAGTATCAGCACAACCGACCCCATGTGCTGGCAAGTGCCTAGCCTAACCTCGGCGAAGTAGTGACGAGGCTAGGACCAGACTACCAAATAACCTATGCAGTTCAAATATCTATATGTACAACGGAAAAGAAATAAAGGAAATAATCAGTCAATATGGGAAGGGGAAACATGTTGTAGGGAGGTAACAGTTCCAAATAGAAAACCTCAATAAAATAAAGAAACAACAAAGCCAGAATATCA